>NC_138232.1:32476824-33171824 GCF_964197995.2 Scardinius erythrophthalmus | reverse complement strand
GATAGTTCACTCAAAAATTGTGTCATCACTTACTCAACCTCGTGTTGTTCTAAACCTGTGTGAGTTTCTTTCTTCTGCTGAACACAAAAGAAGATATTTTGAAGAATGTCAGTAACCAAACAGTTGATGGACCCCATTGACTTCCATAGTGGGGAAAAAAAAATGCTATGGAAGTCAATGGGGTCCATCAACTGTTTGGTTACTGACATTCTTCAAAATACCTTCTTTTGTGTTCAACAGAAAAGAGAAACCCATACAGGTTTAGAACAACACGAGGTTGAGTAAGTGATGACACAATTTTCATTTTTGAGTGAACTATCCCTTTAAATCTCTTGACAAACTAAAAGACGTAAATGACAATTGTATGTTTTCTAAATAAAAGACACAGGTTGTACTGAATGTCAGCTTGCTTATTTTGCTCAAGATAAGGATTTAAGTCCACGTCATGCAAACTAGAAACTATGCTTCTAACCACAGGTCGAGAGCTGTAGTTTCAACCACACAACTTTGCGATGCTGTTTGCGAATGTTCGTTAGAACGATGGTTTTGGGAAACACTGACTCGTTGAACTATGCTGATAACGACGGTAATTGCGAACATAGTTGGCTAACGTTGGGAAACGCACCCCCAGGAATATTCAAAAGTTTGGGGTCAGTGATTTTTTGAAAGAAATTATTACTTTAATTCAGCAACAATGCATTAAATTCATCAAAAGTTACAGTAAAGACTTTTGCATTGCTTTAAGAAAAAATCAAAGAAATGCTGTCTTTTCAACTTTATTTTCATCAAATAATCCTTAAAAAAATTATTCAGCACAACCATTTTCAATTGTGATATTCATAAGAAATGTTACTTGAGCACCAAATCAGCATATTAGAATGATTTCTGAGTGATCTGACACTGAAGACTGGAGTAATGATGCTGAAAATGATGCTTTTTACTGCATTTTTGATCAAATAAATATCCTTAGAAAGCATAAGAGACTCTTTCAAAAACATTTAAAAGAAAAAGTACTGTTCCCAAACTTTTGAACCGTATACAGACAGGATTTGATTTTAATTCAACTTAAGTTATCTAAAAACAATAGGAAATGTACGCTGTAAATTTTACTGAGCTTGTTTGAGAAAAACACGGACTTGTTCAAATAGGATGTGAAACACAAATTTAACAGGGGAACAGAAAAAATTCTTAATTAAATGTTTTATTGTTTGGGTGGTCAATAATTCATTCAGGTATCCAGCATTTCTTCAGAATTTGGCTGCAAATTCAATGTCTTTTTTAGACTTTTGTTAGAAAAACTTGTTTTTTTTTTAATATGTTTGGTCAATCAGACTTTTTCCAGAAGAGGCTGTAAGATTTCTTTAGCATAAATATTACGTCCATAGCGCTAACTCTTCTGACTTACAGACCTTTATGCTCTTTTTGGTTGCGAATAACATGTAAGCCCTTCTAACCAGATCTGTTCAGCAGGTTGTCAGGGTGAAAACATGGCAAAGTGCTTTAAGAAGACATTCAGGTTAATGTCAGGAGAAAAAAAATAATACAGGACACAGCAGAAGGAGAGCAAACGTTCAGTGACTGCTTTAACACTGCCACTCTGACCTGCTCTGTGCATATATTACAGACCGTCTTTAATGATGGGGTTAAAAGCATGACAGCAGAGAGATGCTGCATAATGACGACTCAGCACTTCCAGAGGACACCTCTGCAATCCTTCTTAGCCTGCCTGTCCCATGCCAAAAACCACACACACGTACACACACCGCTAAACAAGCACAGATATTTATCATTCTTGGATGGTGTTAGATTATAGAGATGTTCATGTAGAGACAGACTGGCAAAGTGAGAGGAAGAAAGATGGAAGGGGCAAGGGAGAGAGAAAGTAAATGATGGATGTCTCAAAGTCCTGGAAAATCCATCTTGGAAATACTGTGCAACAACAAGGACATAAGCAATAAGGTAAAAATCGTTTGGACACAGGTTAAGCGGAGCTGTTGACTTTAAGACGATGTGATTAAACTTCTTGGCCTGTTTACAAATGGTTTTAACAGGCGTCTTAAATGCATCTCTGGTGACCACTGATCAGTCTCAGATTTCATGACTACATTCGTCACTTAAGGGAGAGCAGGGATACTTATGACTCTCAATAAATGAAACTGTTCATTTGTTCCAAAAATAGCAGTCAGTTTGAGAAACAATCGACACAGTTATTATTAAAAATCCTGTTTTGATTAAAACAAGATTGGATCTCATTTCACTACTTCTGGAGTTGATTCCAAACTGGAGTATTTAATATTCTTTGCCTGTTCTGTTATAAATAATATAACAATAAAAAATGTGAAATGTGTAAAACATATATCTAATTGCTTTATTATAAAACATGCATAGATATAAGTGTATATAAAAAAATTAAACCAGCAAAAAAGTACTTAAACCAGTCTATACCTGTTCAGGCTGGTCTGTTGGCTTGTTTTAGGGTTTTTTGGAAACTTTTCAATTTATATAATATACTTTTCTTTATTACATGGCTTGGTTGAATTCTAATGTAGAATGCAGTCTGTTATTTCTTGATAACAGACCGCTGCTAAGGATAACACACCGTTGCCATAAAAAACAGAGCGTTGCTATGGACGCAGGATTCTAACCGTAGAGATGGAACGGACTATTTTCTTTAGCGGAAGCAATACAATAATTTTTAAGTCAATAAACTCCTTTTTAAATCAATATTTTGTGTCAAATTATTGATTGATTTGGTTGGTAGCCATGTAATAAGCGGGGTAATGTAGAGCGAGGCGGTGGTTATAGCGAATACAACCCCTTCAGGCTGATTCAAGTCCCCCCCGATCAGCCTGTCGGGGTTGTATTCGCTATAACAACCGCCTCGCTCTACATTATCCCTTACATATATACTATCACTGTAAAATAAAGTTGCTGCCTTCAATTTATAAGTACAATCAACTTGGATGTTTATGTCATTGCAACTTAAATTACATTAAAAAAAATGAGCTGAAAATTGCTGAAACTTATTTTGATGAGTTAAAGCAATGTAGAAACATATGTTTTCATAACTTATTGATCATATCATTTTTTTACAGAATGAGCAGAGGGCAACATTTCATCTACAAACTTAGCATATGAAACTTAATTTCAAATTATAGGGTTACATGTTGGAGTCGGTCAAATAGATATGGCCACATGTAGCCTTTACCACCTCCAAAAATGGTTTGAGTAATTCAGTGTGTCTCGAGCACTTTGTACCTCATTAACAGTTGTATGTAGTGCAGTCCACTTGTTATCGGATCAGACAGATGTTAGTTCCAGGTGTAAATGAGGTCCTAGAGTCTGACATCATCACACACAGACACACAAAAAACACCCAGAAATCAGGCATTCATTAAAACTAGATTTCACATCCATGAACAAGCAGACAAGAACACCACAGACAAGTCTCACACATACACCAACACATACAGACTGTAGGCAGATTGATGTGGGTGTTGATCAGTAAATCCATTCCCCCCTCACTTGGATCCATACAGCTCTGCTCAGCACTATACACAGTAATGCCTGCTCCGTGGGGTCAAAAGTCACGCTGTCTGTCTGCCGTCCTCATGGTAATCTCTCCCTCCCTGGGCGCTGCCGCCACAACTATATTAAATCACATCTGACACACCTGAAGCTCCATCTCTTCATCCATATTTCATCTCTCTCCATTTTAATAGCACAGCACTTTTATCTTGATGTATTTATTAACTGCTCCCTGGCAAAAAAAAAAAAGGAACTTTGGTGTGGAGAAGAGAGGGTGGAATGAGGAAGGTTTGACAAGTTTATGGTGTAAGAACAATGCCCATTCATTTCATAGTGTGTGTGTGTGCGGCACTTGGCAGGGTTTTTTGGATTGGTGTTGGTGTGGATCTCGTCTAGTCGATAAGCTCCATAACTTCAGCTCTGGACAGTGACAGACTGCAAAGTGGGAAATGTAGGTAATGGAAAGCTAAATAATTTGAATGCACGGGTCAATGACAAATAACGATACTCGGTTACTAACGTAACCTCGGTTCTCTCTAGAGAGGGAACAAGTGTTGCGTTGCGTAAGTTTAGCTTACGCTACGGGAAAACTCCTTTTCTCGAGAATACTGAAGCAAGAAAATTATCCTTTAATTTTTAGAATGTAAAACGCATTTGCTGCAGCAGGCAGACATAGGCGAGACAGCTCGCGCGCCTATTGGCTGCTCTGCGGCAACTGCTGCAACCATTGCTGCAATCAGTGCGTCTTGGCATGACTCCAGCGCCAGTGGGAAGCCTTCCTGCGTTGTCGTCATAGCCCGCCAAAACAGGGTGTGGCTTCGCCTATAAAACCCCCCTGCACAGGTTGCACAAGTGATTTCAGTCGACTAGAAGCGAAACCAAGTGCAGCACACGCACGGCAGGCTACGCAACACTCGTTCCCTCTCTAGAGAGAACCGAGGTTACGCTAGTAACCGAGTGTCGTTCTCTTACGAGAGTACTCTCGTGTTGCGTAAGTTTAGCTTACGCTACGGGAACCCTATGTAAAACGCTGTGCGTGCTGAATTTGAAACACTTATGTCCCAAGGGTAGTGGCCCGGGGCTCATGTAAAGTGAAGCAATCACAGCGGCATAACAGGGCGGGACGACTCGGTTGTCATGAGATAGGTGCATTAGCGTATATCTATACAGTTAAGGCAAAATGACCACCTTAAACTGCATGGGCCACAGGACTTGCAGTATACCAACAGTCTAATCAAACTGAGTTGGGTAGACAACGTTAATATAGCATTATCAGGCTGAGAGCAGTCTGGCCTGTAATGCGGGTACTTCTAGGTTATAAAACCTTGCAAATGTAGACAGCGAGGCCCAGCCTGCTGCCATACAAATGTCATGGATAGAAACCCCACTTGACCATGCCCACGACGAGGCCATGCCTCTAGTCGAGTGGGCCCTTACCCCCAAAGGGCAGTTTAGACCCTTGGATGCATAAGCTGACGCGATAGCATCCACTATCCATCTGGACAGGGTCTGTTTCGAAATGGCTAGTCCTTTAATGCGGCCACTAAACGAAACAAAAAGCTGCTCCGATTGCCTGAAAGCGGCGGAGCGCTCTACATAAATCCTTAATGCCCTCACCAGGCAGAGAAGGTTAACCCCTGCCTCACTATCAGACATAGGGAGGGCGGAGAGGGAAATAACTTGCGCTCTGAAGGGAGTCGTAAGCACTTTGGGGACATAACCGTGTCTTGGTTTGAGGATGACTTTAGAGTTATTTGGCCCAAATTCCAAGCACGTAGCGCTTACTGAAAGCGCGTGCAGGTCGCCCACCTGTTTTACTGAGGCTAGCGCCAGCAGAAAAGCGGTTTTAAACGATAGGTATTTTAACTCTACCGTGTGCAGTGGTTCGAACGGTTCGCCTTTCATGGCCTCGAGGACCGTGGAAAGGTCCCAAACCGGAACCGAGGGTGGCCGAGGAGGATTCATCCTTCTAGCGCCCCTGAGAAAACGAATGATGAGGTCGTTCTTTCCTAGGCCGACTGGCCATTTGCAAGGTTTGTAAATGCCGCTATGGCCGCCACGTACACTTTGAGTGTGGAAGGGGATCTCCCGCTGTCCAACAGCTCTTGTAGGAAAGAAAGAACCACCGTAACCTCGCCTTTTAGTGGGTTTAAATCATGAGCTGAGCACCACTCAGCGAACACTGACCATTTAGAGTTGTAAAGCCGTCTAGTAGACGGAGATCTTGCCTCTGTGATCGTGTTCAGCACTCCCTCTGGGAGGGGCAGTGGTGGTAGTTGATCGCCCACACATGCAGAGCCCACAGCTCGGGGTATGGGTGCCAGATCGTTCCCTGGGCCTGAGACAACAGGTCTTTCCTCAGCGGAATCGGCCATGGAGCCGCGCTCTCTAGTTCCTTCAGTTCTGGGAACCAGACTTGATTTTCCCATAGCAGAGCTATGAGAAGTATCAAGCATTTGCTCTCCCTGAGTCGTTTGATTACCTGTGGTAACAGAGTGACCGGGGGAAAAGCATACAGAGGGCGTCTGGGCCATTTTTGGGCCAGCGCGTCCATCTCTTTCGAGAAGAACATTGGGCAGTGAACGTTGGCTTGCGACGCGAACAGGTCTACCTCTGCTCTGCCGAAAATGTTCCAGATATTTCGCACCGTGAGGGGGTGCAGGGACCACTCTCCTGGGGAGAGCTTTGCCCTGGATAGCATGTCTGGACCCACGTTCAGGACGCCCGGCACATACCCCGCTCTCAGCGAGCGCAGATTGTGCTGGCTCCATATGAGGAGGCGCTTTGCTATTGCAAACAGCCTCCGGGATTTGAGGGCGCCCTGGCGATTGATTCGTGAAGCGATGCCCAGGTTCACGCCGGACTGGTACCAGCCGGGTCTCATCCAGGGTTTCAGTGCGGAAACGCATGTCTGATTCACCGTGAGACGGAGCAGACCTGAAGTCCATGCTCGCGCTGGTACTCGCCCGTCTCAACCACAGTTGAAACGGGCGCATATTCATCAAACCCAGCTGCAGTACCGACGATGCTGAGGCCATAAGACCCATCATCCTCTGGAACACTCTGAGGGGGAGATGTTTCCCCACAGTGAATGTCGCTGCCAGGCGCTGTATCACTGCAGCGCGTTCCTGTGTCAGGCGCGCCTTCATACAGCTGGAGTCCAATTCTATCCCCAGAAAGGAAATTTTCTGGCTGGGGAGTAGAATGCTTTTGGTCCAGTTGACTCTGAGACCCAACTGCTCGAGATGGGTCAGCAGTAGTGTTCTGTATAACACCAATTCTTCTTTTGACTGTGCTAAAATCAGCCAGTCGTCCAGATAGTTCAGGACTCTCACGCCCCTTCGTCTGAGGGGCGCGAGCGCCGTGTCCATGCACTTCGTAAATGTACGAGGTGCCAAAGACAGGCCGAAGGGAAGAACGGTGTACTGATAAGCCTGACCCTCGAAGGCGAACCTCAAGAACGGCCTGTGACGGGCTGCTATTTGGATCTAAAAATAAGCATCCTTCAGATCCACTGATATAAACCAGTCCCCGGGTCGAATTCGAGCAAGAATTTGTCTGGTTGTAATCATTTTGAACGAGCGCTTCATCAGCGCTTTGTTCAAGTGTCTGAGATCTAGTATAGGGCGGAGCCCGCCATCCTTCTTTGGTACTAAGAAGTAACGGCTGTAAAATCCCGACTCGCTTTCTGCCGAGGGGACAGTTTCCACCGCCCCTTTTCTCAGTAAATTCGCTATCTCGGTGCGAAGTAGGTGTGCTACTTCCTGATTCACCGAGGTTTCAACCCGGGCTATGAAGCGCGGTGGTCTGCGAGCGAACTGTAGCGAGTATCCCCGTTTCACTATATTCAGCGCCCATTTCGAAGCCCCTGGAATGCTTTTCCACGCTCTCGCGAGAATGGCCAGGGGTAAAATGGAATCTGGGTTCTGGTCACTCATAATCAGGGACCCGGAGACCCAGCCATGATGACGTACTCCGTTCATCATGTTCATTTCGAGTGGGGCATACAGTACTTTGCGCAGTTTCTCTGTAACTGGCAGCCCGGTCGTGAGCGCAGGCAGCTGCTTTGATACAGATACAGCTCTGCGAGCTCGCGGCGTGTGGCGCTGCGAGCTGTTCACAAAGTGTGTGCGCTGATAGGCAGACACGTGACCTGTACTCACCACACTGCCAGCACGCGCGCTCACACATTGCGGCTCTATGTGTGTGCGTGGCGCGGATACAGTCATATTCACAAGCAGGGGTGGGCGCTGTACAGCGGGCACATTCCCTACACTCAGAACATGAACGGCGTAAGCCGGTTTGACTGATATGGACCCTGTGGTGGTGTGGGACACTGCATGGGTAGTGCTTGTGTGTAAGAGTGAACACTGGGGAGTGGGCACAGTTCTTACACTTAGCGGTCGGGCGGCTTGAGCCAGCTTTGTTGTGTTCGACCTTGGATGAGTGTGACACACAGAGAGGGTAGTGTTTTCGCGTAGGAGTGGGCACTGGGCAGTGGGCACCTGTCCTACATTTAAGACACCTTCGGCCTGAGCCGGAATATGACCCGAAATAATGCTCTTTTTGAGAGATATGTGGGTCGCCGTGAGAACGGCGTTTGTGTGCAGGCGAGCGAGTTGTGGAACTGACTCTTTGGCTGCTGAATACACTCTTCGAGTCGCCTCTGCTGAGGGAACTGAGAGAGTGGTTCGTGCATACTTTGATGGCGGTCTGGCCGCAGCGGGACTTGACCATCAGCGTTTTCCTAGAGTGGCTAGGAAGACTTGGGAGGCTCAAAACTTGGCGTGAGCTTGTGCCTGGGTCCCCGTGCTTCCTAGCACGGCCAGCTGCGGAACTAGAACGCCGAGGCAGAAAATGTCTCATGGCCAGAGACGTTTGCTGCACCTCAGTGTACTGCTCCGTGAAGCCCTTCACCGAGGGACCGAACAATCCTGTTGGTGACACGGGAGCGTCGAGGAAGGTGGCGCGGGCAGACTCGGACATGTCGGACAGCGTTAGCCACAGGTGACGCTCAGTGACGGTGAGAGCGGCCATGTTGCGGCCGATAGCTTGAGCAGCGGTCTTGGTAGCTCTGAGAGCTAAATCTGTTGCGCTTCTCAAGTCCGTCACGCTCTCCGCAGACGGGCCAGCCTCGTCCAGTGACCGGAGAAGGTTGGCCTGATGAATCTGCAAAACGGCCATGGTATGCAGGGCGGCGGTGTAGGCGCGACCGATCAGCGTCGAAGTCGTCTGGCAGGCTTTAGTGGGCAGGCTCAGCTTGGACCGCCATCCCGCAGAGGGCGGGCACAAGTGAGTCGCTACCGCTTCCTCGACGGGAGGAACAGAAAGATATCCCCTGTCTTTCGCGCCGTCAACTGCGGAGAGCGTCGAAGAGACAGAGGATTTTAGTCTGGCTGAGTACAGGGCTCCCCAAGACTTGGAGAGCTCATCGTGCAGCTCGGGGAGGAAGGGAGCAGGCCTCGAAACAGGTGCAGAGCAGCGTCCAGGCAGAAAACAGCCGTCCAACCTGTTAGGCGCGGGCTCCTTGGGCGTTGACCAATCGAGGCTGAGGTCTTCTACGGCCTTTGTGATGAGACGGAGAAGCTCAGCGTCGACGGAAGCCCTCACGCTGGATTCCTGCATCGACGGGGCGGGGTCAGGGATAGAGCCTTACCAGCCCTCACTCCCGGACGCCAGAATCGAGCAGCTGTCGTCCTCCGCGATGTCCCGCTCCATCTCGTCGGGCGCCGCAGCAGCGGGGCGCTGGCCGTCGAGAAAAGAGACGGGGAACTCAGAGAAAGACGCTCGCGGAGACGCCGCCGGCGAGTGCTCTTTCACGGAGACTTCTGGTGGCCTTTGAGAGCGGCGCTTTTTACGACGCGGCCCAGCAGAAAGCGTAGAAATAGCAGGTTGGGTGGCGAACAAAGCCTGTCGAGCCCGCAGGGTCGAGAGAGGCAAAGATTCGCACTCACAGCAGCCGGCCTCGGCGAGCGCGTGATCCGCATGGTCCTTTCCCAGACAGGAAGCGCACAGCTCGTGGCGGTCCCCGATGCTGAGGAGGGCTTGGCACGAGCCGCAGGACATGATGGGCATTGAAAAATGCCTTTGCTCTTTTAGAGAACAAACGTGCGTGTCGCAGCGGCGAACACACACAGAGAGAATGAAAAAGGATATGAGCGCCGGATAGCGCAGCAGGTACGGTGAGCGAAGGTGGCGAATAACCAGACGGGTCCTTGACTCGAGCTCGTCCCGCTGAGATGCTGTTCGACGGCGTTGCTTCTCTCTCGCAGATCCAGCGAAGTCCTTCGCTGAAGGAGATGAAATCACTTGTGCAACCTGTGCAGGGGGGTTTTATAGGTGAAGCCACACCCTGTTTTGGCGGGCTATGACGACCAGTGTTGGGGTAGTTACTCAAAAAAAGTAATTAGTTACTAGTTACTAGTTACTTCTGTAAATTGTAATGAGATTACTTTACTAGTTACTGCATTTGAAAAGTAACTTCACTACTTATTACTTTACTTTCCCATTTCTTAATTTACCCTGTAGATACCGACAAACATCATAGCCCTATCATCACTTAGCCTGTCCAAATAGTGTTTATAAATGTAGCCTACAAAATGGCATGTAAAATATGAAAGAATAATATACATGTCTGCACAAAGAAATATGCCTCACTGTAAAATCCACAAACAACAGGATAAAGGACAAATGTCTGCGGTGGTAGACACATAATCAGGGCTGGACTGGGACAAAAAAAAAAAATCGGCATTTTGGCCATAATAATAATAGCACACTAATATACATATATTGTAAAACAAAAGCACTGAAAAATAAAGGAAACTTTCATAATTAGTTTTGTACTAATTTCTATACTTGAAAGAGATATAAGCACATAATCTTTTATTTTGACGGAAAACATGGTTTACAAACGCGTCTCATTAAATTTATAGTAAATTACGGTAATCGTCAACTATGCAGATGTGGAAATAATGTATTACTGGGTAATGGGTTCCTACACTCATGACATTCCATACACAAAAGATAAATATATTTGAAATATATTTTCAGAGTATATTTTAGAATATATGCAAATATTTCAAATTGGCCCAATAAATATATTTCACACTTAACATCATATATTTTAGTTGTATTTCAGAATATATTTCAATGTATGTGGAATATATGCCACATATATTTTGACACTTTTGGGGATCCAAACAGAAAAAAAGTACATTGCAATATATTCTGAAATATAACAAAAATATATGATGTTAAGTGTGAAATATATTTTTTGGGCCAATTTCAAATATTTGCATATATTCCAAAATATACTCTGAAAATATATTTCAAATATATTTATCTTTTGTGTATGGGATAGCCTAAGTGTTTTGAAAGTAACTGTTAGTTCTGCTTACCGCAGGCTCTACACTTTCTCATCTCTGTCCTGATCCTCCTCACTATCCTCATCATCAGCCACAGGAGCTGATGAAGGTCATGCTGCTGCAGAAAACATTTTGACACATTTTACAGCGTCTGCTTGAAGGGCCTGTGTCTATTTTTCACGCTATTTCTCTGCACATTCCTTGCGTTTCTTCTCCATCTCTCAGACTATTTTGACAGATACACACTGACACATGTGCACGCTCGATCAAAGCCCAAAGGGGGAGGTGTTTAAAGATGTGATTGGACCAGCCCAGTGTCAATCAAGAAAAGATCCAATGGGCCACGGTGTTTCATGGACCGGTCAGCTATCAGGAAAAAAAACAAACTGACACAGACTTTTTTAACTAATGCATTACACCGGCACGCACTTACTTAACCCAGCGCCACCAATTAAGCAAAACGAATGGGCCGCCGATGTACGAGTTTTATGGTCCGTTAAGAAGAAGAAAAAAAAATAAGAGATGTCGACCCAAAAGGCACGTCCGCCCACTGGGAATCTCCCGGTAGTCCCGATGGCCAGTAACTTGCTGCCTGGGCATACAAAGTACATTTCACGCGAATATTTTTGTCCTTTCGAGCAATAAACTGAAAGTGATGTGAATATTGCCACTGGCCGGACCCCCCTGTCTCCGTCTCCATTTCCCGCTCCCCTTCGCACCAGCAGCTACGTCACTCAAATCGATCTCTATGACAACGGTGCACGCGCGCGCACACACACATACACAGACAGACATGTACGCAGCACAAACAGATCAGAGCTTTACACGCAGGCAAAAATGGCTTGGGTAACGCAGGAAAGCGCATTCCTATAGTCTAGTAAAGTAGTGTAGTTACCGATATTTTTAGTGTAATGCGTTACTTTATTTCGTTACCCAAAAAAGTAATATCGTTACTGTAATTCGTTACTTTGTAACTCGTTACCCCCAACACTGATGACGACAGCGCGGGAAGGCTTCCCATTGGCGCTGGAGTCATGCTAAGACGCACTGATAGGTTGCAGCAGTTGCCGTAGAGCAGCCAATAGGCGCGCAAGCTGTCTGCCTGCTGCAGCAAACAGTGACTCGAGACTCTATTCTCTATTCCGACTCGAGACTCTATTCTCTGGACTCGTGACTTGACTTGGACTCGCGGACTAATGACTCGTGCTTGGACTCGGACTCGAGGATATATAAAATTGGACTTGAGCATTCATCAAATGAATGACGTTGGATGAAGTTCTGACCAAATAGGTTATAAAATTTTGATTTAAGATGTTACACTTTTGCTGTTCCGGGCTCCAAGACCGGCCGGGATCTCTTTTTTCCCGCATAGAACGAGCAGAGAGAAAGCCCCGGCAGCGCGCGCACTCACCATCTTCAAACAACACAAGCGCTGTCTTCCTCCCTCTCCCTCGCGCATATTAATCAAAATCAAGACACGATAGTAAAAGGCAGAAAGAATGAAGTTTCACGTGGAGCATTCAGAGATTTTTTTTCTCCTGAATTACCGCGGGGTGTGAATTGTTCTAAAAAAAAAAAAACGTTTGCCTTATCTTCTCTGAAAAGCGTTCCACACATTCAGCTGACATAAACAACAATTTCAATAAACGAAAAAAAAGAAAAAACTATCCAGTGATGAAATGTTTTCTGTGTTGACACAAATCTTGTGCGATGTCCTAAACTGCCGAGATAAAGTGAGTCGGTTCAAAGGAGTCAAGCCTCTGTTATACTCCAGTTTGGACGCGTACACAACAGCTGCGCACAGCTCGGATGCGGAACACTTGTATTTATACTTTCTGCTGAGGTCCGCTCGGTGAACGCGTTCAATGCATGCGCAGTAGATCGGTCTGGACAGTATAATCGATAATATTTTTTTATATTAGTTTATATTTGCATTTATGTCAAAACCTAGACACTTTCAAACATCAAAATGACATTTATTAATATGTATTCGTGTCAAAAAAACATCTTTTCCTATTCTATTTTGCCTGGAAACGCTTCCAACACACTAAATAGGCATTGGTTCTATTTCTAGCATGCACGCGTTTTCCGTTTTTTTCAAATTCGGCGTCTCAACCTTGATGACTCGACTCGGACTCGAACACTGGGGACTCGAAACTCGGACTCGACTCGGACTCTTCTTTGGTGACTTGGACTTGGACTCGGACTCGAACACTGGGGACTCGAGACTCGACTCAGACTCGACATTGGTGACTCGACTACAACACTGGCAGCAAATGCGTTTTACATTCTAAAAATTAAAGGCTAATTTTCTTGCTTCAGTATTCTCGAGAAAAGGAGTTTTCCCGTAGCGTAAGCTAAACTTACGCAACACGAGAGTACTCTCGTAAGAGAACTGTGTCCATGACAAAGAAAAGGAAAAATCTTTTACAATGTAATAAAATGTTTTCTGTACACCTTGAATGAATGTAAATGTACTCAATCATCTTAATCTTAAACATTTTTATATATATATTTTTCAAGGTAATTTTACATATAAATTATTCATTCATAAATTATTCGGGTAGTAGGACATTCTACAATTTGAAATCTTGCATTCAAATAAAAACACTGTAAAAAGTGTTCAGTTCACTTACTTAAAACAATTTAATAAACTGTTGCCTTAAAATTATTAAGTAAATAAAAGTAATGCTTAATTGATAAAAAATAAGTTATGTGAACTTGACAATTCCACATTACTTTTAATTTAAAATTTAACCACATCATTTTTTTCAAGACGTTTATTTACTTAATAGTTATAAGGCAACGGGCTTACGTTTGTTCTGTTTGAACCTGTTCTTGTTTGTCCTCATTAGTTCTGGTAATAGATAAAAGGTAATAGTTTTAGATCTTCCTCCACCTGTGCTTGTTTAGTTCCCTCATTCACCTTGTGTATTTATACTCCCTTTTCTGTTCTATCCTTTGTCGGCTATTGTTGATGTCATGCTTCTTGTCTGCATGTTTGTCACCAGTAAACTCTTTGTGAACTATATTTAGTCTTTGTGATAGATAGTTCCATCCTATTTATTTATTTATTTATTTATTTATTATTATTTTTTTTTTTTAATGTAGTTTTAATTCTAGTTTTAATTAATAGAGGTACACCACTATTTGGGTAGCCTGGCAAGCCAGACCTACATCAAGATGTTAGGTCTGGCAACTCACCATAGACACGGCTCAATCCGAGGGGCGGGATAAACGGCTGTCTTTCAAATTGACTCTGCACGCAATAGGACAGCGCTTAAACCAACCAGAGCGTTTTCCCAACAGCGGAGCTAACGTTAGTTGATAGATTCAACTTTTGAATCTGGCCGGCAAAAATACGAACACATCTTCCTTTTTTAAGAATGACTTAAGTGCCGTTCTTTGCTCTTTTCTCAAAGAAAAACTTAACTCTAAGTCCTCCAGAGTCGAGGCCATTTCGAAAGACTGTTTGCCAGCAGCAGCCGCCATTCTTTGTTTTCAAGTAGCAGGGAACCGTCACAACTCTGTCGTCATTATGTTAAGCCCGCCCCGCCTACTCTATACACGATGTGATTGGCCTGACCCAAATTAGGTTTTTACAGCTCCGAAAGTAAACGGAGAGTTGCTAGACTACCCTGGCTGCAAAATAAATTTTGCTGCCGCTAGGGTGCGTCTAGATTTCTAGGCTATGGGATCACCAAGACTGCATTTATATGATCGGGAAATACAGAAGAAGAAAAAACAGCATTGTGTTGCACTTTAAAATAACTGTTTTCTGTTGTAATATTTTAAAATGTTATTTATTCTTGTGATGCAAAGCTGAATTATATCAGCAGCCATTAATTCAGTCTTCAGTGTCACATGATCCTTCAGAAATCATTCTGATTCAATTCAATCATTATAATGTGCTTATTTGGTGCTTAAGAAACATTTCTTATTATTATCATAAATGTTGAAGTTGTGCTGCTTCATATATAAAAAAAATAAAAAAATAAAAAACTACTGACTCCAAACTTTTGAATGGTAGTGTATATTCAAGTAATTGTTGGTGTGAATTGGATTTTTAATGGATTTGAAAAAATTATTAGGTATGGACACAAAAACATTGACGCATGTGAGGTTTCCTGTCATAATTTTTGGAGAAATATTTTGCTGCTTGACTCGGATGTTGACATTATTGTATTTTGGTTACCTGAGAATAACTGTGCTATTGTTTTGGCATTCCGATCATGAAAGGTTGCTTTACTCGATTGTAAAGCAAAATTTGCAACAAATAATTTCCAAGATTTTAAACAAAACCAGTTAATTGTCTAGTAAGAGACTGCACTATAGTTCTACTTAATTCATAATTGACATGCATGAAAGTGCCTGATTTTTTTGACAGCTAAAAAAAAAAACCTGAATATTTTGTTAGGATCAACAGAGCTGACTTGTCCTTCTCGGCAGAACTCTATTCATCTGCCTTCCTCTCTTTATTTTTAGATTTCTTTCTTTTTCCTGCCAGCAGTATTCTATTCAGGAGTTATGACTGAAGATGTGTGTGTTTTGAGAGAGACTAAAAGTGATTTTTTTCAGTGACTGAGCGAGTACATCAGCAATAGAACAGCATTGAATGGATCTTTGTATCTTGTCTTTAACAGGAACCCATAAATTGGTCTATAAATTAAAAGCTGTCCAGCAGTATAGCAAAGCCAAGGTCTAAACCAAGCAGTATTATCCAGTACCATGGACCAAAACACAAATCCAGACAGTGAAGTCTGACACCTCTTCATCATGTTGTTTTAAAGACAGCTTCATCTATTTCTTATCAGAGCCTTATATGTTTTTATAGCTTAGAGAATTTTTAAATATGGTCATCATGATAAACATTGTGTTTTACTGGAGATGTATGATGGTGGCAGCACAGACCTGTGAAGTGAGCATTACAGTTGGAGACAGATCGCCAGATCTTCTGTGACATTCCAGTCGGTACTGATTGATTGATTGGATTAAGCGCTAAGGATTTTAATCACTGATCAATTTCCATTTGCCACAATCAAAGGCCTAATAGAATCCTAATGGAATGCATTCGATGTACGTAATCTGTAAGAAATCCATGTGATCAAGAGTGTGTAGATGTGTGTATATGTAATGATTTGTGAACTAAAAAAAAAAAGAAAACGAGGGGAAGCTGGGTCCATATGCAGTTATTTTATTAACAGAACATAAACAAATCAAACACAAAAACCAGTGAACCAGGAACAGAATGTTGGGGTTTAAATACACAAGGGGTAATTGGCAAACAAGACATGTCTGGGAAAAATCAAAGAACTAATCAACATGGTACAGAACAGGAAATGACATAAAAGTCCACACAAGACCAGTGGAGCACAGGCTGAGATCATGACAGTATATTTGTACTTTTTTGTTGTTGTTGTTGTTGTTGTTGATGAGGCTGCAGTATTGTAGTCGTTTTATTATTATTATCATTAGCATTCATGTAATTAGCATTATTGTTGTTGTGCAATGAGTCCTGGGTTTATATTGTGTTCCATGAAAACAAAAATAACATTGGTAGATGATGGCAGAATATTTAGTTTAAAACAATTCCTTTAATGCAGTACCATTCAGCTCTGAAATTTGAATGTGAATTTAAAGAAACATTTCCATAAAAGGATAAACCAGACTTTTTGAAATATAACAACCCAATCTCACGGCAATTCGTACGTATTTTGCGAGGTGGCCAATTCGTACGAATTCATCAGTGAACTATATGTGACCCTGGACCACAAAACCAGTCACATGGGCCAATTTATACATCATCTGAAAACTGAATAAATAAGCTTTCCACTGATGTATGGTGGATATGTATATGACAATATTTGGCCGAGATACAACTATTGAACATCTGGAATCTGAGGGAGCAAAAAAAAATCGAAACATTGAGAAAATCTCCTTTAAAGTTGTGCATTTATGTTGGCGATTGTGCTGCATTCACTCACACAAATAAATGTTTTATATATTTACGGTAGGAAATTTACAAAATATTTTCATGGAACATGATCTTTACTTAATGTCTGAATGATTTTTGGCAAAAAAGAAAAATTTATCATTTTGACCCATACAATGGCTATTGCCACAGATATACGAGCCCGATCTCACGGGAAAACGTACAAATTCTACGAGGTGGCTTATTCGTACGAATTCATACGACCTGACTCGTACGAATTAGTACATTTTTTGCAAAATCGTACATATTTTACGAATTGGCCAATTCGTATGAATTCATACGAATGACCTACCCCTGACCCCGCCCCTAAATCTACCCATCACGTGGGTTTAGACAAATCGTACAAATTCTTACGAGTGAGGTCGTACGAATTAGCCAACTTTTTATCATTCGTACGAAATTCGTACGAATTGATCGTGAGATAGCGTTGGATATACCCGTGCGACATGTGACTGGTTTTGTGATCAAGGGTCTCATATAGGGTTACAGTCGCAACCCGAGATGCTTTGTGCGGTTGCATTACAAAAGTCTAACAGGAAGTAAATGCAATCGAGGACATAGGAAACTCCTTTAAAAATAATAATGGCAGATTAAAACAATATTACTAAGACAACATTTAATTTGAAACATTTTGATTAGAGAAAGGAATTACAGAATAAAACAACAACAACAAACACAACATATCTTAACAAACTGACAGTTTTTTCATGTCAGAGGTTGAGTGGCATGGTACCATCTGCTCAAAGTGGTAAATTCACCCATATTGTGGCAAAAGAAGACAAAAATGAATATGTCCAGTATGTTAAGACACACACTGTATGATAGGTACATAAATATGAACTGTGGAATGTCCCAAACGACTCAGTTAGACTGAACAAAATTTAAACTTGTAGATAAACACTTTGCTTTTTACCTACATTAATTGTGCACCCAAATTATACTAGATGTTTGGAAGTTTCATTCAAAATCCACATGGCTCAGCAGTCTGAGAGGGCATGTGTCAGTTTGTGACGACATGATGCTGCTTATGTTTGTGCTAGCGTGCATTATACTTTGGTCTGCATCACAGTCGTGCACCCTATTGCTCTCGTTACCTCTTTTCATCAACTCTGACAGACAGTTCTGTCCGCTGTGCTATTTTCTCACTCTCCTCTCATCCTGTCATCTTCCCGCTTTCTCTCTCTCCCTCGCCCGCTCTGTCTCTATGATCACTCTGTTGCTCTCTGCTATTGTCAAAAACAGTCAGCAGGGGGTTCTGGGAAGAAGCAGGCTCCTGCTGGCTCTGTGACTCACCGGTGAAGAGAGGTCGTCCAGACGAGTTGTGTGTATATATGTGGAATGGATATGAATGTGTGCAGTGGAGATGATCAGAGGAAAAGAGTGGGCCGACCCACTGTGGCTAATACTCAAAAACAATCATCATAACGCTGCCCAAAATGGGCACACACAGGCACATATTTGTTTTTCTACCAAAGTGGGGACTTTCCATTGACTTCTATTGTTTTTCTACTGAGCTAAAGACGTTTTCTACTGTTTGGTCCTTAGCGTGATGGTGTATTTTTTTTTTTTTTTTTTTTTTCTGAGCTGAAGTAATAATCAAATTCACAGCTTAATGGTAATCACCTGTTTTTTTAAGTCTAATTTACTCTAGTGAAATGGTTCATTTTGATGGTTAATGCTAATAAAAAGATAAAATAATTACATTTTTATTTAATATAACTGATATAATAACTGATTTGAGTCCATTTAGTCTGTTGAGTACAACATATTTAACTAGGTGTTTTAGATGTTTTTAGTAAAAAAAAAAAAAAAAAAAAACAGTTTAGGTTTGATACTGTAACCCTAATTGAGATTTTGATATTCTAAATGAGTTTTTTTATAATTATTATTCAGAACCCCAGCACTTTTTGATCTATTATTAAATTATAACAGCCTGTATATTTGGCTAGTTTTATTTATAAAAAAAAAAAAAACAGCAACATATTTATAAAACTGACATTGCACAGACAGATAAACCACAGATATAACACAGAAAAAAATGAAAAATCAACTCACACCGGCATACTAATATTTTATAAGTGTCTCTTTCTTGGATATTAATGTGATACAGATCCTCAGTTGTTCACCCCTGTCCCTGCCATAGACTCGGCATCTCTCATCAACCATTTCTCTACATGAAATCAGAAAGACATTTCTTCTATTACTGAAGATTTAAATTTTCTAACACTTTGGTAAAAGTAAATAAATCTATCTTGACACTTAGTAAACAAGGCATTGATACATAAATTCGTCTGATTAATGTAAATGTAAGTAGAAAAGAAGCACCCTGCTGTATGTGTGTGTGCATACATGTCATTCCCTCATTCTGTGCATCTCACGCTGTGAGGGTTTGTGGAATGCAGCCATATTTATCTTCATACAGTCATCAAGGCTTGATGAACTTTTTTAGAAGAATGGAAAATGTATGGAGAGAAAAACATTCATATTTCATAACACATTGTCTCTAAATATACAAATAATCTCACTCTGTTGTATTTCTTTAAGTAATGAATTTGATCGTTTAACTCAGTCAAATACATGCACTGCTTATTTTGTAATATCATGTTCTGGTTTAAGAAGTATGAAAGTACATTTCCACCGTAAATTTCACACCGTGTGTGTGTGTGTGTGTGTGTGTGTGTGTGTGTGTGTGTGTGTGTGTGTGTGTGTGTGTGTGTGTGTGTGTGTGTGTGTGTGTGTGTGTGTGTGTGTGTGTCTGTCTGTCTGTCTGTTTTGGGCGAAGATGGCCTAAATTAATCAATAGAGTAATCTCACTAAATAAACAAGTGTAGAATAATAGTAGTAAAACAGTTGCTTTAAGTAACTTCCAAAACATGAAAGGTTAATGTGGTGAAGTAAAAAGTGAATAGAGTGAATATAATGCCTAAGTAAAATGAACTGGCAGTATTGGCTCACATAAGAAAAGCAGACCTGTGAAGTACGACTCATGTTTTACGAGGCAGTTAATCATACGTTAGGCTTCCCCTTCATTGCTCATTACAGTTGGTTGCAAATCATCAGCTTTGTAAAGGCTTATTATTCTAATTATGGCCTTATATACCCTGTTATTGAATACCTATATTACAGAAGACACGCTGAGCTTTTATAGATGACTCTTTATTTGTGCTACAGTGTCCTCAGTATGTCAGGCAGCGGTGCTTTACATTCCAGCTGCCAAACACAGTGGTACAGTGCTACTAATCTTTCCCGGAGCAAGCCATGAAATATAATCTGGTGTGTAGCACTGGACTGGACAACTCAGTCGTTTGCTGCTTGGAAGGATGTGTGTGTGTGTGTGTGTGTGTGTGTGTGTGTGTGTGTGTGTGTGTGTGTGTGTGTGTGTGTGTGTGTGTACAGGGGTTTCCTCGAAGACCCTGACAGCAGAGAGCATTACAGCCAGACTGAATGAGGTCTCTGTGTTCGGTAGGGGCTGTTGAAATAGAGGAGGTAGAGCTGGGAATGGAACAAGAGCGAAAGTGTGTGCACACAAATACTCATTTACGGTCTTCACGCAAACACTTAAAACACACATATATGCGGTCGATATGGTATGAGTCAATGGCTTTGGTCATTAGCTAATTGGAATTTTACTACTTACAATATTCAGGCACAGCGGGGCATATCCCAAAGGAGAAGAATGTTTATTTTCCAAGCACAAGGGAGAGAGAGAGAGAAAGTAAGACATAAAAAAGTGTCTGAAATGTTTTGCCTTTAAATGGGACTGAGGGGCTTGGAAAGTTTCTCTGCGCTGATAAAACAGGCCTGCATAGATAAAATGCCTGCACGCAAGTGCACTTTGTACTGTTTCCTCTTCGAGCGCCGGGGGCTCGGACCCTTAGCCCCTCATTCTCCAGCCTTTATGTCTCAGGACACCCCCCTCCACCAAAGGCATCTCTCTCTTTCACTCATCTTTTCTCTCCCTCTCTTCTTCTGTGGCGAGTCTCATGAAAGCGAAGTGGTGTGTTGTCGGTGTGGTCGGCTCCCCCGGTGAGCAGGAGGAATGGCTGCGGTATTGATCGGCCGGCTCCCTGGAGCTCCCCTTTGGGGGGTGGAGGGGTGGGGGGACAAAAGGCACTGCCACACGCGGCCACCCCTCAACACAAACAGCATCCCCACGGTGACGCATACAGAGGGCCATCTTTGTTCCACGCGTCAAGCGTTGGCTTTTATTTACCTTCATCTTCTCTGTCTCTGGCTCTTCTCATGGAGTTCCAAAGATTGTTTTCATTCCATTGTCTCTTTGAATTGCTGATGCAGAAGTGCAGCGCTGATAGCCCAGCGGCGAAGGGGAGATTGGGATGGGGGGGGGGGGATGACACAGAGACAGAGAGAGAGAAAGATGGAGTTTTTTGGAGAGGGAAAAGTCAGGGCTTGCCCCTTCATTCCTCCCTAGACCTGAAGGAGACCATCTGGGTCACCTAACTTCTCTGAGCCCCTCTCAGTGGGGCAGCACTCGACCAATCGCACAACATGGGCATGGGACCTGCGACCGGTCGGGTCAGCAGAAGCTCTCAGACAGCTCCGTGCCCGCAGGCAGGCTGAGCTTCTTACGCCTCGCCGCCAGAGCTGTTAAAACAATCCGAGTGATTTACATGCCGGCTTGGATGTGAGCAGCACTTTCATTGATTTCCATCTGCCTGCGCCCCAGTGTGGAGATCACGGCAGCAGGCGTGATGTCATGCAGATGAAGCTCAGATAAACAGCAGCTGAAGGTCACGCTCTCGCTTTTCTCGGGAAACCTGTGAGTGTCCGCTAGACTGGGTGAGCTTTTATCTCTGCAGGGAAGCCGTGGAAGCAAGCAGGGAGTTGGCTCACATGGGTTGGTGTCAGGACTATAGTATTTGTAGGGTCAGTTGATGTATTTGAGTCCACTAAAGGAGTCTTCACATGAGTACTTGGTTCCAAAATCGAATGAATTGCCCGTCGATGTAGCATTTCAAGGCATTGTATGCCACTGTTGGGGAGTAACTAACTAAAATCAGCAACACTACAAACTTTACTACATTAGCATCACAGTTTTCACAATAGTGTTTTCTATTAACAAACTACTTTATTGAGTAGCGGTGTTGTGCAACCAAATGCTGCATCGGCACATTGTAAAAAAGATACGTAAAATAGATCCGGTTTATAATAAACCTCTGACAATCATTGGTTCAGTTATATAGTCATGCAATTTCATGCAAGATGCCAGACGAAGCAATAGAATATTGATTAATAAATATTTTAATATTGAGATATTGAAAATCGACAATAAATATCTTAATTAAAAATACTTTTTATTGTTAGCTTAACAACATGCTAACATAAAACTCTGTCTGTGCAAAGAGCTACAGAGTAGTTCAAGCTTAGATGACAAAAAGTTTCAGTGTAAAATACTGTACATTTCAGCGTGGAAACATCATTACATGACATCAGAATTCAGTTGGCTTGCCAACTTTGGCCTAAAGAAGAGCTCATGCTGTGTTCCTGGCCGGTGTCCGTGATTTTGCCAAGTTAGACGTATTTTGTTGATCCTGGAACAACCTGATCCTTGATCCTGTCCGAAACTTTTGTCCTAACCTTATCCCTACCCCTAACCCTAACCCTACCCATAACATCCCTAAAATCAAAGGGAAATGATAGTGTAGAAGCACCTAACCCTGGTTGTAAGCCTAAACTTGACATAAGCTGTAAACTTTTATATCAAATCTGATTGGTTGATTGGAATGTTGTACAGGACAAAGATGTTGATTCAGGAACATGTTGTACTTGGTGAACTAACGTTCACCGTTCCAGTCCACAGAATGCTTTCACTCCTCAATTTGGATCAGAAGTGTCACAGGCTTTTATGATTGGCTTCAGATTTGGGTGTATCCTACAAAAAAGAACATTTTGTAACCCAGACCATTTTACAGGCGCACATCCCCTCCCTAAAACATTGAGTATGTCTGTATTAACAAAACTGGCAGTAAAATCTCACAGTTCTCTTCCATCAAGCCAGGGGGGTCAATCCCCTCTGCATACACAAGAGCAAAAGAAACCAGGGCAAATGAATTAATGAAAGCACTAACCCTGTTTTTTTCTTTCCTTCTATCTCTCCTCCCAGCAGCACAGGGAAGCTGGGAAAATTTTAAAAGACCAGAGATGAATTGTTTGTGTTGAGGGGGCAAGATATTGAGCGAGAAGGTTGAGGAGGTGAGGGCAAAGGACTATGCGAGTGGAGAAAATTGAAAGACTGCTGGAAATGCAGGGATGCAAATAGCCACAAAACCTGAGAGAGCACTTCCACCTTTGCGTATATGTACAGGGACCTTCAGAAGGAAAGGGGGGTGGGGTGGGGGGCGTGTTTGCGAGCTAGAGGGTAAGACAGTAAAGGCTGTGAGGATGTTGAAGGGGGGAGGTTATTAATTTTCAGTGTGCAGTAGAATCCAGCTGGTAGCTGCGACTTGCTTTCTAGTGTAATGAAAATGGCCAGAGTGGAAGATAAATGGCTCGTAAAGAGGGACCATTTAAATGCAGTGGGGCCCAATCTGGATGGTGACTAATCTCAGTAACCCCCCTCTTTTTTTTCTCTCCAACTCGTTTATGCATTGCCCCACCAATGGACTCTCTCTCTCTTCTCCCTCTCTCCTTTCTTTTCTTCCTATCCCCATTCCCTCTTTTCCTCCCTTCTGCCACGGCTGCTGCTGCTGACGTCCCCATGAATTGTGGTAAGGTCAGAGTTCAAGGCTTGCAGAGAATTATCTTGATTTATGCGGGCGCAGGGCCGGTAGCAGAGCGAGCGTGCCATCCGCCGCCGGGGCTGGGCGCCTGTTTTACGGCTCCCCAGCGGCAGGGCTGCGGCAGCTCCGTGCACGGCTGAAGAAATGGGCTGCCGCTGCACCTGCCGTTTTTCATCCTTTGCGGGTCGAAGGTGTATGAAATATCTCTAAAGCGCCTAATAAGTTTCTGAAAAACGTGTTTTTAAAACAAATTGATTTTGATGCTTTATGAGGCCCAGGACCTGCTGCAGTACTGTGAGAGTGACCGAGCGTGTCCATGCGTGTGAAGGAAAGAGAAAGTAAGATAGGGATTTTCTCCACAGTGTATTGGGTCATGTGACAGCAAAGAACACTACAGTTTATCACCTGTGGAATGACAGCTATTCACAAGCTGTGATATTTCAAACCATTTTAGCCCTACTTATTCATGTACAGTATATTACTACTCATACAAATAATACCACGTCCCACAGTGACATCATGCTGGTTTGAGGGGCCATTGGCGTATACCGTACATCAGGGTTGTGCTCCAATCAGAAATTAATTCATGAATTTGAATTGAGGTATCAAACAGGATGTAGAATTATAGGCTGAATTTGAATGTAAGGAAGAAGAATTAAATTGAATTGAAATTTGAAGAAATGTATATAACTGTAACTGTAACTATTACCATTACTTCAGTCTCCAGTGTCACATGATCCTTCAGAAATCATGAAATCATTCTAAAAATGCTGATTCGGTTATCCCTTTTGATCAGTTGAATGCATCCTAGATGAAATAAGGTATTACATTTTTTTCATAGAAACATTTTGAACAAGAGATTGCCTGTTTCGATTTTTGTTTTTGTTTTTAGCAAAAATTTGGTATGAACTAAACTGCCTGGTATAACACTGGGTCCAAACAGAATGCGTATGTTCGAGTGGGTAATGGAGAATGGGGGTTGGGGTTACAAAGTCTTACGCAAGCAGGTGTCAGCTGTCACTCTGAGTCTTTCCAGGGGGTTGGAACCCGCAGGATCAGATCATCATGATGAATTCAGATGAAATCACAACAGAGAGGAGGCCAAAACCCATCTCAACAGCCACTTTATAACGCTACGATGCGCTTTGAGGCTCAACTCCCACTGTGATCCTCCATTACATTTCCCCTCGTGGCCATATATGACTGTGTTTATGTCGCATGTAAAGATGAGAGTTCTCATGTCAGATTTATCATTCATAGAGTGCTCAGTGAGAGGCCCATTGCCGTTTATGAGTCCTGCAGCAATGTGCTGTCAGGGACATCCAGCCACAGATGTGTGTTTTGGCCAATGTGGTGACAGCATGACATGAAAATGGATTTGTTCTGTGCTGTAGAGGTACAGGGGAGGGGGCTCAGTCAGCCAGCTTTGGTGTAAATGCTCCCAGAATGGGGTGCCTTCCCAGCATGCCCCACCTGGCCCTGTGCACCTTTGGTGTCTGTTCCGCCTCTAACTCTCCATCCCACATAGCCAACCAGACGGTGGAGGGGTCAGAGGTCACGTTGTGCGGTGCGCTTCTTATTTTTCCTCGCTCACTAGTCTTGACAGGAATCTGTTTACCTATCCCTACGGCAGCACTTCCTGTCTGACACGTTTGGGAGGAAAGGAGCTGAAGAAAAGGGGAAAAAAAGAGTAAAAGGGAAAATAAAGACAGAGACAGGTGGGGGGAGAAAGACAGAGAGCTCCCTGCTTCTATTTAGAAGTGTGTTCGAACCGAAGACTTCTGAGGACCTTATGAAGTGCGCTGTCTCTGTGCGAGAGCAATAACAGGCAAAGTGAATCACGCTGACTCAGCTCCTGCGTTTGGATTTTCATTTCTTCTTCCTACTCGGCAAACACGTCAGCGCCTCCCCTCTTCTGGCCGATACCAGCTCGCCCGCCTGAACGAGCACAAGCCCCAGCCGAAATGAAGTTGCCTCTACGCAAACCTAATTTTCCCTCCAGAAATTTATGAAAAGCATTACATTTTCCTCGCTGCATAAAATCCATGGGATAGGGTCTCTAAAGGAATCAGAGCCGGGAAACAAAAGACAAATTGGATTTGCGTATGTGGACTCTGACCTGGGGATGGGAGGAAAAAAAAAAAAAAACTTCCATGCCTTCTAGTCCTCCTGCATCCTATTGCCAGTGTTCTTTGGGGAGTGTTTGATACAATTGTACAAAGCTTGATGGTCTGTCTCTTTCTCTCTCTCTCTTCCCTCTGTCTCCATGATCTACAGGACACAAAGGCAATGGATGGCCATGAGTGGTCCACTAGTAGTGCAGCCTGAGACTTCAGACCAATTACTCAGTCCCGAAACAAGCTATTCATATCCAGGCTAAAAGTGTGCGATAAGGCATTGTGTGATACAGTAGTTGGAGGCCAGTGATTGAATTACGGGGCATCCCCTGTGACTAAGCGGCTGTAATTAAACTGTAATTTAAGATTACATTATTAAACGGAGGCTTTATTACCACGCATCCCCTGTAACCTCACCTCTACTGCTATATCCTTATCAAAACCAAAATGATTAAGAAAGTGAAAGCGTTCTCATTGTCCGGCTGTAACAGTCTGCTGGAATACGATCCGGACTAATGAGACATAATCTAATTGAGCTTTTATCTATTGTAACAGACCGACAGAGGTGGTTATCGACGCCGATCATTCCCAGCGGCAGGTGGAATTCCGTTGGACTCGAACTGAGATTCCACAATACACTACATTGAAATGCAATTTGGCTTGGTTTTGAACTTTTGAGCTCTAAAGTGGTCATGTGTTAAAGGGATAGTTCACCCTAAAATATAAATTCTGTGGGACAGAAACAAGAGGTTTTGAAAATGTGTTGGTTGTTCTTTTCCAATTTCAGTTAATGGGGACCGGAGTTAAAGTTAGGCCTATTCTCCCAATAATGAAAATTCTTTTATCATTTACTCACTCTAGTCTCGTTCCAAACCCATAAGGCTTTGGTTAATCAGCAAAACATAAGTGAGATTTTCTTGTCCTTCGATTGGAAGCCCAGGTAACCAAAACTTCTAAGATCCCCCCCCCCCCCCCCCCCAAAAAAAAAAGGTCATTAAGACATTGTAAAACGAAATAATATGAATCCAGTGGTTTAATCCTAGTTTAGTTTAATCAAATTTAGTTTGGGCTTTTATACTGTATATAATCGCACATACATAAGAGTCCATCACATAGTAAATGTGGAAGCTTGTGCGTCAGGCGCTAGAACAATCCTATAAGTTTTTTTATAAGTATTTTATAACAATCTTATAAGTTTTGGAAATCTGAACTTTCAAGGGAGGGACAGAATTCGCATTAAAAATATCTTAATATGGTGAGTATATGATAGAGGTTTCGTTTTTATGTGAACCATCGCTTTAAGCTCAAAGTATACTGATTTATTTATTTATTTATTTACATGTACCTATGCATGTACCAGTGCACTTGCCATACATTTTGGGTTCAGTATAGTTCACATGTACCCCGATTTACTCTGTACACTTAGGTCACACATGCGCCTTGAATTTTATTGATTAATTAAGGTAAAAGTATACCTCGAATTTCATCACCAGATGAGTAGGCACACCGTCGTTTTTTTGTAACCGCGTGTGCTTTGTACGCTCAGGTCGCACGTGCACATTTAATTGCAGTAATAAGTTTATCCACAATGTGGCAACCGTGCCCTTGGGGCATCGATTCACAAGGTAGTCGAAGAAATATTGCATAAACAGAACAGACCGGAACGCATTCAAGCTACAGCTACAATGGAGGCCGAGATGAGAGATTGTACGAAGAGGTTAGAAAGAACCCTCATTTGTACATGGCATGTAAGAAGACAAAGATGTTTACATGGGTTGTAAGTAACCAGTGGGGATAGATTGCTCAAAACTGCGCATGCGTCGAACACATGTGTATGCGTACCAGTCAAAAGAAGTATACAAAAGAACTGTTCAACTGTGCAAAGTATACTTTCAGCTTTAGTTGGTGCACAAGGTGTCACAAGTTTGTCCTGTCTTGTTTTGCACTTGGGTGTTTGTTTTGTTGAGCCACGTGCTCGTGTTCATTGTTAGCCCCGCCCTTCTTGTTATCTTGTTATTGGTTTAATTCTTTCCACCTGTTGTCATCGTTACCCTCTTTTGTTTGCTTCCCTATTTAGTCTCCTTGTATCTGTTGTACTGTGCTGTTACGTTGTCTATGTTCTTGTGTTTGTTTCCCAGTGTTTTGGTTTGTTTATATTATTCTAGTGTTTTCCCCCGCGTGGGAGTTTTGTTTATCATTGTATTTTGCTTCTATTTTATTAAAATCCCATTTTGGTTTTCTGCAATTGAGTCCTCAGTTTTGTTTTTGAACCCAGTCGTGACAGAACGTAACAGCCATTTTGAGGACTCAGCAGAATGAGCATTCGTGTGGTTCCCCCCGCTACAGCTCAGGAGAGACTAGAACTCCAGCAGGCGTTGGCATCGCAACGCCAGCAGGGCTGGGAGATAGGATGCTTCGCCCAGTTCTTCTGGACAATGGCTAGGGGATTGAATTACCATGATGAAGCTCTTAAAGAGGCATTCAACCACTGTTTGGATGATCCCCTTCCTCAGTGGGAGATGGATGGTTTAAGGATCCTGGACTTTTGGAAATTCACCAATTACCTGCGGCATCGCAAGGATTGGAGGATCCTGCCACCATTAGAGACTGACGGTATTGACCAACTTACCTATCCTTCTTTGCCGAGTCAAGTTTTTCCAAATTTAACTAAAAAACGAAGGTTGAGAAGGAGGAGAGCAGCTAAGACTGCTGCATCAGTCTTTGTCTCCATCGAGCCAGTTTTTGTCACTCCAGAGCCTGCAGAGACTGTTCACGTAACGTCTGTCCAGCCAGAGACGGTTCACATCACGTCTGCGGAGCCCGTGTCTGTTCCTGAGCCGGAGCCAGTGTCTGTTCCTGAGCCGGAGCCAGTGTCTGTTCCTGAGCCGGAGCCAGTGTCTGTTCCTGAGCCGGAGCCAGTGTCTGTTCCTGAGCCGGAGCCAGTGTCTGTTCCTGAGCCGGAGCCAGTGTCTGTTCCTGAGCCGGAGCCAGTGTCTGTTCCTGAGCCGGAGCCGGTGGTGCCAGTTCCAGTGCCTGAGCCGGAGCCAGTGTCTGTTCCTGAGCCGGAGCCAGTGTCTGTTCCTGAGCCGGAGCCAGTGTCTGTTCCTGAGCCGGAGCCAGTGTCTGTTCCTGAGCCGGAGCCAGTGTCTGTTCCTGAGCCGGAGCCGGTGGTGCCAGTTCCAGTGCCTGAGCCGGTGGTGCCAGTTCCAGTGCCTGAGCCGGTGGTGCCAGTTCCAGTGCCTGAGCCGGTGGTGCCAGTTCCAGTGCCTGAGCCGGTGGTGCCAGTTCCAGTGCCTGAGCCGGTGGTGCCAGTTCCAGTGCCTGAGCCGGTGGTGCCAGTTCCAGTGCCTGAGCCGGTGGTGCCAGTTCCAGTGCCTGAGCCGGTGGTGCCAGTTCCAGTGCCTGAGCCGGTGGTGCCAGTTCCAGTGCCTGAGCCGGTGGTGCCAGTTCCAGTGCCTGAGCCGGTGGTGCCAGTTCCAGTGCCTGAGCCGGTGGTGCCAGTTCCAGTGCCTGAGCCGGTGGTGCCAGTTCCAGTGCCTGAGCCGGTGGTGCCAGTTCCAGTGCCTGAGCCGGTGGTGCCAGTTCCAGTGCCTGAGCCGGTGGTGCCAGTTCCAGTGCCTGAGCCGGTGGTGCCAGTTCCAGTGCCTGAGCCGGTGGTGCCAGTTCCAGTGCCAGCTCCAGTTCCAGTGCCTGAGCCGGTGGTGACAGTTCCAGTGCCTGAGCCGGTGGTGCCAGTTCCAGTGCCAGTTCCAGTGCCTGCGCCGGTGGTGCCAGTTCCAGTGCCTGAGCCGGTGGTGCCAGTTCCAGTGCCTGAGCCGGTGGTGCCAGTTCCAGTGCCTGAGCCGGTGGTGCCAGTTCCAGTGCCTGAGCCGGTGGTGCCAGTTCCAGTGCCTGAGCCGGTGGTGCCAGTTCCAGTGCCTGAGCCGGTGGTGCCAGTTCCAGTGCCTGAGCCGGTGGTGCCAGTTCCAGTGCCTGAGCCGGTGGTGCCAGTTCCAGTGCCTGAGCCGGTGGTGCCAGTTCCAGTGCCTGAGCCGGTGGTGCCAGTTCCAGTGCCTGAGCCGGTGGTGCCAGTTCCAGTGCCTGAGCCGGTGGTGCCAGTTCCAGTGCCAGCTCCAGTTCCAGTGCCTGAGCCGGTGGTGACAGTTCCAGTGCCTGAGCCGGTGGTGCCAGTTCCAGTGCCAGTTCCAGTGCCTGCGCCGGTGGTGCCAGTTCCAGTGCCTGAGCCGGTGGTGCCAGTTCCAGTGCCTGAGCCGGTGGTGCCAGTTCCAGTGCCTGAGCCGGTGGTGCCAGTTCCAGTGCCAGCTCCAGTTCCAGTGCCTGAGCCGGTGTTGACAGTTCCAGTGCCTGAGCCGGTGGTGCCAGTTCCAGTGCCTGAGCCGGTGGTGCCAGTTCCAGTGCCTGAGCCGGTGGTGCCAGTTCCAGTGCCTGAGCCGGTGGTGCCAGTTCCAGTGCCTGAGCCGGTGGTGCCAGTTCCAGTGCCTGAGCCGGTGGTGCCAGTTCCAGTGCCGGAGCCGGTGGTGCCAGTTCCAGTGCCTGAGCCGGTGGTGCCAGTTCCAGTGCCTGAGCCGGTGGTGCCAGTTCCAGTGCCTGAGCCGGTGGTGCCAGTTCCAGTGCCTGAGCCGGTGGTGCCAGTTCCAGTGCCTGAGCCGGTGGAGTCTGTTCCAGTTCCTGAGCCGGTGGAGTCTGTTCCAGTGCCTGAGCCGGTGGAGTCTGTTCCAGTGCCTGAGCCGGTGGAGTCTGTTCCAGTGCCTGAGCCGGTGGAGTCTGTTCCAGTGCCTGAGCCGGTGGAGTCTGTTCCAGTGCCTGAGCCGGTGGAGTCTGTTCCAGTGCCTGAGCCGGTGGAGTCTGTTCCAGTGCCTGAGCCGGTGGAGTCTGTTCCAGTGCCTGAGCCGGTGGAGTCTGTTCCAGTGCCTGAGCCGGTGGAGTCTGTTCCAGTGCCTGAGCCGGTGGAGTCTGTTCCAGTGCCTGAGCCGGTGGAGTCTGTTCCAGTTCCTGAGCCGGTGGAGTCTGTTCCAGTTCCTGAGCCGGTGGAGTCTGTTCCAGTTCCTGAGCCGGTGGAGTCTGTTCCAGTCCCTGAGCCGGTGGAGTCTGTTCCAGTTCCTGAGCCGGTGTCGTCTGTTCCAGTTCCTGAGCCGGTGTCGTCTCTGCCGTGGCCGCCCGAGGGGTCGTCTCTGCCGTGGCCGCCCGAGGGGTCGTCTCTGCCGTGGCCGCCCGATGGACAATCTGCTCCACCCTGGCCGCCCGATGGACAGTTTGTTTCTCCCGTCCCGCCCTGGTCTGTCCCTCCCGTCCCGCCCTGGTCTGTCCCTCCCGTCCCGCCCTGGTCTGTCCCTCCCGTCCCGCCCTGGTCTGTCCCTCCCGTCCCGCCCTGGTCTGTCCCTCCCGTCCCGCCCTGGTCTGTCCCTCCCGTCCCGCCCTGGTCTGTCCCTCCCATCCCGCCCTGGTCTGTCCCTCCCGTCCCGCCCTGGTCTGTCCCTCCCGTCCCGCCCTGGTCTGTCCCTCCCGTCCCGCCCTGGTCTGTCCCTCCCGTCCCGCCCTGGTCTGTTCCTCCAGTCCCGCCCTGGTCTGTTCCTCCAGTCCCGCCCTGGTCTGTTCCTCCAGTCCCGCCCTGGTCTGTTCCTCCAGTCCCGCCCTGGTCTGTCCCTCCAGTCCCGCCCTGGTCTGTCCCTCCAGTTCCGCCCTGGTCTGTCCCTCCTGTCCCGCCCTGGTCTGTCCCTCCTTTCCTAGTGGAGCGTCTGGTAGCCGCTCCTTAAGGAGGGGGTTATGTCACAAGTTTGTCCTGTCTTGTTTTGCACTTGGGTGTTTGTTTTGTTGAGCCACGTGCTCGTGTTCATTGTTAGCCCCGCCCTTCTTGTTATCTTGTTATTGGTTTAATTCTTTCCACCTGTTGTCATCGTTACCCTCTTTTGTTTGCTTCCCTATTTAGTCTCCTTGTATCTGTTGTACTGTGCTGTTACGTTGTCTATGTTCTTGTGTTTGTTTCCCAGTGTTTTGGTTTGTTTATATTATTCTAGTGTTTTCCCCCGCGTGGGAGTTTTGTTTATCATTGTATTTTGCTTCTATTTTATTAAAATCCCATTTTGGTTTTCTGCAATTGAGTCCTCAGTTTTGTTTTTGAACCCAGTCGTGACACAAGGTGGACACACACGGCCTAGCTTTTTGTTTCACAGACGAAAAAGAAACCGAAGAGACGGATTAACAATAATTGATGCCCATATTGACAAGCATTTATGTGAAGGGGTTATGCTCTATCCATCTACATAGACATGACAGTGACAAAGTTTATAGTGTGCATGTGTCAAAAAGCTGTTTTCACACACACTACCAAATGGAGTATACTTTGAAAGGATTTTCATTCTGCGCTACACGTGCGCTAAGCTTTCAAGCCAAAACTTGAGTGTACTTTGGGCTTTACACCTCAAAAAGAAAGCAAAAGCTCAATATAATAACTTTTGACTCATTCTCTGTATTCCATTCCATGATAGCTTTGTGTGGTAAACAAACCAAAATTTAAGTCATTATTCACTGATAAGCATACGCTCCAGTGCTAACTGTAGCAGCGAGTTGATTTGTGAACAAACATTTCAGATCATTTTTGTGAAATAGATCAACCAATTCATTGAAAAGATCCAACTCAGAGCAATTCATTACAACTTAGACATCATTCCTGCCTCATTAACACTCAAATGAGAGCTAAGGTGGATATAAAAATTTCAGTAAAGAACAACTTTCGGTGTGGCACTTTTAGCATTTTAGACATTGACAGCACCAGTCCTCATTCACCTTCATTATATTCACTTTCAAAATCGTGGCCATGGCATTCTTCAAAAATACACTTTTGGTGTTCCACATACAAAAGAGAGTGATATGAGTTTGGAACTAACTGTTCCTTTAGAGATGTTCCAGCCACAATCTCAGAAGTTGTGTAGTAAGCGTCTGTGTATACTGTTTGTGCAATGACTCTTTGGCACCGTGGGTAGTTGGTGCTAGCTCATAAATGGCTCTGTTGAACCTATTTAAGCATCTCCAGTGAAACAAGGAGGAAGACTCAGTGCACTGTTATGCAATTAGCAATTACACGTCCACACGTTATTGTTTTTTCGCCATATGGTTTTATTTATAAATGCCAGCCTTTCCTCCCACAGTCCCCTGCTGGGAGAGAGGGAGAGAGGCAGAGAGGCAGTGGCACATGGCCAGAGGAGGATGTTTGCGGTATCGCTCTCTATATCTCTTAGTTTGTCTGTCTCGATCTCTCTTCCTTTCTACCTTCCCTCTCTCCTTTCTCCATCTTTACTGTTTCTCTCTTTTTTTTTCTCCCAGATAAAACTTTGATAAATTGGCAAAACATTTATGCTTGCAGCACGGCTCAGAGGAAGCAGTAAGAAAAAAAAATCAATATTGCTCCACCGAGCATGTGTAATACCTCAAATGAAAGAATTCCTGAATTCTCTTTCATAGATGGAGCACAGTCACTGCCCCGGGCCTGGGTTATCATCAACAGCAGGACTGTGCCCAGCTGTCTCTACGCTCCACAGTTGCGGGTCAGTATTTGGCGAGAGAGCACAGCCTCTTTCAGGGCAGATAGGCTAAAGATCAAATCTGTGACCTTTGACATTAGCCTCTCAAATCATCCTTCTGACCTAAACCTCTGAAACAAGAAAGGAGGAAGAAGATGTGTGTTAGAAAAAGATCGGGAGAGGACGAGAGGCGGTCACCCGTGTTATGTCAATAGCGCTCTGGTGGCGGAGTTGTGTAAATTGATCTTTTACAGTTTGTGGAGGTGACGGTGCCTGTAGGAAGGCAGATAAATCAGGCAACCTGGGGCTTAGAACATTGATCGCCAGGACCTGGGACAGAGCGAAGGAGAAAGAGAGAGACGGAGAGAAAAAGAGGCTTCCAGCTCAGGCCCTGTGGGACGGTTGGGCTTGAACAGGAGCTTACATGTTACACCACAGAGGGGGAGAGATGAACTCATGGGGCTACTCAAGCGTTAAACAGAAGACAGTCCTGGTTTATTTTTGTGTATGTTAATTTGTTTTGTGTGTGTGTGTGCTGAAAAGGCATGGATATATTTTCTGAAGTATGATTGTACTGCTTTGGTGTTTTCAAGAATAAACAAGGAGGAGTTGGAAGCATCAAATACAACATGACCCTTTTTTACTCTTGTAAAGCCTACTGAATCATATTTGATATTTGATGGCCTCTCTGAATTATCAACATCAAAACATATCTGATAAACCTGTTGCACACAATCTTCTAATACCTTCTGTTATCTTATTGATACATTTTAGCAAGTAAAAGGCCAATTAGTATTGCAGAAATGTCCACCTTCAGGTCATAGTGCACATGTCTTTTTGCTTTTTTTTATCTTTACTGATTTCTACTAAGTAAACGTAAGAATAACTTTTATTTTTTTAGGAATATTTCAAGACGAACACTTACTGGACTGAATTATGATACATAAGGCTTTTGAGGAATGTTTATCTGTATATCTCTCGATATTATTGTACTGCATAATACTTTTACCACAATAAATACTAGAGATCTTTGGTCATAAGCATTTCAATATCATCTTACTGGGAGATATATTGGGAGATATAAAGTGACAACTGATATTTAAGCATTTTATGTCTGCTATACTGTTATAAAGATCTAATTTATTTGCATTGCAAGCTATCAGAATTTGATCAAATCCCTCCCTATACATAGTGAACATTGCTTTATAAAAAAAAAAATATATATATATATAATTTTTATTATATTTGTGCTTTTTTTACATCTTGCATCAAATTTATGTTTTATAGAGAATTTTAAATGTATCTTTTTTTTATCTTCAACAAGTATTTCCATCAATAGTTGTATTGACAAGATTATTGAGCAATTCACATTGGATCACATTGCGGAAGTCAAACAGGTTGCGAATGCAGTCCATGTTGACTGTGGCGTGTGTGTGCGAGGACTGCGAGTGAACATAATCAGATGAGTATGTTCATCTGCTTCCGAGGCTCATAAAAATACACACACACACACACAATTACAGTCTGTAAAATCCCAGTGAAAGCATCAGAGCTTCAGGCATCAACACCTTAAAAATATGAATGATATTTTTAGTATTGAACGATAATGGTTCAAATTCCTCTCCTTGCATTCCTTCCTCTCAATCTCTCTCTCTTTCCATTACTGTCCTCTCCTCGCTATGAAGAACAGACTCTCTCTCTCTTTCCTCCACTCTTCTGTGTTTGTGTGTGTTGAAGTGTGTGTGTGGGTGGGTGTATATCTTATATATTCAGTTTTACAGTTATCCGCCGGTGCAGAAAGAGCGTGCCTGCGTGTGATAACAGCGTGGTTGTCTAAGGCTTTGTTTGTGTCTGTTTGTTTGCCTGTCCGCGCAAGTTTCATTTCAGCTGAAAACTAACTCATTTACGAGGTTGCGGTAACACCACAGCAAAATGCCTAATTGTTACTCAAATTGTCTTTACAACAATTTGTAAGGATTGTACATCCCCTACACGGTGACTCACACACACACACACACACACACACACACTACATCTCTCGCTCTCTCAGGGCCCAGCTCTGTAAACATTACCTCATAGCTCCCCGGCGCTCCTGTGGGAACCAAGCCCTCATCTAATAGAGAAATAAAGGGACATCCACCCCGGCCCTGCCCTCAGCCAACCACCATACAATCCACAACAAAGGGGTCGGGGGGTCCTAATTCCCTGGCAACGATATAAATTGTGCCACTTCTGGGAGCCGTGAAGGAAACGAATAGCATCCCCCCCCCCCCCCATACCCCAATCCACCCCTAAGAAAGAGAAAAAAAAAATCAAATAATCGAATAGGAGAAAAATGGCAAAAAAGTCATGAAAGGGCCGGCTGGGTGCAGAGCGTGGAAGGGCCAGAGGTCTTTTGTTTGCGCAAGCCGAGGGAAAAGGGTGAGAGAACACAAAGGCCAGGTCAGACTCTGAGTTTGGGGTCAGCTTATCCTGAATTGGAGGCTGCACTTGGGCCGCACTCTTTCAGAAGGGAAACTCACTCAAGTCAGAGCTGTCAGACAGATGGGTGCTTTCACACTCGCTCTGAATCTACCCCTGAGTGCTCTCATGTGAAGGTGCGAACACGGTTGTTTAGATGCGGATGTGGACGTCACTCCATTATTCTTTTTATAAATACGGTTGGCGCGTTAAGCTTGTCCTATTGTGGACTGGAGGTGAACTGTCGCAGTCGAAGCTTTGCAGATAATTTGATTGAGAGAGCCAGCAGTCCTCGATTGCTGATCTTAAACTGTGTGTGTGTGTGTGTGTGTGTGTGTGTGTGTGTGTGTGTGTGTGTGTGTGCGTGTGTGTGTGTGTCGAGACAGAGAAAGGGAGAGTGTGCGGATAATTGGACTGCTGTCTTATCTAGTGGCTCTGACACAGTGGAGAGAGGGTCACTAGCAGGGGAGCGAGGGAGAGAACAGTGGCTCAACAGTTACCAATCATTTCAAACCCCACTAAAAGAGAGGCGCAGAAGAAAAGCATTGTGGGCCGGCTTTCTCTAAAGGTTCAGCCCTGCCGAGGTTCAAAGGGCCGATGGCCCCACAGGCATGACCTGCTGCCATAGGATGGAATAATAGAGCTCAGAGGCCATGGCCCAGCACAATTAGAGCTATTTCACTCTCCCACACACACACGCACACGTTCGCACATGCAACATAACGTCATGCCCCATGATAACCGCTTTACAAACTATGCGAGAATGTCACGCACTGAAGACTTTAGAGCGTTTTTGGACTTTTACATTGTTTGTGCATTAAAACTTACATTGATTTAATCCTCATTAACATGTCTTCAACAAGTATTTTCGTCAATAATTGTATTCTCCCATGCCGCTTTTTTTTTCACCCTTTGCTCACATGCTGTTTTTTGTTTTTGTTTTTTTTACTTCTCTCTAACAGGCACGTCCTGATTTCGCCAAGTTAGACGTGTTCCTGGGTCAACATATTTTGTTCATCCTGGAACAACATTCCTGTCCAAGAATTTAATCCTAACCATATCCCATAAGTTATCCCTAAAATCAGAGGGAAATGATAGGTGAAATAACACTGATGTAGAAGCACTTAACCCTGGTTGTAAGACTAAACTGTAAACTTGTCCCTCAAATCTGATTGGTTGATTGGAATGTTGCTCCAGGATCAACAAAAATGCTGATCCAGGAACATGTTGCAGTTGGTGAAATCAGGTTCTGCCTCTAACTGCCTGACTCCTTCAAGTCCCGACCACCATATTTTTCTCATTGAAAACGTTTCATTCACTTTGCGTCACATTGTGGATGCAGTCCATGTTGACTTTCACATATGTTTGCAAGAGCTGTGTGAATGAACGTGATCATAGGAGTATGTTCATTCGCTATTTTAGAACATTCACACATGAAATTCTTGCATAATTTTAAGCGTGCTTTGTATTAAACATATCTTTACTCCAGCCTCGAAGTGTCACGCTGCCCTTTTTTCTCTTCCCTCAGTAAAAAGGATGTTTCCCTCTCAGCAGCAGTTGTGGTCCCAGATTCTGTGGAATGCAATTAGGAAGCTTAAATGAACTGGTAATGGAGAACCTGGTCTCCAAATCACGGTTGCTGTGGCAACAGCTGCACACAACACCGCCTCCAGTAGTTTTGTCACTTTATCTGCAAAATGCACAATTGAGCCCTAAACCAGCACTCTGCTGGGAAGAAACAGCTGTGTCTCTCTCTCTCTCTCTCTTTTCTCTGTCTCTCACACTCGCTCGCTCTCTTTTATTGAAGACAATCATCAAACACATCTACGCTCCCCCTCAGTTATGCCGGGGATGAGTGGGGGTCGCACGTGATGCCTTAAAACCTAGTATAAGATTATCTGTATGTGTATATCACTTTGGTCGAATTTGAACCTTCAGTCTGGGAGAAAAGGATTCATCGGAGTTGGAAACCCCTGTGCTCTTAGAACATGATTGGTGCTGCTACTACACAGCAGTTCTGGTAAAAAATATGGGATGTGTATATGGTGACGTGATACGCATTTTTGGAAAAATGTTATTTTTAAAAAGATGGCCTTTGGAATAGTACTTGTATAATATTAATAACACAGAACCTGATTTCACAAAGTGCAACATGTTCCTAGATCAACATCTTTGTTGATCCTGAAACAACATTCCAATCAACCAGATTTGAGGGACAAGTTTACAGTTTATATCAAGTTTAGGCTTACAAACAGGCTCATGTGCTTCTACGTCAGTCACCTATTATTTCCCTCTGATTTTAGGGATAACTTATGGGTAGGGAAATTGTTAGCATAACATTTTCGGACAGGAATGTTGTTCCAGGATCAACAAAATAAAGACGTGCCCTGCAGACCCTCATGACTGTGTGCCAATGTCAAGTACTCTTTTAAATTAGATAATTTGATCTTTTTATGACACGGCACGGCTGTGGTATGACTCAAAAACATATCAGTAACAAAAACTTGATTTTGAAAACTTTATAGAATTCTATTTATGAATTAATAATTCATGTTAATTAATAATCATATATAAAATAAAATCATTTTACCCTAATATAAAATTTATATTTCAATATAATTCTTCAGTAACACTTTAGATTAGGGTCCTAGGATATTGGTTGTTTATTAGTACTTATATTGTTAATGCCTTATTCTGCATGACCATTTTCTACATCCCTTAACAATACTTAAACTTAACTACTACCTTACTAACTATTAATAAGCAGTAATTAGGAGTTTATTGAGGCAAAATTCGTAGTTAATTGTTAGTCAGTAATGAAAATTGGAACCTAATCTAAAGTGTGGCCAATTCATTTTGTACATTTATTTCTTTTTCACATGTATTTGAGATGTAAGGAAAATACGTTATGGATCCTTTTTGGATTTCCAGTGTCCTCAGAAGTGGAAGTCGTCATAGTTGGGTAAACTTCAATAGTGGTAAATTTAAAATGCAACAAATAAATTCTCATGTTGGTCAGAATAGAGCCTAAACATCAAATTTGATGTCACTCTCTCAGCAGTTGTGTCAAAAATACTCATGCATCCGTAGTAACTTGATTTCAAGTAATAGTTAGTCGGGACAACCTCACTATCTTAGGATTTCCAATTTAAAGCAGCTTGCCCAACACAAAGTTACAGTCATGACCTCACACACTAGATCACACTGCTGGAACTAGTCTCCGAAGAGCTTAGACCATGTAACGCTACCTTGGTTTCAGCATGTTACAGATGATTCTGTAAAACATTGTTTAGAGCTTAATCAGAAAGCAGTAAAGTAAAACATATCTGCATTTCCTGTTCTGGATTAATGTGCTCACTGAATTGTGGTATATTGTGGGTTGAATGGGGCCTCTTGGCAGGCACCACTTTTGAATCTGGCTGTTGCCGTGGTAATGAAGCAGTTCAATGCTCTCTCTCTCTCTCTCTCTCTCTCTCTCTCTCTCTCTCTCTCTCTCTCTCTCTCTCTCTCTCTCTCTCTCTCTCTCTCTCTCTCTCTCTCTCTAAACCAGCTCAGTCTGACAGAATACCTTGGCAGGCAACCCTGGCTCCACCAGAGCCTGCCGTGAGAACCTGTTTTCTGTCTCTTTTTTTCTGCAGGCAGGTAGGCAGCCACCTGCTGCAGGAGCTAGCTCCAGTCTTAGAGCCAGGGACCCCGGCCAAGTCTCAGGCACCAGCCTGGCTGCCTTATCCCTCCTCTGGGTGTGCTTACCGCTCTCTCTTCCCGTTAAACGAGCCCCCGTGCAGACGACCTGTGTTGGACGCCATTAGGGGGGTTAGTCCATAAGCACCGACTGGTAGGAGTAAAAGATTTAGTGAGGATCAAATTCAGGAACGTGGTTGCTGCGAGCAGGACTGAAATCAAGCACGTTTCTTTTCTCCAGCTCTGGCAGCTTCTGTCAGTCAACAGGAACTTGGCGCTCAACTCGCTCTCGCACCAATAACAGGTGTTGTTTTCACATCATATGTTTTTTCCTCTGCTTTAACTATTTGAGAGCTCAGCCCAGTTAAGAGCGTGAAATGTTGCACATTTTCTACCCCCACCCCATGTCTCCTGTCCTCTCCTGCCAGACATGGACAGAAATCTGTTAGCTGACACCTGAGGAGGTCCAGGTGATAGCGGGGAGATGTATTTGTCTCATTGTGTGCCATATAAAAGCTTCATATACAGTAGGATCTTTGTGAGTGTCAAACAGATGTATCTTTCCCCACCTGGGGTGCGTTTCCCAAAAGCATTGTTAGTCAACTATGGTCACAAGTTCTGATGTTCTGTCAAGTTCAACGATTCTGTGTCAAGTCAAGTCACTTTTATTTATATAGTGCTTTTTACAATACAGATTGTTTCAAAGCAGCTTTACAGAGATAACAGGAAAATAAGGCAACAAAGTTTGTTTCTGCTGCACAGCAGATCTAGAAGAAAATAGCGTCATAGTCCAGCTTAAGTAAGTCCAGCTTCAGTGATGATTTATATATAGACGCTCTGGAGAAAACAGTGATGTCATCATCCAGCTCAGTTCAGTTCTCATATAATGGTGTCAATGCAGGCAGATCAATAATATTGTTGAATATTAAAGGAGAACGCGCGTGAACTCGACAATCGATTACTATGGACTTCGACCCGAAAACAGGAAGAAAATACATGTATGTGCGCTGGCTGAAATAGCATCATTTTTATTCATATCTTTCACATCTACTGCAGTCAGATTCACTCTGAAGGAATCACTCACATTAGCTGTGCACTTGTAATGACACATCAAGGATGTTAAGAGGCTAAAAGCAGGTTTAAAACTTGCCCCATTGAAGTCAACAGGGAGCAAATTTTAAAAAGAGGATAACATGGTGTAGGCAACACTGATTTTTGTCGTTGTTCTTTGTACTGACAGCACTCCAAATTTACAAAAAAATGTTCTCCTTTAAGTGTCGATGAGGCCTAGTTGACTCAATCTCTGCTGACACTTCAGGGATGCCTTGTGGTCGTGTCTAGGTGCAGACACGACCACAGGTCCGTTATCTGATCTGGATACGGCCTGGATCCGACTGTGGATCTGGGTCCTGGACTACACCATGCATTGTGGTCTTGTCTAGTCGCAGGTCCACCATCTGATCTGGATACGGCCTGGATCCGGCCTGGATCCGGCTGACTACACCATGCATTGTGGTCCCCTATAGGCGCAGGTCCAACATCTGATCTGGATACGACCCGGATCCGTCCGAAAACAGTAAACCTCCGAATAAACAGAAAGGCTAACATTAGCGTAGATGCATCATTAGCATATGATGTTAACGAATATTGGATGTTATAGGAAGTGTTTCCGGTTCCGGCTGACCTAGTTTATGCAGCCTAACAATGTCAGTGTCTTCCATAGTTCATATGAACATTTGTAAACAGCATCGCAAACTTGCGTAGTTGGAACTACAGCTTTGTGAGTGTTAAACACATGTATTTTTTACCACCTGGGGTGCGTTTCCCAAAAGTATCATTAGCTAACTATGGTCTCAAATTCCGATGTAACCAACACAGTTCAGTGACTCTGTGTTTTCTGAAACCATAGTGTGGCAAGCAGGGTGGGGCATAGACCCGTGGGAATGGAGTGAGGCCGATGGTGATGGTAATGAGCGTCACCTGCGCACCACAAAGGTTTCGAGTCTCACAGAGGTGCTCCGGAAGGATAACATCAGGAGTGACGACAGTGCAAGAAGAGAGAGGACCAGGCCTGGACTTTTCGTTGTGTTCTGTTTATGTTTGTGCAGCAGTCCTCCGTGAAGGGCTGCCGCTTTACTTTCGCTTTTGTGGAACGTTTATTTTATGATGGTCGCCAGTTCCCGCTTTCTTATTCCCCGAGCCTTAAACCTTGCTACACATACTTCAAATTAACATTCACAAACAGCATTGTAAACTTTGGTAAAGCTCTCGACCGGTGGCTAGAAGCATTGTTTCTTGCTAGTGTGGCAGGGCGGGGTTAGATCCCGCCCTAGTAAGTGTTGTCATCTAATTGATGGGCGTGAGCGCCTATTGGCGGCCGTCCCTGGCCTATTTAAGGTGGAGTTCAGGCCACCTGGGTATGCGCCATTGTTACGATCGCCTCTGTTTGTGCGTGCGCAGCTCTGTGGGAGGTTATGGCTGGGACTGGTGTGACCTTGCTTTTTGGTGTAGGCTGTCTTTCACCACAGCCCATGTGAATGATCGGATGGAGCAGCTGTACATTTGTGAGCTTCCTATCATGAACGAAGCTGTGAGTAACTGAGTTATCTGTGGGTCTAGCGATCGACTTCTGGTGCATCAATCTGCTCGTGAGCAGTTCGTCTCTGTGGACTGCGGGGCAAATGCTCCATAGACAACGTCGTTAAGACTGCACTGTTTGTTCTGCTGCCATTTATTCTACGGTGTGACCGTTTCTTTATATTTTTCTGATATGTCCTTGTGATTTGTTTGTCCTCTGTATTGTGATAGCTTATGCTAATGCTGGTGGTAGAGGTGTAGAGTGGCTAACTATGGTCTCGGCGTTGTCACTTAAACGTGAGCCAGTTAATGGATATGATTAGCCCCACCTGTTATATCGCCACCAGCAGTTTGTGTGTTTCTTTGGGGTACAGGTTTTTCCCGGTGACTAGGGAAAAGTGAGTAATATCCTGTACCTGAGAAAACCAATTGTTTTGTTTAATGTTTTGATTTTTCTATTTTTATTTACTAATTACTTTTGGATGTGTTTTGTGTTTTAATTTGGTGGAAGCCCAAATAATTGGGTGTTCATTTGTATTTGATGTATTTTGTTGTTCTGTCTGTTGTAAAAAAAAATCGCTTCATCATTTGGCCAGTAATTTGCCAATTGTTGATCCTCGTAGGTTGAACTTACTGTACTATGTTTTGTTAGAATGTGTGTCTGTTGGTTAATTGTGAGTGTGTATATATTGTTTTTTTTTTGTCCTTTCAGAAGCTGAAGGCCCCCGGTGTAGGGAAGCTAGCTGTTTGTGCCCTTTTTTGGTGGTGGTGTCTCCTTCACCGAGTGTTCTGCCGTTGGCACCTGCGTTTCTTTCACTTAGCAAGTGTGAGTGTTTGTGTGGAGTTTGGTGAGTGGTGTGGTTTTAGGATGCTCACTGCCCAGCTAGCTCCCTACTGGTAAGCCTCAGCCTGAAAGTGGTTTTGTTTTCTTTATTTCATTTGGTACACACCATAGTGGTGTAAACTCTTGCCCTCTGAGTCAACTTTATACATTTTAAATTATTGTTGTGAAAATAAAGTATTTTTGTATTCAGATCCACGTCTCTTGTCGTCTGTGGTCACGAACCAGCGTGCAGTGGCGTAGGCAGAAATTGTATTTTGGGCGGGCCAGTGAAAAAGTGAGTGGGCCAATAGTTTTTCCTAGAAAAAAAATTACTTAAATAATAATTAATAAGTAAATAATAATAATATATTAATAAGCATGGTTTGAAATGAATAACAACACACTCCCCAATTTCTGTTAAATCAACCATATACAATGCAGCCTGGTGGAAATTAAGCTTTTGTGCCAAAAAAATTGCAACTAATTTAAACTAAACAATGTACAGTAGGATAGCCTATAAGGCATTCAGCTATACAGTACACAACACACCAGTAACTTAAGGCGAGACAGGTGAATAGGGTAACATTTTAAAATAATAGATATTACCATAAAACTTCCTCAGTTATTCTGGAGAATGACAAACAACTAATTTTGAGAAAACAGCATTTAAAGATTTGTAATGTAAAAAATCATACTTTTTAGCAGAAACAACTATTTACAGACACAATATCTTATCAAATCATCAGCAACAACAATACAAACCACCTAAAACACATCAAAACTTATAACACAGCATTTATGGCCAACAACTGAACAGAACCCCAGTCAAAAACAGTCAAAAACACACATCAAAATGTCAGAGCACGTCACGTGATGCATCTGAACGAATCACATTGTCAGAAATTGATATCAGCCAATGAGATTTCGCTTTTAGAGTTAAATGCCCCATTGTACTTTCACGATTGGTTGCTGATTAAAGGAATTTACCATATTTGGTTCCGACAGCATTGTGTACAGGAGAAAGTAGAGAGCTTTTCAACGGTGTTTGTTATGACAGGTGCAGAAAGCGATCGCGGTGCAGCATATTGATTAACAACGCCAACTTTTGTTGAATTTAGGAGAAATATACAGACGCAAATAGACAAAATGTAGTAAAATAAAGACCTAAATGTGTATTTTGGATTTTTTTTTTTCACCACAAGTCTGAAATAATGCATTGAAGACAAATAGCCCAAAATCTTAAAATTGACCAGTGAAAAAAAAACCCGATGTTTTTGCCGTGTCTCGCCTTAAATCACTTCACGGGCAAAAATTAAGGAAATTAGTTAAACAACTGGCCTACCTTTGTTGTTTTCATTCTACAAAACAAGATGCAAGTGCCTGGGTTTAGTATTAAAAACAGAAATGATCTCATCATAGTCCAAACAGAGTTATTTTTCAAAGAACTAAAGGCCGCCAGAGCCCGCCGCCTAGAGAGTCTGCCTGTCGGACTCGGAACCCCTAGCAACCATAGCAACCAATTACGTTCCGGAGGGAGGCTTTCACGCATTTTATTCGGAAACAGAATTAAACACACACACCAGTCAACAATAAATCAGGTTTATATTAATATATTTTCTTAAATACATTTGAATAATAAAAATAAACTAAAAATGTATTTTGATCAACTTGCCTGGGCGGGCCAGTGAGTTATGTGGGTGGGCCAGTGCCGCCCTGGCCCATTACTGGCTACGCGCCTGCCAGCGTGTCTTGTATAACTTTCCCCGTTTAGTGAAACGGGGTGGCGTAGTCTGCTCTCCATTTAGTTATACTTTTCCTCATAAGTGTAACTGTAATTTAACCGATCTATCACCTCGCCACACTAGTATGACATGGACTTAAATATGGGAGCTCTTGGGAACAATAAGGGAAGTCCGGAGTATGACGTAAGAGGGAACCTGCAATGAATCAAACATCAAATAAAGCGAAATGTCAGGGAACAAAATACTGTAGTAATCAGGCGCCATGTTCGTTACAGCAGCATCTCAGAGAGATTATGTTGTGGAGAAAACTGTTAGTAAAGTGTGCACCAATTACATACTGCATAATGAATGGTTTTCTTTTGTTCATGTAAATGAACTATAATAATCTGACATTAATTGTCAATGTACTCTACCACCTGCGCGTGACGTCATTACAACAGTCCCATACTGATTCTGGTTCAAACGACGGAGGTGCGACTATGTTAATACGATTTTGGGAAACTGACGTGACCAGTTGGTTAGTTCCTCCAGTGATGTACGACGAGTTACGTAATTGTCGGACAAACGCACCCCAGATTGTTCTCTATAGTCCTGCAGGCCATGTTTTTTTTCCTCTCTCGATCTCTTTTCTTAAGCAATTTACAAAAGAATCATTTCAGTCTCACATGTGCATTGTATTAGGTATACTTAACTCTTTTCCCTGTAGTCAAAGGGCATTTTTGGAGGAAAGCTGTTCTGTCCCTGAGTCACGCAGGGCTTCTATTAAATAGCAAATCTGAGCAAACATATGTGGACCATACGCACATATGCTGGATACCTGATCATATCTTGGCAGTGATACAGTTGTGGGTTCACTCGCCACCTGCGTTCAAAACTGATTCTTGCGTGTGTGCATTTGCGATGTCGTACGTGTGTGAGCGGGTGTAAATGTGTGTGTTTGTTTACACGAATATATATGCGGCCATACATAGTACACCTGGATGAAACAGACGGTGCTCATGCAGCTGCAGGTCAGCGGTGAGGCCCGTGTGGGCTCTCCTGACAGTGGAAAGAGGGGATAAGTGCTCGGCCCACACAGAGCCGCCAATACCTGCACGCAGCATGTCAGCAGGTCAAACCAATCCCGCCTGCTTGCAGCCTACAGCTATCTGTCTCTATTCTGTTCATTTACACCTCATGTGATTGTGTGTGTGTGTGTGTGTGTGTGTGTGTGTGTGTGTGTGTGTGTGTGTGTGTGTGTGTGTGTGTGTGTGTGTCGAAGAAGGAGGTGGTATGTTGAAGATTGTTTGTACATCATAAACTGCTTGGAGCAGAGGCACAGCTGATGCTGTTTAAATGCAATGAGTTGGCAGATATAAATAAAATTAAACATCAAATTCACGGTTTCAGTGCTACTGCAGTGATTTGAAATTATATTGGAGGGTTCAGGATCTTTGAGATAGTTCTTCTGAAGGAGTTAGAGTTTGAATTTGTGCTGTAAACATTCCACCTGGCAAATGAATCAATGATACACTGTCCATAATAAAGAAAAGGGGAAAAGTCTAGTGTCAAATCACATTGTTCAAGTTCTTAGAAATGTACTCTTTGTATATGTTGGTTTCATATGGTTTTGAAAAACATTTATAAAATGTTTAAGACAAGTTTCAATGGCACGAACGTGTCATATCTTCTGATGTATCAGGCAATGACCCTTTCACAGACTTTGGTGTGTTTCCATTGTTATAAACATTGTAAATTTAGCATATATATATATATATATATATATATATATATGTGTGTGTGTGTGTGTGTGTGTGTGTGTGTGTGTGTGTGTGTGTGTGTGTGTGTGTGTGTATACTTAAAATAAAAAGGACCAAGTACTTATTAACCATTACTTGGAATGTCAGTGTTTGGATTCATAATTGCATTAATTGAACTTCTTTGGCTTGAAAATCCAAAAACAACATGATTTTAAGTGTTAGAGTCGAATAATACCCAAAATTCCCTTGTGCTTGAATTTAATTGCATGCTTGGTCAAAACATAGGAATTTATGGAGGCATTTAAATAGTTAGATTTCATAGATGTTTTAGCTTTTTTGAATTATTGATGCTGTTTTGTTGTAAATAGTTGCTTCGTGTGATTTGTTTTCCCTTTGGTGATCTTGGACCGTTTTCAAAGCATTCCATTTCTTTTGCCAAATGAAGGTGCATAACACTTCTGCCTTTAATTTCTATTTTTATAATCTTTTTATTCTTAATGATTGTTTTATAAATTTGGAACAAATACACTTAAAATTGGTTAGTAGAAAAACATTTTAATTGCAGAGTTACAGGTTCTTACAACTAGTTAACATAAATTGTTGAATTCACTTAGATTTTATGGAACACATTAGCAAACTTGACAACACACATTTTAAGAGACACAACTAAGAAGAACAAGTACTTTATAGTTGTTATTTTTTTTTTATATTCAACATTTTAGGGTTTACAGAGAAGCTATTTAAATATAATTTGAAGAAGTTTAAGGAGGTGAGGTGATATTCTAATGGAGTTCAGACAAAATGCTCCCTTGTCTGTGCTTCTATTTGCTCTATTAATGAGTCATACGACTGAAAAATATCTGGATATATGAAAAAAATATGGGTATCCATATTATCCCTGAAGATGTACTCCAATGATCCACCATTCATATTTAGATAGTCCCACAAGTTTTTTTTTTTTTTTTTATAGCATTAGTATTGGATCTTACCAAGTTTGATGTCACCTTTGTCACATTCAAGAACATTTTGTACTGTAAATAGCTGACAAATTAACATCACTACAAACACACAGTGTCTTGGCCTCATCAAAATGTGAAATATAGATGTTCGTCACTCCTACATTCTAACACAAACCCAGTGACAGTATAAACAGACAGCTGCCCACCACACTATCTCTGTCTATATCATACTCTTTTTTTATTTATCCAGACTTCACACTTATAGCTTCATATCAAGGTGGCTGGGTGATTACTGTAATGCAGAAATGAAACATTTCAATATTTTTTTTTTTTCGCTTTTTTTTTTCTTTGAGTTTGCATACGAAATAAAGAGCTTAAGGTAGCCATTAAATCAACAAGGAATTGAAATTTAGCTTACATGAGTGTCAACTTCTTTCCAATTTCTGTACATGTATCTAAGAGGGTGGCATGTTTAAAGTGAGACAAACAAGTAATACCACAAAACATCACAGAATTCATCAAATCCCATTCCATTATGTACTGATGTTTGTGTTGTCGTTTTCATGATAAAAAAAAAAAAGGATTTCATAAAAGATAATGTCAAACTGGCCATTGTCAAAGGAAAATTACAAAATGGTATTTATGAAAAGGGATCTTACATGATAGACAATGAAATTAAGGACAAACTTTATTAGTTAAAAAATATTCCCAAGGAAACATGTTTTGTTTAAAATGTTTTGATTGGAGTAAGAATGAAGAAACAACTCTGTATTATCTCTTAATACAATTTTATTTATTTGTTTATTTATTTAGATGTTGGTGTATAGCAGAGAGGCAAAATGGCAAAACTGGTAATACATTATTTAAAATTCCCTCATCTGTTAATTTAATTGTGTTATTGTGATAATAGAAAACAAATCAATTACTTTTCCATCTTTTATTAGGCCTATTATATATCAAGACATATATTTCCAGTTCCAGTTCTTATTCCAGTTGTGTCCATATCCGTAAACGTTCCTCTCTGTTTTTTTCCCCTCCAAGTTAATGAGAGTGATTGGAATGATTTGGCCATGCTGAGAGCCATAATTACCTTGTACTCATAACTTTCGCCATCCACGATGTAAAACGGGAAGTGGAGATGGGAGAGAAGAGGGTAGGAGTCACAGGGAGACAGAAACAGAGAGAGATGGAGAGAGCGAGAGATCAGGCACTCTCCACCGTGGCCAGGGGCTGGTAAATAATGAATGTGTGGCAGACACAGTGCCAGTTTGAAATGTAAATGTGACGTGTGTGTGTGTGTGTGTGTGTGTGTGTGTGTGTGTGTGTGTGTGTGTGTGTGTGTGTGTGTGTGTGTGTGTGTGTCACGGTTGTAACTGAAATGAAGATGGCTGTAGGGTCAAGAGACTATTTGGAGGAGATATGAAAAGTGTAAGACCAGAGATACGGAGAGTGGGAGAGAGAAATGGGAAAATAGAGGTATGGATGAGAAAGAGCAAAGAAAATGTTCACCTTTGCTTCAACATAGCATGTATATATGGTATGCCACCCTAACTTATAAATTGCAGTCTCTTCAAGCCAAATAGTTCCTCTGTGTGTCTATGAGGTCCAGATTAATGATGCCCCCATGGAGATGTTTCTGAAGGACAGTGTGTGTGAGGGGACGACTGATCTTCTCTGCACCCTCACCATGGGACCAGGTCCAACGGATCTACTGGCCCGCAGGGTGGACCAGACAGCCACAGCGTTCCCACTCTGTATCCAGGATAATTTCATAAAAGACAGAGAATATTCCCACAGAAAGCACTGTAGGTCACACTGATCAAGGACACAAAAGAGTCTTATTATAGAGAGTGTAAGAATGATAGAATTAGGAGGGGGAAACAGGAGAGAGTATTTAGAAGAGACTTAAAGGGTTAGTTCACCCAAAAATGAAAATTCTGTCAGTAATTACTCACCCTCATGTTGTTCCAACCCCGTAAGACTTTCGTTCATCTTCGGAACACAAATGAAAATATTTTTGATGAAATCTGAGTGCTGTCTCACTCCTCCACAGGCTTATGGACACTATAACTTGCTGGCCCAGAAAATGTATTAAAGACATCGTTAATATAGTCCAAGTGACTCCAGTGGCTCAATCTTAAGTTTATAAAGCAACGAGAATACTTTTTGTGCGCAAAAACAAAAATAACGACTTTATTCCACTTTTCATTTCCTTCTCTCTGGGCCTCGAGTCTTTTCACGTAGTGTAATAGCGTAGCGCGTCTGTGTTGCACGTCACCACGTATCACACACATGACCAGCGTCGGCCAATAGTGAGCCTACGTGGTGACGTGCAACACAGACGCGCTACGCTATTACACTACGTGAAAAGACTCGAGGCCCAGAGAGAAGGAAATGAAAAGTGGAATAAAGTCGTTATTTTTGTTTGTTTTTGCGCACAAAAAGTATTCTCGTCGCTTTATAAACTTAAGATTGAGCCACTGGAGTCACTTGGACTATATTAACGATGTCTTTAATACATTTTCTGGGCCAGCAAGTTATAGTGTCCATAAGCCTGTGGAGGAGTGAGACAGCACTCAGATTTCATCAAAAATATTTTCATTTGTGTTCTGAAGATGAACGAAAGTCTTACGGGGTTGGAACAACATGAGGGTGAGTAATTACTGACAGAATTTTCCTTTTTGGGTGAACTATCCCTTTAAGAAACAAGACAGTGGTTGTTTAAAATATTAAACCTTTTTATCTTTTTATGTTTGGGCACAGTGGTTTGTCCCATGTTTTTACAATAAAATTTACACATGAATACCTAATGCACCATATGAAATGAATATACATTTTTATTTTTATTTAAAATAGTTTATTTTTATTTTTATGGATTGATAGATATAGCTGTACAGTGATACTCCCACATAAACAACTTGGTGGTTCAACAAACATCAAACAATTAAAAACATTATTATTATTTTTTTTATTTAAATATCATGCTTTAACTATACCTCTTCCATGATAAACACGCTAATTTCTGTAGGCTATTAAAATTCATTTTGGTATTTTTATAAGGAGCAAACGGTCAGGTTGATACAAGTGTTATGATATATTGAAGAAAAAGTGTCATTAAAACAATACTTACAATTATTTTAGTATTATTCTTAGAAAATAATGTTTGAACAAAACTGCTTTATTGCTTATTACCCCTGGTATTATTCATTTGGGTGTCACACTGCTGTTGTTCCCGGTCAAAAGTGACCGAACGCCTGAAATGTAACATTTTTATTTTCAGTAAAATCAATGTAATATATTTTTGTTCAATAATAATATATTTTGAGATCATTTTATTTTACTTTATGCTTTTTTTGCTGTATTTACAGATTGTACCCCAAAAAAATTGCTCTCTTTTTTCATATTTTTGTATTTCCCATTCATATCCTACAGTGGTCATTTTTTGACGCCGAACAAAAAAAGTGTGACTATTTTTTAACAACTATTTAGCTTTTTAGAATCAAGTCCATAATTTTTTTTTTATTATTATTATTATCATTTTGGTCGCATAGCAACTGCCGCAAAAGTCACTAAGTTTCTTACCATTACGATAAAGTAAAAAAAAAAAAAAAAACATTCGACCTAAAGTGGCCAGACAACACCAGAGGGTTAATATTTGAAAAGCTTTTCAACAAATCAAGTAATGGTCCAACCAACATACAAGGGGGAAAACATTAAAACATTAAATACATTTAAAAAAAATGCTTGGTTGTATGGCATAGGGAATTTTTTTTTTTGCAAAAGTCTAAACCAACTGAGCAAACATTCAACTGGTAATTTTACTATAGCTAATGCCTTACCAAACAAATCATTTTCTATGCAAATGTAAGGTCACGAAATTAATATTCATGTCATGAGCAAAGCTGATATATTTTATTTTGTGGTCCTCCTTTTTCAGAACATTAATGCCCCTGGTTTTAAAGAAATAGGTATGTCCTGAAATCACCCAGAATTAGTTTTAAAAAACTAATGAGAATGCTAAATTTGAGCAAATTATTAATTAATTATCATAAAAGACATTTTTGGTGCTTCCGCTTTTGATTCATTTTAAGAGATAACTGTGACAGCCCAGTTTCAGTTGGCTTGTTCACACTGAAAGAAAGACTTTAAAACCATACCATGTTTTCATGCCTATTCCAAGTGTGTGTGTGTGTGTGTGTGCCCTGTCTCAAAGCCAATCCCTGAGTAGGGCAAAGGGGTGGGGGGTTAACAGGTGACAGTGGGGGGCAGAAAGCGGGCCAGGAGAGAACATGCTGGCAGCACAGTTTGAGCTCCAGAGAAATTTTGTCACTCTTGTCACTCTCTCCAAAAACCCTTGAATCAAGTTTACCCCCCTCCCTGCGTCCATCTGGACCCCTGCAGGAGACCAGCCGCGCCCTGAGCTGCGCCTGTATCCCTCCGTGCACGCACACACATGCACACTTGCTGACCACACCCACACACCAGTCATACACGCAGCTGTCTTCCCCTTCCTCCTGGCAGGTTACCCCCTAGTAGAGTGTCAGTCCACTGTGTTCTCTTCCCCAGCCAGCTGGCAGCTCGTCAGGGGCAGGGCGGCTCTCCGCTCCCTGCTCTCATCACTCGGCAGTGGGGAGGACAGGCTGACTGGCTGGCATATGCTGGATTCGACCTCCACATGCCACTGTGGTGCTCTCCGTCTCTCAGCCCGGCTCAGTGTCCATCAGTCGTCGCAGAGATCACACAATTTACCGCCGCTGCGAGTGTGAAACTAGGGTAGCTGTCGATCAAAACATCCTTTTTAAAAGTTGACGACGGAGTGTAAAAGGTAGTTGTTTCTGATCTTGCAATGCTTTCTTATTATTTTAGAAATGGATGTTTTACATTAGCACTGGCAGGCATCCAGGTGTCGAACAGAATGCTTCGTATAACCCCCTTTTCCTGGATCAGATCAGAGTCAGAAGTCCAAAGGATTGATTCCCCCCTCCCCGCCAGTGTCGGTTTTTGTAGGGCAGAGTTGTGTACGTATTGCAATGCTATAGACTTCCAGAGGGCAGAGTTGTGTTCGTAATGCAATGCTATGGACTTCCAGAGGTGATATATCAGTCCAGGTGTGTGGTATTAGAGCAGATTATCACCCCACGCTTGGCGCTGTTTGCACAGCATACCCACCATGTAAAAGCCAGTTTCGGCATGGTCACGGTAGACCTTTCATCTGCATGACTGGCAGCCATATTTCCCCACAGTTGGGCCTGAGTGAGATATCCAGGTGTAGCCAGGGGAGACTTTCCCTAAATGAAGCCCACAGTGGGGGATCCCTCGCAGGTGTCTCCCTGGTTAGTAGAAGGCCTGTTTGGCGATGCTGAATGCCCCAAGCACTGCCAGGCTATTTACATCCTCTGTGCATGTCCAATCGGTCTGGGATTCCAGGGAAACACGTTCTGCATCCAGCCTGGTGCTCAGTAGGCAATGCTCTCTGACTGATGTAATTCTCCCAGAGCTTTGCCAGCGAGGAACACACACAAACATTGCTGCAAGATTCCTGCAGTATCAGTGCAAGTACTACCAGTGCAATTAAACATAATCATTTCATTTGGAAGGTTTTCAGTCACTGTTATCTGTCTTTATAAACTATAAGCAGTTGATAAACAGGAAAGATTTGCTTAAAGCAATAGTTCAACCTAACATTGTTATATAGCTCTGACAAGGCTGCTGTTTTCATATAAAGAAAGTGGACAGTGATTTATACTGCCGAGATCCAAAAAAAGACAAAAAAAATAAAGCACCAGAAAACTGTTCTGAATGGTTTATAATATATATGACAGCTTTGTCAAAAAATAAAACCCTTGTTTACTGATAATCTCCTTCATCCTTTATATGAAATTCTAGAATGGCTCCTTTTAGATATAGCACACCAGGTTTGACGTCATAAATGACAAACACTGTTGTTGTTTTTGTGTGTTTCACATGAACAAGATCTGAATACATGTGACCCCAGTGAGTTTTTATTCTACATAACATTTTATATTATTGCCTAATTTAAGAACTTTAAGTTATGTTCCTCGCACAAATCGATCGTATATATCGTTATAATCATAAGACAGCACACACTTCATATGGACTACCTTCATGGTGCTTTTTTTTAGAACTCACCATCTATTTGCCCTCAATGGAAAACAGCAACTTGGACATTGTGCCTAACATCATCTTTTGTGATTCATGCAAGAAAGAAATGACTACATTGTTAGAATGACTTGAGGGTGAGTAAATGATAACATGAAGTTGTTCATTTTGGGGTAAAATATTACTTTAAGAGAACTTCACAATAACGAAAACACACACAAACATTGTCATGGCAAACATACGTACAATCTCTCCTGTGCAGCCGTGGTCGACAGGCTTCCAACACTCAAAGGATTAGGTCTGCTTTTACTGTTCAGTGTGGCATAGTAATTATCCCTTCTGTATTTGTGTCTCTCAGAACAGAACACTGATCTAAGAACCCATGCTGTTGCTCCACCACTGCAGGACCCTACTGATCCAGAAGAGGAAGGAAAGAAAGAGAGAGAGAGAGGTGGATTGAGCCTCAGCCGCCTTGTCAGGATGGATTAAAGGAAAGACTTTGAGGGTTTTTTCAGAAATGCTGAAACTGAGCTTCCTGCTCTCCACAGTTCTTTCACTCCTGGCTCTCGCTTTTATCCTTCATTTTATCTCAAGCCATTCATTAATAGTCCCTGAAATTAACGAGCATGTCATACATCCATGAACACCTTCAATAAACCATCAGGGAGGCCTCAGAATGACAGATGACATCCGTCCGTCTCTGTGCGGGGAAGCTCGGCCTGACAGGCTGAAAAAGAAGATGTCACTCATATAATGAAATGCTTTAGCCCCGCCCACTTCAGTGAGCAATAAACAAGTAAACGTGCAGAGAAACATTCTGGGCCTCTGAGTTTAAGACCTGACCATCTCGCTCACACACACTCCCAAAACACAGCCATGGGTAATTAAGCTCTCCATTGGGAAGGCAGGGTTTGATAACGTACTTCTCTTTATTCAGCAATATTTATGTCTCATCTCTGCATAGCGCAGGGTGTATAGTGCACTTGAAAAGAGTCATCAAGAGCTTCAATCACACACATGACACACACACGCATGCAAACACAACCCGCAAAGGCAATCACACTCATCTCCTCAAGAGGACATTATTGGAAACACCCTGCAGAAAACATTACTTCAGGCCTGAGGAATAAGTGAGGATGGTTTGGCAGATGGCTGCTGGTAACCTGCACGACTTATTTTTACCCCCTCATTACAACAACTTTTGGACCTTGTTTCCAGGCAATAAAAACATATTTTACTGAGTGCTACCTGTCCAAAAATAAATAAATAAAATGAAAACAAGAAACTCATTCGGAGGTTCTCCTAATCCCCTCTCTCTCCCAGTCTGATTGATGTTCTGAGGAGGCATTAACACTTCTCTCCATGCCTGTACTGAAGTTAATGCATGGGAAAGATGGATTACGCTATGTAATGGCGATGGCTTCCAGAAAGATGGCTCAGGAATCAATAATGAGTTTGTCCTCCCCTCTTTCTTCTCCGTGCTCGTTGCTTGCTTCGTTGCAATTAAATAAAACCACATTTGCATATGGAAAAATAATTAAAACAAACAAACCGCTAGGACTGCACCCTCTCTCCCACAGGAGAGAACGCCAGAGATGAGGAGGACCCAAAAATGAAAAATGCCCCTCACTGAAGGGTGTAATTGCACTGCTCAGCTCCTCGTCCATTAATCCTGTCAATTCAGCTCTTCACCAGTTATTCCTGCTCTCCTTTACAGCTTCAGCACCGTCATGAAGCATGAATGCACAGATGATCTGGGTCTTGATGAACAAGTTTAACGAGTGAAACTACAGACCAACTTTACTTTACTCATTAGGACAAATGTGAGTGATCCATTAAGTCTTGTTTGTAATATGCGCTAATGTTGAAGCATATATGTGGAAGGCTATTGAGGACTTCAATCATAAAGACACTAACTTGTGCACACACACATAATCTCCCTCAGAGAACTCGGGAGTAAACTTTCTCTTTTCCCAAATGTGCATGAAAGTTATTCGTAGAGTGTTGTCTGCCTGCAGACTCCTGTGTGTCTAGGAGCTAAAAAGAATGTGTGTGCGTGTGTGTGTGTGTGTGTGTGTGTGTGTGTGTGTGTGTGTGTGTGTGTGTGTGTGTGTGTGTGTGTGTGTGTGTGTGTGTGTGTGTGTGTGTCTTTTTGCATACATGCGTTCTTGCATTTGCAGTGTTGGAGTCTTTGAAAGGACTCCCTGCTGATGCTGCAGGCAAGGAGCCATTGCTCGAGAGTCATGCAAGCAAGAGAGAGAAACCGGCTAAAAACTCAATTTCAACTTCATTTGAAGCCCGGGGATAAAAGATAGACAATCTCCCAGCATTCCCGCAGCCTCACTGAGGCCCTATCAGTGCACAGACGCATGATCCCTGGCACGGTCTGCACGGTATTGGGCAGGGTACCAGCCACAGAAACACATGTTTGTCCAGAGAGAATACCACCTCCTGGAGAGCCTCTGCCGTGCCGTGAAAGAGCTGGCCAGGTTGGCAGCTCATGGCAAAGGCACACAGTCCAAAGCGGGCAACTTGGTTGTAATCCTCCATAGTCATGGTATGCCGCGCCATGCCTCGTTCCTCGAGTGCTGACTGTGCAGATGCCAATGGTTCTTTTGGAACCTCTGAATAGGAAAATGTGTACCTAAGTTCAGGTTAAGTTCATAAATTAATGAATAAATTACCATGATTAAATTTTCAATTTAAAGGTGAGGGAAACCATCATCTAGGTTCTTTTAAAAGCTCTTCGATTATATTTTCCGTCAACCGAGAGTAAAAGTAACACTTCATGTCCGGGCTTGTATATTATTTAGAGGTTCCCACATCAGACACCCGCTCCTAAAGGGGCAACTGTGCTTCCAAGCCCCATCAAGATGTCTGTGAGATACACAAGGTACATTTGCATTCATCGAGGCCTGCCATGTTTTCTCTTCCTCCCCTGAAAGAGCTCAACATGATCCAGTGGGCTGTAGCCCCAGGCTAAAACAACACTGCTTAAAAACGCATGCTTTCTGACGAGGAAACACTACTAGGATTGCAAAGCTTGCTCTGATCTGCCCATCCTCTGTGCTGTCTGTAGACACATCTCCAATGTTTGAAGACTCTCTCAGCTTTCAAAGTAGAAGGCTGTAGGTTGAGTTGGACACTGAGTTGGATCGCAATATAACAGTTTTTTACTTTTACATTTTTGTGACAATCAAAGTTTATTGTGAATCAGGCATGTTTGGAAACATTGTTTAGTAAAATTAGGTGTTCCTGTAGCTCAAACAGCCATGGTCATGGGTTCAATACTCAGGGAATGCATAACTGGTAGAATGTATATTTTGAATGCAATGCAAGTTGCATAGGATAAAAGCGTCTACATGTAAATTAATTGAAAATGTTCAATTAAAAAAAAAAATCTAATTAGGAAAGAAATCTGATCCCACAAGAATTGTTCAGTGTCTCAGAATAACTGTCAGATCAGCTTAAGTTGTGCTTGCTGTGTTTCACATCTTGAGCATCTGTGGTTAAATTAACTGAAACTCAGCACTTGGTTCTAATATGAATGTTTAAAGTGGATGAGACCTTAAGCATAGAAGACATTGACCAGTGGCTCCCCTGATGCCCATGCCCATTTGGTACAAAAAGCATAAGCACAGAAAGGTTATGCATGCACATCAGACCTTTGTCATAAGAAAAAGGCAAAAAATGATTGCGTTACATAATGGGGGGATTCGGACTCATCTTTGAAAGCAGATGGGGTGTGTGAGGCATAGCGGCTCCCCTGCAGTAAATAACTTGTTGACTGCTTTGACCTCCCTTTGTGATGTTCTGGATGAGTGGACCTGCAGTGAACATGTGCTTGGGAGAGTAAAAGAACAGCGAAGGAGGGGGAAGAGGTTGTTGAGAGGGCATATGGCAGAAGCCTCTTCTTCAGAACTCAACGTAGTCTGCTCTGACACCCCCATCTTCCCCCCACCACTCCTCGACCAAGGCTGTCCTCGTCCCGGGCTGCAGATTGCTTATGACAGCCGCACTATTTCAAGTGTAGATTTGAGCTAAATTGAAATGAGCAGTACCACCTGTGCCGGTGGGGGCCTGTGCTCGAGTCTCCAGCAGTGGTGCAGGGAAAAACCTGCTACCTACAACCTTCAAAGCCACCGCCTTCTCCTGCAATCTGCTTCCGCTCCCCCCCACCCCCCATTCCTTCAGCTGCCCCACAAGGATCCTTTCCCTGGAGCTCAACTCTCGAGCAGCCGGCTTTCAGATATTTCTCACGCTGCTAGACTCATATGGTGTTCGTTAGCATGTATCAGACCCATATTCTTTAGGAAACTACGGATGAAACCTGAAGGAAAGAAAACAAAACTGGCGAAATCGTAATATGACACTTCAAACGCAGAATTCGTCGCCCGTTTATAGTCAGACGTACCATTGTTGAAGGCGAGGTAATGACAGACGGGAAGTGACTCGTTGCGGGCAGGATGTAGCCGTGTCAGTCAGCCATGAGAGTGGTGAGGGTGGTGTGAGGACAGACATGGGGTCAAACACTCACCGCCTCATCGAGTTCATTTCCACACTGTCCTCTGCAGGGTGCTTCCCCTCTGAGAGACTCACCAGAGAAACGCTTCATTCACTCACTGATCAGTGGCCTTTTTCTCCTCCTCCTCCTCCTCCTCCAACCCTCTCCCTGCCTCCCCCTCCTTTCTCACTGTCTCTTTCTCACACACACACATACTGGGGTGGTGCGAGGCTCTGAACTGGAAGCCGTGCTTTCTAATAGCGCAACAGGAGGTGAGCAGTGTCACTCGCAGACTTTCAGCAGTGGGTGTCGGACTAGTGTAAACTGTATCATCAGTGAGATTGTACTGGCAGACACACCTGCCAACTGTTCTGCATACGGACATCTGCTAAACCATCAGATATGAGTTACATTTCCTCATAAAAAATCCATGTCAGACCCTTTCCGCAATTGCACAAGCCCAGCGGATCCATAGCAGTCGATGAAACAGCTCACAGCTGGGTGTAGTTTTCTTAACGCTGCTGGCCTGCAGTGACTATTATGGGTCAATGAGAAGGTCTGGTCACTCGATGGCTGTTCGTTAGAGGGGTCAGATGTTTCACGTTGGAGTTAACAGTGTTTGCGGCTATGTTGCCACTCAGCTGGTCACTCCTAATGATTAGACAATCGATAGGGCCTGCAGTTCTCTGTGACCAAGCTGTCAAAAGAACAAACACACACCACACACACACACACTTAGCGTGAGGCGGTATGGAGCAGTCAAGCACAGTGATCTCAGATGATTATCTGTGAGAGACTAGTCGGTGGGAGTTAATGCTACTGTTGAAAAAGACATTGGAAATCTTGTCTGGAACAATTAGGCATAAACGGCTGACAAAATATTAAAAAGTAGATGGGTCAATATGCTTAGATTTTTAACTCCCCTATGCGAGATATGAAAGGAATTAAGAAATGTTAGCATGTAATTTTGATTAAAAACCACAGTCTTCAAAAACATGTATAGCTTGGCACTGTCACTGTCTTTGATCATAATGCCTAAATAATGTTGATTTTGATCATTCTTCAGAAATTTAATTTTTAGCTTAATTCTCTTGTAGCCTATCAGAATTTTGTCTATTCCACCCAGAGAATGATTGAAGAAATAGACTTTGTGTTTGTAGCCAAACCCAGAGATTCGGATTTGTCCTTCCATGGTTAGGGAATGGCAATGCTCAGTACCTGTCTGGCATCATTCTCAGTATGTGTGTGTGTGCTGTCTCATGGTTAAGTGCACAGGAAGGCTCATTGTAGTCCACTGGGCTGGCAGATAAAAGCGGATTCATTCTCTGTGTCTGGCGACACAAGAAGTTCCTCCGAGTGGCTGGCTGGCCCGCCCCATCTGCTGTCCACACTGAAAGGCCCGTTTGTTGGCTGCTCTTCAGAGACTGGGCCACTCGGAACCCAAGGGTTCTGGAAGTGATCCAGAGAAGACTGTACCAAGCGGTTAGTCTGAGAGAGGCGCTGAGTGGCACCGTAAACAGGAGGCAGAGAGGGGACTTGCTGTCACACACACTTTATTGTTTCACATCAGCACCAGTGCGGTGCCACAAAAAAGTAAATACACTGACAAAAGCAAAACTTTCAATTAAATGACCATACAACATGAAAGGAATGGGTGGAGAACAGGTTCAAGATGGCAGCCTGTTAACATAGGCTATTTACACATGTTGACATGCTGACAGTGTGTGCATATGTGCATGACAAAATATATTTTTTTAATTCTATGGTATAACTTGGATACTTACATAATAAAATGACTAATAATACTGTTGTTGTTTTGTTCTGAGCTATTGTGTTTTCTTATAGTGTTAGCAAAACACTGAGCTAAATGTAAATGGCCGTCTGTCTTCAGGGCTAATGGAGCCAATGATGGACATTTGTTACAATGCTGTCTAGCAGTTACGCACAGCAGAGCACATAATTATATAAAAATATAAGAGTTTGTTGACTTCAACAAAGCACTTTCTGCTCGCTCTCCTTCGCATCCTTTCTTTTTCCCCTGCTTCTTACGGTTTCTTTGTAAAGGATTTAGAAGATCATGGCAGTTAATGTAATACATTTCACATGTTGAATACAATTACAAATATTAAATATGATATTATTATATGGCTATCTGCTTTTTAAAACATATTGCAAGGAGTTTTTAATGCGCTATTTTTTCCTTCATCTCCCTGATGCCGATAATTAATATCTACCTGTACATTTTTCGCTAATCTCCTCGGTTATATCGGTGTGGTTAAGTCTGAAAACTCTAATCCCATATTTACTTTCCAGCCGTTTTCTGTCCCCTGATAATCTGTTTATGCGTAAGTGTGGCGTTGCGTTCTGCCGGGTGCTTGAGGGGTGTGAGCTGTGTTGTACGGAGGGCTCTGTGCGATTACAGGGGCTCAGTCTTGGCGGGCACTCAGAGTTGTCAAAGCCTTTGATCTGAACTGTCTTCATAATCACTTCAAAAAGTGTTTGCTGCACCGTGAGGGGTTTACAAATTCGCCCTGTACTTTTTCTGCACTCTTAAAGCGGTTGATGCTCTGCGTTTAAGGCCTGTCCGCCATGATGAGAGGTAGGCCTAGAGATAATGAAGGAGAGCATTTTAAATTCACTCTCTCTCTGCAGCTACATATAACTGGAATGAGTAAAGCAGGATATATATTTATATATATATATATGCCTATCTATGTGGTCATTTCAAACATGTTTATGGTGTGTCTGTCACTGTTGCACTCCTTTCATTCTTTCTGCCTTTTTATAAACAAAGTGAGGGACAAAAGTGAAATCCTTCCGCCTTTTGCTCTGCAGACTCACAAGGGCGCAAACAGGAAAAAAAAAACCTTGACTGTTCTCTTTAACAACAGCATTTGCATATTTTTATAGTCTCTCAAAGAAAAATAGCCGGCAGGCTAACAGCTCCAGCAGCAGTGTATGCTGAAAACGGAAGCAATGAGATCTCTGTGTGTGTGTGTGTGTGTGTGTGTGTGTGTGTGTGTGTGTGTGTGTGTGTGTGTGTGTGTGTGTGTGTGTGTGTGTGTGTGTGTGTGTGTGTGTGTGTGTGTGTGTGTGTGTATTTGTGTGTGTGTGTGTGTGTGTGTGTGTGTGTGTGTGTGTGTGTGTGTGTGTGTGTGTGTGTGTGTGTGTGTGTGTGTGTGTGTGTGTGTTTGTGTGTGTGTGTGTGTGTGCGCGCTCACAGCGTGTCCACTCTGTCCCTCTGCAGCAGATTGAGTCTGGGTCCAACGTGGAAAAAGGCCCCATTCCCGAGAAGGGAGGGAAGGTTGGAGAGTCGAAGCTCCTTTTCTACAAGAGAAATAACATAACATTAGAATTCTTTAGAACTGCATCTTGAACATTCCTTCTATGGCACGTAATACACATTTTGTCTCCAGGCGTCTTTTTTTTCTCCAGGTGTCCAGATGTTCACCATCTTCGCTACTAAAGTTTGTGTTGATTTCTGATCACATCCTTTTCACCTTATTTATTGAGGGCAGTGACTGATCCTTGAATTGAGATGAAATGTACTTTTCTGTGTAGTCTAGCCAATGATAGATAGATAGATAGATAGATAGATAGATAGATAGATAGATAGATAGATAGATAGATAGATAGATAGATAGATAGATAGATAGATAGATAGATAGATAGATAGATAGATAGATAGATAGATAGATAGATAGATAGATAGATAGATAGATAGATAGATAGATAGAATAAGATTATTGAGCCTATTTTAGTGAAGTTTTGATACCTTACGACCCACTATATATGTATGCAAACACTACAATAACAGTCCATAATTGTTAACACACGTGGTTTACTGTATGTCCTCTTGCATGGCTATATGTCCACCATTATAAATTATTATACTTCAGAATTTCTTCAGCGTACGCTATAGCAGGCTCGTTCGCATGTATAACATGAGGTTTAGATAGAAATATCCAGCTCTATCACCCACTGCGAGTGCACTGTATAGGCATTATCATGCATACCAGAAATTAGACTCATTGACCTTTCCACCTTACACATGAGACACATATGTTTCCTTAGCTTAGCCATTATTCAGCCTCTAAGCAGTGCAGTGCACCCTTAGCAAGCACATTCTAATAAAAGTGAGTGAGAGCAAACTGGAGGAGTTTAGAATGATACATTGCATGTTGCCTGAGTTAAGGGCAGCATTTTAGCTGTAGGGCTGTCCGTGTGCCCGGTCTGAGTAATGAGTAATGTGTGGTAGGCAGTTTGGCTGAAGGTCAAGCCACTTCTAGCAAGCTGGTGAACGTTGCTTTTTTGACCCTGCGGGATGTATGCGTGAGTGGACCAAGAGGGAGAGAATTAGAAGAGGAGACAAAGAGAGGTAGAAATGGTTGAGACAGAGAGTGAGGAAAGGCCCGGAGGTTTGAGAGAACATATAGGATGCAAAAATAAGGATGCAGATGCATGTAAACCCATTTTTCCTGCTGTGGGTGGGAACGTAATTAAGATGACACACACAAATGATTTGTGTGCCCACACATATAAAAACAGAAGATTTGATGTAGTTGCTAACACGTTTACACCGTCATTTGTCAGTCGTACATCCACTTGAGCCACAGATTTCTCTCAATTTTACAGCTCAAAATAGAGACACAAAGGCGCTTTTTATACCACCCTTTAAAACTGCGGCTTATATAGGCAACTATGACTTGTATACTTCAAAAACAAAAGTATCTACAGCAAAATGCTGCTGTTTCCATCACCTCTTCAGCAGAGTTAACGTTCCCGTCTGGTAACCCTCTCCAGGACAGGCTCCATCATTTATCCCTGATCGGGCTGAAAGCAGCAGAGCTAAATTTGTGTTTCGACGTGCTGCACTGCCATAAACAGCCTCACATTTTCTTCCCATTTCCACCATGAATCTCATACGGCGCACGCCAGTTATATTAAAACAACGTATGAGGAAAATCACAGCTGTATTATTTTATTTGCAATACCTGTAATAGGCCTCGTATTGCAAGCAGTATTTATTGAGCTGCACGGCTTTGCCGTGGATTTATTGTGTTGACAGTTTTGCACTCTGTTGTTTTGCATAACTTGAGTATGAAAAAACATTATTTCATCTGCATATTATATTCTTTTTTAATACTAAGGGGCGAGACAGTTCTCAAGCAGTGGGTTTGTTTAACCTAACAGACTGCACTTTCTGCAACCAACAGCAAATCCTTAAATCCGTAGATATACTCTGATATAAGATTTCCATGTGCTATGGTTCTCAGTCACAGCCATCATAACACCCTCAACTATCGAAACTCTTCTGTATCGCAAAGACAGACACTTTTGCTTTTGTGATTGAAGCTGAAATATCAGGAGACCTGTTTTCACACAAAACAAGCAACAGAAAAAAGAAGAGAGGTCACTTCCAATGCGTGGTTCCTCTGTTATTCAATTTGATTGGGATTTCGGCTGATTTGTGTTGTGCATCTCTGGGGAAATAAATGCTTTGATTAATGTAATCCTGAGCAGGGAGGTACCACAAACCGCACTCCTCAGGGAATGGTGCTGTTTGACAAACAAAAACACGCAGGGCACCACTTCAGTCCGCACACAATGGATACATTTTAAATGGTAGAGGGCACGTCACAGAGCTCGTGCAACTTTTTCATCGGATTAACATGTTGATGTATAATTACGATGGAATATCAGATAATCCTAGCATGTATATATAAGCAAGTGTTTCATGAAAGTGCCCCTGACCCGTAATGGGACAGTAGGAGTTAGATTATTGCTGTGGCCTGCAGCAGTAATCAGTGCAGTGTCTGTTATAGGATGTCCAGGAGATATTGTTAGTCCACATGGGACAGTTAAGAGGGAGCTGTCACTTACACACACACACATACACACAGAGAGCGAAAACTAGCATCCATCTCACGAAACAGACAGCTGCGTGTCACATCACACATATCTTGAGATGGATGAAATTTGAGGCTGGGGTCCTGACTGATTTCTAAGGGGATAACATGTCTGATGTGATTTATGTATTTACTAGTGATTATTTTGTATTTTAATGATTTGAGTTTGTATTTTAATGAGTTGAGTTTATTTACGTGTGTGTATGTGTGTGTTTATTCTACATATATATAATGTTGCATCCACATATCATTTAAAGCACATTATGATATTTGCATTGATTTCCAATGGGAGAGAGCACAATCAATAAGGGGCTGGCTGGAATGTTTCCGAATAATGAAGCTCGGATAATCTTCGTGTAAGACACAGAGCTCTGAAACATTTTTTCGCCATTTCGGTCATGAGCTGCGCGCCTCCTGGGCCGGTGCTACGGGAAATGATGCACTGGGGAGCAGTGGAATAAACAAGGCGGAACGACGTGACGCACTCTATGGGCTTTCATGTATAGAACAAGGATATAAAATAATGTCATTCCTAGTCACAAATTATGAAATAACATCGGCCAGTCGATTAGTCTACTCTTCCTCTTTGAACGACTATCACTAAAGATTTTAGATTGATCTTATATTCCTTTTTTTTTTTTTTTTTGGTGGAAAGAAAAATATATAAATGCATTACTACGTTTTGTTGTTATTTCGATTATTATAATTATTCACAATAACTGTAGATTGTTTTCAAATTATTTCGCATTTCAAACTGTATATTAAAATTTGCCAACTGAAAGCCCAAAACGGTCTGCATTGGAGGATTACAGCTATAGTGACCAATCCCTTCTTTTCCTTCCGATAAAGAAAGTGATACTTTCATGACAGCAGTTAAACGAATGAAATAAAATAAAAAAGACGTTTAAAAATAAAATAAATATATACGTATAAAATAATAATTAGCCGTCTATAATGTTTTATTTATTATTTTAGTAATAACATAATACACATGTACCATTTAGTTATGACACTTTATCTTCCAGAATTAAGAGAAAATAAGGCACATCGCTTTTTTCCCCCTTTTTCTTTTGGGAAGAAGCCAGAGCTCTGGCCTACAATTTCACGCTGTCAGACATGAGCTTAGCGCTTTGAATGTTTGTTTTTCTAATTAATGACAATTCAGCAGTATGTGTCTGTTACATATATTCAATATAGGCTATTATATTGTCTTTCTTCAAAATGAGCAGATATTTCATTTCATCATAATACATAATTTTTTTCTATGAAATAATTTATCTTTTAATATTCACAATTCTCATTAATTTTATTCAGTTAAATTATATTGTATTCTGTGTTTTATTTTTTCGTGAGGTTAAAATCCCCGAATTATTCAAATATTTAACTCGGTGATCAAACATGCGCGCACTTTTTTGTATAATGATGTATCAGTTAGAAATTCCATTTTGTTTTATTTTTTTGTTGAATACAATTTTCCTTAATGATAACGTGTTGAGTCATAATGATAAGTTTTTGAATATTTAAATAAGCTACTGTCGTTATATCAGCATTATTACACAACAACATTAACTGCCAAGTATAATTATAAATGATCTGTTTAAAACGTTTTGCGTTTTATTTATAAACTTCCTTTAACGAAACTTTTTAGTAAACTAAATAAACATGCAACTTATGTCTACGTTATAAGTCAGTATTGGGAGGGCTTACAAAGTAGGGTGAAAATCCGTTTGAAGACTAGCCTACACTGAATCTTTTAAGCATGCATCGTTAATAGCAGGGTCTACATTGTTTATATCAGCAAAAAAAAAATAATTTCAATTAATGTCTTGTGAATAAATTAATTGAACGGAGGTGATTTTTCGCATTATGATTTCAACAGGTATCCGGTTACAGTATCAGCACCCTATGCTTCTCCTAAAAAAATAAGAATAAATCAATAATCAAGGACAATAGCCCAATTACTCACCATTAGCCCTTTTACCATACTGACTAAGCGCGACACCTGCTGGTGACAAAACACTCCCCCATACGTCACTGTCAAGCGTGTAAGTGTGGAATCTAATCTTTATGGTTGTGCTGATTCCAGTTGTTTTATGTATACATATTTTGTAGACTCTTGTATTTCTATAGACATATACGAATTTGAGATGTGCGTTTGGCGCAATGGTAGATGTTCTTGGCTTGACTGTGGCTCTTTCATCTCGACTCCAGTGCACAAACATATAGCTTAATGCGACCAGTGTTCCCTCTTTTATTCCACTCACCATAGCAACCGAGAGGAAGGCTTCAGAAATGCTTTGCCCATGAATGAAACAAACGGTCTTAGTGGGGCTGCGAGAAAGAGAGATGGCATCTTCGCCCGGGAGGGCACGCAAAGTTAACCCAAGAAATATCGCGGGGAGAGGTTTTCGTTTTGTTACATATTTTAATATATTAATCTTAGGTATTTTACCATTTAATTCTAATTCGATCTAAATTTAGTTTTTGTAACTGCATGCGCATTTTAGTCACCTCAAATGTTTATTATTTAAGCTGCTCCAGTCTCGTTTAATTTAGCCTATAATGATACCTTGCGCCGATCATTTATTTTCGCATATTTTCATCGCCATTGGTCACGATCAGCTAGCGACTGCTCAGTTGACACTCGTGTGTTGTGTTGTCCTTTCACAGTCGTTCGGTAACAACTAAAATCCTTTGCTTTGCATTCGTTCACACGCCGTCTCGCGTTAAGCATCGCGCGCTCCAAAACAAGTCAGTGCTGCTGACCAAGTTTCATCAAACTTTGGCACAGAAGTAAAAGATCGATTTATGTAAACGACTTGATATCCACTTGTACCCGACTCCACCGAGAATTCCACCGAGGGTCTCCTGTTTGAATTTGATTGATTGCACATTCTCCACTGGACATTCACTACAAAACAGCAGCTTAACCGTCTGCTCGCTATTTATAAAGCTAAACAGTCTTATTGATTTTTACACGAAAAAAAAAGGACTTCGCAACCACACAGACATAGGCTATATATATATATATATATATATATATATATATATATATATATATATATATATATATATATATATATATATATATATATATATATATATATATATATATATATATATATATATATATGGGGTAGGATAGGAATTAGAAGTCTATAGATATTGTTCAGGTAGTATGCCTTGTAATAGGCTACAGTTTTATAATCTCGCCGAATACTGATTTATTTTCACTTACCGTAAGATTCCATGATAACTGGAAAAAATGTCTCAAATACTGCATTGTTCGTCCATCACTGACCGACTCTCTCCCTCCGTGTTTGGTCCTTCCTAAGATTTTCTTCCCTCTGACTCAACTGAGCGGAGCTCTCCTCTGCACCGCTATTATTTTCACTAAAATATATGAAAATTTATGCAAATGAAAATCAGCACTAACTGTTCGTCTCTTGTTATACTTGGGGATTTTTCCCTCTCTACTTGCACGGAAAACAAATGATCTCCCCAGCAGGGAACACTGGGACCTTGTTACATAAACAAATAAATAATAAACAGCCTACTTCTCAGATAAAAAACATTAAACTTCAAAAAAGTTGAAGGCTTGAACATTTGAAATTGCTTTGACTCCTTAGAGTGAGTGAATCTCTTTCCTTAGACTGGCTATCACGTTTCTTATGGCCGCACGAGACGTCCTTTGAAAGCGAGCAGTATGAAATGCATAACAGTAATTTAGACCAAAATCTGCTGGAAATTAATGAATAGACAGTCCCGTGGCGGTGGCCCTACTTTGCCATTCAATGTAAACAAATCCACGAGGTTCTCGGTTTTTGAGCCTGATCCAAATGAAATCTTCTGGGAAGGGGAGTGCGTTGGTCCTCTCTTGGGTTTTCTACAAAACCTGATTCAGTGTTATTCTAGCCAATACAACAATACTAGGCTAAATGAAATAAGATTAGCTTTTCTGCCAAAGTTGTTGTAAAATGGTGCATTGGTTTACATGTAACTTTTTATGCACCTGATACTTATTATTCTAGCTGTAGTTCATAAACAAGGAGATCCAGTTTGACACCCAGTGTCACATCTCTCTCTATATACGTCAATCACTCTAAATTTTCTTTCGACTTGCACTTTTATTTATAGGCTACCTCTGGGTGAATCCATATGTTGTAGGGGTCTGATGTTAGCCTAGGTCTAAACGATTCAGCGCGAGATTTGAAAAGGAATGTTGTATTTGGCCTATCGCTAGTTGATCTTGGTAGTTAAATTAGAAGCCATTTCTTGCAGATCCCCCCAAAGGATTGCTCAGTTTGCATTCGTTTTGGTTGCCACTTTCTCCCCAGCAAGCAATAGCCGTCTTTTCAACGTCTGGGTTAAATATAGACCCGATATAGTCCGGCTATGTGTAACCCACTTTTAGCCCAAATAACATTTAATCTGGATAAATGTATTTTTTTCCAAAATAACTTGTGAGATGTATGATATTCCATCATGTATGCAAAGTCTACCGTGATTACAAGTTGTTTGGTTTACTTTATTTTACATGTTATATGTGTAGGCTGTGCGTAGCCACGATTTAGCTCGTATTCAGACCCGGCTATGCGTAACCCAATTTTAGCCCAAATAACATTTAATCTGGATAAATGTATTTTTTTCCAAAATAACTTGTGAGATGTATGATATTCCATCATGTAAGCAAAGTCAGGTGTGATTACAAGTTGTTTGGTTTGCTTTATTTTATATGTTCTATGTGTAGGCTGTGCGTAGCCACGATTTAGCTCGTATTCAGACCCGGCTATTGTTGCCCACTTTTAGTCAAAACTGATTAATTGTAGCCTAGTTTTTTTGCCAGGCAGTGCATGAAATGGTTGATATTCCATCATGTTCGCATTGGTAATGATATCTACAAGGTTCAATGTGACATTTTACAACATGGTCGATCTGTTGTCACGATTTAACTCCAAATTGGACGGGCTATATGCGGTCTGCTTTAGCCCACCTGGCGAAATCAAAGCAATCTGGTCTACGTACGGCTTGGCTATAGCCCTGATTCAGACCAGCGAGCTAGTATAAGAATATTAGTCTTAAAAATGTTTTCGCTCACACAGCTTAATGTTTGCTGTCACAAATAAACATAACATTCATACACAATCTACGATATGACTGTCATTTCAAATTAAATCAAATGCAATTGCATTTCTCAACCGCTAGATGGCACAATCGAAACACTACTGAGACATGACTACTGGGACTGGGACTACTGGCATTGCGCGACTAGATCACTTTAGCCAGATCTCGCGATAAACATTTCCTCCATTTTCAATTTTATTTTACACGAGGCTGCTGTCAGAGAGCAACGGGCGAGCAACACTCTGAAAACCTTCAAATTTCTACTTCGGTCTTGTAAGTATGCGTGTTATTTTTGTTATGTTCATTGTTTAAATTAGTTAGTTGTTATAATGTGTAGAAACCGTGACATTTTAACATTACCATTGCAGAGTACTATTTTTATCCAACAAGTTAACGTTACTTGCACGTGTTACTGCAACTGTGTGCCCTTAATCTAAAAAGTATCTAAATTCAAGGTGGTAAGCATGAAACTATGAAACTTATCATTACTATTTTTTATTACTATTAAAGATACCAATATATTTTTGTTTTTAGATTGGAGTAAGAAATAATAGTTTTTGATTTAATGCAAATTTTCAAAGTATACTTTACATAAACTTAACAGCAACATAGTGCAACATGAAAAGAAATTATAAAAAAAAAAAATTTTCCTTTCCAATTAATAAAAGGTAGTGGCAAACAGTAAAGTCTTTAAACTTTATTTAAAAGAATTAAAATATGCAGCATACATTCAGTTTTCAGTGAATTTGTTTCAGATATATGGTGCATAAAAACCGCAATGCTGCTTCTCCATGTTTTGTTTTGACTTTTTTTTTTTAATTTTGACTTATAAATTTGATATAAAAGTAGCTGGCTACTGTCCCAGATGACCTGAGAGGTCTGCTCTGGATGGTTCATAATGCATCAGAAGATTAGAAATTTACTTTGGCCTTAAAATGTTAATTAATTTAATAACCAGCTGTAGTATTTTGATATGAGTTCTTTGACAGACATATAGCCAGTGTAAAAACCTCAGAACTGGAATGATGTAATCCACTTTATTCGATTTCAAGACACTGTTTATTGCAAATTATCCAGCAATCGGTCAACAAAGTACAGCAATTGAATATACAGAACACTTGTCAATGACTACCATTAAATGTCTTGTTACCAACATTCTTCAAAATATATATTTTTTTGTGTGTGTTCAACAGAAGAAAGCCATACATGTTTGAAACCAAGTGAAAGTGAGTAAATGCTTACATGATTTTTTTTTTAGTGAACTACCCCTATAAGTATCTTTTTATGTTCATTAGAGTTAGGCCTATATGAGTAAGTGATAAAGAATGATTTATAGGGATAGTTCACTTTGAAATTAAATTTTGGCATGTTTTAGCTTACCTTAAGGGCATCCAAGATGTAGGTGTCTTTGTTTCTGAAGTAGTTTCAATTTTGATATTTTTAGGTCAAACTGTTCTTGTCTGTCTGTCAGTCATATAATGCAGGTCTATATGGTCATTACCTGAAAGAGCACGATTTGTTATGATTTCTCTTACATTGAGCGCGCTTTTTGACGTGCCTACATTTGTAATTAAAAAATTTTGGTCAGCAGGAAAAATTGTCTAACGAACAGTTCTGTTTAAAAATACGTACTGAAATCGAACCGAAAGCCTCGTACAGAATGGTTCAATACGTGTATCGTTACACCCCTAAAATATATGTGTGTGTGTGTATATATATATATATATATATATATATATATATATATATATATATATATATATATATATATATATATAATTAGTGCATCACCATTATGCAGGCAAAAATTTTTAATTATTGATATTAATTTATTAATAATATTGATATAAATTATATAGTCTCAATCTATATTCCGTTAACTCTATATTGGCCAGCTCTAGTGTGCATCCTAGCAAAAGTGAATGACTGTAATTAGTTAAAAATGATTGTCAACAATGCTTTTCTTGAGCAATAATTTTTTTCTTTTTCTCATTTGGCAGACGCAGTGATGACCAACTTTCCTTCGGCGACTGAATGGGAAATAAAAAATGCAATTTCTGGTCATTTTAAACAAGCACCAGGAAGAGATGGGGGTGGTGGTTTTGGATATAAAGCTAATAATTCATTCTTAAAAATTTAGTATCTTAAGTTGTTTTACATATTTTCCAATATTTTATTTGTTAATTTTTATGTTTGAATGTTGTCTAAGTTGTTAATATAATTGTTCTAAATAAATCCTTTATATTCAATTAGTTTGGATGGATTTTCATTTATGAGAACCTGTTATATTTGAGTGAAAAGAATCCTTATGCCTCATTTTGTTGTCTATTACATGTATATGTAGTGTAATTGATGACTAGTCTATTCTTGGGCTATGGTTAGACGTCTATTAGATTTTCACTGACAGCCCAAAATCAGCCTTGTTTTAGCCTAGACCCATATTGCCTGTCTATTAGACGTATATATGTAGTCGTTTAATAGCTGTCTAATTGATGACTAGTCTATTCTTGGGTTATGGTTAGACGTCTATTAGACGTATAAATATAGTCATTCAATAGCTGTCTGATTGTCTATTCTTGGGCTATGGTTAGACGTCTATTAGACGTATACATGTAGTCATTCAATAGCTGTCTATTCTTGGGCTATGTTTAGACGTCTATTAGATTTTCACTGACAGCCCAAAATTAGCCTCGTTTTAGCCTAGACGTCTGGGCTGTGTTTAGACGGCTATTAGACGTCTATTAGACGCAAAATTGCTTGCTGGGTCCCCATGCCTTTCTTGTGTTTAGCTGCATTGCACTCTCTGTTTCCGCATGGAAGCATCGCATAGTCATCTCGTTAACTCTTGAGAGGCCGAGGTCTCAGAAAAATGTAGTCAATGTGATGCAATTGGGTTATTACGTCGATATATTTATTTCATCTTGCTTGGTTGAGTTCAAATATTGTAACAGACAAGCTAGAAGAGAAATTAGATTTTAGGACTCATTTTGTCCATAAGAGTGAGATCTTTGCCAACAGAGATTCCACGCAGCCAGTGTGTTTTCAGAGCATTTCAAAATACCTATTTCGAAATTTCAAAAAAAAGATCAATTGTATTTGTTAGATTTGTTCATCACATTTAACTAAATTCAACCTACGGCTAATAGAACGGTTTTTGTGTTTGTTTTTTTGTATTTGTATTTATTAGCCTAGGCTACCCTGAGAAATAGCCCAGTCACGCTGTCTTGTCAATAATTCGCCTAAATAATTCACCAAATCTATGGGAAACTTAAATTAGGATTTATTAATATATTCCCGCATTCTTTAGAGTTTTCGGTTATTTATCTTGATTTATTTATTTAAATTCAAAGTCAACCAATTGGAATAGCCGGAAGGGGGGTCTAAGTGCCTGAAGCGAGTTCTCTAGACCTGTCAATCTTGCCAGCACTATCCAATCAACGAGAGCCGTACACCCGACTTCCTTGCATTTGGGGAAAAGACGTGGACGATGTACGCAGCACAGGGTAAACACTCGTGTGTCCTCGAGCTCTGAGGGAGGGACGGAGCTAACTGTCAGAGAGAGAGTGAGAGAGAGAGAGAGAGAGAGAGAGAGAGAGAGAGAGAGAGAGAGAGAGAGAGGGGGGAGAGAGAACAAGCGAATGAGAAAGAAGGCATGCAACACTGCTTTGCACTGTAATACTGGATTGTACTTCAACTGGAGCGGTTTGGCAGGTTTAAACACATCAAAACAGAACAAAGAGACAGACTTTACAGCACCATAAAAGAATCTGCAAAAGAAAAGAAATAAAGGAACGGAGCAAGTGAAATCGCTGCGGCTAAATAACAAAAGAATTGAGGAAGAACCACGTTTAATATTTTCCACTCGGAAACGGAACATACGATTGGACTTATTATTTTTAAGGGCACATTACAACTTCTTCAAGCGCCAGAACTTTTTTTTTTTTTTTTTTTTTTTGCGGGACAAAGTTTTTGAAACAAATTTTCATTTTTTTTCTTTGTTTTTAAACAGAAAATACTAAAGATTGAAGGGACTGTTTGACTTCCGAGGGGGTTTTCAACGCTGACATAAAACTGGAATGTATCGTTTTAATCATTCATATGTTCGAAATATATGAATGCGCAAAATATCCAAGAGACGGATTTCGTCTTTCTCTTTGCTTTTTGTTGATGGTGTTTGCCAAAACACAAGCCAGACTTTTAAAGTTTGAATAATTCATGAGATATAATTTGCCTGCATTAAAAAAGTTTCTGCAAAAAGGGAGGGGGTGATCGGCAAACATATTCATAAGGTTAGCGGAATGGCCACAGCGGCATCCAACCCTTATCTAGCCAGTAGTAGTTTATTATCGTCCGGCTCGATCGTGCACTCGGACTCCGGGGGTGGGATGCAGCAGGGCAGTGCTGCGGTAACCTCAGTGTCCGGTGGGTACAGAGGAGACCCAACGGTGAAAATGGTACAAAGTGATTTTATGCAGGGCGCAATGGCAGCGAGCAACGGGGGACATATGCTAAGCCACGCTCACCAGTGGGTGACGTCCTTGCCTCACGCGGCAGCGGCGGCTGCGGCTGCCGCAGTTGCCGCAGCTGAAGCCGGATCGCCATGGTCGTCTAGTCCCGTTGGAATGACAGGCAGCCCGCAACAGCAGCAGGACGTGAAAAATAACTCGGGGAGAGACGATTTGCACTCTGGGACTGCGCTGCATCACAGGCCCCCACATTTAGGTCCCCACCAGACTCACGCGGGTGCCTGGGGTAGCACAACCGCTGCCCACATCCCGTCTCTAACCGGCAGCCAGCAGCAGCAGCAGTCCCTCATATACTCGCAGCCTGGTGGTTTCACGGTAAACGGCATGCTCAGTCCGCCGGGCAGCCAAAGCCTAGTACACCCGGGTCTGGTGCGTGGCGACACCCCGGAGCTCGATCACAACAGCCACCACCACCACCATCACCACCAGCATCAACATCACCAGCAAGCACACCACGGAGTGAACAGCCACGACCCGCACTCCGACGAGGACACGCCGACGTCGGACGACTTAGAGCACTTTGCCAAGCAGTTCAAACAACGCCGGATCAAACTGGGCTTCACGCAAGCGGACGTGGGCTTGGCGTTGGGCACTCTGTACGGGAACGTCTTCTCGCAGACCACAATCTGTCGCTTCGAAGCTCTCCAGCTCAGCTTTAAGAACATGTGCAAGCTGAAGCCGTTGCTTAACAAATGGCTGGAGGAAGCAGACTCTTCCACGGGCAGTCCCACCAGCATCGACAAGATAGCGGCTCAGGGCAGGAAGCGCAAGAAGCGCACCTCCATCGAAGTGAGCGTCAAAGGTGCGTTGGAAAGCCACTTCTTGAAATGCCCCAAGCCTTCGGCCCAAGAGATAACCAGTCTAGCGGACAACCTTCAGCTGGAGAAAGAGGTGGTGAGAGTTTGGTTTTGCAATCGGAGACAGAAGGAGAAAAGGATGACGCCCCCAGGAGTGCCGCAGACGCCGGAGGATGTATATTCTCAGGTCGGCAATGTGAGTGCAGATACACCGCCCCCCTCCATGGACTGCAAACGAATGTTCAGTGAGACATAGAACAGCATACAAGACTAAAAAATATTTTATATAAATGACTAATCTGATAAAACACAGACTATCATGAAGATAGCAAAGCATTTTGATACTGTGATTGTGAGGGAATATTGAGACTGCAGATGTGTTATATATTTTTTTCACAAGAAAAAAAAAAAAATCACCCCTCTTCCTTCCCAAACCCTAAACCGCCCGCTAATCTTCTTCCAGGCCCTTAAATGTCTTTACCTAAAAGGTTGTGTCTGCTCTTTCTTTCAGGGACATTTTTTAGTAGATTACTTAAAAGATGCAAGTTTAACTGGGCCGAGCGAACCGGGCGACCAGAGGGTGACAACTACAAGTTCTTTCCACCAGGTAATTTTGGCGCATTAACTTCAACTGAAAAATATGAGAGATTAGAAATGAACATCAAAAATCTTTGCCCCCCCTACCCTGTTACACCAATGTCTTGTTTGAGAGGCAAAAGACGCAGGCAATTGTGTATGTTGTTATGGGACATTAAACCTCAAACAAAGGGATGAAATTCAACTGAAACAATGCGATGAACAGTGGCATCCACGAAGCTTCCATCCAACTTGGCAGAGAAGACTGCATGGTTTTGTTATTATCCAAAAATATGGAATGGAATTTTTTTCTGGCCTTCCAATCCTTACAAAAACAACAAAAGACTGCCCTCAGTTTCTGATCTGCAAGATCACGTCTTTTTTGCATTTTTTTGATTTTTTTTTTTTAATGTAAAGAACTGAATCTTACGTGGATTTTTGAGGACAAAATGAAATCAAAGATGACTTTTGAAAAGACTGATTATTCCGCAGCTGCACCTCTTTGAAAATCTTCTTTGCGAACATCCGTTGCCAAGTGGGCCAGAGCTGGTGCTGTGGATGTTTTCATGTGCTGCCATTTCCAAGCAGTATTCTTTGGTAGGTTTTAATAAACAAGACTATGTAAATCCGGCAATATAGATTCATTAGATCAGATGCTGATCGGAATTATTTACTTAATATTTTTCATTAAAATGCTTTGTTTTAATATTTTATTCGGGATACATACGAACTATTCCAAACAGTTATTTATTTCCCCCAGACTTGTGTAAAATGTTTTTTCCCCCTGTTTTCGTTGTTGACCTTATTTGTTTTGTTTAATTTTGTATTCTCATTTTTAAAAGAGCACAAATCTACACGAGCTGACTTTGACAGTAGGAAATAAGGGTATATTTTGATGTGATGATTTGATTGTAATTTAATTTCAGTAGTGATTCCGTAAGAGATGATCGAGAACAATAAATTTGTTAGAATGAAACAAGATTGTGTGTTGTGCCTAAAATCGTAGCTGTTTGTATTTTTTAGGATGCTCTCAGAGCAGTATTTAGCCAAATGCATTTTAAAATGATGACTGCTGAATATGAATGTCCTTATGTTCTGACCTGCAGACTAGAAATAACAAAACCTTTTTATTTGTATTGCAACAAAATAGAGATGTTTGAGATGTTTGCTTAAAATACAACCGTCCTATATATATTTTACACAATGCATTAAAAAACAAAAACAAACAAAAAAAAAAAAACAGGTCAGTGTAACGTAGCAATAGTTTAGGCCTCGATGGGAAGCATTACGCATGAACTTTTAGCATTTCTAACATTCTCCTCTTTGACAAACCAGCAAAAGTGTAACCGCTGTGAATTATACTTCAGTGTAGGCTGCAACCATTTTGTTAGCAGGATGAAATGTGTCGCTGTGGCAAGTAGAGATAGCAACGTTCAGTAAATCTCACGAGAGAAAGCCCAGAAAAGTTGACCGCTTTTGGAGGTGGAGTGTTTACATGTCACGCGCTTTTTTTGTGTACTTGCTTATCAACCCAATCATCATGTTTTTTTTTGGACTTATTTTTATTAAGTGTTACATGATCTGCTTTTTGCATCTATCTATCTATCTATCTATCTATCTATCTATCTATCTATCTATCTATCTATCTATCTATCTATCTATCTATCTATCTATCTATCTATCTATCTATCTATCTATCTTAGATAGGCCTATATATTTCTAAAAAAAAATCTAATATTACACTGTGTCCCCGTATATTCCCTTGTAAACTAAAACACGTGTTTACAGACTTGCACAGCTATGCATATCTTTTTAGCGTAGGCCTAATTTTAGCATTCGATCAGTCGATGTGTTTAGGAATAGCTGAATTGTATAACATTTATTTTATAAAGTTCTCAGCAATTGAATTTATAATCAATTTCGCGTTTGCTACATGTGTGATGACCTATATGGAATTTTATTAGCCTATTATTTTTATTATTATTATTTCCCGATTGTCGCAAACACCATCTTATATGCTACAGATTCTCTGTTTTGCTTGTTAAAATAAACCAGAATAGGCCTACCTAATTCCACAACAGATTGCATATGCCCTCCAGACTTACAAATAGGCCTGTAATATAAGTCATATCGTAAACTTTAGCCGGTATAAACTTGTCATAAACTGACTTCATGTTATATACCAAACATTATTCATGTAAGCCAAATATTGGAGATGAAATTATCCTGAGCTAGGCCTCATAAATAAAACGGACGAAGTGTGTCGTAAGCGGGCGAAAACGACAGTGTGATCGCTTCAACTTTTTCTTAGGATGTCTATTCAGCAAAACTCGCAATTCCCTCTCTCTCTCTCCAAGATTTAAATTTCGCGGATGAATTCCCATACACTAGTTGCTTAGCAACTAAATTCAATCAATGTTATAGAAGTATGCATCCCTTCTCTTTGTCCCCAAATAATAAGGGTGCTAGTCTGACATTCAGACTGATTTTGTATGACCCGAATTAAAGAAATTCTGTCATTGAGAAGTAGGTTAAATTTAATCATAATTAAAATTTAGAGGGGGAAAATGTTGGGGGGGGGGGGGGGGATCAGCTCATGTGTATGATTGGTGTATAAAGATTGAAATATCGAGTTGTTTCCAGTATTGTTAATTAAACAGATTTGGAAGGAATATGTCAAAAAAAAAAAAAAATCTTTGTTTTTTTTTTATGTCCGATGACCCTGTTTTCCTTTTAGTGAGCAGCATGGCATAGTATTTTAATTAACTAATAATATGTATATCATTATACATTTTAAGAAACTGATATTTCTGTAGTATATAGGCTATAGCGAGGCCTGGAATATGTTCAGCAAGCAGATGACAAACTGCAGTAAACTCCATAGTCTATATGTCACATGACTTACGACCCACGTGCTCAGATCTATCCCTTGCTGATAAAATACTAGCAACAACTGCTATGATTTTTTATTTATTTTTTTATTTTTTTACTTAGAGTCCAAACCGTTCTACCCCAAAAAGTATTTGGATTTTAACTGCAGCTCAATTTATTGTTAGCCTTTTAGTTTTGTAGCAATAATGGTGGCCCTTCATAAATAATCGATCAGTGCTCGTACACGTGCAGGCTGCAGCCACATTTAAAATATTTTCTACCCCCACGTTTTAGCCCAAATAACATTTATTTTATTGCATTTATTCTTTCTTTCCAAACCTTCTAGAAAAACTACAATGTGTCACTGTACACCAATAGGTGACCAATAACTCTTAAATTGAATTAAGTAGCCTAGCACTAATATAGTTTTTGTATTTGTAACAGTAATATAGCCTATAACTTTTGATAAGAAGCTTCATGCGTTAACTTGACCAGTGTCTAAAAAAAGTCTTGAGAAATTCAGAATATAGTGGCCTACTTCGAAACGCTAACGTGTCACACGCCATAAACTTTTCAAGAACTCACAACGAAAACAACTACATCAGTGAGTTAATAAATAAATAATAGTCTATATATTATATAATCTATTAATAATAATAGAGTGGATGGCATTGCACAGGGAATTATGTTTGCAGTGTACTATCATAAAGAATTGCTATAGTTTTCTAAATACTAGCTATTCATAAAAGTAGGCTAATTTAGGGCCATTATAACTTGTCAATTGATTTTTAACGCTAAGTCATTTTAACGGGATATCGAAATTCCAGTTTGAACATCACAAAGAATATCCCAGCCAACAGGATATTTACATGAAAAACGTGGCCAACCGAACGAACGAACACAAACACTTATTTTGATTAGTGTTCAAAAAGTTAATGTCCATGTAATCGATGAGGTTTTCGCACTTCATTGTTTACAATCTATCTTTATGCAAACATGCCAGACTTTTCGAGTTTAATTTTGTGTTGTTGTTAATTGTCGTTTTAAGTTTTTTTGTTTTTTTTACCCCCTTAACCCTTCGTGCTGTGCACATGCATAATGCTCTTACATGGGACATTTCTCAGTGGGGAGACGTCCTCCACACCGTCTTTGTTAGTCCATGTTCTATTGTCATATTGCTAATAAGCAGCATTGTTGTATCTTTTAAACATCTGTATTGCTCTAACCCAAAATCACAGCATTTTGCTCATCTTGGTATAATTCTTTGTTTTTAAATAAGTCATTTGCCTTTATTTACAAATTGTATCGAATTACAAAATTATTCTTTCTCTGTGAAATGTTTTTGCTACTGTGTGTATAGGCGTATATTGATTATATTATTTGGACTATTATTAGTGGTTAAAAATAGTTCTCTAAATAGCCGGTCACTTAACTTTGAACGAGGAAAAGTTAGGAACGCGCATGTGGTCTTTCACGGATTTAGGAATTCTGCGTGTAAAGTATTTCTTATTGTTGTAATTTACATATAGGCTATCTATTTAACATACTGCTTACACATGGAAAGTTGTATTAAGGCAGAGCATTTTAACGATAATAATGATGATGATGATAATAATAGGCCTAATAATAATAAAAATAATTATTATTATTATTATAAGCAAGCTTGGTTATCTTAAGGTAACAGCTGTATTTGCTTAAACTGTCTTCGAATTAAAACGTATAAATAGTTTATTTAGAATGGTTATCAGAGCAGGCTCAACTCAGCCACCGTACAGTAATGCAGTTTAGACTAACTCAGAACTCTATGGAAGTCCCCAGTTGTGCTGTCTGGAGGACCAGCACTCCCAGTCACTCTCTCCCTCTGGAGACGCACTGTAAACGCCGTTCATGTTCAGCGGGCGCAGGTGCTACTCCCCGCAAACCAGTGGTTACATTTCCATCAAATGCCTCCTGAAGTCATGTGAAACAATATCCAGACAAATTTACTCAATGCTCAAGCCACACTAAGCCACGCATGTAGTGTCTTTATTGTTAAGTTGCTGAAAAGATGTGTATTTACTATATATTTTGAGTAATTAATTTTACCATCAGTGCATTTTATGCTATTGGCGTTATTCTGTGTATTAGATCAATTTAATTTTATTAAGAAGCAGTAGGCCCTATTTTCCCCTCCTTGCTGTATAGTAACGATTTGCATTAGGCTTACTTGTATGACGTCTCATTGAGATCCCAGTCTGTTTAGACAGAGAATATTGTGCAGACTTAGCTGCTGTCACTTGGGTCCCTGGTGGTGTCTAATGAGTTCTTACGTGCTGAGTGCTATGCCGTAAATGAATGATAATCCAACACAAATACGTAAATAATTATGTATATTCTCTATTCATAAATAGCACTGAGGGCAACATTCAAAAATCGTGGTAAGACTGGACCATCCGGACCACTGGTGAAACTGATCGCTCCGGATCATATGCCCAAGCGGTATGCAGTGCGCGCTGGGCACCGCGTGCCCAAGAGAGAATAGAGCTTAATGAAATATGTATGCAGAGTGACGTGACGTGTGGGGTTTCCTTTCTATAGAATGAGAAGTTCAAGGCGCTGTGCTTTGAGGGACAGACAAGAAGACGGACAGGTGAGGGAAAGGGCCACTGAACTAGGGTTGAGTGTAGGCTAGTTGAATTACTTAAAATAACCTCCAACCAGTTCATAAACTGTTTGGCGACAACTAACAGGAAGACCCTAGGTTTCTAATACATATAGGCTGCATACGAATATATTTAGTAACAACAAAGCACCTTTAATAATAATAATAATAATTATGAAAATAATAATAATAATGTAATCTAGATACATTTATTTGCAAATAAATAATAATTATTATTATTTTATTATTATTATTTATTTGCAAATAAATGTATCTAGATTACATATATATATATATATATATATATATATATATATATATATATATATATATATAGGCTATTGTTAGCCTTCTAATATTTAATGTAATTAGGCTAGCATTGGCCAGAATGAGCTAGGCTTTAGGCTTCTATAGCCTATACGTTTGGTTTATAGGTCTACTCGACTATTCTAAAAATACTATAGTTTTTTCACATAAAATGTCAATAACATTTATAAAATCATTAGTAGGCTAGTAGGCCTAGTAGTTTTAATAATAATACAAATAATTAATCATAATATGTGCCATACAGTATATAACCTATTGATTGATAATACTCAAGACGTTTTTGTTGTCCGTCCTATAGCCCTGCTTATATTTTTTTACACTAAAACCAGAAATATCTATGATGTTGGGAAAATAATTTTGTGGGCTGACTTCTAAAAAAACACGAAGGAATTCCGAAGAATTTTTTTTTTTTTTTCTTTAAGTCACCGCATCCTTGTGAGCTCAACAACCCGCATATAGCTCTACAATCTACTGCGCAGCTGGGCGGAACACTTCCACGGCCCAACAGCGCCATCTGCTGTTTCGCACAGAGGCTTTATATCACAGTCAGTTACTCACAATGATGTTTTCTCTTTCACACATGAATTGGATACTAAAGGATTACTATAGGCTACTTTCAGAAGTAAAATGGCACTTGTAGGCTACGATAATAGGCGGATAAGACAGATAGGCCAAACTGATATAGCTATATTTTCATATTAGGCCTAGTTTTTTGCCCAAAAGATTCTCAAGTTCAAATCTTGAGAGCGAGAGAGCCCTAAACAAAAAAAAACAAAAACAAAAAAAAAAGATTTGTTCCCCGTTTTACTGCGTGACAACCTATCGAAAATCCAACTGATCATGGCTGGTTAACCGAAGCATTAGGGCGTTATAGCACTTAAATGGTCCTTAATCTCTACGGCAAGTATCTTAAAATTACAGTTATTTTAGTTATTTTACAGTTAGTAAACTGACGAAAGCCTCCGGCCACTCGTGAAAATATTTCATAAAGCCCACAAAATATCTGTGAGACACAAATAAAAATCTCATAAAATGAAATCTAGCCTACATTTTGGTGAGCATTTTGTGAGTTATTTATCGTTTATTTTAATTATCTACCAATAAATGTTTAATACTGACAAATCAACGAAATATCCACTTTGAATTACTACAAGAATATTACAACAAGCAAACCTTAATTTTAATTAGGCATATGTGATATCATTTAGTATGATGTGATTGATTGTTTTGGGGAAATGTTGTCAATGTCATTTTGGTTTGTTGTTAGAAGCTATATTATTTGGTTGTAGGCTAATTGTTTTTTTTTTTTTTTTTTTGCCCTTTAACAAGTTTTGCAAGGAGCATTCATCCCCACACCACCATCAGCTTGTTCTGTAAAAAATACAGATATGAATCTAATAATAATTTACTAACATAAACAATATTGTAACTAATATATAAAAATATATATAGTGTTTATGGTTTATTCCCATTTTCAGTGGTAATTTCCAATTCCACAGTGTAACTTTGTATTTGTCCCAGCGTCTCTGATCTCTGTGCTTTGCAGCCCCCTCCCAGACAGAGGATAATTGGAATTCCATTAATCACTCAAATCCATGGCTTCCACATGCCGTCTGATCACAAATGTTAAGTTGCCACACTCTTGTTTGAGAGGAATAAATTTAGCCTGGATAAGGATGGATGGTGGTGATGTTCGGGCGGGGTGGGGGGGATCAATGGTCCTCAGGGGTCTGGTGACATCTCCAGCCACACGCCTGCCTTTGCATCATGGCGGTCCGCCAACCGAGGTCAGCTATCCCAGCAGGCCATTCACTTTAGCAGCAGTTACCAAGGTGACAGCATGTCAGAGCTTTGGCTGCTTGGTGCGGGCTTGTAGGGAGCTGATGCATCACCTTCTTGATGGATTTGTCAATAGTGCTTAGACCAGGTGGGGGCAGCAGCCCGCATGACACCCACTGCCCCAAAACACACTCATGCGAGCGGCATCCCATCCAGAGACCATCCCTTGGTTTGGATAGACATGTGCTTTCCTATATACATTCATTGATTAAGCAATGTATTTGCAGCTCTTCGACAAGAAGGAAGATGGAATTACAGTATCCTCAGAGGCCCTGGGAGGGGGGGGGGGGGGGGTGCAGAGGAGCCGGAAGAGGGGCTGTTGGGTTCAATGTCTCATTAACCAGGTAGGGATTTAGAGCATAGAGCATAGAGCATCTGAGCCGTCTTTAGCTCAGAGGGTTGCAGTGTAACCATTTATAGGTTTCAGGGTTTAATAGATTACTAATAATTGGACCCACATATCCTAGGTTAGGTATTAGTGCCTGAAGCCAATAATTAGATCACTGTAAACGGATGCCACAGCTCTTTTGCTTAAACAGAGATCAGTAATGGAGCACTGGAAAATCTTTTCCAGATAAGAAAAGTAAGTGTGAGAGAGCAAGTGAAAGTTTGGTTCAGTAGGGTTTCTACATGGTACATAGCCAATAAAACAGAAAACGCTATATAATTGATTGCTTTGATCTTGAAACAAAACAGTCTTGTGGTGAAATAAAGTTGTCCATACCCTAAATGGCTTCTGTAACTCTTTTGAGAAGGGGAGATGAGGATAAAAGGCTCAAAGGTGCTCTACAGCAGCCCTCATTAGGAAAACTCCAGGTGTTGGAGAGTTAACTCCTGGTCACTCATTCACCACCCCCAGACGGCAGAGGTTCAGCTAATCCACTCAACATTGGTCAGACGGACAGCGTAAACTCACTCACCGAGGGTTTGGTACGAGAGTGATTAACCTAACATCAAAGGTGACCTGCCAGAAACACATGAAGACGAAGAGAAGAAATGGAGAAAACTTGGTTAGACATCTGTAGTGCACTCGCAAGCATTGTATGTGCAAATTCTCAAGTCATTAAAGGCTTTACTCTCAGAAATAATAGTAATTAATTGGTGTAATACACAAAGGACATAATTATCTTTTTTTTCTGTTCTGGCACATATTTAATTACCCGTAATTGTTCCCCAAGCCTCGTTCAAAAGGGGTGTAGACAAGACAATCATAATGCATTATGCTCTAATCCTATATTTGGTTTTGCACAGAAGATATCACTATATCAAAGAATACATACAGCGACTACTTCACAATGCTCAAACAAAACCATCTCGGAACTCATTTTCAGGTCAGGTTTACATCATCAGCAGATTGTCTTATGTAGAGAGCATTATATATGTTAATAACTGCCAGATTTATCCCTTTTCTCTCACAGACCAAAGAACAAAACTACTGATTAACGTGAATTCTTGTGAAGTGTGGCGATATCTGAGAGTGTTGGGAGCTAAATTTGCCCCCTGTGCCGAGGGCTGAGGGCAGATTCGCGGCTCCTTGAACACAAGATGGAGTTTAATAAGTAAACAGAACAGTGAGAGGACAGACACTCTGATCATGGGCCCGTTCGCCCACCCCGGCCCCCTGCAAGCCAGGCGAGCTGATTAGCTCTGCCGATTGTACCTAGTAATTGCAGTGCCTTGACCCCCTCCAGGCAAATATTAGATTTTAGTGGTTTAACCTTTGCAGTCTACAGTGGGTTTAAATTGCCTGTGCAGATGTTGGCGAGCCCAGCGGTAGCCAGAGAGCCAGTGTCCTCTCATCAGCGGATGGATATGTCTCAAGACTCCCGGTCCTTATTATCCCAGTCTCATTTAGAGCAACTCTTTATGTCTGATTGGTAGCGTCATTTCACCGATATCATTGCCGGAATCAACTTTGTTGTTTAAAGTGTTTATAATTGTGTGCACCAAAGCTGCTGTGCACTAGCAATTAATACATGGTGCGCAAACATTATGAACAAATCCCCCAAAGTTAAATTGTTGGTTCAAAAAGGGATACTGTGCTGGGAATGTAGTTAAAGGTATAGCAGAACGAGGGGGTGCCCCTTGCAGGGCAAGTCCATTAGCAGGAAATGTTCATGAGATGAAGCGGTAGGAAGTTTTTCTAAGGTTAGTCTCAGCTACTCCAGAGGGTCGTATTACTCCCGTCCTGTCTGGGGTCTTGAACCTCTTCCTCCCATGTGACGGGCAGCTGCATCCCACGGCCCCTTTCTCTGCAATGTGTAGTAATGGTTTCCTTCCTGCACTCGCCACCGGGACCCTACCTCAGATGCTTACCTGGGGGAAAAAAAGACAGACACAAGTTGAGGGAGGGGGGAAAAGACACTGGCCTTTTCATCCATGGGAAGCAGGGAAGGAACCCTTCAACTTGTCTGAGGCTGGAAACCCAATACAGCAGCTCCACTGGTGTGTGTGTGTTAGGGGGGCTGAATGGGCCTACAAAGTGGTTCCATCTGAGAGCGAGAGAAGCTCACACAGGATACTGCCTACACACATAACGCAAAGCTGACAGATCCATGTTCTGATCTATCATTACTGCCCTTGTAAAATATTTCGTGTCGATGAACAGAGGTGCTCAACATGAGATGGATGAGATAGAAATACACAGAGAACGTTCTGGCTGTAGCCCCATGACCACATAAGCCTGCAAAGGAGGCATTAGCAGAGCTGGCAGAGGCAAAGCACTTCACTGATCTAAATCGCCCCCATTCTTTCTTATCAGCAGTGTGTGGGGAGCAATACTCAGGTAGCCCCCCACAGGCCCATCGCTAAAAGCCCTAATATCTGTGGACGTCCGTGGCCACAGCCCAATCTGCCACGGCGGTCGATTTGTTTCACGCACTGCCAGAAGTGCTTTGTAATTAGGCTGATATTGATGAGGCCTGATTCCAGCAGGTAATCACTGGCAGTTCAGCTTCTCTCCGCTCCTCAGCAAAACGTCTCTATTTATTATAGAGCTTTTGCTATCAATTAAAGGCCACTCAAAGCACGGCTCTTTGATAATCAGCCGGATGATTTCCGTGGCTGTCGGAGGGCAGATATGAAATCTGGACAAGTATTCTCCACGGATGCCTTAGGAGCATTACGTTTAAACAATACTGGAGAATTTTGGCATTGGAAAGGCCTCGCTTGAAGGACTGTTTCATTAAAAGTCCATTTCCTAAATAAGCCTGTTTTGAGAAAACAATGTAAACAAAACAGTGATTTCCTAAGAGCAGGCTCTGCCAGGGTTACGCTTTCGTGCCTTGCTTTCGCTTCTGCATACTTATTATTTAGGCTTAGTTGATTGTGTGTGCGCTACATGTGTGCGCATCGTACCGCTCCGTCTGCGTCCCTGGGCCGCGCGTGTTCTGTGTGGATTACGACTCCCCTGGATTCTGTCTGTGTCTCTGAGGAGAGGACACCATTTGGGCCCCACTCGTATCCTCCGGCTGCCTTTTCCAATCACTGCCTCTCTACCTCTTATTTCTCCCTACAGATAAGCAGCCAATCAGTGCAGGTGCTAGTTCATGAAGGGTAGGGGCATAAGGGCGGGTTCCATGGCCCCGGGGCATGAAAGGCGCACTGGCACCCATGACAAAGACACAAACACACAGATACTCACACATTTGCACCCGAACGCAAGTGTGTATTCAAGGGGGAAAAGAGAAATCTGTTGTTTTTCTTTCACTCTTTCTCCACCCTCACTCCCCTCCAGCTGTTGTTCCTTAGTATCGATCAATGGTGCTCCCTGCATCGGAAAACAATTCATTTTTCGATTCATTATTGTAATGTCAGCCTGTGTTGCGCCTTCCTAAATTGTGGTTATAAGCAAACGAGTTATGAGTATGAGTGAAAAAGGAACTTTTATGCTAGACGGTTAAATAATAGCCTTGCTACTGTATATTCATTGCTATTGAAATAGCCACTTTGCATTTCATTATGCAAACTCACTAGAACACATTTGTAGTGTTTATCGCAATATTTTCTTTCTTTCTTTTTTTTTAATAAAGGCTTCATTTCAAAAATCTCTGGACAGTTGCCATTTACTTTGGCACTGGCCCCGAGTAAACAAAATCATTAGACCAAGTCTTAACAGAAAGCATGTGCTGTTTGTCACCACTAAGATGTTTTCACATAAATCCCTCGTGAATGGAATGAGAGATACAGCGTGCAAAATACTAGAGGAAAAGCAGTTTTAAGCAGACTGCCCCTATGGCTGATTGTGTCAGCCACAATGGACGCTGTAAGCAGTGTGAAAGCTTTAAGGTGAAAACGACACACGCTGTGAGATGTGCTTATCCCATCACGAGCCAGTAAGGATATTAGGAAAAGCATGATGGAAATTATGACTGGAATAAGCCTACATCTTACCACTAAAGCTTAAAGAATCCAGGCCCATCTCTCTCTCTCGCTTTTCCCATTTTCTTCACCCTCTCATGCCCTGCCACTACTAACCCCTTTTTTTTTTTTTTTTTTTTTTGCAGTTTAAAACTGTATTTCTCAAAAAGGCACTATTCCCATGTTTCAGCCTGTGGAATTTGCTATTCCTTTCTCCTTCTCTAAAACCACACAGCTCTTTTAACTTTCAAAGAATTTTTCTTTCTGGACTACAGCCACTTTCCAAAATTCCAGGAAAGGAAGAGGACATTTATTAAACTTTTGAAAGGACAACAAAACCATCTTCACGAGAGAGTGGTGAAGTCATGCTGTGCAGTTAAAGACAATAAAGCAGTCACACTTTGTTGGTCTTCCAATAATAATTATGACATATTGCATATTGCATCATAATTTTAATTACAATTATTTCTTAAAAGAAAAGAGGTTACAGAGAGATGATTCCACTTGGAATTAAATCGGGACAATTATTGATATACTCACATGTGATTACGCAATAATTATTTCAATAAGAAATCATGCATGAATTCTTATTTGAGCTGTTTTTTGTCATTTAAACATCATTTAAAATTATGAAAAATAAAAATATGATTAAATAAATGAAAAAAATATTCAGACCTCTCCACTTCAAAAACTTCTAGTGACTGGTCACATAAAAAAATTTCAATTAGCCTATGAATTTCTGTTTATTGAATTTGATCAATTGTGGCAACAGTCTGTTAACATGGGCTCAATCAGAATGTTGAGCCAATGAAAAAATTTAGTTTACAAAACAGTGTTGGTCCAATTGAGTACTTTAAATTGTATTTATTTCTCACTGTCCCAAAAGAAAAATGTATGAAAAACTTAAATACATTAAGCAAAATACAGAACACAGACAACAGGGTTGACATTTTATCACATCACTTTATTAACAAATCAATTCCAACACAGGACATTTGGTGAAAATACCTTATTTAAAATATGGAAAAACACTGAATTCAAGAAGACTTCTGCATAACTTCTGCATGATGTCTTGATATAGTGAAAAACACCTTCAAAAGTGACACTGCATAGGTTAAAAACCTGCAAATAAAAAGGTCCTCCTTAAAGGTAAAAAGGAAAAAGGAGGCAAAGAAAAAAGAAAAGAAAACCACAGAAGACGGGTGTGCAACGAGTGGTTTTCAATGTCATTTTGTAAAAGTGTATTACATTTGCAATAAGTGGTAAGCCAGCTTTAGAGCATTAGGAATGGGTGTCTCAACTGTACCATGGTCCTGTTTCAACAATATGTTGAAACAAAAATGCACCTTATTTTTATGGGCTAATTGTGGAAAATATAAACTACTCATGAATATGATTGATTTATGATATTTTAGTACACAAGCTAAGGACATATGTGAAAAATCACTTCGTTTCAGCAACTAGTTTTTGTGTAGTGATGAAAAAATTATATTGGAACAGCAAGTGTTTTAATGTTTACAGATTGGCCTCATTCACTGCATTGTAAGTTTTTGTTAAGAGTTGTAGCTGTTGAATGTGGAATATTCCTTTAATTTAATGAAATTACCATTTTGACACTTCATGTAACTGATTTGAAATGTGATTACGACGTGTAAAAACAAGTCACAGAGAATGTTAAAAGTGTTTACATCTTAAAAATTCTCCAGTCTTAAGCTGTAGACCTTTGTGACGTTTGACATTTTTCATATTTGCGAGGGTGGCTCACAGAAACACCTCCAGCAGGAGCGTTAGCCCTGAGTTAGCTGAGTAAGGCCAGAGCTAGCATGTGATTAATGTGATGCTCACTAACCCCCATGGTGAATTGGAGACCAGGGGTCGAGTCTATTTTTCTTTGTGAGCGCTTGTGGCTAAACCTGAGCACAAACGTTGTTCATCATTGCGCCACATTAGCTCGCCAGAGCATTGACTGGCACAAACCAGAAGCGTGTGTCCCTTCACTTTGATTAATGTTCAAAAACACTCACTCCAACTCTATCATGAGTGAAGACATGGCATCCATTAGAAACAGTGCACACATATAATATAACCCCTGGAATAAATGTTGGCCTGTGGCTTTGCCCTCTCCTTTCTTTTTCATAGAAAATTGTGATGGAGATGTTTTATTTTTATTCATTAGGCAGTCTCACCCCGAACATGCCCACTTCCAGACAATGTAGTACAGTATGTGAAAAGTAGTATGTCAAATGAGATGTGCAGGTTTCATAAAACAGTATGTGAAAAATACCCGGATGACCTGCTAGTATTCTGATTCTGAAATGCACCTCTTACAGACATTTTACTATCCAATTGTCACAATTATGTTTAGTTAGTTTCTTTTTCATGGACATTTAGTTTCCTTTGTTCAATTTCCCGCAACTCATCAGTTTCCATGGACATTCATTAATTATAACAGCTGTTTTGTGTTGTACATGCTGTCTTGTTGCTGTTTCTGCACTTTGGATAATCTGAGTCTACTTTTTATTTAAATAAAATAACTTATATTATTGATCTTCTCTGCCTTTCGTCTTCATCATCAGACTGGCAACGTTACAGAATACCAGACAAATAAAAGTATTTAATAATGGATCTTGCTTCCATTAATGTCACCCCAATGGGGTGCCCCTACAAACCCAACGGGGCAACAATTTTTATGTTTCAGGGAGGTAGAGACCTGGAGGAGTGTGTGGAGGATTTCGTCGACGTCAGCCATCTCGCCCAGTGGAACGACTTTGTGCTTATGAATGTTTTTTTGGATCGGACTGGACGACTGGCCGAATACATCAACTTCAGCCTCTGGGTCAGCGGCAGTGTTGTATAAAGTACTAGAAAGCAATACTTGAGTAAAAGTACAAGTATCATACTAGAAAAAGACTTTGGTAGAAGTGAAAGTTACCTTTTAGAATATTACTTAAGTAAAAGTCTTAAAGTATCTGATATACTGTACTTAAGTATCAAAAGTAATTTTCTGATATTAAATGTACTTAAGTAATTGAAGTAAAAGTATATATATATATATATATTTTTTAAGCAAGCGGTTAGAACTTTGATTGTGAACTTTATTGTGGCTTTATTGTGGGGTGGGTGGGATGTAAAAAAATAATCTTGCATCACAATATGCAATATTGACTAATTTGGATAAATATAAGGGTAAACAAGATAGGCATTCATTTTTCTCAAGAAAAAAAAACTCATACAGAGAGCCCTATCAGATATAAATATAATGCGTTTTTTTTATCATAATAACAACTTTATTTAATGATATAAGTAAAAATATAATAAATATGTAATATAGTACACATATTTAGATAAATACTCTCTATAGCTCTTTTTTTTCTAGCCAACTAACGTGCTATAGCCTATATTATGGTCATCAAATGGCTTTCCTGAGGTAAATGTTATGTGACATAATTGTTCTCCAGCTATTGTACTGACCCTTTCCGCAGTTGAAAAACACTGATTGATCGATATTATGTACGATGATGAATATACATTTCGGTAAGTTGTAGCCTACTGTTTCTTTTAACATTGTTCATTCGTGTTTATTTACTATTAGCTAGTAGAGACGATCGGTTCACGTGCGCTAGGGATCTGTCACGTCACATTTACAAGCGGCAAAACGGTATTTATTTGAATTTCGTAATAAAATTGACAGAATCTGAGATTTTTTTTCTATCATAATAACTAACCTGCTCTGTCTAGTCTGTCGGTCTCCGTGTCCTCTTTGCTTCGCGATTTTTCTGTGCGTGAGAAAATGGATGTATGGTGTGAGAGCGTGTGAAAAGTGTCAATTGCGTGTGTCTCGCGGTGAATGCGTGAGAGTTGGGAGCTCTGTGTCAGGGTGGTCGTCTACGATAACGGGAGGTCCTCCAGTAGGTGCTCGTGCTTCCGTGGTGGTTTCAGTTGTGCTTCCTCCTCCATTGGCATGGCAACAAACAACCATTACGCTGAAATAGAGCGCGCGCCGTGCGGAGCGTGGAGCTAGTATCTAGGGAGCAGTGATTCGCCAAACCTCCCTTATTGCAGTCGCACACATTTCTTTTGATTTTATTTTGTAGTAACGAGTAACAAAGATGCTTAGTGGAAATGTATCGGAGTAAAAGTATACATTTTATCTAGGAAATGTAGTGGAGTAAAAGTGAAAGTTGAAATAAATTTAAATAGCGAAGTAAAGTACAGATACGTGAAATTTCTACTTAAGTACAGTAACGAAGTATTTGTACTCCGTTACATTACAACACTGGTCAGCGGATCATTTACGGTGGGTGAAGAGGATCCTACCACCAGCACCCAGCCATTCCATGCCACAGACATCATACCTGAGCCTAAGCCCGCTATAGAGCCAGAGCCAGCAGCCTCGTCTGTCCCGGAAGAGAAGCATGAGGTCCCGTCTGTCCAGGTGTGTGAGCTGGCCAGTACATACCTGTGGAAATTTTAGTGGAGCTGGAAGAGGAAGAATGGCTTATAGACTGGAATACAGAGACAGCGCTTCCCACCCACAAACCTTCTGTCACTGGTCCCCTCCTACACAAACATCTCTTTATAACCACTGGTCCAATCCAGCAAAGATTTGTCTTCGTCATCACTGCAAGTTCTGTCCAGCAAAGTGTTGTGGCTGCAGTGGCTCAGTGGTTTATGTAGATTGTCTACAAACCGGAAGGTTGGTGGTTCAATCCCCGGTTCCACCTGACCAAGTGTCGAGGTGTCCTTGAGCAAGACACCTAACCCCAGCTGCTCCCGACGAGCTGGATCGCCTTGCATGGCTGACACCGCCGTCTGTGTATGAATGAGTGAGTGAATGGGTGAATGTGAGGCAATATTGTAAAGCGCTTTGGTGGCCATTGGTTCTGTGAAAGCGCTAAATAAATGCAGTCCATTTACCATTTACCATTTGTCACCACCATCCCTTTCTATCAAATCTGTCAACGCACCCAATCTTCCTCTCCTGTTCACTCCACCAAAGTCAGCCATTCACTCGGCCCCGCCTCCGCTGGATTCCTTCAGCCTTTCGGCTTTACCATGCAACCCGGATCCGCCTTGGGACTCTCAGTCACCAGCTTCGCCGTGGAATGGGGATTCCCTGGCTCCGCCTCATCCCTCTGAGTCCTCAGCTCCACCTCAAACCGTGGCTCCACCTCCACCCTGGCTCCTCGCTCCCTCAGCTTCGCCCAGGACCTTCGTCCCTTCAGCTCCACCATACTCCCTCATCCCACCAGCTCTACCAGGGTCAGTCGTTGCCACACCATTGCCACGGACATTCGGTCTGTCTTCTGCGCTCCAGCCCTCCACCCCTACGGCTCCGTCGGACTCCATCCCTCAGTTTTCACCAGGGTACTTGCACACACCAGCGTCACCTTGGTCCACCAGCCCCCAGGCTCCACTTCGGCTGCTTGTCGCCGGGATTCCGCCTTGTTCTCCAGGTCCAGCGACATCGTCGGGTCTCTCAGTCCATCGGGCGTCGTCTGGGTCTCACCATCTCCCTGCGTCACCAATGTCAGTCGGGCTCAAATGACCACCTTGGCTCCTCCCATCACTGCCGCAGTGGATCGCCTCCATCATGGCTGTCTCCTGGGTCACTCTGAAATCTCGTTGGCTGCCTGTACCACCCTGGATCCTACCACCATCCACTCCTCCATGGTTCCTTCCATCATCTCCACCATGGCTGCTACCACCATCAGCTCTTCCCTGGTCTTCTTCATCTGTCTGCCTGCCCCTTTCACCAGCCCTTTGCCCTCACATCTCTTCGCCTACCTCCAAAGCCCCCACCATCCCTTCCTCATTTCTTCTGTTACGGCGCAAGGTCGCACCTTCCAGAAGGGGCGTTATGTCACAATTATGTTTAGCCTGGTTAGTTTTGTTTTCATGGATTTTTAGTTTGTATTCATCTGTTGCCTGTTTCCTTTGTTCAAGTTTCCTGCCACTCATTAATTATCACAGCTGTCTGTCATTGTCTCATTATCACTGTGTATTTAAGTTCCTCTGTGTGCTCACTTCAGTTGTCCGGTATTGTTGGTGTATTGCGTGCTACACGCTGTCTTGTTGCTGTTTCTACTCTTTAGATAATCTGAGTCTACTTTGAATTTAAATAAAAGGACTTTTATTTGATCTTCTCTGCTTTCTGTCTTCATCATCGGACTGACAACGCTACACCAATGAGGCCATGGGAGAGGATTTATTTTTATTAAAGGTTGATGTTTAGGTCACATTACAATTACTTGGCATATGTGTATACAGATATTAATACTCAACATACAGCATGCAATACTTTTTTTAACAGTTTAAAAGTATAGGGTAATGCAGAACATACTTTGACAGATGCTTTCAGATGCAGTTTCAGTTGTGGTGAACGTTAAGTAATAAGTTAAGTTTAACTGGTTCATATTGATCACAATAGCACCACCAGGGATTCTGGACTTTATATTAACTCCCATCAGCCTTGATTGTAACAGCTATAGACCTTGTATGCCAGAGAAACAAGCACGCAGTCATCTTTAGAATTTTATCTTTGAACTTCTGTTTTTGCGTCAGCCCTGTATATTTCTATGGTGTCGCTGTTGAAGAGTAATTAGCTGGTGAAGTGGATTTACTTATTAAGTTAACAAAAGTTATAATGAACATTGTAATATTTGAAGCTGATCTCATAAATGTCAGTAGAGTAGGAAGATTTTAAAATGAGCGGTTCATTCCTTCATGAGGAAGTACAAGCCGGAGGACAGAACACAACGAGTGCAGTGAGGAAAAGGGCCGGGGCTTAGTTGGACGTTTAGTCGGAAAACTTGTAAAACACAAGACTACATGTTTTGAACACCCAGTATAAAATTCATCAATAATTATTCATACTTGCAGGTTGTGATTCTGAGGAGCAAGCTGGTCCACATAAACTGGGTACTGACACATCTTTCAAGATAAAGCGTTTTGCGAATCACGTGTTTTGCCCAGTCGTCAGTAAAATGATGTTTGAGGGCGGGTCAAGTTGTTCAGACAACGTACAACATAGGCGGGCATTATGCAAATGTCATCTAGTGACGTAAAACAGTCACAAAGTAGGATTTGAATTACAGACTGGTTAAGGCGGTTCCAGAGCCCGTCTACGGAGAGCCTTGGCACTTCCTATTAAGTCCTATTGTACCGAATTGTGGTTGTAGTTCCACCAGAGTTCCACTGGGGGCGATAGCCCATGAGTGCAAAATGAATGGGAGTCTATGGGGCTAGACGGCTAAATTTGTCTCTTTCACCCGATTGCCATTGAGAAATCTCAGATTTGATTGTAGGTTTTGCAAGTTCAACATGGGTTATAGGTCGAAAGTTGAATGAACGAGTATGTCCTTTCGATTTCTTACAGGTTGAGTTGTTGTTGCCCATAACACGCTAGCATTCTGCTAATGAACGCTGATTGGTCAGTGAAGGACTGATTGATGACCAGAGATACCGCTTGATGGCATCGTGTGTGTGTGTATTTTCAGAGTGGTCTTTTAATCGTTCAACAAAACAAAAACTCTTCTAGCACGTGTATTTACCTGTGGCAGCTGTGTTGTCGATGACTCGAGAGAAAAGAAAGTGCAGAGCGCGAAAGCATCAAAGTGACTGAAGGATTGCCTTAAAGCAGTATCTCTGGTCGTACGATGTGTATGACGTCATTGACATTTTAAAAGACTTTTTAAAGCAAATAAGTGACTCTAAAAAATCTAACACCCAGCAATGTGTAATTTCTTTGCATATCCTTTCGAATACAACATTCAAATTACTAGAAAAAAATTATATCCTGAGAAAAGTGGATTTTGATGGGTATAGCGCCATAGACCTCCATTCATTCTGCACTCGCCTGCGAGCGCCCCCGCATGGACAGAGACGTGTTACTGCAGCCAATCCAGAAACCGGAAGTGACCAGAGAGTGCCAATTCTCTTCCTATTAGACATTCTCTGGCGGTTCACAGTTGATTTTTTCTTTTGAGAGACAATGGGTGTTTCTCAATATGCGTTCTTCAGCGATCTTGCGTCCTTGTGTTCTCGTTTTACGTCATCATAACCGTCGAAGTTCAGACCCAATTCTCAAGAACGCAAGTACAGAGGACGCATGAAAGAACCCGGATGTGTTCTTGATACCGAGGGTGCATCGAATGCAGACTTGAGCTAGTACTCGCCTGGTGTCCCAGAAGTCATTGCGGCCGGTTCCGAGTTCGTTCTTCCAAGGAAGCTTGGCAAGACCGGTCTCCACGAGAACACAAGTCCGTTCTCTGCGTTCTTGGAATTGAGAAACAGCCAGTAACTTTATTTATCGTGCACTTTCGACTTTGTAGAACATTTACATTCACAAACAGATATATTACACACGTGCATGAAAGGGAATATTTGAAAGTAAATGTGTTTACTGCATTAAATAAAATGTAGATAATTTAAAAAGAGAGATTAGCCTATAATTAAAATGGCTAGAAACACCAACATCAACTAAAAAACAAAGTTAATAACATTTTATGCAAAGTTGTTTTTAGATAGGCCTAAGTGTCCCACAAATACATACACAAATACATATAAATGCATAAAACATGCACACATAGATACATAACACTCTTTCCAAATAGTTATTTTTCTATTAATCTTTTAACTGGTGAAGATTCTGAAAACATTCTCAAAATTGTGGGCCTAACTGAAATTTCAAGTTCTGTTTTTGCTCTATATTGAGATATCATTATTTTAATTACAGATAGATAAATAGATTTCTAGTTATTTTAGATATTAAGTTACCACCGTGGATATGTTATGGGTACCATTACAATGTGGCAAATGTATTTTTGTGTGTGATGAACTATTTTTTACAGTCTGGTGATGAACGACTTTGCCTGCTTCCAGGATGTGATGTATGTAGACATCACTTCCTGTCTAAGCAAGCGCGAGTCGGCGAGCAAACATGGCTGCCTCCAGTTGCAGAGGCGTGAGATCGATTTTATGGAAGTATGGGAGCTGCGGGAAAAGTTTATGTGTGTCCCGTTCAAAGACGGCTCCGCAGGTGAAGTGCATTCTTATGTTTGTTCCGACACAGAGCTGGTTTTGCGACAAGTTAGTCGTAATTGGTAGTGATGCTGTAGAGAGCAGTATGTCCTTGTGGCTGATTACTAACAGTCGAGTGCTTATTGAGTCTGTATAAAACGTGCAGATTGGCAGAAGTGTGCTGTTCTTTCATTGAAGTGCATAGCATACGTATTGAGTTAATAACCTGAACTATTTGAAAGATATATTTTATCATGGCGTGACATAATGTCCACTGCCCATGCCAGCTAATATAATACACATGCAATTTTCGTTTACATATTTAAACAGTAACGTATTATAATAACGTTTTAGTACTCTACATTTAATATTGATGTTTCGTCATTTCATATGAACGTGATCACCAAGGCTAAGTTACTTGTAGCCTGGTTCAAAGTCACCATGAAATCAAAATCAGTATTTTTTTTTGTTTTATGGAATATTGCTCTGTTTATTATAAACGATTTATCCGTGAACATATCGGCATTTTTTATTATTATTGTGTCCTCGTAATCACATCTCTTCTCTAATGACATGTTTTGTAGCGTGAGGGCGGGGTCACCTGTCACGAGATCGCAGCAATAGCAATCCACAATGATCCAACATTATAATCAATTCCCCATGGACAAAATCAAGTCCCGTCCTGCATTTTTTTTTTTCAATAAGTGAGCTGTTTCACTTGGATTAAACTCGTGTTGCCAGATCTTCAGACTGGCGGAAGAAGGTCTGGACTGCATAGCAGCTTTCATTGGCCAAGGACCACTCAGTGGCTGTCTGACTGACATGTAAAGCAAACAGTTCGTTTTGTTCAGCATCATGTGTAGTGGCATGGGAATGTAAAAGATGTCCCTACAATAATATCAGACTGGTGTTTAAAACTCTTAGACATATTTAAAGAGCCTGTTTAACAGTGTTGTGAACTTAATAAATGTTTGAAAATCCAGAGTTTAGTTAATCCTGACAAGCGTTTTTGTGAACATGAGGCTTTTTTCCTTGAGAGGTTTGCCGCCAGAGGGTTTGTGTCAGATGGACCGTTAAAGAAAGTGACAAACACATCTTCCGGAAACTCTGGACCGTTAAGGAAAGTGACAAACACATCTTCCGGAAACTCTGGAGAATTCAACCAGATGACAACTTCGAAAATCCTGAAGTGTTTCCAATTTTGTGTACCATATGCATCAGATTAAGCCGTTCAGCCAACAGTCTGATGGCGTTTCATGATGTCTTTTCATGATTTCTTTAACAACATAATTTTGACTAACATTTTTTCTTATGTGTTCTTTTCTTGATTAATTCTAGCTGCCGGTCAGGCAGATTTGTTTGTCATCCTCTTTGTGGAAGAAGAATCTGGCAGCGGCAGGCCCACAGAAATTCACACAGGAGTTCATCAATAAACAGGTGGAGGAGTTTGAAGTTGGTAAACGTCACTTGGCCAACATGATGGGGGAGGACCCAGAAACATTTACACAGGAGGATATTGATGTGAGTTACTTCACCACACTATTCTATATCCATGTTCAGTCTTATTCTGTTCCATTTACTGTGTTGTTAAAACATTTTTTTACTCTGATGCACGTTATTTAATACAAAAATAAAATAAAAATCTAAAATAGTTTTGGGATGTTCACAGATTTGTATGTATTGCACATTATTGATATATAACATTGCACTATATTTTGGGAAATATGGTTCATTCTTCTGGGGGGGGGGGGATGTAAAAAAACTTACATTCAGGCAAAGTCATACAAGTACATTATAAAATTCTGAGCACATGTCCATTGTCCATATTATCCTTAATCTTGAGAGGGAACACCCTCTGATACATTGCCATCCAGTTGCTTTTTGGCAATGATGATACAGCAGTGTGAATCATCCATACATCTGATCGTGAATCTTTGGCTTATTTAAAAAAACAAAACAAATAATGGACAAAGTCTATTCATTTCTTAGATCTCGTTCACACAGAATGCGTCTTTGCTTTGAAAAGTGCAAGACGCGATTAGTGGAAACTTTGAGGTTTTTTAACATTAATATGAGTTCCCCTAGCCTGCCTATGGTCCCCCAGTGGCTAAAAATTGTGATGGGTGTAAACCAAGCCCTGGGTATCCTGCTTCGCCTTTGAGAAAATGAAAGCTCAGACAGGCGAATCTGGAACCTTCCCCTTATGTCGTCATAAGGGGAATGGTTACCTCCCCTTTCTCTGCTTTGCCTGCAAAGAGAATTTGGCCCGCCCATGAGAAAATGAGCTACACGAGTGCAAAATTGTTTTTTCCTTGAGAGACATCATGGCTTGCAAACGAGCAAAGCATGGCAGTTGCTCAGTGTCTGGATGTACAAATGAACACAAAAGTATTTTTATAGTTCCTTCATCCGAGCCTCTAAAGAACCAGTGGGTTATGTGAATTTCTGATGTGTAATTGTTCAAGTTCAGACAGATAATCTTTCTCTCAAAGTCGTTCAATACTGTTAAATCAAGTAAATCAAGCCAGTGACTAAACGATCAACTTCACGTCGTTTCTCTTAGTAGGATGAAAATAATCTTATTTAAACTGTGATTAAAATATATACAGAAAGCGATCAAAGAACAATCCCTTTCCAATCGCCCAAGCTTTCAATCACACAGCGGGAGTTTATCTGGACACTTGCCAAAACTCTTTATGAAATCAATGATGGTGTTACACTGCACAACAAAGCTCTTACTGTATTTACATCATGTTTGCATTGGTGAAATCATTAGTGAGAGTGCAGAAACTGCGTTGCAATGATAAGATCTTCATTCACGCGATCAAATGACTGTCAAATGATCTGCTCAATGCTCATCACTGCAACCTTTTATGTGATGGGAATAGATCTAAATACTTTAAAAACTTCTCACGATTCGTTAATATCGATAGCTGTAATAGTAAAAACGTGTAATAGTAAAAGTTTTCGAGAGAGTTCCACATGTAATGCTAGCTATTTCATATGCAAGCATGTCAGCCAATCACAGCAGTGAGCATTTACACTGAAGTCTCTCAGCAGACAGGCCCCTTCAAACAGAGCGTTCAAATCAGAGGCTAAAATCAGCCCAGGAAAAATGCCTTTTATTCCTAAATTATGACATTTTTTTATCTGAAAAACATACTTACATTATAAGGGCACCCCAGAAAACATTATAAAATAATAAAATAATCCATGCCATGGGACCTTTAAAAGTGGAACTTATTTTAACTTGAGCACCGTTTTTTTAGAACGGCGTGGCATGTGCAACGCTGCAAAAGATGCAAAACATGAGGTCAACGGTCAAAGCACATCTAGCGCGTGTTTACATAGAAAAATAATTAAACAATAAGCCCTGCGAAGCCGTGTTTTACAGTGGATTTAGAACAGCTAAGGGGTATTGTTAGGCACGACGCAGAGTGGAGTTCACGCCGGAACATTAAAATCAGTTTGCGCTGTCGTTGAGAGAGCAGTTGTCAGTATATATGAAATCGTTTTACTTTAACACAGTTTCGATATTTCTGTGTTACAAATATTCAAATGATCACAGAAGTACTGAGATAAAAGTTTATAGTTCGAGTATAAACACTGATGTCTACGGTAGCAACCAAAACAGAGTAAATCACCTTTTGAAAGTCGCTTCAAATAACGAGTGTATCGATTTCATCTGATGCTTCAAAACATTCATAAGACGACTGTTAAAGCTGCAGTCTGTAACCTTTTTATGTTCAGAATTTACAAAGTATATATAATGAGCAAGTACATCATAAATGCCTTTTTTCAAACTGTGTTTTCGTCTTATCCTGAATCACTACGGTAAGCCTGTAATAGACGTTTAGACTCTGACTACTTTACACCGGTCGGGTCGGCACCTGCGGAGCAGCCCAGTGCCTGCGTGACTCACCCAGCATAGATATAAATACAGAGGAGTAGCTCCGGCTAAAATGTTCTTCCGCAAGACACATGCAGTTCTGTTTATTAAAGGGTTAGTTCACCCAGAAATTTAAATTCTGTCAGTACTCACTCACCCTCATGTTGTTCCAACCCCGTAACACTTTTGTTTATATTCGGAACACAAATTAAGATATTTTTGATGAAATCTGCAGCTGTCTCACTCCTCCATAGGCTTCTATGTTATTGAAACTTGCCGGCCCAGAAAGTTAGTAAAGACAATGTTTAAAATAGTCCAAGTGACTACAGTGGCTCAAAACCATAAGTTTATCAAGCAACGAGAATACTTTTTGTGTGCAAAAAAACAAACAAAAATAACCACTTTATTCAACTATTCATTTTCTTCTGTGAGGGCCTCTGACGTGAGTTCACATAGTGTAATAACGCAGCGCAACGTTCTGACGTACAACCCAGAAGCGCTGCTCTGTTACTCTGTTTTCCGAAATATAAAATTTAGAATTCAAGCAGAGTGTTTTCATGCCAAAAGTTTAGTGATTGTGTACTAGTGATTGTCAAACACAAATAAATTCAAGGCGCACATTTTCATTATGCAAAACTATTGTCTTTACCATAAGCGACTCTCTTTTGAACTCTTTTGCCACTCATACCAGCAGCAGAGAAAGGAGCAAACAATCATCTGACTGTACTTTGTGGTTGGATGTTGCACGATCACCAAACAGCATTTATAGTATCAAACTCGTGTCAGACTTAAATATTTGCAGGCTATAAAGTGTTTTAGGTTTCTTCTCATCATGTAAGCACATGTTACTATGAGAAAACCAATGAAAAAATAAAATAAAATTGTATGAAATAAAACAAAAATATTCACAGATGACTGTACTAGGCCTATATACCAAAAATAATGCTAAAAATGCCTGATAAAGTAAAATTCTCCCCAGCTTTTCAGTTCTAACAAGTAAATTACATCATGAGCAATTTCTAAATAAAAATATTCCTTAAGATTGTATTCTATTTTTTTTAACCTGTCTGGATTGTCTTTATTAAAATATAAGTTGATATTCTAGAACAGTGGTTAACCATTTTGACTTTAAGGCCCCCTTTACTCCACAACATGTAAAGACTAAAGGCGGGCGTACACTGTGCGAATTCGGACACTCAGGAGGTCATGAGCCATTGCACACCTTTTACGAGTCAGTTAACCTGATAATCGTGTCAAAGCAGGTGGTACACGGCATGACTGCACGGCGAGCCGGCGGCAATCGCATGAGCTTTAGCACTAAACACGGAGACTGGCGCTTTCAATGTTGCTGCTTTAGCTTTATATAGAAAAAAAGGAAATAAAAAGACGAGTGTGCAAATGATTTGGTGAAAAGAAGAGAACTGCACAGCCATTCCTTCCAACTAAAAGAACTAGAGAGTGTATTGTGTGTGTGTGTGTGTGTGTGTGTGTGTGTGTGTGTGTGTGTGTGTGTGTGTGTACGTGTGTACCTACTTAACTATATTTTGGTGACAAATTTGTACCCAGAAGTGACCAAAACGTGACAAAATCTCCAAAAACCTCCCTTTAGGGATGTCCTCATTTATAAATCTGGTATAAAAATATAGTAGCCTAATTAAAAGGTTTTTTTTTTTTAAATGTAAAAATGCAGAAAGATGTCTTTAATGGGTATGTTTAGGGGTAAATTGTGTGTGTGTGTGTGTGTGTGTGTGTGTGTGTGTGTGTGTGTGTGTGTGTGTGTGTGTGTGTCAGTGTATGCACACGCTGTAGGGTTGCTGCCATTGGACTATAACAATATTCATAGATCTAGCCTATGTGACGAGGTTATATGATTTGGCAATAGGGGACAGCCTATACACTGTTCAAAATTGGGCCGACTTGGAACTGTCAACTCGCTGTCAGAGAGAAGAGAGAGCGAGAAGGCGCAGCAGGTTTTGGTGTATCGATACTGCGGGAAATTATGTGTATTGAAAAATCTATATTTTTGACAACACTAGAGGCCAGTCATATAAAATTGGCACACTATGAACACAATGCATCAGAGCGGTAATGTGGCCAATCTGGCCATATACTTTATTAGCAATCTAGCCTAGTTTATTGCATAAAGTTTGCATTATGAATTTGTATTGGAACATAAGAAAACTAGAAATGTGAAGTCTGATACAATCATTGTGGTACTCCTAAAGCTGAAAGTTAAGTTATCAAATTTCTGCAGGTGTCACGTAGAACTTCTGGGACACTTCTGGGACCTGCTTAGAAATTGGCATACATTTACAAACAGTATTTATGTCCGATATTTTATTCTTTGCCAGAAAGAAATGGCCGTAATTGATTTATCCCACTAATTTGGTCCAATTTCTCGATTCTTAACATTATTCCGCAATCTCTGTCACCATTAATGAATTGAGTCCTCAGAGTAAGTGTGGCTAAAAGAAGCTGACACGTACCGTCCCTCTGCCAGCTGATCGGTGGGTAAGAGGTGGAAAATGGCTGCGACTGCAGGGCACAGAGCAAGTACAGGATGGGGCGTCTGTGCCTGAGCTGGCACTGGTGTGTGTGCCAAGCGCTTCAGCCGACATGACGTTCCCGTGAATGCGCTGAAGGTGTGAAACAGCTGCACAGCAAGTGCTGCCAGGAGGAAGTAATTAATAAAGACTGCAAGCCTCACCTGCTTTCTCCCGCTGTCTTTCGTCTACTCGCACACACATTGCGTTTGCACCCGTCAGGTGGGCTCTGACGTTCGCAGAGACCATGCCACTGAAATTGGGAAGAAATTTGCTGAGTTTTTGACAATTCCAACTTGAGTCAAAGTTTTAAAAGAGAGTGTAATTAAGAGGCTTAAGAAGTTTTGGAAAATGGTGCAAGTTATATGATCTGCGTTTATGTTGTGTATTTTTGGAGCTTGGCAGTGTGACACCATTTATTTCTATTGTATGAATAAAATCAGCTTGGGCATTCTGCAAAATATCGGATTTTTTGTTCCACAAATAATAATACTGATATCAAACATTAGTTAAAGTAGAATATTTTTAAGTGTACTATTCATTTAACACATGGGTTAATGACAAGGGTGTCCAAAATAAAGAAAAAGGAAATCTCAAAGCCGAATCGATTATTGTTGACACCACTAGAAAGTAGAATATTTTTAAGTGTACTATTCATTTAACACATGGGTTAATGACAAGGGTGTCCAAAATAAAGAAAAAGGAAATCTAAAAAAAAAAAAAAAAAAAACCATTGGCAAGTTTTTAGAAATGTCTTCATGTTGGTTTCATACCATTTAAAAATAAAAATGAAACTACTTGTTAATATTTGAAAACCTTTTATTGAATTAAAATGAATTTTAGTCCGTAATTCTATTTTTTTTATGTACACTTCTCTTTAAAAATTTGGGACCTCTAAGATATTTTATTTTATAATTATTATTATTATAATGTAAAGTCTCTAATGCTCACAAAGGCTGCATTTATTTGACCAAAAATACTGTAAAAACAGTAATATTACTATTTTTGTAAAATATGTTTTCTATTTTAATGTATTTTAATATATAAGTTCTTCCTGTGATGGCAAAGCTGAATTTTCAGCACCCATTACTCCATTTATATGTTTACACTTTACATTTATGCATGTAGCAGACACTTTTATCCAAAGCGATTTACAAAAGAGGAACAAAAGCATTTGTCAAAGAGCCAACAATATTCATAATATACAATGTCTTGTTTGTTAGACAAATAAACAAATAGACAAAAAAATTAATAACGGCAACATTTACTTGGAATAAGCCTTTCGTAGCATTATAATTGTCTTTACATTAAATTGATCAATTTAATTTGTCCCTGCTGAATAAAAGTCAATAACTTTCTGACGACAACACAGTCCTGAAGTGTCATCAAGTCTCTCCCCTGTAAAGGCCTTCTTCTCTTTCCCTTTACCTCTGTACAGATAAAATGTTGTCAAAATAGTTCCGGTTCACATGGATATGCAGAAGCGACAAATAATTCTGTATTATACATTTTTAAGGCCAGACAAGTAAGACTAAACACGTAATACGCATGTGCACGCATATACTGTATATATACATACATATACATATTTTCCTCAAGGCTTGCACCTTGGAACCTATTTTAAGGTTTGCGTCCTCAAGCCACCAGGCACTGTTGTTGTGGGAATGAGCGGGCTGGAGCGTGTTAAGGGTTTTCTGTTGGAACGGTGTCGTGTAAACGGCCCCTAAGTTAATAACTAATCATCTTTGCAATGGAAGTGAATCAATCAAAACTAACTTTATCTGGACAATAACTTTATTCTAGAGCTGCTGTAAAGCCAAAACAATCTCTGTTACAGTAATTTTCTAATAACACTTTAAAGCTGCTTTGAAACAGTCCATATTGTTAAAAGCACTATATAAATGAAGGTGACTTGACTTGACCCCAAACTTTTGAACAGTAGTGTATTTTTGAATAAATGAATGGATCAGGATAGATTTCTGAAGAGATGTCATTTCATTGAGCCATATGATCTCTTGGATTTCAACAACTATTCAGTATTTTGCATCATGGCCCTTCCTGATAAGCAGATTTTCCTTTAAATGTGTGGTATGTAAGGGTCAGCGAGAGGGAATTAAATTACACCTTGGTGAAGGAAACCTTGACTAACTACAGGGAAAAAAATTATGCTACAAAAAAAGATGGGATGGCAGGTATGGCATAAACATGTATGCCCTTGTCACCTGGGAAGGTCAGGCACTTTTAGGTTTTTGATGCTGTGTTTTCCATGGCACATGAAATGAGTGGTCAGATGTCTAAAAAAATCTGTTTTGAGAGAGTGCGTGTAACAAGGTTGCTTTCCCAGATTGGGCTCGTGTGAAGTGTAGGCAGCAGTGGTTTCTAGAACACTATGACGAGGCTAAACCTCCCTGAGGGAGTTGGGCCATATTGCTTTTCAAGGTATGAACAGGTGCTGCCTTCATCTGTCACTGCATCCTGCACCGTTTGTCTGTTCTTCCCTTTGTGTTGCTTTATTCCACTCAGTTTCCCTCACCCTTTGGTTTTGATGGCCCAATACATGGATATCTGTTCTCTTGGAGTGCATCTGCCATCACCTTACTTTTTTCTTTCATCTTTTCTGTCACTTTATCCTGGAAAACGGGTCAACGACCCAAAAGGTTGCCATTCTGAGTGTCTCATGTTATGCAAATGAAAGTTTTATGCCCCGTTCAGTGACATCACTGGAATCTGTTAACCTGTTTGGCTGATGTTTAATGTCCCCAACAACATCTGTAGCCCCATTTAGCAACTTTTTAGCAACTTGTTAGCAACCACATTTTTAAGACATGTGTAAAAGCTTAAAAAATATGGGGGTAGGAGTGAGGTATTACTGGTGTGTTTTTATTTCAGAGTCTGTGTTCACCACCACAAACCTTATTTCAGGCTTTTAACCAAAATCCCATTCAGAAAAGCTCATTGACTTTGGGACTATGGAACTGAAGTACTAAAATGCTGACTTATTTCTGAGTTTTGGCCTACAAAAATACGTCATCACTGCACCACTCTATAGATATAATAGATCAGTGTAAGAGTTATAATTATATGACATTAAATTTGCCATAAAACGGGTGCGTATTCTTATGTATGTATGTATGTTTGTTTGTTTGTTTGTTTAGAGGAGTATTGCATACCTCTTCCCCTCTGGACTCTTTGACAAGCGAGCAAGACCTATAATGAAGGTGAGATTTTTTTTTTTGATAATTAACACAGTCAATATGTTTCTTATGCACCTTTCTTTTTGTTTTAGCACCCAGAGCAAATATTCCCAAAACAGACAGGTATGGAAGAGCTGTGTTTTAACTTTTTGACACCAAATATAAGCATGCTGATATGTAGTAATAAAATACTTGTGCCCTGTTCTCTCTTTTAGCTGTTCAGTGGGATGCAGAAGGACGGCCTTTTCACTTTCTGTTCTACACAGGGAAACAGTCCTACTATTCTCTCTTGCATGTGAGTTCCTGCTCTTAATATGTGTATGTTAAATGCTTACATAAAACAAAGCCAAAGGGCCCTATTTTAACGATCTAAGCGCATGGTATAAAGTGCACTTAGGGCATGTCCGAATCCACTTTTGCTAGTTTAACAATGGGAAAAGTGGTCGGTGCGCACGGCGCATGGTCTAAAAGGGTTGTCCCTATTCTCTTAATGAGTAATGGGTGTGTTTTGGGCGTAACGTGAAATAAACCAACCAGAGTCTCATCTCCCATTCCCTTTCTGTGACATGGCAGATTGCTATTCACATGATGGAATTTGCAAGCGGAAAGACTGACCGCGTCTCTAGAGCGCAAACGGATCTGCTCGTGTGCGAGGTTAAAGTGCGCAAACCGACCAACTACAGTACAGGCCGGATTCCACCATATCTTTATGTACACAATATTAATATTTTACATTACATCTTTTTATTTTTAATATTTGGCTAGTTTGTGTGCTGCTGCGCGTCCCTGTGTGTGTAATAAGCAGAGTGTACGCGCGTTGTGGCCTGCCTATAGGTGCACATTACTAACACGCTCTTTAAATAACAAAAAAAAATATTGAGCCACTTAAATTAAGGAAAGATGAGTTGTAGGCTATTCACCTTGCTGAGGGGGATGTGATCAAAGCGAAAGCACGTTCCTCTCTGCACTCTAAGCGTTCTGTAATCACTCCGCTCTGATTCACTCCGGGTTTTCCATTCCCGCTAGCAGAAAAATAGCCTATTAGTGATCCAACATCGGATACTCTTATAGGTTACTCCTGTGGATCACGGCTGAACGCGTCTTTTCCACACTCACTTACAAACAAACATTTTTTCGCCTATCGTGCGTCTACTCTACACCCATACCACTAAAAAGACGGATTATATCCAAGACTTCAGCCATAAATTAGTATTAATATTGATAGCATCACTGGTAGCGTTGTTGCTAACTTACTGTCCATCTGTTAAAATGGCGAATATATCAGATGTAAGTAGTCTACCTTTTGGTGCAGGTGAGGACACATTTGATCTGCACGCACTGCAGTCTGAGCTGGAAGCTGTTGAGAAACAGATCCACAACCTTTTAGTGAGACAAGCCGAGCTGAGAGACCGGCGTTTAGCTCTTGAAACATCACGCGCCGATGCACACAAATCAGTGATTAACGTTACTAACCTGCTGACTCCGACCTCGTCTACTCCGTGCGTTTCTCAGCATCGGTCCCGAGCGCCGAGGTCGCGATCAGCCATGGTCTCGTTCACTCCGGCTCCAACACGCCACCACAAAGCCTGGATGGTTCCGCAGTGGAAGACGCGAGTCAGGTCTAGACCAAGACTCTCTCCGACCCTCCCGGTTTTCGAGATATCCACCCAAAACCGCTTCTCCCCTCTTCGCGAAACAGAACGCGATGCTGTGATCTTCAGCGATTCCATCGTTCGGCACGTACACGCTACGTTAGGTAAAAGTAAGGTGCACAGTCACTGCTTTCCTGGTGCTCGTGTTTCTGAAATCGCTGCTCGCGTTCCCGAGATTCTGAACGGTGACGAGCGCGTCGGAACTGTGGTCCTGCACGCGGGAGTGAACGACATCAGGCTGCGCCAGACGGAGGTTCTGAAGAAAGACTTCAGGAATCTGATCGATACGGTACGCAGCACATCGCCTGAAACAACGATCATTGTAGCAGGACCACTTCCCACGTACCGACTAGGACATGAAAAGTTTAGTAGATTATTCGCGCTAAATGAATGGGTAATGTCATGGTGCAATGAGCAGAAACTGCTCTTAACTTAGCACTTAACTAGCACTATGAGCACCATTCTCTCTGGAAAATTGGATATTGTTGCACCCATTAGATTAAAAAAGGTCAGAGAGAAAAGTAAAGCACCATGGTACAACAATACTATGCATGTTCTAAAGAGAGAAACCCGTAATTTAGAGCATAAATGAAAAAAAAAAACTAATTTAGAGGTCTTTAGAATCGCATGGAAAGACAGTATGTCACGTTATAAAAGGCCCTAAAAGCGGCCAGGGCTGAGAACCTCCGCAAACTAATAGAAAACAATCAAAACAATCCTAGGTTTTTATTTAACACCGTGGCTAGACTAACAAATAAACAGATGTCACCTGAACAAAATATTCCGTTACAGTTTAGTAGTAATGATTTCATGAAGTTCTTCACTGAGAAAATAGAAAACATCAGAACCACAATTGTAAACGTTCAATCCTCAATCGCGCCTTATAATTCAGCCTCAATTATCACCCCGCAAGAACAATTACAGTGCTTTACAACTATAGAACAAAGAGTTAAATAAACTTATCACTTCATCTAAAACAACAACATGTTTATTAGATCCTATACCCACTAAACTACTTAAAGAAGTGTTACCTATAGTGGAAGAGCCTCTCCTCAATATTATTAAATCATCTTTATCTTTAGGTCATGTTCCAAGAACATTTAAACTGGCAGTTATAAAACCTCTCATTAAGAACCCACAATTAGACCCACATAATTTAGCAAATTATAGACCCATTTCAAATCTTCCTTTTATGTCTAAAATACTAGAAAAAGTTGTATCAGCCCAACTGGGCTCTTTCTTGCAAGAAAATGACATCTATAAAAAGTTTCAGTCTGGATTCAGACCGCATCATAGCACTGAAACTGCGCTCGTTAAAATCACAAATGATTTACTATTAGCTTCTGACCAAGGCTGTATCTCAATAATAGTTTTATTTGATCTTAGTGCTGCGTTCGATACTATAGATCACACAATACTCTTAGATCGACTACAAAATTATACTGGTGTTCAAGGACAAGCATTAAGCTGGTTCAGATCATACTTATCTGACCGCTACCATTTTGTCTATTTAAATGGAGAAAAATCGATCATAACTCCTGTAAACTATGGAGTGCCGCAGGGATCTGTGTTAGGCCCTCTGTTATTCTCAATATATATGCTGCCACTTGGAAATATTATAAGGAAACATGGAATTAGTTTCCATTGTTATGCTGCTGACACTCAAATCTATATTTCATCACGGCCAGATGAAAACGCTAAATTATCCAAATTGACAGTGTGTTAAAGATATAAAAGATTGGATGACGCGCAATTTTCTTTTATTAAATCCAGACAAGACAGAGGTACTAATCATCGGTTCAAAAAACCGCCCACAAAACCTCTCGCACTACAACTTTAACATAGTAGGATGTCCTGTTACTTTATCCTCTACAGTAAAAGACCTGGGTGTTATACTAGACTGCAACCTGTCTTTTGAAAATCATATTTCATATGTTACAAGAACAGCCTTTTTCCACCTTAGAAACATTGCTAAGCTATGTAACATGCTATCAGTTTCTGATGCAGAAAAGTTAGTTCATGCATTCATGACCTCAAGACTAGATTACTGTAATGCTTTATTAGCTGGTTGTCCTGCATCCTATTTAACAGATCTTCTATCGCCCTATAATCCATTGCGCTCTTTAAGATCACGAAATTCAAGGCTTTTGGTCATACCTAGGATATCTAGGTCCACCAAAGGAGGGAGAGCATTTTCACATTTAGCTCCAAAACTCTGGAATGGTCTTCCTGATACTGTTCGTTGCTCAGACTCGCTCTCCCAGTTTAAAACTAGATTAAAGACGCATCTCTTCAGCCAGGCATTCATATAATACTTGTAATCTTACAGTTAAATCCGACCTCTAGTTCATAAACGCCAGAGGAGAACTGGCCCCCGACTGAGCCTGGGTTCTCCCAAGGTTTTTTTTTTTTTCTCCATTAGGTCACCTGATGGAGTTTTTTCGGTTCCTTGCCACTGTTGCCTTTGGCTTGCTCAGTTGGGGATATTTAATTTAATTAATCAATCAACAATACTATTGATCAGCATTACCAAACGTGGACGTTTTCCACTAGAAACAAACATTGATGTATTATTTTAATTTAATACTGTGAAGCTGCTTTGATACAATCTGTATTGTGAAAAGCGCTATATAAATAAACTTGACTTAAAAAAAAAAACTGCTCCGTGTTATTCTGATATGTTTATTTTTTTATGTCATGAAAGTCTGAATTTATAATACTAATTGTAACGGTTTGAAAAATATTCTACGTTTAATAAATATAATTACACAAAAATGTCCAAATGTAGTGAACGCGCCTATAGAAAGAATGCATATTCAGAATGCATAAGAATGCTATATATATATATATATATATATATATATATATATATATATATATATATATATATATATATATATATATATATATATATATATATATAGATATATATAGCTATAGCATTCTTATATATATATATATATATATATATATATATGTCTATGTCCATAGATATGTCCATAGATATCGGCGTCAGTTCATACTGCTTTTAACACTTTTCTAAATAGCGGATGCGATGGGACCAGTGTTTCGGTTTAGTCATGCTACGTTCGACATGTTGACGGAAATGTACAGCTTTCTGTGCATAGGGGGCGCTATTACGCATCTTCTAAAAGTGTACTCGATCTCCTGTTCAAAACACAGACGAAGAAGCAGCAGAAACAAGCGATAGCATATGAAAATGTAAAATAACACGATCATCAAGATTAAACGGCATATAAATCAAAACTGCCTAAAATGTTACCAAATGAAATGTCAACCTAGGATGAGGTATAGGACTGTGCAAGCTTTAGGGGTGTTGATGGACTCCATCTATGTTTTGATGATCGTTCTGAATTAGGGCTGCAGCTATCGATTCTTTTTGTAATTGATTAATCTAGCACTTAATCGATCAATTAATCGAGTAATCGGATAAAATTTTTTAGTGTGTTTTTAAACAACCAAAACAAATAATGCATAACGAAAATGATGTGGCTGAAAAACTCCAACATTTGGCTCCAAAACTAAGCCTATTTATTGTAATTTTTACCCATTTAGTGTTTATAAGTGCCAGTGCCAACAATTATATAACAATACAGTTAAGTCAACTTTATACTGTAAAACAATAACATGTAAAACTATGAATACAAACTTAAATAGTAAAGGCCATTTGGCCTTAGTTTTGTCTTCTTAATACAACATTACAAAAAAAGGATTGCACCTTCTGCAAATTACCCATCGGAGAACAAAAATAAATTAAATGAATATAAAATATCAAGCCAAACAGGTACACAATGTGTACAATTATATAAAAAAAATAAGTGTAGCTTTGAAAAGGGGAATGTTTTATTGCAAATATGCATTTTGTTAAATAGAAAAAGAACAGCATTTTGTTTTTCACTTAGGCTAGTTGAAGTATATTAGCACGTTTTGTAGTATTATATTTTTTTGTTAATTTAAAATGTTCTATGCTCAATTACTTTGGTAGCCGATTATGTCTTGAAGCAGGCTGGGGAGTTTCATTTTTTTTGTTGTTGTCTGTAACTATTTGGTAGACGTGACATAGCCTACAAACAAGGTCTCGCAAAGACTGCAATACAATATTTGTTCCTCCATCACGTCCCGGTGTATACAGTGAATGCATGCTGAAATTATTGTTGCGTGGCTACATAAAAGTTTAAGCATATGTGATGCATTGCCGCAATTGGTCTGACTGGCGCGTGAGAGAGACGAGGGTGCATGTGTGTGTGAAGGGGTTCTTTCTTTAGGCTATACGTTTACTTCTTAAAAACATCAAAGCTAAACATCATATCTAGTCAAACCGCATCACGACATCACTACAAATACAGTATGGGATTAAAATCAGCGAACATCAATGTATAGGCTTAGGCACGGGCGGAAATATTGGCGCTGGGTCAAAAAAAAAAAAATTCCGGGGGACAGAATTACCTTGTTTTAGCGACGCTGAAAGGAAGCGATCCCAAACTTTAGACATTCTCTGCCGTTTATGGACATCTTTACTCTCTGCCATCGCGCCAAATAAATTCAAAATGTATCACGCGCTATGGTGTGCTTCCTGAACATTGAACAACGGTCCGTGTGAAATCAGATCCCTGCGCGTATAGTGCGCGTCATAGGAATTTAACGAGGCTTCGAGGCAGAGTTTTTGCCTCGAGGAATTTTTGTAATCGAGTAAATCGAGTAACTCGATGAATCGTTGCAGCCCTATTCTGAATTCGATCGGTCTTTGAATTTCTCCGCTTTTTGCTCAATGTTGCTATTTTTATGAAACTTACCCACATTCAAGTGTTGATAAAGGAATGCATGAAGCTAGAATAAAATGTTTTTTTTTTGTTTTGTTTTTTAAAGCTGTGAGTCTGTTCTTTCTTTTGAAATATTGCATGTTCAGATATTCATACAACAAAATATATTGGGGGCAATGGAACTTTTGTGAAAATGATCAAAAATGCTGGCGCTGGCTGGCAACTTTTTTCGAAAACGCTGGTGAGGATAGAGACTTTATTTTCTTTCTTTTTTTTTTTTTTTTTTTTTTTACTTAGTGCTTTGGGCATTTCTGAAAAAAGAAGTTCATCACTAAATTTATTGGTATCGGATAGGGCTGTGTATTGGCAAGAATCTGGCGATACGATACGTATCACAATACATGGGCCACGATTCAATATATTGCAATATATTTCGATACTGTCCATAAGGTGATATATTGGGATTTTTCTTTTAAAGTAGGACTATAATTTTAGAAAAAGTAATATTTAAAAAAAGACATGATGTGCATAAGTCAAAGAAGTTTACTTTAGGTAAACAATTCAGTACACAGAAAATCAAACTGCCAGTTTGGGATTGTGGTTCATATGTTCTTAAGCCGGCAACACACTGGCTGCGTGGCGTTTCTGTTGCGTGTGAGCTGCGTGACGTTTGCGTGGCGTTATCCATGTCTTTGCACACCAGAGACGTGTCTGACGCGGCGCTGCTGCTGCTTGGTGACATGATAAGCCTCATTGGTGATATATTTGACATATGGGGAGAGAGTTGTGGAAGGCCTATACTTAATGTTAAACATAAATATATAGCAGCAGAGACAACGTCGGCAGTGTTGACGGCAAAAATAGGCTATAGAATATTTCGTTCTGTATTGGCAGGTGCAGTATTTGAAAATCGATAATATTTTTTTTAATTACATTTATATTTGCATTTATGTCAAAACCTAGAGACTTTCAAACAACAAAATGACATTTATTAATATGTATTCGTGTAAAAATGACATGAACATCTTTTCCTATTCTATTTTGCTTGGAAATGCTTCCAACACGCTTGCGTGTCGCGTGAAAAATAGGCGTCGGTTCTATTTCTAGCATGCTGCGCGGCTCGAGCCGCGCCTGAGACGTGCATGTCACGCAGGCAGTGTGCAACCTCTATGGGAGCCGAAATAAAAACGGACACGCCACGCAGCTGAGACGCTCACGCCATGCAGCCAGTGTCTCGCCGGCCTTAGTGAGCAAATTTTTATATGCTCAAGTAGGCCATAATAAAAGAAAATACATATAGCCCCTATCACAATACATAACACATTATGTGCAATCAATTTCGTGGTATTACCAGAGTATTTTTCCCAGACACAATTTACAAACTGCATGGTTCCTGTCGATATCGGTAGCCCTCTTTACTCTGGAAACCAAAATGATTCCACACTTCAGCACGGAATGCAGCGGGAGCCAGTCTTACACGGGGTTCAGCCATAGCTACGTTGTTAACGTCTAGCAAAAATGTTAGGCGAGGACACTAGTGGTGCGTCTCAGCATAGCCATCTAGTGGTAGGGATTTAAACACAACATAAACGTGAACCACTGTCTTACCATGAATATTTTTGCACGTAAACTAAAAAAACAACAACAAAAAAACGATATTGCGTTTTTGAAAATCGATACAGTATTGCAAAATGAAATATCGCGATACTCAAGTGTATTGATTTTTTTCTTACACCCTTAGTATCGGACAAAATTGAAATTTTGTTGTCTTGAAATGGTTTTGGAAGAGTTTCTGCTTTGGCTGGTCTATGATTGAAGAGAGTGGCACAGACGGGGGGTGGGGGTGGGGCACATCACAGAGAGGTGGGATAGAAGGAGGGGCACAGACAGAGAGAGGTGATCCCCTAAAAAGGGCCTGGATGGGGTGATGGGGGAACAGCCCCTCTGCAGAAAGAGCGAGGCTTTGTTTGACATTTTACTCTTAGTGTGCTAAATAAAATGAAATAGAATGGTTGTTGTTAAAACAAACCAGTATACATCAGAGATTGGAATGATTAAGAAAATGCAAGTGGCAGGTTTGGATTTGTAAGAAGAGGAATGAGAGTTAGGAAGATGAGTGTGACGGAGCTCTTTCTCCTTCCTAAATCCCATTTACAACAGGGAGCATCACACACTTCACTAGGCACGCCAGGGCTTTGTGATATTAGGTGTGCTTGCAAGTGTGTATGTGTGCACATGTGCTGTTTGTGTGTAGGTGTGTGTGCACATCAGCCTCAGGGGTTTTACTGCGATGGGAAGAGCCCCAGAGAGCCTCCTGCGTTAACCGGCTCTTTGTCACCGCGGCTAATTCCTTTTCAAAGTTTGTTTGTTTTAGCTTATTTTTCCCTTCTCTACCATTCATCTCTGGACTCGACCTTGGGCTACGACGCCTCTCAGTAGCAGTAAGGAGTTTGTGTGTGTGTGCGCGAGTTGACTAATGCGCCATTGTCCTCGGTGCGCCCAAGCCCCTCATCCTCCCCTTTGCCCTGCAGTGGCTGGGACCCCTGCTGCTAATTTAAATAGGTATGTCAAATCTCTCTCTCATTCAGCTTCGAATCGCACAGAGGTGCTCTGCGTTCAGAAACCCTGCAGTGTGCAGAAAATAATGTACAACTCTCCTTCCTGCAGACAGCAATATTTTTATAGCCTGAGAAAAAGGAAGCAAAACACATCCAAACTCTATTCAGATAGTACACATATGGTAAATATGGACATTTACCAAGGAGACCTATTCTGTAGCTAATATATCAGGAGAATTTACAGCTATCAAAGTAAGCCACTTGCACAATCGATTCAAGTAACTAAGTATTCTAGTACGGCAGTGGTCATTTATTAAAAAACACATTAATTGCGTGACCCTTTTTATTGCATAAAATTAACGATTTCATGTTTAAAGTTCTTAAACTAAGATAGGGCCTTTTTTTTTTTTTTGGTTTGGGAGGTGTGAAGTTTTACCCAGATTTTTACTTGCTTCTCTGTCCCCATTCACATATATTTAAATTTGATTTGTTTTGTGCCATAATAAATAAATAAAAAATGTATTTAATAATAAAATAATTTTATTTTAAAGTAAATGTATTTAAAATGTTGTTTATGTATTTTACTTTTATTTAAAATGTTGACTGGAAGTAGCTACAATGGAAAGTTATTATTTTTCATTAATACCCTATTATTACGGATATATTAAATTGATCTAAAGTGACAGTAAAGACTAGGGCAGGATATTGACACAAATTTCATAATTCGATCAGATTTTAATTCAGTTCTGATTCTGATATTGATTAATTGGGGTATGTATCAGGTACAGTTCAATGCAAATTTACTAAAAAAAATATCTCTCAACCAATGCTGTAATATTCAGGGAACCCCAGTTGGTACATGACTATAAAATTAAAGCTTAAAATTAACTGATTTGTGTTGGCTGTACTTAAATTTAAATTACACACACGTATATAATAACAATGTTAAAATTTAATGACAATTATATTTCTAGAAATGGCTATAAACATTTAGATGGTTGCTGTCATAAAAACATGACGGATTTATTCAAACATTAAATATTGAAAAACAGATTAAGTAAAATACGAACAAACAAGACAATTACTGACTGCTGTAACTTGTATTAAAGCAGAAGAGATGATCGGTTCCCATGTGCTTGAACTGAGGCGCTACAGCGATCTGTCACGACTCACACCACATTAAATAGTACCAAAGCGGTATTTGTTTAAATTTCATAAATAAAAAGGACAAAATTTGAAAGCTGAGACTTAGTATCAAAAGTAACTAAAGCACAAAGCTTATTGTGATTTATTGGCATGGGAGGAATGCTACAATGTTTTGTTCATTCATCAATGTAAAACAGCATAGACTATAAAAACTCTATTTTTGAGATTTAAGAATCGATATCAGTTCATCAAAATGAGAATCTTTATAACTGTTCTTCATAACTTTTATAAAATAATCCTGAAAAAAAATGTTTCACGGTTTCCAATGAAGGATTGTGTGACTAATAACTGGTGTAAAATATATTAAAATAGAAAAGTAATTTAAAGCTGCAGTCCGTAACTTTTGGCGCTCTAGCGATTAATAAACAGAACTGCATGCATCTTGCAGAAGAACATTTTAGCCGGAGCTACTTCTCTCTGTTTGTCTATGACGAGTCAGGCACTGGGCTAACTCTGCAGTGGTACGACCCGAACCAGTCTAAAATAGTCCCAATATAAACTTATTATAGGTGTAACGTAGTGTCAAGTCATCTTCATTTATATAGCGCTTTTAACAATGTAGATTGTTTCAAAGCAGCTTTACAGAGATAAACGTATAATTTAAGGTAACAGAGATTGTTTCGGCTTTATAGCGGTTCTTTAATAAAGTTATATTCCAGCTAAAGTTAGTTTTGATTGATTCGCTTCTGTCACAACGATCATTTGTTATTAAATTAGGGGCCTCTAAGACGACACCATTCTCTCTACACAGACTTTAAACGCGAACCTGTGAGAAACGCTGATGGCGTTCACATGCGCATTAAGAATTGGTTCTATAGTTATGTGCGTTTGAATATATGTGCGCAGGTTTGGAATTCCCTACAAGCCAAGCCTAAACAAAGTACTGGCGTTTCCTTATAAATTTTGATACAGAATTTTATTTTATTTTATCAGTTCGAGGTAGGTACGTGAATTGAGTTTCCTGACAACGCTTTATCTGTAGAGTGGTAAAGGGATCCTCCATAGGGAGAGACTAGTTGGCACTTCAGCACTGCGTTGTCATCGGGTCCAGGCGAAGGTCCTTCATCAGATCTGGATACGGCCTGGATCCGGCAGGCTGCGGGAAAACCTCGGGATAAACAAAGACACTAAAATTAGCGTAGATGCCATTCTTCTTATGATGTAACGAGTACATCAGGATTTATGGGAAGTGTTCCCGGTTCCGGCTGACCTAATCTATGCAGCCTAACATTGAATTATAGAAGTCTATAATGTATTATGTGAATGCTAGGTCAAAGAGATGTGTCTTTAATCTGGCTTTGAACTGAGAGAGTGATTCAGGATAAGACAAAAACACGGTTTGGAAAATGGATTCATGATGTACTCTTTTATACACACACACACACACACACATGTATATATATTGTTGAATTAACAACAACATGCAATGCATCACAGAAAACCAAGTGTTTAAGTTTGCAAAGCATGAACATATAATTAAAAGATCAATAAGTTTAATATGTAGTGACAATTTAGACTCTGACTGTTTTTCTTGCGTTTATCAACTGGCCTAAAAATCCCTCACACGCATCCCGGACCTACAGTTCTTATTTTTGAACACTATAGTCCTTCTTTACAGTTTAAAAAGCCTGTCACCTTTTCATAGAGGCATTGCCTGTGTGTTTATTCCTAAATGTGCATGTGCATTAGCTGGACTAGCTTAAACATTATTTTATTTTTGCATAATTTAAGATAAAGAATCACCAGTTTTGACACAAAACTGTCATATTTATAAATGAAATATATTATTTAAACTTAATTTCAGGCATCAGCAATAGCTACACATGTGCTTTACCAAGATGGCTGTAGAGTGGACTGACTGGCAATGGCAAAGACATCCATCTGACACATTTATACTATTTATACCAAAACTTATTCACACAAAAAACACAAGCAAAGTCATAAAACACGGGCTCATGATGTTAGTACTTCCTGCTTTTAACCGCAGGCCCTTCAACTTTGATCTTGTGCTCATTATACTGTATTTTCGACTTAACCTTCAACAAAAAATCCCATGTGCGCTTTGGGAGGAGCAAGTCTGTACAATTTAACCATGATTTGTTGAATACAAGGAGCCCCGGCCAACCAAAAGGCAACAGTGAAAGTTCATATTAAAAGCTGAGACCAAGGAGCCTCTCTCCCCTCCTAAAGGCATTTGAATTTCTCTGGATTCGTTATGGCGCTGTGATCACGAACGTGTAACGCGCATTCCCCCAGCTTTTTTCCTCCCTCCCCCCTTTCTTTTCTATTACTCCTCCTTTTTTGTGCTGAAAATTGGTTTTTGCCCGATGTTTGCTTTTTTGGCGAGTAGCGGTGGATTATACGCACTCTATCAGGACCGAATTAAACAAACAGCTGTGGGATAATTGAGGGGGAAATGAATTCTCGCACAGGCGTGAGGAAGGTGGCGACGTGAGCTGCATGCCAGCGCCGGGCCCCGTGTCAGACCCCTGCTCCAGCACCACCACGCCTGACGGGCACTCCAGGCTCACGGGCGCGATGCCAATTTAGACAAGTGTGCCCGAGGATGCCATCCTGCTCCGCATGGCAGATTCTCCTGTCAAGAGGACGTGCGAGTGAGTGTGTGTGTGTTAGAAAGGAGAGAGAAAGTGTGGGGGGTTACGGCCCAAGTGCTCCCCAATTCAATTTTCCCTCCACACACACACACACACACACACACACACAATTAAATTCAGCCAGAGCCGGAGAGAGAGATGAGATCTGCCTTCATAATAGAGACTGTGTGTGTGTGTATCTGTGTGAGCGTGTGTGTCGGGGGATTTTCAAATCCCTGCTTTTGCTTCACTGCATCTTTTCTTTTGAGGGATTCCTGAATATCTATGAAGAATACATCGTCCTTCATTCGATCTATTCATTGACTTATTAGTCAACAGAGACCACGCTCAGGATTCTTGCATCTTTTTTGTGTGTGTGTGTTATTTCTGCTCTTACAGGAATAGCTTTAAAACTGACCACTTTCCATTTCTCTTGCCATTCTAGGATCTATATGAGAAGATTCTGGCCATTGAGAGACATCAGGACAAGATGAGAAATAAAGGTCTATTTACGTCAGACACCAAACAGATGTGAGAACTTCAAAACTTCCTGCAAGAAAAACATTTACTTTTATGCGTTTAGCAGATGTTTTATCAAAAGCAATTGGTCAAAAAGCCAACAATATTTGTAACATACAATGCCAGTACATCTAGATCTGAAAGTAAGCTAGAGAATTTTCGTACTTTCCTCAAAATGATGATTTGAATGGCTAAACTAGGTTTGTTTCCTCTCAGAATGCTGACTGGGAGCAGGTGGCTGTTAAAAGAGGAAATGGAGGAGCATCTGGTTGAGAACGTTTCAGATCAAGACGTAAGAACTGATAAAGTGTGTATTTCAGGATGAAAACACGAGAGGGTGCTGTTGGCGAACTAAGTGAATTCTGTTATTTTGTGTAGTACACGCGGTTGATCCAGCTGATGGAGAAGTTGTTGTCTATGCCCTACTGCTCTCTGGAGGAGGAGTTCGTGCTGAAGTTTCGCAGACAGCTGGAGGTTCAGTCCAGTAAACAGGAGATTCCTGTGATACAGTATGACCCGCAGGGAGTCGCTTTCAGCGTCGCTGATGGTAAGGCGCAATACCCACATCTCAAATACACAGGCTTATCAAATATGTTATGGTTAAAATATTAGGTTTTTAGATTATTCGATTTTGCGAACACCATAAAAACCTTTTTCCAACTCTACTGACCGTCTACTGTAACTCTCAGATCTCAACTCTGTAGTCAAATGTGTACGGCCTGATAATAATTCTGAATCAGATTGTGATTATTTGCATTTATTCTGCACTTTCATTTATATAAGGGAATTTATGAGAAGATTGATTCGAAATGCCGTTTTTGTCTCTCTGGTGCAGTAGTGCATTATATGAGTTGTCCAAATAAATTGAGATACATGAAAAATGTGTGAGCGTGAAGAGTTTAGGACAAAAATATATTACTATCGCACAATATTATTCACAGGACAATTATGAATCAATTATAATATTGTGGTGGGCTGGGTGGGTTCTGTACCATTGTGAATTGAAAGTTTAATATTTAAATATTAAATTGTCATTCAACCCATGTGCAGTATTAGTTTGCAAATCCTTAAATAATCCATTATATTGTAATTAATTTTCAGAGTTTTTTTAAAAAATGGTATTAACATATTTTTTCATTTAAGTAGCTTTTATTTTTTTATTTTCAGTTTTTTTTATGTGCTTTGGTCATTTTTATTTTGTCTTTTGTTCATTTCAGATTTTGTCATTTAATACTTCAACTCAGTTAATATTTATATTTTATTTTATATTGTTTTGTTATTTTAGCTTTATTTCAATGGTGTGTTAAGATACATTGTCAGGTTTGACATCATTCAAAAACCATTTGTTTCTGTGTGTGTATTGTGACCGTGTATGATTATACAATTTTAGCTTCAATGATGTACTATAATAGTTTTGAATAATATTTTTAATTAGTTTTTGTTTTTCTATTGTCCATTTTATTTTTAATATTGTCAATTTAATTATTCATTTTAAAAGTCATTTTATATTTCTCATTTTTAGTAGTTGTAGATTTATTCATTTTTAATTTCAGTTTTAGTTGTTATTTTAGTACATCAAGTTAAACTAAATTAAAATAAGAAATGTTGCCTTGGCAAATAGCTCTAATTAATTAAAAAAAGGTTTTCATATTTTATTTAACAAGTTAACATTTATTTTATTTCATGTAACAGTTTTTTTCTTTAGTTTAACTATAATAAAAATGAGATTTGAGAGCTATTATCTGTTCCTCACAACATGAGCGACAGTAAATTATGACAGAATTTTCATTTTTGGAAGAGCTATTCCTTCAAGTCTTGTGATCCTGCGAGTAAAATCAGAGATAAAGAATTATCTATTCTGCAAGGTTTCCGCTTGTCTCGGTTAATTCTCGCATAAAACTCTCTCCGTTGCTTCTGTACACACTCACTTAATTCCCACATCACTCCAGCTAAGTCTTTCTCTCTCTCTCTCTCTCTCTCCTTCCCACAGGCAGAAGGAAGTCAGCCAAAGCTAGTATCACCCTCAGAGACAGCGGCTCTGGGAACGTCACAATCAACGGCAAGAACTACCTCCGCCACTTTCCCATACTACAAGACAGGTGTGTGTGCCTCAGTTATGCATCGCACCTTTATGAAAAGATCCTTTTAGCATATCAAGGGCTTGAATATTTGTTTTTACTCTAGTTAGTATGCCATAAGTGAGACCCGCGCCAAAAATGCTCAAATCCAGCATTTGTGGGCCAGGGTGCGTGGTGAGTGTGTTGAGTTTTTTTAATGTGGTTGAAAAGTTAATTACACAGATGAGTGAGCCGGAGACCGGCTGCCCGCCCTTATCACTCCGTCCGCTTCACACAGACCTAATTGGAGCAGGAGGGGAGCGTTGCTCTGTGTCAGCACTGTGGGCCGTCCTGCAGGCGAGCGCACACGCTTGCGTCGCGTCCTCTCAATAGTTCTTACGGTGGCGGGATTATCACTTTGTCTAAATATGAGGATACGGTCCTCAATGGGGGATTTGCAGGAGTGTCATTCACACAGATGTTGAAAGCCTGAGTAGTCCAGTTGAGAGAGACGTTCTTAATTCTGCCTTTTACTCGTTCCTTTCTCTCAGGGAGCAGCTGTTGTTTCCTCTGCACTTTGTGGGCATGCTGGGCCGGTTTGACATCGAGGGCAGTGTGGAGGGTAGTGGTCACTCCGCTCAGGCTGGAGCTCTGCGATTGGCCATCTCACGGGCGCTGCTCAGCTTTGTGTCTGAGGGACAAGTGGAAAAGATGAGGCAAGGTGTGTGACAAGAAGCCCATAACATCACAGTGTGGTAAACCATAGAAAAGGGCAGAACATATATTTTAATAATTAGTAGTAATGTTAGTCATTATTTTGGGGTCTTGCTTTTTTTACCAATAATTGTGGGGGGGTTATTATTCTTGTTAATATTTAGTTTAGTTTAATATTAATGACATTGACAGGTATATTAAAAGGATAGTTCACTCAAAATAAAATAAAAATTGTCATTACTTACCCTCAAGTTGTTCGAACACAACAGAAGATACTTTAAAGAATTTTGGTAATCAAACAGTTGACGGAAAAAATACTATGGAAGTCAATGGCTCCCGTCAACTGTCTAGTTACCGACATTCTTCAAAATATCTTCTTTTTTGTTTAACAGAAGAAAGAAACTAATACAGGTTTGGAACAACATGAAGGTGAGCAAATGATGACAGAATTTTCATTTTTGGGGGAACTATCCCTTTAACTGCTTTTGCTCTGCAAGGCCTAAAACAGGAGGTCCAATATTTTGACAAGTTTCCGATAGTGAAAAATAATAACTTACCATCTTTACATCTAATATCTTTTAGTCACAGTCACATAGTCACAGACTACTTTGAAGTAGTAGAAAACTTAGTCATCATCTGTTTTCCCTGATTACCCAAACAGCTGGCCTGCTGACCGCTGATCCCAGGATCAAGGAGAGGAAGAAACCAGGGCAGGAAGGAGCACGGAGAAAGTTCACATGGAAAAAGCGCTGAGCAAGAAAGGGGCAAAGCAGGACTGGAAACCTGAAGGGGACACAACTTCCCTCTTTCACTGGATCATTGGGTTTTTCCGTGGACAAATATACTCTGCTGATCACAGATATAAACCAGCCCTATTGCTTTCATCAGTTAAAATTGACAAAACGTATCGCTGTTGGGCATCTGTGAGCTGAAAGGAAACCTTTCTGTTGCTGACATTTAATTGTTCTTTTCTGTGTGTGATTGTGTATATTAATGTTGGTAATATAAACATCTTTCAATAAACTATTTTTTTCATATGTGAATATTCCCAGGTTATTTTTTTTTTTCAAAAATGAACCCAGCTGCGAGATTAGATAGAATAGTTAGATTGTAATGCTTCTAATTACCACAAGAGGGCAGCCAAAATCTGCTTTTGAAATTAATTCACTTTTGACAGGGTCGTTAAAGTTATGCGTCTTGCTGTGTAAAAAAAAAAAAAAAAATGACAACAAGGGTTAAGGTTTTCTGCACCATTCTTATTCACCTATCATTTCCCTCTGCTTTTAAGGGTAGAGATGGGATTAGTACTACATTTTCTGAAAGGAATGTTCCAAGATCAACAAAATGTTGATACAGGAACATGTCTGTCTTGGCAAAATCGTGTTGAATGGCAATTAACTGCCAAAGTATTTGCACAGTTGGGTTTCACTGTATATAATTATTCACATAATAGAGCTTTTTCATTTTCTCCATATAAATTCCTTGCATATTAATGTAACTATATTGTACTAATGTAGCTATTTGGGCTTTTATTACAGTAGCTACAGCGTGTTCGCTATAGACATTCAGTATTTTCAGAGTTAGTTTTATTGATTTAGTTTTGTAATCAAAAAATACATTACCCATTTAAAATCACTCACCTTTGGAGGGAAAATATAGATACATGACGGCTACTGGTCACTGTCTGCCAAAGCTTTAAACTGATAGTCCTAGAACATAATATTGTAAAATAATAAAAGCAGAATAAAAGATTCATCACGTTTCAAATAACTGCGGCACATAATTGAAAATGGTTTTGTCCTCCATCACATTACTTGGTAAATATCTTGGTCAAGATTCTGCATTCTAGAGCAGTGTCCTGGACTGGAAGATGAAACATGCTAGTGTGCAAATATCGAGAAACATGAACCACTGCCGTCTGTCACCAGATGGCATGAAAAACTGACCTTTTAACCATTTGAAAGTGCGTTCTTAAATCGCAAAGTTTGGTTCTCTGACTCCAGTGGTGTTTTTGGTTGAGAGAAGACAGAAATGTGTGATCATGGATGAAAATACTTTGGGGTGTTTCTGTGGGAATTTTTGCCCATTCATCCAGTAAAACATTTGTGAGGTCAGGCATCGATGTTGGATAAGGCGGCCTGGGTCGCATTTACCATTCCAGTTCATCCCAAAGGTTTATTTGAGGTTGAGTTCAGTGCTCTGTGTGGGCCAGTCAAGTTTTTCACACCAAACTCATCCAACCATATCTCTATGGACCTTGTTTTTACACTGAGGCACAATCATGCTGGAAAAAGAAAATGGCCTTCCCCAAACTGTTCCAACAAAGCTGGAGGCATTGTCCAAAATTATCTTGGTATGCTGAAGCATTAAGATTTCCCTTCACTGGAAATATACCAAATGTAAAGTTTGTACATGTATAAAGGGTATGGGGTTGTTTATCAGGGGTTGGGCTAGCTACCATTTTACTATACAAACTTTACAGTTGGCACAATGCAGTCAGGCAGGCAATGTTCTTCTGGCATCCGCCAAACCCAGACACACCCATCAAACTGCCAAACAGAGGAACGTGATTCATCACTCCACAGAACACATTTCCGGAGTCCAGTGGTGGCATGCTTTACGCTTGGCATTGTACTTGGTTATGTGAGGCTCACATGCAGCTGCTCAGCCATGGAAACCCATTCCATGAAGACCGCCGCAGTTTTTGAGCTGATATTAATGCCAGTGGAAGTTTAGAACTCTTCAGCTATGGAATAATTGTTGATTTTATACACCTTATTACAAGAATTAAGGGGCGTGTCCCAATACTTTTGTCCATATTTAGCCTATATATATATATATATATATATATATATATATATATATATATATATATATATATATATATGGTAACACTTTAGTTTAGGGTCCAATTCTCACTATTAACTAGTCGCTTATTAGCATGCCTGTAGTAAGATACTGTCTGTTTAATAGTACTTATAAAGCAAATATTAATGCCTTATTCTGAATGACCATATTCTACATCCCTTAATCCTACCCAATACCTAAACTTAACATCTAACTTACTGACTATTAATAAGTAGTAATTAGGGATTTATTGAGGCAAAAGTCGTAGTTAATAGTGAGAATTGGACCCTAATCGAACCATACGAATCATACTTGAACTTGTGAAATTGATGCATTGATTTTTTTCCCCCATTCCTCAGGCTGATGGCAAACTATGATGCAAACTGAAATCTTTCTGCAAGGATGTTGGATTGATTAACAAAACAAATGGAACAGGTCCAGCCATTTGGCTCTTCTGTCTTTCTGTTAGTCTCTTTCCATGAAGTACATCATCCTAAACAGTGTGCTCTATTCATGTAGGCATAATCGTTTATTAAAATGGACGTCTTTACATTTTGTACATTCCACCCACACCGGCATTGATTTACAAAGCAACAAACAGTTATTAATACAGTATGTACACACCAGTATCCATGTATCCATAAAATACTTAAAGTGGACGTAAAGAGATGTAGAGGATTTCCATTGTTGCTCAAGCTGAAAAGTTTACAGTCTCACTTCAGACAGAAGGAAAAATTTGGTTGCACTTTTGACGAGTGGAACTTTTTCTGGGAGAAACGCATCAGCAAATCAAAGCAAAGGCTAAATAGCGCACATAAACTTTCCTACACCGGCATTTCAAGTGTGGAACTTGTGCTGGATCCACTGCCCAAGATTGTGTACAATAGTATTTAAATTAACTGTGACAAATTTGTTTGGATACAATTTACCATTATCCTTGCAGCCAATGATCACTATAATAAATGTTATATTTGCACTTGCTAAACCGTTTCTGTAAAAAAACATCAAGGGAAACAGTCACCCTACCATTCCCTGGTTATAACCGAGGACATTTTTAGTATTTATTAGTAGTAAGCAGTGTTTCTTCTGTGCTTTTTTCCCCATTCACTTATTCCGCCTTTAAAATCTCACTATTTTCACTTCTACAGAGAAAATATTTCAGATACTTATTCAAATATGAGGTTACAGATTATTCTCAGGCAAAACCCTCTGCAGCCATTGCTACTACTGTGCTTCACCAAAAAACACAAATGTAATTGATCATGTTAAAATATGTTTTGATCTGTAAAATCACAGCTTAGCATTAAGACATGAGGACTCACATCCACGTCACCACATGCATATGAGAAACAAACATTTTGGATGTTATAAGCAACTTTAGCATTTAGCTATAGCATGTACACAAACACAGCACAGCCTGAGTCCATTGGTTTGTTTGATATGGCAACCATTTTTTAACTAAATATCACTTTGAGAGAGAGAGAGAGAGAGAGGGAGAGAGAGGGAGGGAGGGAGAGAGGGAGAGAGGGAGAGAGAGGGAGAATAATATTTTTCTTGGGTTGTACTAATTAATCATAGACTTTCATTGCAGAATTTTACATAACACTGACGTAACTTTGAAGTTACCCAGATCGGACTGTAGCCAGAAGATGAACATGGAAATTCTGGAAAATCTTCCCTTTTTATCTCAGAAAATTACTATTAAATGGTTTAAAAGAGCGATGATGACCACAAACCATATTCATGATGATATTATGAAAATAATTTGTAAGCATTTCTCCCTTATATTAAAAGAATCATGATGCAATCACTTAAGGCTATAACCTGTCACTCTCTGAGAACAGAGCAATTGACTTTGGTGTTTGTTTAATGAAAACTATTGATCGGCTGAATCGCATAAACCAATTTTTGATGAGTATCCCCACAGGGAACAGATAGTCAAGACACTAGCATTTTGACCTCAAACAGTTTGCAAATAATAGTTAACATGGATACCACCCACTTAAAAGCTAAATATTTCAAGACAGCCACTGGACCAGTCATAAGGCAATGCTAAAAAGATCAACCAGTGGTGGGGGGTTAGTTTGATGTTGATTAAAAAGTTCATATTCATTGTCAGTGTTGTGTGTATGGAATAAATAGTATCTCAAATTCCCAAACACTTATTTGTTGACTGACTCCCTCACACACAGGGAAAGCAGGTCCTGCTTTTGTGAGGGCTCTGAACAGTTGCCCTATGCACTCAGCCTTCTCATGTGTGCGGTACAGGAGTAACGCCAGAATTTGTCGCTTGCCCCACAGATCAGCTTCATGTGTGATTGCTGCGGTGGGCATTTTCATGTTGGCGCTTTGGCAAGTCCAGGGCTTTCTTGGCCACACAGTGAATGTGGACCGGCGTTCCGCCAGGCAAGCAGGCGCAGTCTGGCTCGCTGAAGGTGTTGTGGCACAGCTGGCATCCCTTCTTTTCAGACACTAATATTGGGCCGCCTCGATACTTCAGCTGTGCAACACAGAACGCAGTGGTTAGTGGGTCAATGACATGCACTGTAGTGGACAAGTGTGTGTATGTATATTATATACACATATATATAAATAAAACGTTATTTATTAGGATGCACCGATACCGATACCAGTATCCGGTATCGGGCCGATACTGAGCTCATGTACTCGTACTCGTACTCATAAAAATGTCTCGATACCAACAACCGATACCAGGCAGCGTGTGCACAGTGTTTGTGTCCAGACAAAGAAACACTGAAAACAGAAATTATAATGGGGATAAAAAAGAAGGCTGTCTATGAGGTAAATATATCTTATTAGTGAAACATTAAACAGAATATAGTAACGCCTGTGGTGCGCGAGCTGATAAAAGAAAAACGCGCAGTGGATTGAGCGCGCAAGCGGCACAGACGCGCGAGCTGGTCGAGCGCATCAGACGTCAGTGGAAAGTTTGTAGTTCAGTCGGATGTCAATGGCAAAGAAAGTAAACCGAGGCATGTCGCTTATTATTAACGTTAACTGACCAGAAAGAGAGAGAGAGTGAGAGAGAGAGAGAGAGAGAGAGAGAGAGAGAGAGAGAGAGAGAGAGAGAGAGAGAGAGAGAGAGAGAGAGAGAGAGAGAGAGAGAGAGAGAGAGAGCACTTCTGTTGAATGCTCTTGATTGCTGATCGTTCACTCAGCACGTGTTATTTGGATTAAAAATAAATCGTATAGTAAAACATAAACTGTTACCTTATTTGTGTTTAACGAGTGGTTGCCTACATTATTACAGGACATTTGCAGGTCAAGAAGTTACATGAACTTCAAACATCCAAAGCGCGCGCCCCGAAAACCATCGCCTCAGACAGCGCGCAATACTGAATGGAAGTCTTTCACGTCTTGCACTTGTAAGGATGAATTCACTTTTCATTGTTGGCGAGTATCCTAGTAAACAAAGTCTCTGTTATATCTCAAGTGAACGTAGACAGTATAATTCAAATGGGATCCGTGCGGTCGGTCTTAAAGGTGCAGCAGTTTAATTAATCTGCTGCTGTGTTTTAAGGTTAATCAAACAAAGGACATATAAATTACTCACTGCTCTTGACTAAATAGGCTACCTTTTTTAACTTTACAAAAAGATCCATCTATATTTAATTTATACAGTAATGAATATGCAATATATATTTGATGAACAAATTAAGTTTAAATTTAATAAACAACTAATATGATTGATATTCTTTTGGTTTCTCTACCAATACATTTAAAAATTACAAATGCATTAATTAAAAATTAATTGAAAATTAAAAATACAGGTATCGGTTACGGTATCGGTATCGGCGAGTACCAAAAATGAAAGTATCGGTATCGGACTCGGTCTGGAAAAAGTGGTATCGGTGCATCCCTATTATTCATGTTGGTTTCATTTGGTTTTAATAAACAAAATAAAATGTATACACTAAAATAAAACAAAATAAATCTACAGTTCAAAAGTTTGGGGTCGGCCAAGTTTTTTGTAGCTGTTTTCAAAATTGATAATAGCAAGAAATGTTTCTCAAGCATCAAATCAGCATATTAGAATGATTTCAGAAGGATCATGTGACACTGAAGACCCGGAACCTTTGAACAGTAGTGTATAGAGTACACAGACCAATCATTTAAAAAAAGTTGTACAAATATTCATCATGAATTATTAAATTCACACTGCATGACATTTTTTTGCAACCTGAACTAATTTTGCCTCGCTTAAAATATAAGATAATCTGACCTTTTAATGACAACTTATTGACCTTGACTTTACCATATGACTTTGATTTGTCAAACAAATATTTGTCTGAAATAGTCAAGTTTCATTTATGTTTCATTTGTTTAAATGATGTAGATGCGCATTTGCTGAATGTTGACGGTAAATGAGAAAGTATTTTAGCCTGATTGTTTGCCTTTTCTGTTTCAAATATTATAAAAGGAAACGCTTCCAACACATCAGCCAATCAGAAAAACTTATTGGCCGATGCTGATATTTTAAAAATGCCAAATATCTGCCTTGGCGATATATCAGTCCACCACTAATCTAGACAGTTGTAAAACCCTGACATTTTTTTTACTTTATGCCCAGCAAAAATATCAAAATGAAATTTGACACAGAGACAGACAGATGTGCGATTGAGGTTACTCTACAGGTAAAAATATAGAAGTGCCCGGCCCACTGTTTTTGCCTTTATTGAGATAGGATAGTATAGTATAGTATAGAGAACTGATAAGACATGAAGTGAGAGAGAGAGGGGGACAGGATCAAAAAAGGTCCCTAAGACGGGACTTGAACTCAGCTCACCCCGAACCAAAGCTACATGTCGAAGCACTGTCCGCAAGACAGGCTACAATAGGCTCTGACATAAAAACATAATTCATGAGAACTCACCCTGTCATGCTGAAGCTGGAGGTTTTGTGCCCGGGCCAGCCCCACTGCAACCTGGGAAGTGCAGCGTGCATGTACACTAGCCCTCAGCGCCCCACACAGGAAAGGACGGAGTAATGGTAGAGACCACTCCTCTGGAAGGAGCTTTAACACATGCACTGCGTCAAAATCCTCAGCATGTCGGTTAAGCAGGTCGACTGCTGCTATTGTTTGTGCCCCTCCCGGTAAATCCGGGTCCAAGTAAACGCTCAAGAGTTGGTGGAAAAGCTTCTGACGGTAGGACCGGTCCTGAGATGCAGAGGCCCAAGAGCAGTATTCCTCAGCTGCAGGCGAGTCTTTGAGCTGGTGCACTAGAATGTGCAAGGCCTTGTCATGTTCTTCTAACTTTCCATGAAGTGTAGCTCGCTCAAGTAGCAGCAGCTCGGAGTCCTGAATTTTACCTACAAGCACAAGCAGATCAAACCATATTTTAGCTCTTAACACTAGGCATACACATATATTGCGATTTCAATTTCAGCTGCGATATGATAAATACTGTTCTCTCATAAAAATCTCATATGGCACCAGTTAAAAGACATAAAATCAGAATAGAAAAACAAAAATCACATTGAAATAGTATGGGGAAAACTAACAATCAATGCCTTTTGCCCACACTCTACTGCCATATAGTTACTCTATAAGGATGTTCAGACTTGTAAAAGGACCAGTTGAGAAATATTTCAGTATATAATGAGTTCACTTTGCATTCACTCATCTTTTTTAAATTCAATTCAGTTAATATTGTGTCAGTCCATTTTACATTCACCATTGTTTTTGGAACCCAATCAGCATAAATGTATTATTAGTATTATTATTATTTGTATTATTATCACCATTGCCTTTATTTCATGCATTATTTTGCAGTAAAAACAGAGTTCCTTTAAGTTTCTGTGTATAATTGCCAATGGATTCAATATGTTTCTCATTACAAATCTAGTGAAATGCTGTAAACCTCTGTCAATAGTAATGTTTGAAATTAAAGTTTGTGTTTAGCAGCATTATTGCAAAGCATTTATTGGTAACACAGAACCTGAAAAGAAAGAAAAATGCAACAAGACATATCTGCAAACCCAAAGATCACTAGAGTTTTATGCACAGATCAACACCTATCCGCTCAACTCTTACCTCTGCTGTCGGTGCCCTTTTCACAAAGGGACAATTAATTATACTGCAATCAAAGGATCAAAAGTCTTGTGTATATTGGAGAAGAGGCACAGGCATCCAGCTACTGGGTACCTACCTAGTAGTAACTGGACTCTGCAGAGATTGGACTCTTTCAGTAACCGTTGTAGTTTCTGGCGGGCAGCAGACAGTTGTTCCTCATTGGCTGATGGTCGTGATATCAAGCCCAGGACTTTGTCTGCATACAGCACGGCCAGATGTGTGTGATACTTCTCTTTCTGTAAAAACAGACACAACACACAAAAGAGCTTTTTCATACTGCGCTTAACCCCAGGATATCATCGTTCTATACACCGAAACAAGATTAGCACTGCGTTGTGGTTTTTACCACGCATTGCAGTGCCAAACAAGTATAGCGAAGTTACAATGTTACACTAGTTGCTTAACAACAGACAACCAATCATGTGCCACATATTCACGTGCTTTGGACAGTCACGGAAACACGGCGCACTGTATAAACAGTAGTTTCAGCATTTGAAAGACAATGATGACAAAAAACACGTCAATTGGACTGAATTGGAGTGATTCTTACATTTATAGTCTGAAAAACCTATTCAGGATAAACTTGATACTTCATTCGACAATATATACTGTAATCCGAGGATGTGCAATGCTAGAGTATTTATGTAAACAAAGGCATTCATCCAATCAGTAACCCAGAGTTTAGGAATGTACAGTATGAAACGTCAGTTTATAAATACCCAGGATTAATTGCAAACCCCGGGTTAATTATGAAAAGCCCTAAAGAGTTGGGCAACCTTTTAGCATATAGTAGGTACAGCACTTGACTAAAGAATCAATAATGCTTTGGCAGTGGTGCTATTACCTGCAATTTCTTCTCTAGCACCAGGTGTTCCAGGTAGAGCAGAAGGGCCTGACTGTGTTTCTCCAAATACGCAATCACATCATTTGGGTTTAACTGCCCCATCTTCTCCTCTGAGGTAGGCCTTTTGGTGAAGATTTGCACACCAATCTGTAGGTCATCCAAAAGATAGAGACAGCTAGTCAATTACACCCTCTAGAATATTCTGTAGACCTAAAATAGTTCATTACAATGAGGATGAAGTACACACCTTTTGATCTTTCTGTAGTGCCCAGTCTGCATGCCGCCACACAAGGTCAAGGTTGGAGCAGAAACTAAGAAAATCCACGACATATTCAAACAGATCTGGTCGTGTTGAGTCTTGGAGATCTCCATTGACAATCTTAACCCACATCTACAACAGGACAGGATTTAAAAAAAAAAAAAAAAAAAAAAAAAAAAAAAAAACTCTTATTTATCCATTACCTGAGAGCACATCCAATTGTAAGGTTCTTAAATAGAACTGCATCTTGCTTAACATGAATATTCCAGGTAAAACACACACACCACCCTTACCTGTTACTCCAGAACTATTTACTACTGAATTATTACTGATACTTTTTAACTGGTCATGACACAAACTGAAACAATGTAATTACTGTACATTTAGACAGAGAAGATTGGGAAGCAATTTTATTACGCCAGTCTTATGGTGCGTTCAAGTGATCTTGTAAAATATTGTATTTACGGACATGAACGCCACCACAATGTCGTAAATGCAAGTGGGAAGTCCAAATTTATCAAGTTGGGGGTGTGTCAGTGAGAAACATTGCGTAATACCACAATACTTAATGGTATTTAGCAGTGATATTGTCAGGCTTTTCTGTTTACAGTGAAGTAAGCTAATTGCCTGCACAGAATATGATGGCATTATAATATAACAATGTAATATACAATAAAGTGTGCAGTGGTTCATAACTTAATTAAAAACATAAAAAACCAAAGTACACCTGATGCACATTTCTTTGTTCTTAATTTTCTAGAACTAGAGTTTAAGAACCTTGCTGTATTTTTTTGTTATTAAGAGAAAGTACACCGCCATCTTACTACGAGGAAAGTGACTTGAACGCACCTGCTGTAAACTTCCCAGGAGAACCTGAACGCACCATTAACTTGGATAGACCGATACATCATCCAGGAAGATTAACTGGCCAATACATGGCCATTAGAATATCAGTCTCAGTCAACATCTGCATCAGACTTCCTGACTAACAGAAGTATTTACTATGCACAATGTCAGTTTGAAAATCTACAGAAAAAGCCTAATCAAATGGGTAGTGCATTTTCATGGAAGTGATCATTAAAACTCTGCAAATGTGTTCATTTTATTTGCCACTTAAGTTGTATTTACAATATATACACACACACACACACTACCATTCAAAAGTTTTGGGTCAGTAAGATTTAAAAATAAATAAATAAATAAATAAATAATACTACTTTTATTCAGCAAGTATGAATTATCTATTAAAAGTAATGCTACAAAAGATTTCTATTTCAAATAAATGCTGTTCTTTTAAAAGGGATAGTCCACCCAAAAATGAAAATTCTATCCTCATTTACTGACCCTCAAGTTATTTCAAACCTGTATGAATTTGTTTCTTCTGCTGAACACAGAAGATATTTTGAAGAATTTAGAAAAGCAGTTGATGGGTCCCATTGACTTCCATAGTATATATATATATAAAAAAAAGACTTCATACTGGTTTGGAACACCTTAAGGATGAGTCAGTTATGTCAGAATTGTCATTTTTGGGTGAATAATCCTTGAACTTCCTATTCTTAAAATAATAACTTTCATGTAGCTGCTTTTCCACTGTTGGGCCAAATCGATCTCGTTGCTTAACGGTTCAATTCCGTGCCGGTCCGGCCCAGCCCAGCCAGTACGGATATGGTTTCATTTTCCACTGCAGGGTTGATAATGGAGCTCTTTGGAATGTAATACAAATGCGTCAGTCGTTGCCTTGGTGATGTAAGAGTTTACACAAGGTATGAGATGCAGATAGCGACCGCATTATGGAGGAAGATCAGATATTTCTATTATTAACTTGTGTTTACTTCACTCAAATAACATGCTTGGCGACTACAGAGAAACTGGCCAATCCTAAGTGGCGATGTCACTACACGCATTCTACTAGCGCAGTTGAGATTTCCGGGCTGAGAACGCTTTGTAATCCATCCGTGCCGAACCGAGTTCAAGTAGAAATGTAACCGTAACAGTTCCTTACCTTCCTTGGAACCTTTTAGTACGACAGTGGAAAAGTGGCTATGGTTTTCCGCAAAAATATTTAGCAGCTAAACCATTTTCAACATTGATAATAATAGATGTAAGATAAAAGAAATGTTTCTTAAACACCAAATCAGCATTTTAGAATGCTTTCTGAAACATCATTAGACACTGAAGACGGGAGTAACAATGCTGAAAATTCAGCTTTTTCATCACTGAAATAAATTATATCTTAAAATATATATATTGTTAATATTATTCTACGCAGGTTGTAATGAACAATTGTCTGTTGGACTTCAACTTTTCTTTCCAAACTGCAGGATGAATCAAAATATTTTTCTGCGGTAATCAACAGAATGCCAAAGAGGATGTCAGCAGAGCTTAAATTGTATTTTAATTCGGAAAATGCTTTTAAAATTGGCAGCAAACTTTTCCTAGCTTGTTACCACAATCAGAATGTTCAATTAGATCCCACCTGTAAAGCAGCAGAATCCTGACCGTTGTAGTGATAAAGAAGTCCAAGAGCATAATACCTGAACAAACAGAAACACCATTAACAGTCAAATCACACACAATAAGGAATGCCGCAAGTTATTTAAACACTGTCATTTATTTAAGTTTTAAAAAAGTAATGTACTGCCATGACAACTGCTGTGAATAAAAGGACAGAGGGCATTGATGATTAATGCATCCTAATGGTTTATAAGACAACAACCAAAATACTACAAAACGTGAAGCTTCATCTTTTGCATTCTTAGCTTTCTTGCAAAAATAAACTGTCAAAACTTTATCAACAGCTACTCAAAGAAATACAAAAGCGAGTACCCACTTGTGATGCTTCTCCAGCCAGGGGGCGCTGTCTGCCAGAAGACAGGCGTTATCAGAGGCCAGCAAGTCCAAAAGACTCTCGTGGCCAGTCTCTGCGTACAGCTTTAGCAACGCCGTATCTACGTCTTCACGGAAACCATTAGCGCTGTCGCTGCTGCGCACCTCGTGTAGGTAGCTGATGAGAAAACATTTGAAGCGCTGTACCTTCTCCTGGTCCCCCTGCGTCAGGTGGTTCAGGTCAGCAAATTCATGAAGTGGTGGGTGGCAACGTGTGAAAGAAGAAGAAGCGGGCAGGAGCAGCGGATAAAGAGAGATCAGCTCCCGCACATCCAGCTGTCCCTTCCTGTGATGGGCATTAGATAAAGCAACATTTTTATTATTATTATAACAAGGTTTTTATTTTGTTAAAGTTTCTTTTGCTGTATTATTATTAAAAACACTACAGTGGAATCCTGTGTTGATACTGTTAATTAAAACTAAAAGTATTAAAGGTGCTGTATGTAACTTTTTTTATAAAATGAATCCTTTTTTTATTGCCCGTCTGTGAAGGGGTTGTAATCACACATTACATTGATCCACTTTTCGTGTTTTGCTATTACCTCTGAAGGCCAGTATTCCTATTTTTATGTGTAGTCTCCGGGTCGGATTTTCTGCGAAATCCACCGGATGTGACGTGCATGCGCGCTCCCGAGCCTACAGTCTATTGCAACTGCACTGCAGCTAACGACATGGAGTCTGATAACACCAAAAAACGACCTGCCTCCAGCACAACACAGACTCCAACACAAACTCCAACACAAACTCCCAAAAAAAAAAAAAAAAAAAAAAAAAAAAAAATTATATATATATATATATATATATATATCTGCTGAAGCTCGTCAGGCCAAACGTCAATCGGATCGACTCAGGACGAAAACACGGATCAACATCGGCAGAGCGTTTGAATTATGGAGAGACCTCCGTTTTGAAATAGCAAGGTAAAATATAACATACATAAGACATGAAATGAATACAAAAGACTGTTCCATGATAACAAAAAGCAGGTGCTTTAGGATGTAACTTTTATTTTATGTACTAGATCTACTGTCTAACGTCACTCATCCCACTACTATCATATTGTTTATAATACACATTTCCAGACATGTTCAGTACAGTAATATTACTTCCTACTGTCTTATTGTTACACTGATATTGTCCAGTCTAGTTGACTAACCGTTTTCGTTTTCATTCATTGACCTATGTTGACATTGCTGATTGTGAAAGATACACAAATAGTTAGTAAAATAATGCTAGATAACACCACATGTCGGCAAAATACAGTCGATGTAACGTTATCATGGTACGAGCATGGAGCATTAGTTCTATGTCAAGCTGATAAAAGTAGCCTATTATGGTAATGTTGCAGTGGGAGTTTACATGAGTTTCCAGCATGTTGTGTGATGCTTTCTCCGTTGTGTTGAAAGTCTCAGTGTGGCCGCCGGTGAGTTCGCGCTCTTGAGTTTGAGCACGCGCACGAGCACTGTTGTTGCAATCTGAAACATCACCGCTAGAGGCCGCTGGATCCTACATACAGCACCTTTAAAATTGTTTTTGTTAATTGCAATAAAATAAAAATATTAGATGAAACACTTAAAACAAAAATTAGAAATGTTGCCATGGCAACTACAAGAAATAAAATAAGTTTAAACTGAAGTACTATAATGTATGGAAGCTTGTTTCCACCATAAAATAAATCACAATTCTGAGAAAATAAGTCAAAATTGAAGGATATACAGTAAACTCTTAATTGTGAGAAAAGGTTATAATTGCGAGATATAAACTTGTAACTGCAATAAAGTCACAATTGCAAGTTAATCTCACAATTCTGAGAATTAGTTTTTTGGAATTGCAAGATGTAAACTCGCAATTATGAGGAAAAAAAAGCCAGAATTGTGAGATAAAAAGTTGCAATTATCTTTTACATTCTTTTTTCCATAACAATGACTACAACTAAAAATATATATAAAAAAGAAAATAATAAAATTCACAAAAGCACATAAAATTACAAAAACAAACTTAAATTTAAAAGCTAATTAAAGGGATAGTTCACTTTGAAATTAAATTTTGTTATGTTTTAGCTTACCTCAAGGGCATCCAAGATGTAGGTGTCTTTTTTTCCGCAGTAGTTTCAATTTTGTCTACGGCAGTTCATTGGAACGAATGTCTTTAAGGCAACATCTAGTGTATATATATCTATGCACCTGTCTGCGTACACGTCACACACCAGGATGCGCGAGCGCCCTCAGATCACTTGGACGTGGCTGTGTATAAGAGCTAAAAACGATATAAATAGCCTACTGTTCGTTTTCTCACACAAACCGCTCGTTTCGTGTCTTAGGCCATCAATGTGTACTTACGATGGGGAATTGTTTAATTTGGACGATGGGGAATTGTTTTAATTTGGATTCTGTGCATGCTCTTTGAGACTGTGACCATAGACCTGCATGGTATGACAGAGACAAGAACGGTTTGACCTAAAAATATCAAAATTTAAACTACTGCGGAAAAAAAGACACCTACGTCTTGGATGCCCTTGAGGTAAGCTAAAACATACCAAAATTTAATTTCAAAGTGAACTATCCCTTTAAAAATGTTAAATACTATATAATAAAATAACACTGGTGGCAACTGTCCATTTGCTCAATTTTGGAAGATAAGGTTTTAAAGATTTATTCCAGATGTACCTTCTCCTTGTCATCTGAAATATTATAGTAGTACTTGCAATCTGTGATTCAAATGGGTTAATAGTTCATGCCGTATGACAGATGTAGCAACTTAAAATACATGCCGAATTCAACATGGTGAATACACTGATATTTACGTCAGCCATTTATTCAGCTATTAGACAAGTTTCTGTTCTCCATCCATTAGCATACGGCGATTAGGGTCAGGTGTGCAGAGGGATAAGAAGCAATTAGCAAAGAAGTTAATTAACTCCATTCAGTCATCCTCTGAAACATCTGGGCCTGAGCAGCAATTAACAGTATTAATTGCATGACAAAATGATGTACTTCACCTAAAATGCTCTTTCGCTTCTAAAAACTGAAGCTGGCCAAATTGGATGAATCCTGCTTGTTGGAGAATTCTTTTGTGCAATATCTACAACATAAAAAGAGAAAATCATCAATTAAAATCCTTTCTCCATTGAGAGAAATACTCTTATATCTTACCATAGTCAGAACGGCTTGGCGTACCTGATATTTCTCTTTGGGAATGTTTCTCTGTGCGGCCTCGGTGAGGGTCAGGGCTTCCTCGACTCGATGGCTTGCCAACAGGTCTTGGATCTGACGCTCCAGAGGGAGAGGCACCAGCATATACACCGCTTTTGATGAGGCCAACACCACCTTACCTGAGAAATTAGAGGCTTTTTATAAAGTTGACAAAAAGACATTCATTGTGTGTTCTGCTCTTTGAGCACCACACTACCTGAACGCTGTAAATGCTGCTTAAAGAGATAGTTCACCCAAAATGAAAATTAGCCCATGATTTACTCACCCTCAAGCCATCCTAGGTGTATATGACATTCTTCTTTCAGAGGAATACAATCGGAGTTATATTAAAAAAATGTCCTGACTCTTCCAAGCTTTATAATGGCAGTGAATGGCCATTTATGTTTTGAAGTCCATCAAAGTGCATCCATTCATGATACAAGTGCTCCACACGTCTCTGGGGTGTTAATAAAGGCCTTCTGAAGTGAAGCGATGCGTTCGTGTAAGAAAAATATTCATATTTTAAACTTTATCGAGACAGCCGTACGCATCGATTTACGACGAAAGAGTGACCCTTGACCTGACGCATTGACAAAGGCGGGAGTGCAGAGGATAGAGCAAAACAAAACACCATTCACGAATTAAAAGTCTAAAACGAGAATTTTTAAAGAGAAATGTCGGAGGAGCTTGAGTTTGTTGCCGAGCCCTGTTTGTTTGAACTGCGAGAGGCGTCAAAGCTTACGCTATTCGCACATCCTATGTCAAGTCGACTTGCGTAGGCCGTCTGCTAGTTATTTTAGTCTATAAAGTCTTAAATGTGGATATTTTTCTTACACAAACGCATCGCTTCACTTCAGATAGGCATGTGCCGGTATTCGGTAATGCGATAAATCGCGGTAATGAATATGCACGATATTGTTATCGCGGGCACTTCAAAATACCGCGAAAAATAATAATCCGAATTTAGATTTTTAGAACGCGCATTATAGCTTATTTTCCATCAACCGCTTAAACAAACACTGCGTATATGCTGCGCGAAACACGTGCGCACTCTGATGTAAACAATCGCCACTTGTATAAGCATACGGCCGGTGCGCACTTCTAGTCTAATGTAAACAGTCCTCACATGGAGAAGCAGCATGGTGGAAGGAGGAACGCCGCCGCAAACAGTCTATGGCCGCCGCCGAACTATCCGGATCCATCCCGCTTCTAAAAGCAGAGCTGCCAACTCGACGCATTCAGCGCGAGACTCTTCACACGCTCACGCCACACATCCGTTTTCTCACGCAGAGAAAAATCGCGGAGCAAAGAGGACACGAAGACCGTCAAACAAGACAGAGCAGGTTACTTTTGATATGAAACAGGAGAACAATTGTGTCACAGAACGTTACATTTAAACCATTTAATGACCAGCAGCATGTTAGATGACTAAAACAAATAGATAAAGAGGAGTATTTTGCTGAATATGTGCACTGCACTTTTTTACATATTTATTATATTTTTACTTGTGTCATTACATAATTGTTATAATGAAAACCACATTATATTTGATTTAATTAGTTATTTGTAACCTTTAATAATACCAGCTGATAGGGCTCTATATGGTTACATAGCATTTTGTGAGATTTTTTTTTCATGAGAAAAAAAAAAACATGTGGCCTATCTACTGTAGCCTTCCTAATATTTATCCAAAATTAGTCAATAGTGAATCAAGATTTAAATCAAATCCCAAGTATTGAATTGAAATCGTTAAATTTGTGTAAAGCAATAGAAACAGTAGCCTACCAGTTATTGTACCATGTAATCATTGTAACATGTTGTCACTAAACTTAATAAAATTCAGTTTAGTTACCAAATGTTTTGACAATCACAATTACACCTTGTGATGCAAGTTTTATTTATTTTTTACACCACCCCCCAATCCATCTGTTTCTCATGTGCAATTAAAATATCGTGATAATACCGCATACCGTGATAAAAGCTCACTCAATTAATCGCAGCATGAAAATGTGATACCGGCACATGCCTAACTTCAGACGGCCTTTATTAACACCCCAGAGTCGTGTGAAGCACTTTTATCATGAATGGATGTACTTTATGGACTTTAAAACAGAAACCAGCCATTCACTGGCATTATAAAGCTTGGAAGAGCCAGGACATTTTTAATATAACTCCGATTGTATTCGTCTGGAAGAAGAATGTCATATGGATGTCTTGAGGGTGAGTAAATCATGGGGTAATTTTCATTTTTGGGTGAACAAACCCTTTAATTCCACAGAGTTGCAATACAATGGGGAACGTTGAAGGATGTAAAATGGATAACGTGCGTTTACATAAAACACCAATTTCACATCCATGGAAATAAAGCCACATTCATGGAAATAAATGCTTTGGCATAAAGAACAGCACATTCATAAGACATGAGAACGTAACGACTGATGGTGATTAAACTGCTGAAAAATAATCAAGCTTGTGATCTGCACAATAATGAGTTTTTGACACGGGACGTATGGTGACTGACCTGATCCGAGCTTGTCATAACACATTATATCAGATGCTCCTAAATAAATTGCCTTCACTACATTCTCTGCGCTGATTGCTTTATTAAATGTGAATGTGTCTGGTTTTTGCCCTCCCGATTCAAGCACTATCAAGCTTTAGCAAGACTTGACAGGAGAAAATTTCCCTGCTGCTTTGTAGGGAAATTTACCTCAGCACTTCAGAGAAATCAATATTTGTAAATACTTGACTGCAGCACAAGCAATCTAAAGGAATACCAACTAAGACACTGGAGATCTTTATTTATATAGATTTTTCAGCTGCTTCTTTACTGTTTCTCCTACAGAATTTTGTTCTGAAACTATGTTGTAGATTTCTATCTTTAACTACATGTTCTTCTATAAACAATTAAATCAGTTGTACTGAATTAAGTTTTACTAACCTTACAAATTTGCATCTTTAACATTGCTTTCAAAAATAAAAAATCTATTATCATCATGAGGGATTATAAATATTGCTTGTTTTTTGTATTATTATTTATTTATTTATTTATTTTTTAAGCTAACCGAATAAACATTTACAGTGAGGAAAATAAGTATTTGAACACCCTGCTATTTTGCAAGTTCTCCCACTTGGAAATCATGGAGGGGTCTGAAATTGTCATCGTAGGTGCATGTCCACTGTGAGAGACATAATCTAAAAAAAAAAAATCCAGAAATCACAATATATGATTTTTTAACTATTTATTTGTATGATACAGCTGCAAATAAGTATTTGAACACCTGTCTATCAGCTAGAATTCTGACCCTCAAAGACCTGTTAGTCTGCCTTTAAAATGTCCACCTCCACTCCATTTATTATCCTAAATTAGATGCACCTGTTTGAGGTCGTTAGCTGCATAAAGACACCTGTCCACCCCATACAATCAGTAAGAATCCAACTACTAACATGGCCAAGACCAAAGAGCTGTCCAAAGACACTAGCAACAAAATTGTACACCTCCACAAGGCTGGAAAGAGCTACGGGGAAATTGCCAAGAAGCTTGGTGAAAAAAGGTCCACTGTTGGAGCAATCATTAGAAAATGGAAGAAGCTAAACATGACAGTCAATCTCCCTCGGACTGGGGCTCCATGCAAGATCTCACCTCGTGGGGTCTCAATGATCCTAAGAAAGGTGAGAAATCAGCCCAGAACTACACAGGAGGAGCTGGTCAATGACCTGAAAAGAGCTGGGACCACCGTTTCCAAGGTTACTGTTGGTAATACACTAAGACGTCATGGTTTGAAATCATGCATGGCACGGAAGGTTCCCCTGCTTAAACCAGCACATGTCAAGGCCCGTCTTAAGTGTGCCAATGACCATTTGGATGATCCAGAGGAGTCATGGGAGAAAGTCATGTGGTCAGATGAGACCAAAATGGAACTTTTTGGTCATAATTCCACTAAACGTGTTTGGAGGAAGAAGAATGATGGGTACCATCCCAAGAACACCATCCCTACTGTGAAGCATGGGGGTGGTAGCATCACGCTTTGGGGGTGTTTTTCTGCACATGGGACAGGTCGACTGCACTGTATAAAGGAGAGGATGACCGGGGCCATGTATTGCGAGATTTTGGGGAACAACCTCCTTCCCTCAGTTAGAGCATTGAAGATGGGTCGAGGCTGGGTCTTCCAACATGACAATGACCCGAAGCACACAGCCAGGATAACCAAGGAGTGGCTCTGTAAGAAGCATATCAAGGTTCTGGCGTGGCCTAGCCAGTCTCCAGACCTAAACCCAATAAAGAATCTTTGGAGGGAGCTCAAACTCCGTGTTTCTCAGCGACAGCCCAGAAACCTGACTGATCTAGAGAAGATCTGTGTGGAGGAGTGGGCCAAAATCCCTCCTGCAATGTGTGCAAACCTGGTGAAAAACTACAGGAAACGTCTGACCTCTGTAATTGCAAACAAATGCTACTGTACCAAATATTAACATTGATTTACTCAGGTGTTCAAATACTTATTTGCAGCTGTATCATACAAATAAATAGTTAAAAAAATCATTGTGATTTCTGGATTTTTTTTTTTTAGATTATGCCTCTCACAGTGGACATGCACCTACGATGACAATTTCAGACCCCTCCATGATTTCTAAGTGGGAGAACTTGCAAAATAGCAGGGTGTTCAAATACTTATTTTCCTCACTGTACATCTATTCATTTGACTAATTAGTGTGAATTAAAGGGCACCTATTATGCAAAAATTTTATGTTTGAACATAAATCATAAGCACTGTCTCAGAACAACCCGTTCTCAGATTCGAGGCAATGTGACGTACTTTTGCCCCATCCACGACTGTTGACTGACACTGCAGTTTTAGCATAGACCCGCCCTGAGTGAGCTAAACACAGTGCGCCATTATTTCGACGACGGAGCAGCTGTAGACAAGAAAGTCTCCTTAGCGATTGTTGTTGGTTGTAAGAATCAGTGTTGGGGAAAGTTACTTTGAAAAGTAATGCATTACAATATTACATTACTCACTTAAAAAGTAACTCATTGCGTTACTTAGTTACTTTTTTTTAGAAAACTAATGCGTTACGTTACTTTTACGCTACTTTTTTTCACCTGGGCTGGGCTTGTTTTTTTATAACAAAAAAAGTTATATTTTTGGGGCAAATGTAAAGACCCTTTCACACCAAAAGTGAAATAATAAGCCTCAGGCTGAAGGAAATGCAGATTCACGCATGTACAGTAGAGGGCGCCGGTCAAACCTTTCAGCTGTTCTGGATAACAGAAGAATAGATGCAGGAGAAAAAAGTTTAACACTTTGCCAATAAAAAAAAATAAAAAAAATCTATAGTTATTTTTGCTTATGGTTTAACTGAATCATCAAAGGTCAGAAGCAGGTACATTGGTCAATAAAGTGAGATTAAATGCATAAAAATGTTTTATTTAACATATTTAGTTAGGCTATTGCACGTTTGCTTAATATTCTGATTCTGCATTTCATTGATTTTATTCATTTTAAGGAATATTGAATCTTTTTTTTGTGCAAGTGAGATGAGTAAATGCCTTCTCACATTTAGTCTAGAACTACAATAACCATCATGTTTACACACAACGCCTCAGCACTTCCATTTGTCTCAACATTGGGACAAGAGAGCTGTCAGTCAATAAATGGGAAAACAAAGTAACTTGTGTTACTTATTTGAAAAAGTAACTCAGATATTTTGTTGTACATTTAAAAAGTAATGTGTTACTTTACTAGTTACTTGAAAAGTAATCTGATTACATCATTCAAGTTACTTGTAATGAATTACCCCAACACTGGTAAGAATGAACATAGCAGTCGTCATTTACTCTCGTTTTTACTCTCGTTCGAGGATGGATCGGTACAAACTGTTCGAGATCCAGCTTACAGTCTCCCAGAGCGATAGGCCTAACCTTACTGATCACGGCAGTAACGGAAGGGCTTCTCCCTTCCACACTTTCCTTCGCACTTTATTACAGTTCGTCAGAGTTGTATTGCGGATATAAAGATGACCAGTGCACCCACTGAAAAGGCATAAAGTATGTATATATTTGTTTACTGTTAGTTGTAATGACTGATTTTGTGTAATTCGCAGTGTATGTCCATTCTGTAATGGAAAGTGAAAACAACAAGTGTAGTTTTCACCTTAGAGCCTGCAGAGTATGACTTGCTCAACTATGAATGTAGATGCTATAAATAGAGCATATGCAACATTTAACTTGCCATAATTGAAAATGTGGTTACGAGAAAGAGGTAACTAATTACAAATACTTTCGTTACAGTACTTGAGTAGATTTTTAATAAAGTAGTAGAGTAGAGTATAAATAAATTGTGGTACTTTTACTTGAGTTGAATAAAAATAAAGTATTCAACTTCACAACATTTATTTTTCACCAAAAGTACTTTGACAAAGGTGACGACGGAGTAACAGGGCGAGCTGACATTTGACAGACACTTTTCAAACTACTGTGGTGGAGCCCTGCGCTTCAGCCAATCACAGAAAGGTCTGAAGCGCTTCAGCCAATAACTGACAGGTCTGACTCAGCTGCAAAACCTATCAAAACTTCCAGTTCAGCTGGGGGGGGCGGGCGTTCAAACTGCAGTTGACAGTCAATCACTGGCTCTCGCGTTTTGAATCAGTAGTATCGCTAACGTTTCAATATTTTAGTGAATGTATGCTCATATTTAGTGAGCTATGCGCTTATTCTGATTTTAAAGGTCCCATATTGTACACCTTTCTGTAGTTTTATTTTAGGTTTTGATGTCCTTAAGAATATATATTTGCGGTATAAGTACCAAAAACCATCCCAATAAATTTTTACAGCTCCTTTCTCAGGAGCTCTGCTAAGAAGAGGTTGATTTTGGCCTTTCTAATTAATATTTATTAGCCTCTGATTGGCCTGTTGTTTTCTGAGTGACGCACAGCCAGGCCAACCACAGGTAACTAGGGTAATGTATGCTGTAGCTTGGTGATATATATAAAACACCTGTAATGATGGACATTGCTGAGGGAAATGTTATCCGGCCTTACATGTTCGAGACGGACTCAGACCCCGAATCGGCGACGACAGGAGACAAACAACCACCTCCTTACATTTGGCGTTATTGTTAGTATATGTATATTTTACTACGTCACGACGCTTCCTTCGCTACGTCCTACGTCATACGCCGGCATCCATCTCCCATGAACACGCGTCGACCGTTGCCGGAAGCCAGTTATTTTCATTTATAAAGTTTTAAATATGTATATTTTTACGACAAAACCGCAGGGATTACCCTCAGAAGGCCTTCGTTTATCCCCCTGGAGCCGGATGGATTACTTTTGTGAAGGATGCATGCACATTTTTGGGACTTGAAGGAGGTGGACCCCATAACTTGACATTATAACCACTGAAAGATCTAAGACATATTCTAAAATAACTGAAAATGTGTTCGTCTGAAAAATTATTGACATATGCATCTCGAACGGCTTGAGGGTGAGTAAATCATGGGTTTAATATCATTTTTGGCCGAACTATCCCTTTAACATATTAACCCCTACCCCACTTTATTTTTTTACAGGCATTTTTCTATTCATACTGTTTTAATCCCTCAATTCTTTGATCAGACCTCCCACCCTTTTGTGTTTTTGCCCTTTTTAAAAAAAACATTCAAATGATCTTACGTGGACTTTTCAAAATTTGTAATGAAACAATCGCTCTTAGCAACAGGGATAGCTGATATGTTTGCCTAGCATTGTGTCAAACAACAATTTATGAGATTAATATAATGTTTTGCTCCAAAATCACTATATATACAAACACGTCAGTCGTGTTTGAAATAACTTGCTTCAGTGGTCCCATGTTGATGTTGCTTCTTAAGAGTGAGACAGAAAATATTTAATTTTATAAAAAATATATATACTCTGATACAGGCTATGTCGATTAGCATTGCATTATAGATATACATCATTCTTACGAGAATACCAGAGATGGCTTGAATAACACAGATAAACACAGATCATTGCAATAGTGTTTATTTTTTCATTAGTCAAAAAACATCACTCTGTATCTGCATGTTATTTAGCTGTAGGGATCTGATGCCCATATAAGGGGTTTCCTATAAGGGTGCCCTCTTGCTTCCAGTATGAATGAAATGGAGTGTTTTACGCTCCATATTGCTGACTTATTTTAGATAAAAATAGAAAAATATACTAAAGTACTTTGTAACGTAGTAAATGAACGTGAAAAACTACGTATTTACTCTTAGTCAAGTCATTATTTTCCAGTACTTCTACTTGTACTCAAGTAAAGTATTTCTTAAGTAGCAACACTTTTACTTAAGTACAATTTTTTAGTACTCTTTCCACCACTGCCTAAACGTCATCAGTACCAACAGTACAACATATTAAACAGACTACTTTTAGCCCTTCAATTAAAATGTCATTACCATAACTACGTTTTTCTGAGGTGCTATGAAGGAAAGGGACCTTAAAGGGATAGTTCACCCCCCCCCCCCCCCCAAAAAAAAATTCTTGCCATTATCTACTCACCCTCAAGTTGTTACAAACCTGTATGAATTTCTCTCTTCTGCTGAACATACTGTAAAAGAAGATATTTTGAAGAATGTCAGTAACCAAACATTTGATGGGCCCCATTGACTTCTATAGTATTTTTTTTCTCATACTATAGTTGTCAATGGGAACCATCAACTGTTTGGTTACCCATATTCTTCCTTTTGTTTTGCTTTTTTTTTTTTTTTTTTTTGCAGAAGACAGAAATTCGTATAGGTTTGGAACAACTTGAGGGTGAATAAATGATGACAATTTCTTCTTCTTCGTTCTTCTTTAACCGTGAATACAGAGTAAGGGGCCACGTTTTTCCATTTCATGGCCCTACACTACTTTTCCTCAATGTAACGTCATAACGCTAGATGGATGTCTTTAACCATTTAAACTCGCATCTTTTGCAGTGTCTGGCACATGTAACAGAATTGTAAAAAAAAAAAAATCCTTCCACTGACCCAGGTCTCGTGTATTTACCAGCAAAAATGCGGTCTGTGTGAATCGGCCCAAAGGGTGAAATAATGCTAAATGTATGGGAATACACTCTTACCTTCAAAATCCTGCAGAAGGTGTCCATCTCTGAATGACAGTGTCTGTTTGAGCTGCTGGTCCAACATGCTGTGAACGGTCACAAAGCTTTCATCCAGCGCGACAACATACGGGAAACACACAGCCGCCGCGATCACGCTCTCGGACCAGCTCACCGGAGCACGCTGAGATATGCCTTCTGCATTTGCAAACATCCCTGAGAGATAAAGATACAGAGAGATGCATGACTCATCACAAATGATCACCATGAGTACAGTCACAGCAGAGAGGACAGCTTTATATCTCAGGTGGGCTGTGGCTGGACTTATAATATAATATAACTTATATTTAGAACTTATACCAGACATTCGTCATAGAAAATGTATGATACTCCTCAGGGTCACATAAGGAGTAATTTCCTCCAAAACATTTAGGTTTACAAAAAAGTGACTTTCATGATCAGACTCTTGTCTTATATAGAGTGCTGCAGGGGTGACATTTTTGTAGACCAAAACCAGGAAACGAGTTCCATCATTCTGCAATCAATCAACCGTGTTGGGGGTAACGCATTACGAGTAACGAGAGTTACGTAATCAAATTACTTTTTTCCAAGTAACGAGTAAAGTTACAACAAAATATCTGAGTTACTTTTTCAAATAAGTAACGCAAGTAACACCTGATTAACTGATTAACACCTCTCCGAGGCGTTGTGTGCGCTGTGTAATGAATGGCGGTGGTTGTGGGTATTTGTAGTTCTAGACCAAATGCGAGCATGCATTTACTCATTTCCTCAAAATGAATACAAACAGTGAAATGCTAACTCAGAATAGCCTACTATGCAAATCTGCAATAAGTAATATATATAATTTATGTATTTAATATCACTTTATTGACCAATATCTTTGCTGCTGACCTTCGATGATCTAATTAATAATAATAATAATAATAATAATAATAATTCATTACATTTATTTAGCGCTTTTCTCGGCACTCAAAACACTTTACATAGAAGGAGGAATCTCCTCAACCACCACCAATGTGCAGCATCCACCTGGATGATTAAACCATACTAAGCAAAAATGACTTTAGATAAACACATTTATATTTTTATTGCTGAAGAAAGTGTGTTAAACTTTCTTTTCCTGCGTCCAATTCTGCTGCAGTTCGGAATGGCAGCAGAGCTGAAAGGTTTGTTTGAGCTGTGCTCTCTACTGAACAGACGTGAATTGGCATTTCCTTCAGCCTGAGGCTTATTATTTCACTTTTGGTGTGAAAGGGCTTTTACATTTGCCAAAAAAAGGAACTTTGTTATTAATAAACAAACAACCAAGCCCAGCCCAGGTGGAAAAACCTAATGCGTTACTTACCATAAAACAGGCATGTGAACGCAGCTAAAGACAAAAAGAAGGTAAAACCTGACCGCTACAATACTAACATTTATGGTTGTCCTAATTTCTTTGCTTTCAAACTTTAAACCATTGAGCTTTCATTTTGGCGGACAACCACAGGGAGGCCTTAACGCTTTTCTTTTTTTGATAACAGATTTATAAACGATTCTCATTATGAATTCGGTAAGATGGTTGGCAATGGCACATGTTGCGTTCCCAAATGCAAATTATAAGTGACTCAAACACACATAGCACTTGCAGAGTGGCATTTACAGTGAATCTAAACAGAAAATGAACACAGTGTTGTTCTTTACTCTGAAACATGCAGCGCGTCAGAATATATTTAAATAAATACATCACAACAGTTGCGATCTGATGACTGCATTAAGCCATATCACATTCTCACAACAATGCATTGTCAAAATTCATTATAAAAAAAGTTACCGGGCAACTGGCGAGTAACACCGTTTCACCGGTGCATCGATTTTTACTTGCATTTGGCACCTCGAACCATGGCAAACCACGGCTCGTGTAGCGCTGTCAAGAAGCAATCCGTGCATGAAATAAATGTATTAGAAAACGCAACATTTTGCAGTTTATTTAATGATTAAGGCCATTTCGTGATTTTAATCATCATACAGTAAACCACACACACCCCCCCAAACATTTTTTCTTGGATTTGCACGTGGAATTCGCGTTGGTTAACTTTTTAGGTCTGAGAATACGGAAAAATCATATCAGTTACACATGATAAAAAGTAACACAATTTGCTACTTTTTTAGGGAGTAGCGTAATATTGTAACGCATTACTTTTAGAAGTAACTTTCACTAACACTATCAATCACTACTAGTCCACCTTTACACCTCCTCCACTCTAACTTCTAACAGGGCAAATGTTTTTTGAATAAAGACTGAAAGAGTTATGGGATGCTTAATTGCAGTGCCGTGGTTTAGTTTGTTTATAACGTTCATTCAGCTTTTTACTTGATTTATGAAGATTATCATGATGGAAAAAACGTGTAAGAATCATAAACTTTTGCTTGTCGCAGAGCTTATTTTCTGCAAAAGTCAGAGTTTCTCCAAAAGTCAATGGAAAAAATGTTTTGGGGTTTTTGTCGAGGAAACCAGGGCGATGCTAACTTCTGGGTTGTTCTACAAAAACATGCCATCACTGCAGTACTCTATTGGTAGCAAAATCAATTAATATTTCACTAAACACAAATTATAGAATGAGAGTAATATCTAGATTTACTATAGACATACATTTAAAATGTATATTACTATGTCCTGAACCATTAAACTGATGATAGCAAAGAAAGAAAATCAGTGGGGAAAAAGGTAAAACATTTTTTTAAATAAATTCACTTCTAAAAATTCACCACAGATCTGATTCTGTGTAGTGTAGATCCTCAATGTCACTGATGACTAATATGCTTCAATAGGGCAAAGAAAAACCTAATGCTGGTGCTAGCTTTTAATGAAATGGGAATAAAAATGGTGGGAGAAATGAACACGTGTACTGATCAGTGTTGTGTTCGGTCATGTAACTCACCAAGCCCGCCTGGGCCAGCCAGAAGAAACTCTTCCCGGCCGATCCTCTTAACAATGGGTTTCCTTTCTTCACAGTCATAAGGGAACAGATCCTGAGAGGCTCCTGTGCTGTAGTTCAGAATCATATACTGTGTGGACAGGGCAAGACAGATATTGTACCCGTCCAGGCTCAGGGCACAGGGCTGTTCTGGTGTGGTCACTTCCTTTAACATTTGCACTCTGTCCTCATGGACCGTACATATCTGGACTGCCCGTCTGCGTGCCAAAACCACCGCCATTTCCACACAGAACGCATCCCCTGTCACCGGATTCTCGTTGATACAAAACGCAGTCACACCTTTGAGCTTAGTGCCACCAAAGGGGACAAGCTCCAGGGTAACCATGTCCACAACAGTGATGGTTGAATCACAGAGGACGATTAGACGTTCCAAAGCAGAGGCGGCCTTCAGTTCTGCTACTGGCTTCTTCAGGCCCAGGTATTTGTGGAGGAGTTTCTGGGCTTTGTAGGCCAGCTTACCTTTGGCTGTCGTTTGCTCCTCTAGTATGAAGTGATGGATGAAGCAGTCATTGGTGCCCAGGTACAGATGTGGGCCACAGCACTCAATGCATTCAATGTTTATCCGCACTTTTTCGCCCATCAACTGCTCCCGCTCCACAGCGGGAACCAGCTCAAAAGCTTTCACGCTCATGGTGCCACCCACATCTACCGTGGGAGAGAAAAAAGAAACAAAACCTAAGTTTAGACTTACACTGGCAACAAGTCTGAGCAATATTATAATGAATATTAATGCACTGTGAACTAACATGAATAAACAGCTGTATTTTTAACGAACATTAACAAATATTCATAAATACTGCAACAAATGTATTGCTCATTGTTAGTTCATGTTAGTTAATACATTAAGTAATGTTAACAAATGGACCTTATTGTAAAGTGTTTCCAGAATATTATATAATAATATTGCTGTACAAGCCTAAACTAAAGCTTTTGTTCTCTTTTCCACATCTTCAGAAAGAGAGAAAACAAACAAAATCTTCAGTAACTTTAGACTTGCACTGACAACAAATATGAGCAATATTATGAATATTATGAAGACATTAGAATTTTAAAAAGATAAAGTAGACAAAGATATACTTAATTCGAATAATGAGATGTACACCTTTGGGTGCCTCCATGTAAACAGAAACACAAAAATGGTTTCTAAATGCCACTTATTGGTATAATTCATCATAATAGAATAGTCTAAAGCAAGAAATCACAGTTCTGACAGTCAAGCACAAAACCAGGTGCCTATTATTAACCTGTGGTTTGTATTACACACAGGTGCATTAATACTACTTATAGACCTACACTATCAGCTTCCTTTAAAACAAATAAGACATTTCATTTCAGTATTAGAAAGTTATTTACAAGACCATTTTCTGTCCAAACAGCCAAAGGCCACGCTAGCAAAACGTAACAAGATTCATCAAAACAAACACTTACTCGATTCCTCTTTCAAGCACCAACACCTGCTTCACAACCACGCAAACAGCCCAATATGAGCATTTATATGAACGACAGACAGTGCTTTGATTACGGGTGATCATGGGAGTGTGTTTCAAAACCTAGTGAGATGCCTATCTAGACAGCATTATTGGGGGGAGTTTTCCAAACGTACGCACCTATGCCATATTAAAAGCTGTGCTGGAAGACAGCTCGCTAGGTTTTAAAACACAGCCTTCGTGTTTGGTCGTGTGTGTGTCTGTGTGTTGCGGCATGCAGACAGCGCAGGTGACGCGACAGGTGATGTGAAAGAAAGCCGAGCGCATATCGTACCCCAACCTTGGCCAGTGCGGTCCTGATTTGAGAGATGGCAGCGTTTTCACGGCCTGCCAGTTTCATTCACACTCCACCTCCCTCTCTCTTTCTCTCTCCTCCTGCTGTAGCGCTTCCTGTTTCTCCGCCGAAATACATCCGGCCACGTGATGAGGGTGGGTTCTGGCTTTTTGATTGGAAAGCGTTTATGAAAATTAATTCTGAAAGCGAAATGTGTTACAATTTAGCTTTTCCGCTAATGTCGTTAAAATAGTTTTTTTTTTTAATGAGCTAATTATTCTTGATTTGTGGCGCTTGGTTAGAATGTTAGATTTTACAATAGACTGACACGTTTGTAGTCCTGAAACACTAAAGATTTCGAGTTATGGCCTACTTTTGGAAGTTATAATGGCTTTTCAAACAAAATCATATTCATTATTTTGTATTTCTGCATTTAGCAGATGAAAATATAATTTAACATTTTACCACAAGGTGGAGCCATAGGCCAGTGTCTTCTAGGCCAACATCTGATGACATCCATGATCTTACGTTACTGCAGCTATTCATTCATTCATTCATTCGCATTATGTCGCTTTTTTTGTCACACCATGCTCAATGTTTTTTTTTTTTTTTTTTTACACATGTAGGCTATGTGTACTGGAGATTTTGATCTATGAAGTCCTTTCCATATAATAAATTGAACCTTAGGTAAGAATAGATTTGAATAAACTTAAATTGCTTTTAATAAGCTACAGAGACAGATGCATGACGAATAAGACCTTTGAGTTCTGTTTTAGGTTTCACTGAAAGATAAGAAAGAACAGCTGAGGCATATTTAGAGTAAATTCGTTGAATGTCAGTCACTTTTTTATTGTAGTGATCTCTTGCAAGCAGTACTGAGGCTTTCATTGATGCCTTTTCAATAAGTTTATTATGAGCTACAGCAAATTCTTTACAGTCTATAAATGACAAATATTGATTGATGAGTCAAAAGCAAATGTTAGTCACAAAAAAAGGTATATAGGCAATAACACTTATGTGCTTTATGTCTTTATATCTTAAAACAAAGACATTTAACCATTTTCACTCTGCATATGTTTCTTTTGTTTGGCAACATTTTAAACCCTGACCACAAGGACATGACACAATATTATATAATAGGCCTTGGCACACACAGGCTCCTTTAAACTTTTATTAGACAAATATATTAGCTATGATAAAAGCTTGTATTGCTATTTAACTTTGATGAAAGAATAAAATGTTAGGAATTGCAGTGCTATGCTGTGTGATCAGATATCTTTGCCACAGTCAGGACACAGGATGTCATCCCTCTCAGTCAGGAAGCCACGGCCCACCAGAGACACCAAGCACTTCTTGCAGTTGAAGCAGTCGTTGTGCCACTGTCTCTCTTCAAAGGAGATGTATTTGCTTCCTCCTAGACCTGCAAAGGATATGACAGTAACAAATAAAATAAAAAACTCCTGATCAAATAGCAATAATGTCATGTGAAATATGGATTTTATTTGCTAAAGTGTGGACAAGAAGATTGCTGGGAGATTCATACAGGTCCTGAGGTCAGAAAGGTCGTTCAAAACCTGTATGTTCTTTTTTCCCTTTGTGTTTAAATGTGTTTTTTTATTATATATATATATATATATATATTATGGATGCTTTTTTCAATATAGCCTAATCAGGATGAATTAGAAAAGGGACTTTCAAAATCTCCAAAATGACAAAAATCACAAAAAAAAAAAAAAAGTGATAGAAGTAATTTATTTTTTGTCTGTTTCTCACATAATTGCCATTGTATGGCTTTAGAATACCAGTATCCTCACATGGACTTCTTTTAATATACCTTCATGGAGCTTTTCTGTCGAGTTGAGCTTTATAGCTTCAATCCTGAATCACTTTTACTAAAAAAGTGGCCAGGATATTCTTCAAAAAATTTCAAAGTTTTATGGATTTAAAACAAATTTGAGTAAACGATTCCTTTAATAGGGTGATTTGTGTGTGTACATGAAAGTCAGCATGAAATGAAAACACACCCTATCTATATTCATCCATGCATTTGTTTAATTTAAAACTGTTTTAATCAAAATGTCACGATTCAATCTTCCAGTGAAATGACAGATTTCTCTCTGGTGACATGCTGGACTTTAGTCCACTTTAACGCCACCCCTTTCTACATTTTTTATTTTTCAATAATTCTGTTTCATTCAGATACAGTTGCAAGAAAAAGTATGTGAACCCCTTGCAGAATCTGTGAAAATGTATTTTACATAAAAAAAATGTTTACATGTAATGATCCAGTTGTGGATCATCCAAGTAACAACACAGTATTAAGAATCAATGGTTCATAAACTTTTGAACGGGATCATTTTAATAAATTCATCTATTTGTTTGTCTTGTGGACAATATGTAAAAAAAAATATGTCCTCTTATTTAGGACAGTAGTCTCTTATTTTAAAATTATTCACATTTTCACAGAATCTGCACATACTTTCACATACTTTTTCTTGCAACTGTACATGATAAAATAGATAAGAAAAGATCTGTCGCTACTTCTGTTTCATTGCAACTTTCAGTACAAATATATTAACTTCCAAACATAAGGAGATGTAAATGTGTTGAATGCTCATACCGCTAATAGGGGTGGTGCAGGCAGCACACTTCTTGGCATACAGATTGCAGAAGCAATTGAGGCAATAGGCAAAGTCATCACGAGAGGTGAAGCGTTGGCCAGACAGCTGCAGCTTACAGCCTGTACACAAGAAGCAGTCCTTATGCCATGGCTGGTCATGGTAGGTCACGCCCCCAGTGGTGATTGGCTGAGAGGAAACAAAAAAGGTGTGATATCATTTAATACTTTTCAGTTTCATATATTCAAAGCCACATGTTGCATTCCAGCTGTTCTTACCTTCTTGCAGTGCACACACTGCAGTGCAAATTGCTTCTCGTAGCAGGGCACGCAGTAGTTATTGTTGTCTTTAGGAATAAAGCTCTTGGTTCCAATGGGCTGCTGACAGCGCTGGCAGGAAAAGCAGGTCTCGTGCCAGCTGTTCCCCTTATGCTCCATCTTCCTGGAGCCTGAGAGACATAGAGACAAATGCAGACAGACAAACAAATATCCCATGACTTGGCAAGATAATAGTGAGGATGGATTATAGCCTATTAAAGGGATAGTTCACCCAAAAATTCTGTCATCATATAATGTTCACCTTCATGTTGTTCCAAACCCGTGAGATTTTCGTTCATCTTCGGAACACAAATGAAGATCTTTTTAATGAAATATGAGAGCTTTCTGTCCCTCCATAGACAGCTACGGAACTACCACAGCGGTTTAGTCCAAATTTTCGAAGGAGACTCGATCACTTTTTATGATGAACACGTTGAATTTAGGTTAGTATTCACATTTAAACACTGATCCGCGAACATAAACAGAAGCTTAACTTAACCTGCTTGGTGCAAAAGAACAAACCTCATTGGTTCTTGCGGAAGCTCAAACGTTCTGCGTAACACAAGAGAATGAACCTCATTGGCTCTCACACGTTTTTTTAGCGTCAGAGTGGTAGTTGCGTAGCTGTCAATGGAGGGACAGAAAGCTCTCAGATTTCATCAAAAATCTTAAAGTCTTGCAGGTTTGGAATGACATGAGGGTGAGTAATTAATGACAATAATTATTTTTGATTTTTTTTTTAACTCTACATCTACAAAATGATAAATAAAATTTGTTTGTGTTTCAAAGGTTTGTGTTTTTTTTAATTTATGAAGATGCTGTAGATTGAACAATACAATGGTATTTTGTACATGCAACTTGTAAATGTAACAACAACAAAAAATAAATAAATAAATCATTAGCCTAATTGTATAAAATGTACTATTAATACAAACGATGCATCCATTTGTCCGACATGTTTTCTTACAGAAAACAGATGTTTTCTGACAGGCCCTCAACTCAGATACCAAGAGTAAATACAACTTTGTATTGATGTTCATATGTGTTCAAATCATAAGTACAGTATGATCTTTCCAACTTGACTGGAAGGCACCATCACCCTCATGTCATTCCACATAAGACTTTCGTTCATCTTCGAAACACATTAAAGACATTTTAAATGAAAACTGAGAGATTTCTGTACTTCCATTGAAAGTTCATTCCACTGACTAAAAGAGTTGATAAAGACATTGTAAAAGAAACCCAACGAGTTTTGTTCTTGTGTGTAATGCAAACATATTTGATATTCCGCAAGAACCAGAGGTTTGTTTTGGCGCATCAAGCACAACAATTGAGCTTCCGTTCACCATATTTGATGTGATCGATGTGTTGATCAATGTTTATATGTGAATAAAAGTAATCTGGTCATCATATAAAGCAATCGTGTTTTTACAGAAGATTATGGATTCATTTTTCAATGTCTTTATGAACGTTCTGAAGCATCAAAGTCTTGTGGAACATTGATAGCAGAATTTTCATTTTTGGGTCAACTATCCCTTTAAATTGATTCATATGTCACACAGTTAATAATGTCAAAAGATACTGTCAGATGCCTCATTGTGATGAGTCTTGATGCATCAATCAGGTTTCTAAATGACTAAGAACATGTGTGAGGAGCATTACAAGCAAGCTAATGTTTCACTTACCTGGCATGATTGTCTTCTTGCACTCATAACATTTAGAGGAATACTCATTGGAATAACACTCAGTACACAGTAATTGCTCGTCCTTGGTGGAGAATGGCTTGTCCACCAGAGAACGTTGGCATTTGAAGCAGTGGAAGCAGTCATCATGCCAGTGACGGTCCTTATAAGACAGATCCTGAGGACAAAAGCAAGCAAGTAAGGACGATTTGAACCTCCATTGTCTCACCTGCATCAAACTTAGGGTTAAGGGAGAATGTGCTTGGCCTCAGTGGTCTTTTTCAGCCTTTGAACTGATAATTAGGGAGAGAGGGAGGGTAAAGGGTTCCTCAATGTCAGCTTCACAGCGGGTCACTCTCCAATGAGAGCCGCAGGTGCTGGCGTCTGCGACCAATCGCAGTGTGATCTGCCAATTGGTGTGCGTTAGTGAGAGTCTGTCCTGGGCTGTGCACGCACATCGCCTCAGGATGCATGTATGACACCACTGCTTTAATTATCCACCAATTTGGAGAGAGAGAGAGAGAGAGAGAGTTTTTTGTGCTCGTTAAATCGCTGGCCCAAGGTGCTATGAGGTCATGCTGATTGGCTGCTTCTAGAGGGGGTAGCGGGATAGCTAACTGGGCCAAGGACACACCACACAGATGTGGTCCCACCCCAGGCCTGTCCTCAAAACAAGTGACAAGCTCCTCATCAGGACTAATGACCATGTAATGTGACACTAACGATAGAAACTCACAGGAGCCTGTAGAGAGAGCCCCACACGTCTATATAAATTTATATTTCTTCTTCCTTTTTAACGTGTTTTTTAGGGCATGTGGTTAAAGTGTTTTGAGTAGCTTTTAGCACTGTGCAATGCTGTTGCTACTGTAGTCCCTAGTTATAGCTCAGGTCCCTTATTTAATGCAAGTGGATGGGATTTTTCACCAGTTTTATCATCTGCAATAAAAAAAGTATGTTTAATCGCTTTGACATGTAAGAGTACACTTCTTCTCAACAAGCTGCATGACTTGAGGTATGATTCATCTCTGTAGCACAAGTCTGTAGCATAGAGCTTAAATGAATAGTTCATCCAAACATGACATTTGTGTAACCCTCATGTTGTTCCAAACCCATAAGACTTTCACACACATCATTTTTTTACCATAAAGTCCAAAAATGTTTACACTTCAAAAAGCACAAAAATACATTGTAGAAGTAATCCATGTAAATATAACAGTTTAATCACTAAGTCTTCTGAAGAGACATGGTCACTTTGTATGATGAACAGATTTAATTTAGGTTTTTATTCACATATGAATACGGATCAATGCATTTACAATGTCCTTTTGTACTTTTTAATAGCGTGACAATTTGGGTTGCGTGGACTTTCAATGGACGGACAAAAATAGCTATTAAATATAGGCTACTTTCATTTGTGTTCCAAAGATGATCTGAAATCTTATGGGTTTGGAAAATCATAACGGTGAGTAAATGAAAGAATTATAATTTTTGGGTGAACTGTCCCTTTAATATGTTCACAGAGTTCAAGGGTAAAACTGATGCTCTGTGTTTCTGTCTCCAAGGTAAATGAGTACTGGTAATTCCACAAAAGCTCATCTGGTCTCTTTGTTTGGTTTTGGACTCACTCCCCAGCACTGATGTCCTGCTGGGATCAGTCCAGTGTGCATGAGCTGGCATTCATACTATTCCCCACCGCTCTCCTGGTGATCTCTCAGCTTTCAGAGGGTCACACAGAGCTCCAAATCATTGTGTACAGTGTTACTAAATAAAAATGCTCAAATCTTGTTCTGCAGAACATACTGAGCTCTGATATGGTGCACAGTCTGTTTGAACTGTCATTCTAATGGAATTAAGAAAAGTGCATATTTCTGGATATTTCCTGCTATTTAAGTTGGAGCACATTTGAAGAAGTAGTGCACTTGATTGCACTTAATTTTTTTTAAACTGTACTTGCAGATTATAAAATATTAATGAAATAAAATCCATTTAAGTGTACTTTTATGACTGTTTAACACACTTAAGTAAGTATACTTTTAAAAGGTGCACTTTGTAATAATGTAAAATGAAAGTTTTTTCCTTTAAAGTACAGTTTAAATCATTAAATCATTAACTAACACTAAAGCACATTTAAAGTACTTGATGTATGTTTAACTGTAGTGTGTTACTTGAAATTACATTTTAAGTTCATATATTTTAAATGTACTATATTATTATTAAGTATAGTATAATATTAGTACTATTCTTCACCTTTACAATAATTACAAATATATTTAAATACATGACATACAAGTTTTAACAGAAACTTAAAGTATATTTTAGTTTACTAAATGCTTGTCAGTACTTTTGATAGTACACTTTAGACAATATCAGTTATTATGAAATTACATATAAAGATGTACTTAAGTCCTACTTAGGTATAGATAAAAAACACTCTAAAGTCAGCTAATTGCATTTAATATAAATTTAAGCTAATATAGCTAATACATTTGCATTCAGTTTTAATTAAGTGTCTGCAAACATTACATTCACTTCACACTTAAATATTATCTTAAATCATGTTATTTCCGTCATAATTAAAGTATGCTAAAGTGTACCAGGGTAGCTCCAGCTGTTTTGGATTGTGTCTTTTAGTAAAAACATTTTAAGGTAGAAATTGTGAAGATTAACATACTCTGCTGTTGCAGCCAATGGGTTTCTTGCACTCCTCGCAGGTGTTGGAGTACAGGCTCTCATAGCACTTCACACAGTATGGATTTTCATCACGCAGAACATACTTGTTCCCAAACAGAGACTCCTTGCAGTAGTGGCAGTCATAGCGCTCCGCCATCTTGGGTTTAAACAGTTCCTAAATAATAAAAGTGTTTTAGATGGTGCAGAAAGGTTGAGGGGGACATTGAGAATGCCGTTCAGATAATAGTTTGGAATCATGTTAGGCATGAAACTTAACTAGTAGGCCTATAATACCAGTGCTTAACCTCTTCTTGATAAAGGCTAACTATATGACGCAAACTTTCTAAAGCAAGAGTGGAATGCATGCCATTGTATTAGTCCCAGCTGTTGTGTCTTCCTCAGAAAAGCCCTGCTAATATTCCTGCGTTATCCCTCAGAACTGTCCAGAATAGCATTTGTGCACTCAAAGCTTACCCGCTCTGAGCTCCACACCAATCCTGTGGCTTATTTTCTCAGAGAGTCTCATTCTAACACAACAAAAGTCTCTGTAAAGCTTGTCTAGCTGTGTCACTTCAGTAGACTTGGTAAAGTGTACCAAGTTCACTACGAGTTCAACTACAGTTGATGGTAAAAAATACTATGGAAGTCAATAGCTACCATCAAATGTCTGCTTACCGACATTCTTCAAAATATCTTCTTTTGTGTTCAACAGAAGAAAGAAACTCTTGAAAACGTGAGGTTGAATAAATGATGACAAAATTTTCATTTTTGGGTCAACTATCCCTTCAATATCTGCTAACACTTTACTTACTTGATGGTCCCCCAACAGGCATTCTACTGACTATAAGTAACTTTGCAAGTAAATGTCAACTTATTCTACTAATCCTAACCTTATCCCTAACAGCCTACTAATATTCAACTACTACTCAATGAGAGTTAGTTGACATGTAGGAGCAACATTGCTTATATCAACAGAATGCATAAAGGGGACCATCAAAATAAAGTGCATCTGCCTTCTGTTGATTAAACCTAAGCTATAGCCACTATGCCACATGAGAGTGAGGTCATGATCTCATTGTGTGTGTGTGTGTGACCTTTATTATAACTTCATAGACTCCTTTATGTTCTGTGCGTCTCCCACAGAGAGGCAGTGGAGTCAGCTAAATCTGCACTGTGAACACTTGTCAGATCACACTGTTGTTTCTGAATGGATTCTTTGATCTGTCCTCAGCCTGGCAAGCTGGCACCAACACTGGGCACCAGATCAAGAGAAGTCTCTGTGGTTCCAGCTGTCCCCAGTGTGTCCCTTACTATCAGTAAAGAGGCATATCTTCCTCAGTCGCCTCAGTCTCAAACAGACATCGACATGCACATACAGTACCCAGGGATTAAATAAGACTGACGCAAGAGCTTAGCTGGGGAATCTTTTTGAGTCATGTGAATTACCTTAATGAGTCATGTGAATTACCTCAATGAAGCCCCAAACCAACCCACTCATTTACGATTAAACCATGAGTGATGCAGTGAAACGTGCAGCTAATTAAAGACAAGAGGGCCTCGGTTTGTGGAACCTTTCAGCCATAACTATGAAGGACTGACAGGTGGCTGTGGAGATGCCTGACGCATTTATTTATCCCCATACCAACAAGTAAGCAAAAAAAGAGGGCAAAACATTTAATACCAGTACTATAGCACTATTTCAGGTATAAATCTCAAACCTGGAAGATTTATTAAAAACCACATCCATTAGAAAATACATACTGGCTCATCTTGGCATGTCCACAAATGCTTTTACATTTCAGTAATCATGTAAAATGCAGCCTACTTTCCACTGCAAATCCTAAGTCTGAAGCACACATTCCATCTCTACTGGTTTAATTTAATAAATAAACCACCTTGAGCTTTTAAAATATGGTTCAGTGAAAAGTATTTGGCTCAGAAGCATTGAAACTATCATAGAGGACAGACAATAGAAAGAAAAGGGAGAATGTGAAACAGCTATTTATGCATTGGAAGAATTTACGTTAAATACAGTATATCGATTGATAATGATAAGATCAGATGTTTTCTGAAAAAATCTGAAGTTTCAGTGAAGATTAAAAAGTTGAAGTTTATTAGATGCAAATAAAAAAGCAATAGGATAAATTGGGTGGAATTAATGGCAAAAACATATAAGAGAAGAGAAGAGAAGAGAAGAGAAGAGAAGAGAAGAGAAGAGAAGAGAAGAGAAGAGAAGAGAAGAGAAGAGAAGAGAAGAGAAGAGAAGAGAAGAGAAGAGAAGAGAAGAGAAGAGAAGAGAAGAGAAGAGAAGAGAATTTTCTTGATGCTCAACTTGCCTGTCCTGTGCCGTGATGTGCTGTGCGTCTTTGGTTCTTGAAAGAGAGATGGAGGAGCAACTCCTGTGCTCCTCTTTATTGGATTACTCCCCCTGTGGAAGGGCAATGGGGGGACTGAAATGGGTTGGACACTTTATCAGGAACTATAAATACATAGACACCACTAAGCCACAAAATCTACTGCATGCACCCCGTACTTGACCATACATGCTCTTATGTAACAATTCCGTAAACTTATATTTCCACTGAATCCATATGGGCTTTGTGAGTAAAAGAATGTTTAGATTCATAAAATATATGCATAGTGTATGCCATGCATATATTTTCTACTATATTAACTGCATCGAATAATTAGAGTCTAATAATTAGAGTCTAATGCATAACCTTAAAGGGACAGTTCACCCAAAAATGAATTAATTACTCCCCCTCGTATTGTTCCAAACACATTTAGACTTTCGTTCATCTTCAGAACATAAATGACGATCTTTTTGATGAAATCTGAGACCTTTCTGTCCCAACAGATTATTTAAAAATTTCTGAAGAGACCTGATCGCTTTATATAATGAACAGATTGAATTTTGGGTTTTATTCACATATAAACATTCAGTTGAGCTTCTGTTTATGTTCGCTGATAAATGTTTAAATGTGAATAAAAGCCTAAATTAAATCCATTCATCATATAAAATGATCGAATCTCTTCAGAAAATGTCGACTAAACTGCTCAATTAAAATGGATTAGTTTTATGATCTCTTTATGAACTTTATGAAGCGTGAAAGTGGTAGTTGCGTAGCTGTCAGTGAAGAGTACTCTCAGATTTCATTAAAAAGATCTTCAGAATTTACATTTTTGAGTGAACTATCCCTTTAAGAGTGATATATATTACATATATTACAAAAGTGGACTTTTCAAGCTGAAAAGACCATCTTAGACTATAATGATTTTCCATTGGTATTTCAACCAACAAGCTTCTTAACCAACAAGACTTCCTTTGTCAAACTGCTCCACCCAAAATACCATACTGGATGATAAAGTAAGTCTTGCTGGTTCCCATGCACACACTAGCTTCCCATCCAAAACACAACATATATGCTGATGACCAGCATTACTGGTGTTTACACTGCAAAGGTCAACGTGAACATACAGAAAATATATATGTTCTGAATGTTTTTGTCACCTAATATTGAACCAATTTGGTAGAATTTTATTTTTTTATGAATCATCATTTCAAATTGCAATTTTACATCACATGCAAGCTGTTGTAAGGTGATCATTAGGTAGTCTTAAAAGTATGAGAACCACTTGAGAAAAAGTTGTACCCATGCTTCTCTAGATTAATCCATCCAACCCACAAAGGTCATTTGTTTTAAATCTACCAATTTGGTAGATGTTTTCATCCAAAACAATTGATATTGCATTCAGTTCATGCATTCCCTGGAAATCAAATCCATGACCTTGGTTTTACATAACTGTTTGAGCTAAAGTACAAGAATACAAGTTTTTATAGAATACCACACAGAATGCTATGAGTTTTACCTGAATACTTGCAAATAAATAAGTACCTTTAGTAGGTTTTGGCTTTCAGTCATGTCCTTAATAGGATTTCCTTGCCCCATCCTGGCTCGTCTCCATCGCTCCGGCCACAGTATGAGCAAAGGCCTGTGTGTGATACTGTAAAGTTGCTTAGTGACAGAGTGGAGGAATAGAAGGGAACTCTGGGAAGCTTTCGTCACTGTGGCTGATGGTTCACAGTGAGATGGTGAGACCCAACACCTGTTTGCTCCAAACTTTCCCTATCTCATCTGTCACTCCCATGGGTCCTACGATTTACTTATGGCTAGAGCCAAAATCTTTGCCAGTCATCAATTAACACTTGAATTTCCACGATCACATTGCAAATGGAGGTGTTATTTATCCCTGGCTGTGACTATTATATATACTATATATTTCTAGGAGATATAATTAGGCCATTACCATTCTATATTGCTAATGATAATGATTTATTTATGCGGCACATTTCCTTCATGTATACTTTCTGACACGATTAAGGATTTTTACACAATCTAAATGATGCATCTCTATCTAATAAAAAGCACCACTGACAGAACAAGCAGCTGACAGTTATTTTGAAGAGAAGCGCAAATACCTTTCCAAAAAAATCCATATACAGAAGTGGTTTTTCAGAAGAAAATTAAAGTCATCCAAAGTACATTATGATGTATCGATGCATTTTACAATCCAATTTAAACTTGGACTCAAGACAATGTTAATACAAGCCTTTACGATACGCTGTTCAAATATAGCCTTAATGTCATAAAGCAATCAGAGAGATATTAATTTCAGTGATACACTAACCATTTGAGCATTTATAGCTGATTGTTCCCACTGCGGGCCAGAGGGAAACACAACTTCTTGAGCTTCATGGTGTTGAGAGTTCATGCCATCAATACAACACGAGAATGTGAAGACAGAACGGATGCCACCAAAAGTGCACAGGCCAGGCTGATTAGCACACGTACACGGGGCTGGCATTGCCACACACCTTAGCCTCTCTGCCCAGTGATAAGGCCTTGGATAAATCCAGCAATGGTCTAGATTACAGTACAAGAGGTACAGCTCAATCTCTGTAAGGTCAGCAGTGATCCTCCTGGGCTATCACACTGGCAGTAAATCACCCAGCTCTGCCAGATCTGACCAGTCCAACAACAGTGTACATAGCTAGAAAAGATGTGTTAATGTCAGGATGTGATGTACTTTTAGTGCAGTTATTTAGTCCAAAACACATCTCTATACAATGTAACTTTGTGTGTGCCTGCCCATTGTATGGTTCCCAAAACAAGATGAGCTCTTCCAAGAACATTAATCTTTTATGGTATAGTAGAACAAACATTTTTGCAGCCCACATAGCTACTTTATGGTAACACCGTGTCCTAACACGCGATGATTCTATTTTAGAAACGGTTTCTCTGCGACATCGAGGCTGAAACAACAACAGAAGTAGCCTATAGCCTAATCTCGGGTAGGCTTACTGTTTTTGTGTGCATTATTTAATGTTAAAAGTGTCTGTGTGAGTTTGAATATCATTTTCTGTGTCTTTTATAGCCGTAGCCTACTGAAAGCAACAATTAACCTCATATAGTTCAAAAGAAATAAAAGTGAACAAGAACGTTCAAACTGTCAACTCATTGTTAACAGAGTTTATTCTATGACTACGATTGTTTCAGTAACTAAGTATGTATTTTTTATCATGTTAAAATGGTGTAACATTAATAAATTTGATTATGTAGTCTACTTATCCATTTCGTTGCGCCGGGAGCGTACCAGACCCCGTCGGCGCCCATGCGCTCTTCTGATTGGCTGTGATTTTTATCGTGTCTAATAGTCGCGTCACGTCTGGTAAGGACAGACAAATTATTTGTCGCTGGAATCTTGTCGCATCGCGTCCGTAGAGGATCGCGTCTGGTTACAAAACGATGTAACATCGTGTCCTTGTTACATATACATACTTAGACTAGCCTACTGCAGCAATAACAGTAGCCTAAATGATGCATCATTTCATGCAGCTAACCCTATTCCTAACCCTATATTATGCATGTTGTTAATTAATATTCATAATTAATAATTAAATATAGGCTACTTAAATGTACAATTAGACTGTAACTAGGAAACCTTAAAATCAAGGTCTTTTTACGTTACATGTATTTACTATAGTAAAAACAGTAAATTACTAACACTATAATCCCTAACATTTTTTTAAGTAGGCCTACACTGTAAAAAGGACATAAAGTGTGATCACACAAACTAATTTTTTTTTTTTTTTTTTACTTTTTTTTTTTTACCTGCATGTAGCTATAGCCTATATTTCTATGCTACACTCTTCTATGCTAAGGAATGTCACATGCATCTGACAGGAAGTTTCTTTTTAAGGCTTTTAAAGGTTACTATGGTTTTACTAAAAAAAAAAAAAAAAAAAAAACATCTAAAACCACCTGAAAGCAATCAACTCAGATGTCCAACCACCATTGTGCAACCACCAACCAACAGTGCAAACTTTGTCCAGTTCCATTTAAATGATTTATACATGCATGAAAATCGTTTTATCCGAATGTGCTGCCAATTTTTGTGAAAATTCTCATTTAATGAATTAATTTATGATAACTAATGTTTTAAATTCATGAAACCATCATGCAATATGTGTTCTGAACCATCTGTTGTTGGAGCAACTCGGGTTTTATCTTTTATTTTGGAACATAATGTTGCTGCTCATGAAGCAGCACAGGCAAGAGGTCTATAACACATTAAATGGACCCCCATATGGTGTCGAGCAACAATATATAAATCTCTCAGTGACTGAACAAAATTCCACAGCTTACAACTCCCTAACAGGAGACCTTGATACTTGATTTGACGTACACAGCATAACATCATTAGAGTCGTAGTTTTACTCATTGACCAATGCAAATTAAGTTAGGAAAGGTTTAGTTGCTCATGACGTTCCTTTCCCCCCCCCCCCCCCCCCCCTGAAACTTTATAGTGTCATGAGATTTTGAAAGAAACACATGTAGGCTTATGCATATTTTTCCATGCTCAGTGCTGTTATTTGCAATAACTTAAAAATAACAAAGGTATCGGCAGATGATTTACCATGTAACTTCATAGTGATTTTGATAGGATTTCTTTTGTAACAAACTAAACTAATATCACCCCGAGAACCACTGGTTACTCATTAAAAACTAATTAAAAAGGTCAACCGAACTCTGTGTTTTTCCATGCAAGCCTAGTTTTCAATCCCCACTATATCATATGTGACCCTGGATCACAAAACCAGTCACAAAGTGAACGGGTATTTGTGGCAATAGTAAACAAAACATTGTATGGGTCAAAATTATCGATTTTTCTTTTATGCCAAAAATCATTAGGATATTAAAGATCATGTTCCATGAAGATATTTTGTAAATTTCCTATACCGCAAAATATATCAAATTTATTTTTGTGAGTGAATGCAACCAATTTTTTTGCACCCTCAGATTCCAGATTTTCAAATAGTTGTATTTCTGCCAAATATTGTTATATCCTAACAAACCATACATCAATGGAAAGCTTATTTATCAGCTTTCAGATGATATATAAATCTCAATTTTAAAAAAATGACCCATTTGCATTGCAAGAATGAATGCTTGTCTCCGAGCCTTAACTCGGTGCGTCATGGTAACTCGCTCAACTTGAAAATCACAAAATCGAATTCAATACTAAATTCTTTCCCAAAATTACAACATTGGATTTTCACAGAATTTGGGATGTTTTTTTTTTAAACATGGGAGAAGTGAAAACCTGTTGCCAAGTATTTAAGTGTTTGAGTGTTTGATGCCAAAAATGCTGTCTAGGTCCTTGAGTCTTGTGTTGGGTGGGTGATTCAAGTGTGAAAGGATATACACTGTAAAAAAAAATATTGTTGGTTTAACTTAAAAAAGTACCTGGTTGCCTTAAAATGTTGAGTTGATTGAAATTTAAAAAATTAGTTAATGCAATGAAGGAGATTGGTTGAATCAATAGAAACTCAAAATATTATGTAATCTGAACCACATTAATTATCTAAATTGATTTGACATAAGATATTTTCATTATTAGAACTGATAAATACTAGCTTCAGTAGCCTACCTCTTACTGATAGGCTATGCAGTAGGCCTATAATGATTAGGCTACATTTTAAGATAATAAATAAATCATGTTAATAATACACAAAAAGGTGTTAAGACTGTGTCTGATATAAAGTTCATTTTTAACACTTCAAATGCAGATTGAATGTGCAAGTATTATTGTGCAGTATGCTACTCTATATTCACTGTAAAAATACTAAGTGTGGTAGCTGCTATTTCAACATAATCTCTAACTCGGGGACTTTAATGAATGTTACTTATTTTCTGTAATTTCATTGTCATAGAGTATAAATCTACATGAAGAGTTTTAAAACAGGAACCCCGGGGAAGGAGGGTGCTTGGAGCTTTATACATTACTGTAATTCTCAAACATATTTAATAAGACTGAGAATGAATAACATAATGAGATATAAAATATAATGTTATTAATTTGCTATTGGCTTAAGTATAATGACAATACAAAAGCCAATTATTTAATTTTAGAACAATGCTGTTTTTCTCTCATTTACTCCTCTCGGGTCTTTAAAAACATATAGCTGCCTATATTTTAGGAAGGGGGTCCCTCACAAGGATCATGATGTTTTTGGGTCCTTGGCATCAAAATGTTTCAAAACTCTCTCATAAGAAGACATTTGTGAATAAATCCGAATTTCCATCTAAGTTGCATGTGCTTGATATTCACTGACCTGAGATCTTCTTACCCATGATGTAATTAGGAAGCACACATTCTGTCCCTTCATTTAAATCACCATATGGATGTTTACCACAAAGATGTTAACTTACTAATAAAATTACATTATTGAATTATTTGGTGATGGACTTCCATACTGACATCATGGATTACTTGGAAACAATTCCGCTAATTTAAGACTGTGGCTTAATTATTAACAAGGGCACATGACTGGAAACTTAGTTTAGGTGACTTCTTTAAGATAAAAAGGTCAAAATGACATGAGCCATGAGGAAGAAAAAAAATACACTTTTTAAAAATTTAAGAAGGCTTGTTGACTGAAAGGTCAATACTGGAAAACTTTTATTTGAACTGAAACTAATTTGTTGTTGTGTTAAGGGTATTAGCCGAAGCATTAACCAATTTTGCTCAAACAAATTCAGAATTCAAATTTAAGTGACCCCAAATGACCCTCTACTTTCGCATCTGTGCCCATGACTTGCTAGATCTTTTGCTAAGTTGATGTACAAAGACATCTTGTGTTTGTTACTTGTGCATATTATAAAAATATATCCATTCAAGTTACTCAAGGATTGCTTTTGTAGTTAAAGCATTTAAATACATCTAGTCTCTGAAGTTCACTCATGTCTTAATTCCCAAACAAATCCCTGCTGACACCCATTATACAATTACGCCATCTGAGGGACTTCTCACTCTTTCCACCTTAAACAACACTCCTCTGTGTTTGTGTTCTGTGCACACATGCAAGCTCTGTGACTTATTAAGCACTTGCAGTCTTTCGAGGATCTGTGTCTCTTCTTGTTGCCTCCGAATAGATGATCCAGTGTTCTGTATAAGTTATATAGTAAAATGAAGTAAACTGGAACAAATTATAATGCTGTGAATAAAAAATAAATCTTTTTAATCAAATTAATGATTGTAGAGCACATTTAAAAAAAACGAGGTTGACCAAAATGCAGTACAATTAAAGGAGAACTCCGGTCAATTTTAACATTGAGCTAATTTTTTTGTACATTTGGAGTGCTGTCAATACAGAGAACAACGACAAAAATCGGTGTTGCCTACACCGAGTTATTCTATTAAAATTTGCACCCTGTTGACTTCAATAGGGCAAGTACTAAACCTGATTTTAACATACTTGATGTGTCATTACAAGTGCACAGAAAATGTGAGTGATTCCTTCTGAGTGAACACGAGTGGATCTGACTGCAGTAGATGTGAAAGATATGAATAAAAATGGTGTTATTTAAGCCAGGGCAAATTCCTGTTTACATCCTGTTTTTCGGTTGAAGTCCAAAGTAGGCAGTCAGATCCACTCGTGTTCACTCAGAAGGAATCACTCACATTTTCTGTGCACTTGTAATGACACATCAAGGATGTTAAGAGCCTAAAAGCAGGTTTAAAACTTGCCCCATTGAAGTCAACAGGGTGCAAATTTTAAAAATAGAATAACTCGGTGTAGGCAACACCGATTTTTGTAGTTGTTCTCTGTATTGACAGCACTCCAAATGTACAATAAAATGAGCTCAATGTTAAAATTGACCGGAGTTCTCCTTTAAGAAAATAACCACTATGAATAAATAGGGAACAAGATAGAGAAATAAAAGCAAAATAAACAAGCAATAGACAATCAACAATATAAGGCAATAAAATCATAAAATATGTATTTACAACAAAAGTCTTACAGTGTGAAGCACAGTGATTTTGGGGATGTTTGCTTTACTTTCGCAACATGGCGACTTGTTATTAATAATGGAAGCATGAATTCTGATAATATACCAGACACATTTTAAAGAGAATGTCCTTTCATCAGTACAGGAGCTGTATTTGGGTGATGCAGCAGAACAGTGATCCAAAACACAGAAGCAATTCCACAGCTGAATGGCTTAAAAGTAACAAATTTTTTTTTTTTTTGGAGTGGCCTATATAGGCCTGGAGACAAGGAACCAAGATTCTGAAAGAGCAGTTCAGATTCATCACAATCTCTTAGGTAGTTCTGCAAAGAATAATGGACAAAAATTACTTCAGAGACAGCAAAGCACATTTTAAATGACAGGTAGTGTTTAGTTGCTGTAATAGCTGCTGTCCAACTGGTTTAAAAGGACATTTACTTGTTCACAGGGGTGATGTGAGCCACTGTTAATGATTTGCTGATTTTTCACTGAAAGGAGAAAATAAAACAAAAAATGCTGCAAAATTGTGTCATTATTAAGGTTCCCTTAAAGGACAAGTTCGGTATTTTACACTTAAAGCCCTGTTTACAGATCGTTTCTGATGAAATAGAACGGTTAAGATTAAATTTTGGACAAATGCTGCTGTCCCAAGAATTTTAGGTTTCTTTCGCTTTCCCCCCCACCTACAGAATAACTGCATAGGTGCACTGGAACAATCCTTCCTAAAACGCATTAAACTTTCGTTTACAAAGGCGTGAAACTCACTTAGTGGTCAGGGGTGTTCACTGATATGCTCACACAAAAATCGCTGCAAAAGATGCTTTCCAACAGGTGTTTTACCATTCGTTGTAAAACTGTGGACCTATTTTTCCAAACGTCTCACACCCATAGATTCTTCCGTTGAGAGCTTGAATAATAGACTCCAGCCCAGTTGGTGGCGATAATGCACCTTTGCAAGCAAACCACTGGCATTTGTTTGCGATCCGCCGTAAAAAAAAAAAAACACAAGAAGAAGAAGAAGAAGAAGAAGAAGAAGAAGAACACAACCCCATTTCAGTTTCCGCGGCGGAGTAATACCGTGCCTCACATCACATCCAATACAAGTCAATGGAGTTGGACAAAACTACGATAAAACCTGTTGGAAAGCATCTTTTGCAGCGATTTTTTGTGTGAGCATATCAGTGAACACCCCTGACCACTCGGTGAGTTTCACGTCTTTGTAAACGAAAGTTTAATGCGTTTAGGAAGGACTGTTCCAGTGCACCTACACCTATTCTAGAGGTTTTGGGGAAAGCGAAAGAAACCTAAAATTCTCGGGACAGCAGCATATTTGTCCAAAATTTAATCTTAACCGTTCTATTTTATCAGAAACGATCTGTAAACAGGGCTTTAAGTGTAAAATACCGAACTTGTCCTTTAATGCAATATTACCTTTTGCTTGATAATAGCGAATAACATGCATTCGAGATACTTTTCATATCAAGTACTTTTCATGGCACTGTAATTTTTGCCTGTGGCCTCATGAAACCCTATAGTTCTTGGGAAAATCTTGTCCTCCTCTCTTCTCTCCTCAAATAGCCCAAATCTATTTGACCAATTAATCCCATTTGCATTGCAAGAATGAATGCTTGTCTCTGAGCCTTAACTCGTGTCATGGTTCTCTTTTCAACTTGAAAATCACAAAATCGAATTCAATACTAAATTCTTCAGAATTTGGGATGGTAAAAAAAAAAAAACATGGGAGAAGTGAAAACCTGTTGCCAAGTATGTAAGTGCTTGATGCCAAAAATGCTGTCTAGGTCCTTGAGTCATGTGTTGTGTACATGTGATTCAAGTGTGAAAGGATATATTCAGATAAGCTAGGCTATGTTCAATGCAGTAGGCCTATAATTATTACATTTAGATAATGATATGATTTAGATAATGATTTAGATAATAAATTGTTAATAATACACAAAAAGGTGTTAAAAGACTGTGTCTGATATTACTTAAATTTTATTTGTAACACTTCAAATGCAGATTTAATGTGCAAGTATTATTGCGCAGTATAGGCTACATTCACTGTAAAAATACTAAGTGTGGTAGCTGCTATTTCAACATAATCTCTAACTCTGTGACTTTAATGGAAGCAAATTTGCGCTGGGAAAGTTAGGTAGGTCTGCATGCACACATGACTGGATAACATCGATTGCAGGGTAAATATCCCACTGCATACTGAAAACCCCTGTCGTGGTCAGCTGTAATGTTTACAGAAAACTATTTACTGTACTCAGACTTGTGCAGCATCGGTTGGAAAGAAATGTGTCTCCTCCTGGTGGCTAAATTGTGAACAGCTGTTTATTGTAATTCGCTGCTGGCCACGTCAAATTTGTGCGCCACTTATGTCACAGCGGCTGCATGTTGAATCAGCACCGGCGACTGGCGAGGGCTTTTAACCAGTAATTTATTTAAAATGACGGTGTTTCACGACGAGGTTGAGATAGAAGATTTTGAGTATGATGAAGAAACAGAAACATATTATTTTCCTTGTCCATGTGGTGACAGATTTGCGATAACGAAGGCAAGTTGTTCTAGCAGAATCTACACATTACTTGACTAACGTTAATCATTTCCAGATTAATATTTTTCACAGTAATATATGTGTGTCCATTTCTATATTATTTATATGAATCTGTGATCGTTGTTCCTTCCTGTTATGTTAGCGGGCTTGGCTTATGGATTAAACTTGAAGAACTACGAGACATTAACCAAAAGACCATTAAAGATTAACCAAAACTCAAAGAGTGTGAGAGTTTAACTAGGGGCATATATATATATATATATAAACCCTGAAAAATACTTACTGTTTTGTTAAGATGAATCCTCTGTTTTTCAGGAGGATCTTGAGAATGGTGAAGAAGTGGCCACCTGTCCGAGCTGCTCACTTATAGTAAAAGTAATCTATGATAAGGTAAGATGTTTAGTATGTTCTGATATTTGTGTATAGCCAACTTGGCTTGGTCATTGATTTGTTGTTCTGCACTATAAATAATAAATAAATAGATAGATAGTTTTGTGACGTTTTTAAAAAGATAGTTCACCCAGAATGAAAATTCGTACTCATCCTCATGTCGTTCCAAACCTGGAAGATTTTGGTTAATCTTCGGAACACAATTGAAGATCTTTCAGATTAAATCTGAGAGCTTTCTATCCTTCCATAGACAGCTACGCAACTACCACTTTGACGCTTCAAAAAGTTCATAAAGAGACCATAAAACTAATCCACATGAGTTGATTGATTTAGTCCAAAATTTTCTGAAGAGACTCGATCACTTTATATGATGAACAGAATGAATTTAGGCTTTTATTCACGTTTAAAGATTAATCAGGGAACATGAAAAGAAGCTCAACCGAACCTGCTTGACATGCGAACAAACCTCATTGGTTCTTGCGGAAGCTCAAACGTTAACCTCATTAATTCCCGCATGGCAAGCGAACATGCTTGAGCTTCTGTTTATCATAACTGATGTGTGAGTTGATGAATGTTTATATGTGAATAAAAGCCTAAATTCAATATGTTCATCATATAAAGCGATCGTGTCTCTTCAGAAAATTTGGAATAAACCGCTCAATTCATATGGAGTAGTTTTGTGATCTCTTTATGAACTTTTTGAAGTGTCAAAGTGGTAGTTGAGGAACTGTCAACGGAGGGACAGAAAGGTCTCAGATTTCATTTAAAAAGATCTTCATTTGTGTTCCGAAAATGAACAAAAGTCTTACGGTTTTGGAACAACATGAGGGTGAACTATTTGGGTGAACTATCCCTTTAATGGGACAAGGGCACGATCCAACTATCAATCAATTCCAAATGTACAAAATCAAGTCCTGTTCTACATTTTTTTTCACAACTTCCATTTCATGCCGACTTTAAAAAAAGGCCTTCATATAGTATCTGTTCAACAACTATTTTGAGTTTCAAACTCCATTAAGCGACCACTTAATGCCATCTGATAACATTTGACCTCAACTGTTTTAAAGTCATCATGTAGGGAAATTTGCAATAGTCTTTTCTTAGGCTGCGTCTGAAAGCATAAAAATGCTGCCTTCAAAGAAAGGATGTATTCCAAGGTTGGACGGCATTAAGACATGTCCAAATCCAATGTTAGCTTCACTACCTGTCTCCTGAGATACCTTCATCTGATCGATTTTTGAAGTTGACATAAGACCAGTTCACATAGCACAGACAAACATCAACAAACACGTTCGTTGGGTTTTGTCGGATCAAGTGTGTTACCCTGTCGGGGTTTGTGTTCACCCGACTGCATAATTCAATTAGCGTTTGTCTGTGTCTGTTGGGGCACTGTGAACATGACAGGTATTCTTCATAAAATTCTAAATCCAATGGCCAGCTTGTTTGTTGGTGTTTGTTGGCACTTGTCTGTGCAGTGTGAATTGGCCAATAGATGTATCCCTCACTGCCTTTGATATCCCACAATCCTGTGCTTTCCATTCTGTGACAGTTGAACTAAAAAATAAAGATGGCGTTCAAAATTTTGCGGTTTCTGGTCAGTTTGTATGTAAATGTAAGTTTTTGACATACTAAGTCATTGCTTGATAAGGCTGTGAGGAAACAAGTCAGCTGCCTAAGTTTTCGGATGCAGTCTTAAGGCCTGTGCACACCGGGACGAATTTCGCGCGCGATATTCGCCGACGTTTAACGGCTCTTGACTAAACAAAGGGCGCCAATGTGAGTGTGCACACCGACGCAAAAAACGCCACGCGTAAAAGCGTCATTTTTTTTTTAAAAACGCCTCGGGTTCGTTTTTTTGGTTTGACGCGCCGCGTCAAAAACTATCCGACCAATGAGATTGGCGCTTTTGCTCACGTGTCTGGAGCTTCTGAAGTTACAGTAAAACACAACTTGGGGGCGCTCAAACACAAAATGGTCTTGCCGAGCACACATACGTAACGGCGAAGAGGATATATGCCAAGTTCATTCATAGACAGTATATAAACAGTAGCGTCTACACTGCTGGGAAGAAATAAGACGAGGAAGAGGCAAGGCAAGATGAATGTAGAGCTGCTGGTCTCGTTGGTGTCGGAACATAAAGAACTATATGACAAACGTGACAGCGACCACAAAACCGGGGTATTTCTGTTTTACATTAAGCGCCATCTAATGTCAGGGAATGAATTTGCATGTTCACTCGGCTTCTCCCCTGCTTCTCCCCTACTGTGACATATATCTGAGTAATGCTTTTCAAACAAGAAAAAGTATAGAGCGGGACTTGATTTTGTCCATTGGGAATTAATTGGATGGTTGTGGTTTGCTGTTGCTGTGATCTCGTGTGAGAGTGACAGGTTTCCCCGCCCTCATGCCAGTAAAAAAAAAAGTTATTTTATTTAAAGATTAATATAACAATAATAATGTATGCACAAATACTTAATTTATAATAAATACTGCAATATTCCATAACATTTTTTTTTAATTTAGCGTGATTTTGAATAACATTTCATATAAAAGCTTATATTTTTGTTGTAGGAGCAGTTCATGTGTGAAGAAGTAATTGAAGCACCAAAAACATCAGAAAAAAAACTAGAGCTGGCCCAGAGCTGAGACATCGACACGACGACACCACCTGATTCTTTGCTCTGAGAATGGACATGGTCACCTGTCTTTTCACAGTTACTCACTACATATGCAGATCTTTTGTGTGGAAACTGAATGGATCTCACTGACTGATACATTTTGCGCCAAAATTTTGCACATGAAGTACTTTTCGGTTAAAGCTATTTATTTTTTTAAAACCTTTTTAAAATATGCTCTGTTCTCTTTTGAAAATAAAATTCTCAGATATTGAGAACATATTGTAATACTGAATCAATTCAATTCACATTTATTTTTACAGCGCTTTTTTTACAATACACATCATTTTAAAGCAGCCTTACAGAAGGTGCATGAGTCCATATTACAATTTAGAGCGATCTATGAGTTATGCATTTCAGAAATGTACATATACAAAAATCACAGTTAGCTAAAAATGTATTAATTTAAACAATGTAATTTAATGCAGAAACAATGATCTCATTGAATTAATAAATACTTGTTTGTTAACAAATGATTATGACATTTAGTAAAATATAGCATTGGTGAATATAGATTCAGAGTTTGTCATCTGAAGTCATCGCAGGAGTTGGCGCCGTCTCTTCATTGGTGTTGGGCATCTGAAGTCTTCATAATAGGCTGGATCCAAACTGGAGCTGACATACTCTCTAGTTACCTCAGGATGGGCATCCCAAGATAAAACAGAGAAACAAATAGGAAATAATTAGCGTAGCTGCTGTTGCAAATGGTGCAAATACCGCTAGTAATTTCCTCTAGTTCATTTGTGTGTTTGGGTACACTGAGAAGGAGCAGGCAGGTTTTTTGTGAATCTTATCACGATAGTATTTGGGAGAATTGTTCTACCTGGCCGATAACGTGGCACAACATGGCAAATCTCAACAGTACGCAGTATGCACGTTACAATTAATGAATTGATCTTTTCATGGTCAACAGGTGGCTTTTGGTTCTACTGTATGCAATTTGGTGCTCTTCCTGAAATCCCACCTGCTGCTCCTTTTTCAACTCTTGTAATATTTTCATCATTTTATTTATATATACATTTCTCCTATTGGCAAAAAGGGTTCTTTAAAATTGAGTCAAGAACCCTAGCCCACTGAACTTTATTTCTTTCTTTCTTTGTAAGAGTGTGTAATGTTAAAATATAAATCTACCATGTCATGCTAAGCTGTATGAGCAAATTTTAGAATGTGTGATTCTTGGTATTATCTTTAGACACCAGAGGGTGCTATATGTTCAACAACAAAGATCAAATGTACAGAAGAATTCTATATTTAACTTTATGGTAAGGACATCAATGTTTAGGAATTTGTTTGTAATTTAACACTGGGTGGCTTAATAACATAAGACAGCTCTGATGTCAGTCAAAATTTAAAATCTATTTAACAATTGTGTAGCAAACCAGCCTGAAGGAATGGGCTGATATCAACCAACAGTAAGCAAAACTTAAATAGATATATTTCCTAAAAACTTAAAGCTGACATTGCTGTAAAAGGTGGCTCTAAAGATGTAAATATTCTTACGCAGCACATTTCAATTTTTACTGCATAATTTCTAAAATAATATTAGATTTTGATTCTCATTTGCATATAAATAAAATAAAAAGCATCCGTAGTATATTTGCATCTATATTTGATTATTTAAAAAATGCATTATTTTAGTTTCACCCACAACTACTTACCTGAGCATGGCTCAAACTCCATCATCAAGTTTGCAGACAACATCGCAGTGGTCTGACAGTGTGGTGTGCAAACAACAATCTTACACTCAATTCCCAGAAGACCAAGGAGCTGATTGTGGACTACCAGCAGACTAAGAAAGGCTACACACACACTCCCATTTACATTGATGGGACTGAAGTGAAACGTGTGACTAGCTTCAAATTCCTGGGTGTCCATATCTCTTGAGGATTTTTCCTGGACCATCAACACTGCTACTCTTATCAAAAAGACGCAACAGCGCCTTTAGGCTACTTCCTTAGGAAGCTAAAGAAAGCTCACCTGTCCCCCCATATCCTGCTGAACTTTTACAGATGCGTAATTGAAAGCATCCTAACAAACTGCATCACAATGTGGTATGGCAACTGCACTGTCTCAGACCAGAATGCCTTCCAACGGGTGGTGAAAAATGCCCAAAATATCATTGGTGCTCAACTATACCCCGATCAAAGATATACCACAAATAATGCCTATGAAGGGTGAGAAGCATTATTAAAGACATCTCTCATCAAAGCCATGGGCTGTTTGTTTACTCTTCTTCCATCTGGGAGACGTTATAGGACCTTTCACTGTCGCACCAGCATGACTCAGAAACAGTTTCTACGGTCAACCTACTGAACTCTAAATTAAAATGATGAACACTACATCCAACCTGAACCTCCTTATAAATAAAAAAAGGGAAAAGTCTGCACTGTACATTAACATGCTTCCATACTGCAGTAACTGCACACTTACAAATGTGAGCCTGGATCACAAAACCAGTCACAAGTAGCACGGGTACATTTGTGGCAATAGCCAGCAATACATTGTATGGGTCAAAATTATCGATTTTTCTTTTATGCCAAAAATCATTAGGATATTAAGTAAAGATCATGTTCCATACAAATATTTTGTACATTTCCTACCAAAACATTTATTTTTGTGAGTGAATGCAGCACAATCGCGAACATAAATGAATAACTTGGCGATTTTCTCAATGTTTCGATTTTTCTGCACCCTCAGATTCCAGATTTTCAAGTAGTTGTATCTCTGCCAAATATTGTTCTATCCTAACAAACCATACATCAATGGGAATCTTATTAGGCAATTTCAGTTATGTTCTTGCCAGTCCCAAATGCCACCCACAACTCCTCAATGTCCAGCTCTGACACATGTGCAATGGCTAGAGCCACAACATCTGTGTCCACATTGCACAGGGTGATCTTTTTAAATCCTTTTCTTGCAGCATCCACTGCATGGAGTAGCATCCTTGTATCTGCCTCTTCATGTGTGCAAGGGGCAGTCTGATCTGATTCTTGTGGGTGAGATGATTGGGTCCGCCGCATGTATAAGCAACTTGTTTGGTAGTCAACATTTTCACAAGGTTCCTGGCCAGAGAGTAAAACAGCTCTGTTTTGTTTTTATCCACTCTCAAAGAGCTTCCTCTTTAAAGGGGCAGTGATGCGTTCTGTGCCCTGCATCCTCTCTGCAACCAAGAGTTTGTACTGCTCTTGGTCCTTCCTCTCAGCAACCCAAACAGCATCCACAACAGCTTGGTCTGCTAATTCTCTTGAATTCAGCTTCAGAAGGTTGTTGCTGTCCTCTTTGAAGGGGTTTCCCATTTCAACCAACTCACATGTCTTTTGAATTTCAGCTGGACACTTTTGGCCTGTTCATGATGTCTGTTTTCAGAGACGCCCTTATTGCTGAACTCCAAGGCATTCTCAAACTCATCACTTATGCTGGGTAAACACTACAATATATTCGGGGTGATAGACGGGACTCTGTCTGTGAATGGAATCTGATGGTGTGTGGTGTGCTTTCCTGGTCACATCGCGGCACTCCACACACTAGAGCAACAAAACAGATAAATCTATGATTTTTTTATCGTCATGTTTGTGGTCTCTCACATTTAGAAAATATTATAAGATTTAAAAAATCTTTTAGTGTGGCCCCAGCTTCAATGACATTGTCAGATACTGCAATTCTTCTCACAACGTCACCGAATTCACCATTAACTACTTGTAGGCCTATATGTATAAGGTATCATTGTAATCCTTGACCATCAAAACATAGTGGTAGACATAAAATGTTCCATGTTATAATGTTTGGTTCAGGAGATATAATACAAAATACATAATTCAGTTGTGGCGGAAAGCAAAATGGCCGCCACAAGGCGTTTTTGCGATGGCTCCATTTCTGAAAATGTTCAGGGCCGCAAACTGTACATGTGTACCTGGCTTCATGCTTTTATGAAAAAGTGAACATAATTTTAGTCCACATATCACCTGGACTATATGACTGAGCCAACCCTGGAACACTGCCATGAATTAATCATTTTAGTGTTTCCATTTGGTATATTCACAAATCATAATTCGGCTTTCATTGATTTCCTGTCATCTAAATTTTCTTTTTTGGCTTGTCAGCAGCCGGCTTTGGTGTGTGTGTGTGTGTGTGCGTGTGTGAGATAGAGAGACAGACAGCAGTTTTCTGTCCTTCAGATGATATTGAAAGGCCCATCTCTCTGATGACTGTGGCATCCCTCATGAGCCAGCTGCAGGAACACTGCACTCAGTCAATAGCATTTCAAATCACTCTCACTGAGCTGATCAGAGATTGAATATGGGCTGCCAGCCACACACACACACCCCTCAGAGAGAATATGTGCATAAAAAGAGTCAAAGTCAAGGATGATCAGTGTTCACACAAATGCCAACAACATGACATAAAAGCACATGGTTATGGAGAAGCAAACACTATTTACATTAATCATGTAGCCTCTTTCACACAAACATTTTTTGTGATATTTCTGTTCCCTCCAGGAGCTAGCGTTCAGCAATGCACCTTGTGGTGCCATCCCAAAGAAGCACAAAATCACCTTTATTGAGCTTTACCTTGACTGTTCCATGCTGGTGGAATGACCTGTCTAACTCAACCCGAGCAGCTAAATCTTTAGCCATTCTCAAGAAACGAAAGTGTTTTCGTAAGTGTTTGATCTTTTTCGTCAACACTTAACCCATTAATAGACTACTATCATGTACTATTCTATATTTCTATTCAATCTATTTTTTTTTATTTAATAAAAAAAAACCTTACTACTTGTCAGTCACAGCACTTACATATTGTTGTCCTAGTTTGATTGCTTCTATTGTTCTCCTCATTTGTATGTCACCAGACGTTGTTATCAAATGCACACAGAAGCATCATGCGCTTAATTGCTCACGCAGGCGACTTCAGGTTTGCGTGCTTGCGAATGAGTGATTCGAATTTTAGTTGCTATAGCGACGCATGTTATGAATTCTGACTGCATTCAGTTAAGTGATCGCATATTTGATTCCTTGCATATGAAAAAAATTTTTCTATTTGAGCATAGGTGGGACGGGTGTGACATATCCCACCACTTTTTGCTAAGGTCGATATTGTCCCCACCACTTTTGAAACATCTCGCGGCACGAATGTACCGATACAAATAAATAAAACATCTCCAGTTAACTAGCAGAGCATTCATTAGTTTGTTTGTTTAGTTCGTTTATTCATTTCGATCTAGCGCTGAAATGTGTTGTTTTTTAAATCAAGTGATCAAAGTGCTCGTTGCCCTGCGATCAGTGGCGCGGATACGGTATTCTCTTCTGGCTTGCACACAGTCTGCACTCGGAAGCGCGCTTCAGTCCGTTGTGGAGACTCTCTATTCATTCCGGTGAAATTACAAAACAAAATGCACACAAACGTGTCCCTGCCTGATATACAACCACTGATAAACATAATCAGTTTTGATGAGAAAAAAATAACCTATACGAGTGCGGATTAGAACCCAGAACCCAGAACCTAACTTTAGTAACAATTTGTAATTGACCACTGACATTGATTATTATTAAAACATTACTAACTGAGTGATGTCTGAAATATTCCAGCCTCAGACCGCTCCACATCCAGGAGAGGTGCTTAAACTCAGACGGCTGGTCCGGAGGTTTGGAGACTCTGGCCTGATGACTGCGATCAGGACCCACTGCCAGCACCGACCCAGACACTGATCCAGGAGCAACCTGGGTATTTATCTCCTCAGCTTTCTGAGTTGTCTGTTTCTGTGTCCACAGGTCAGATTCACTGGGAGGGGAAGTGGCAGAGAGGCAGCCAGCAGTGCCCAGATGATGGACGACTCTCCACATTTAAAAGACCTGCTAAATGCCCTGGCAGAGGTCAGAATATGCTTTTAGTAAAAAAGTTATGGCTCAGTTAATAAATAATTTGTCATTGAATAGAAAGTTGAACGTTTTTGATGTTTGAAATGTTCCAGCCTCAGGCCGCTACAGATCCAGGAGAGTTGCTTCCACTGCATCATCTTCGTCCCTCTCTGAGGACAATGTAGAGAGGCAGTTATGTAGAGAGTTGAGCAGCAGATGCTCGTACAACCTCGATTGGAGGAGGAGTGGCCATCGATCGGATAGCCGAAACGAACAGGGCAGTTGCGGCAACTGCTGTTTGTCCAGGTCCGACAGCCATTTGTGGCAGTGCCCTCCATTGCCTGGTCAAGTTCCTGTTGAGCCAACAGAGACTTTGGCTCAATCCCAATTCTATTTTATACCCCTTCACCTACCCCTAACCCTTCGCCTACCCCTTACCCTTGCCCCTTGAAACAGAGTGTCAAGGCGTAGGGGTGAAAATATTTCCCTAAGAAATGAGACACCACTACTACACCGTTACATGTCATTATACTGTACATCTTCGCTAGCGCCTACGTCACAGGAGATGCGCCAATGTTTACCACAAACTTCCAAGATGCTGTCGTGCGTGAGTTACAGCTATTTTTTGCATTTTTCTTCTGAAGTTTACTGAAAACAACGGAGATGACGATATCTTCGACTTAATCTTCGCGTCAACGCGTCAACTCTACGCGGACGCAAGCGCTGTGATTGGTCTGCTAGGAACGCTCCCTCAGGTTTCACATGCTCCCTCTGCGTGCGTCAACGCGGACAACGACGCAGAAGTATAAATGAAAACCAACGCGTTGCCTACAGCGTAGAGACTCCGGCGTAGGTCCGACGCAGAAGTATAAATCAGACCAATCACAGCGCTTGCGTCCGCGTAGAGTTGACGCGTTGTTACATTTTTGGAGAGGTGCACGTCAGGGTACACCGAAGGGTACGCGTGCTACACACAGCCTACGACGTAGCTACGGCGTGAGTTCGACGCAGAAGTATAAATTGGGCTCAAGACGCGTTTACGCGCGTCTGGACTGGAGGTCTTGCGGCGCGAATGAGGCGTTTAGCGCGGCGCGGTGGACGCGAATTCGCCTCATTCGCGCGTCCACTTCGCTTCAAACTTTTGCTTTTTACACGCGTCATATTGTTAACGAACTTTAACGATTTTTTTTTGCAACCGTTTCTTTGAAGAACATGACCGTAAACACAAGATTGAATGTGACATAAAGAAAATGATTACTGGCAGTCATGTTGCCTCTGTAGCCGGTGTATGCAGGTACATTTCTCATACCCCTTCGTTTGAAGTGTGGTCCCGAAAAATCTTCGTTTCAAGGGCGTATCTGGCCCTTCCCCTTACCCCTACCCCTCCAACCAAAAGAGAATCGAGACAACCCTACCCCTTCACGGGAACGCGCAAAACGGAGGGGTAGGGCCAAGGGGTAGGGGCAAGGGGTGAATTGGGATTGAGCCTTAGAATGGCCTAACTGCTCAGGGTGCCATGGAAGCTTTTCCTCTGTACACAATCACAAATAGAATTCTATTTTGCGACTTATTGCTCTTGAAATGTCAAATACAAACAAAATTGTCGAAATGGCTGTCGTGGCAAGTCAGATATGTTATTAATAAGACATTGCTATATATTTAATAAAAAACAATGTTTATTTAAATAGATTATATTTAAAGCAATATTTTATGGCCCATATGATCTTTGCCATTGGCCAAATGAAGCCTGGAAATGTATGTTCTGTTGATTTGTGAAATAAAATGACTATTGATATTGTGAAATAAGATTTAGGGACATTTATGCAGGCATTAAGCAGAAGTCAAAGGATATCTTGGAAATATTTTCATTACTTTGGATTTGTAACATTACAGAAAAGAACTTGTAAAATGTAAAATGTAATTTATGTCAGTATATCATTGCTTAATTTGATGTCAGAGATATTTCTAATAGTTGTTTTTGTCAATTGTTTTTCTTCATTTCAGAAAAACCTACAGAATTTAGGAAGAGGACAGGAATTGGTTCTTTCCTCAACTGGCTATGGAGCGCTATGAAGTCTTCTTTCTGCTGCTGTAGCCACAGTAGTGCTGTGGATGTCGTGGAGCCTTTTGTCCTCTCAACAGATCTGAAGCCATCAACTGATCCTGATCCATCACCTGCGCCAGATCACTCTGGCGTCAAGACAAATAATGGTAAATCGCCATTATTTCGCCAACATTATTTTAAACCATATTGTCGTCTTGTTTTCAGAGAATATTAATATTACTTTGCCCATATTATTTTCTCGACACAACCAGTACTGACAGCACTTTTGACATATGGTGATTAATAAAGCACATAATAAAGTAAAAAATATGAGTAGAGATGAGCTATTACGACGAAAACAAAAATCACAAGATTCAGATAATTCAGTTTATTTTGTGACACAATATAGCACAGAGGCAAACAGAATTAAGAAGATTATTAAAAGTAATTGGGAAATAGTGATGAGTGATCCTTATTTAAGAGAAGTCATGCCAGAGTCTCCTTCGATTTCATTCCGAAAAGCACCTACAATTAAAGATAAAATAGTGAGAAGCCATCTTCCTATAAAAAAATCAAATACATGGTTAACCCTCTGGGCTTCTTCATAATTGGGTCACACTTAGGGCGAAGCCTTAAAATTGTACTTAACTTTGTCCTAGGATAACCAATCAAATATTGTTTTGTTCTATAATGTTTTCTGATTATTATATAGAATTTTTAGAATTTTTTATGATACTTTGCATTAATTATGTAATTTTTATGAGCTATTTTTTCCATTAGAATTAATATATATATTTTTATTTTATTTATTTTATTTTATTTTTCAATAAATGCAACATTTCACATCAAATTAGAGTGCAGGCCTAAAAAAAAAAAAATATTTCAAGTGAGAAGAGCGCCACCTAGTGGCTTCAAAATTGATTAATTTGTGTCATGTCCTATAACCGCCCATAGGCGGCCTATAGCTTTTTTATTTATTTATTTGATTTATTCCCATTCGGAAAGAAAACAATTTATTACTAATCAACCACTGAATGGAACAACACAAATTATATATCATTTTAAAGCTTAGAATCTCAGCTTTTTAATGCATCTAATTAAATGTATTAATTCCTAACGAGTGCTGAGTAATCCCTCTAAAACCAAGTGTACCGCCAGCAGGCGCCACCTAGCTGCGAAAATATTTATTACCATATTTTTCAAAAATCTTGCCTTGATAAACACAAAGTTGATGTCATTTGAAAGCTTAGAGTCTGAACTTTACAGTGAATGTATCCACTTTGAAAAACTCTTAAGTATTGCTGAGTTATTTGCTGATACATAGAATTTCTCTTTTTTTTCATAATCTATAAAATAATGTACTGCAATGTGTCAAAAACATCATACAGCTCATGAAACATTCTCAGATAATTGAAAATGGCACTTCATTTTTTACAGCATATTATTACAATTAAAATAAACCCAAAATTAACATAATCTATTGCTTTTATGACAAGATATTCTTCATGGAGAAAAAATTGCCCATGAGGGGGTGTGACAGACTGTACAAAAAGGCTATCTCTTTTCAAAATGCTGTAATTTTTGATTCCTTTATCCAAAAATTATTATTTTTTTATCCAGATGCAGCTAACATGTAGGGGGACTTCACTAAAAAAGAATTTTCCTCCTACCTTATTTCCTTCCTGAGTTATTCCATGACAAATATGAAAGATATGCAAAATCATAATAAAAATTATATATATATATTGTCTTTTATCCACCGTTTCTTGGCGGGACAATGTCCAAATGTAATGTAATTTATATTTTCAAAAAATTTAAAAAGAGTTCTTTCAAACGATACCTACCTTTTGACTCTCCTTTCTATAGTTTTGGAGTTATTATGATTATATCATTTTTATATAGTTTGGGGCAAAATTTGCTGTTTCAGTCTTACCAGTTCATTTCTCTGTGTGTGTGTGTGTGTGTTTGTGTGTGTGTGTGTGTGTGTGGGTGTGTGTGTGTGGGGGGGAGGGTGTCTTTTTTGCACTCTTGATGTTCAAGAGTGTCACCCCTTCATTGCTGTACACTTTTTTTCAGCACAGTTGCTGATCTGTAGCTTGTACCACCAAAAGTTTCTCTGAGTTTTCCTATTTTTTCGTATTTCCCATTCATTTCCTATGTCGCCCGTTTTCGGGCGGGAGGAAGCTAAGTGTGACTTTTTTTTTACGACCCTTTAACATATCAGAATCATCTCCTTGATTTTTTTGTGTGTTCATATAGGTAATAAAACAAAAGTCACCAAGTTTCACCCCCATCCGATGAAGCAAAAAAATTAAACAATTCGAAACGTTCAAGTTTTCGCCCGTTTTCGGGCGAAGAAGCCCAGAGGGTTAAATTCAAGTGTAGGGAATTACAAATGCGGTAATTGTAATCATTGTGAAAACATGGTTAAGACTGAAGTGTTTGGAGATGTTATCTCTAGCTCTGATTTTAAAATAAGATCATTCATTAATTGTAATACCTCTTTCGTGGTGTATCGGCTGGAGTGTCCTTGCGGGTGTTTCTATATAGGGATGACTACGAGAAAATTGAAGATCAGACTATCAGAGCATAAAAATGCGATAAGAGTCTGCAATCCGTTATACCCCATGGCACTGCACTATAGAGATATGAATCATGGTAGTCCTAATACATTAAAAATTATAGGTATTGAACATATCCCGAAATCAATAAGAGGAGGAGATCGAACTAAAAGGTTGTTACAGAGAGAATCTTTCTGGATTTATACATTGAAAGCAACTACATTTCCGGGTTTAAATGGAGAACTAGATTTTGTACCATTTTTGTAATGTATTAACTCTGTATCTTGCTAATTTGATGGTGGTTTTTTTTTTTTTTTTTTTTTTTTCTTCTCGTTTGTTGAGAAGTTATATTACAAATTCTGACATGTATGTAATTTGACTTGTGTATTTGTTTCAATTGTATTGTGAAAAACATACTCTTTGAAAGGTAGCCCTATCTTTAAGCTGATCAGGTCAAGATCAGGGCCCGTATTCATAAAGATTCTAAGAATCCTCTCAGAAAACTCTTAATTTAGCTTAAAAACTTTTACGTAGGAGTCTTAGCTTAAGAGCAATTCGGGACTGATCTGAGAGCAACTCTGAGTAAGGAAAAGACAAAAACTTTTATCTTAGTAAGAAGGCGGGGTTGACCCCGTTGCTATGTATGACACAATCTTTTGAAGACTGTGATTGGTTGGTTGTCCAAGAAGGGGAAAAAAGTGATTTTAAGTATAGGGTCTATTCTAAGCCTTCACTTTGAAATTACATGCGTAATTTTTCCTATTTGACCGTTCTCACACACACACATTATATATATAAATCCTTATTTTATTAACCATGCTGTTGATTTCCTATAAGGTATTTGCTTGGCTTAGAATGATAAAAATTGTTCCACTCTTTCTAATTACACTGATTGTTGGCATGTCTATTTAAATGGTGGTTTGAATGTTGGTTTTAATGTATCAAACATGGAATTTTCCGAGTTGCCAAATATCGTAATGTAGTGATTACTTTCATTTCGGGCGCTATGGAATTTCTGCGCTGTGTTGGAGATATTAGCGTGTCTCTAAAAAGATCTGTCACAAACATGATCCCTGCATGATCTAATTTAAAGCGTCTTATTAACTCACTGTCATCCATTGTCTGCAACACATTTATTCTCCTTCTTCGTCTTTCTGCCATTTTCTCTTCTGCTAAAGAAACTCTTAAGCCTCTTAAAAGTCCTCGTCCGTGCTCCTAACAATTTTGACCTTAAGACCTCTTTTAAGGGTTAAGATGCTTTCTGAATTATTTTTTTCTTTACTAGGATTTTTTCTTTAAATTTAAGAGTAAACGCCCACATTTCTAAGAATTTTCTTAGAATTTTGTCACTAGGAGCTACTCTTTGCATTAAGATTCTTTATGAATACGGGCCCAGGTGTTTCTAATTCGACTAATTAACTCTTGTTAAATGAACTGAGATGAAGTTTGTTTTACACACCCTGATGAAGGCTAGCAGCCGCAACGCGTAGGTGTAGGCCTACTTTTGCTTCTCACCGTAACAATTTTAAAAGTTATAGCCATGAAGAAATAAAGGCTTTTTAAAGTTTTTTCACCAATTCGAGTGCCTTGGACTTTTTCTAATATCTTTAATCATCCCACGCAACCAAAGAGCACCGAGACTTCATACCCCATGCAGCACTTCACGCATTTACTGTTTTGAAGCACTTTTGACATAGTTTGTTTTTCAGAGTCCTTTGAGTCGCTCTATAACGTGGGAGAGATGATTGGATCCGGAGGATTTGGCAGAGTGTACGAGGGAACACGCAAATTTGATGGCAAAAAGGTAAATCTTACCAAATAGTACGAACAATTTGCTCTTGCATGCATCAAACATTTAAAAACAATTACAGAGGTTTTAATTCTTAGTGCAAGGTGCAGGTGCTTGAAAACTGTTTCTGTTATTGAAACTTATTGTTATTGATTTTTTTTTCAGGTTGCCATCAAGCGGATGCGCAAGGTTGACACGGATCTTTATCTTGATATTGTAAGTTGGCCAAAACCTGAATATGTATTGAGTTAAGTGCAGATTACTCTAGTTACTCTTAAGTAACTTTGAGCTGAAAAGGCTCTTTTGAACGTGTCTAAAAAGATCAAAGAAAAGTACATTTAATGTTTCCTTCAGATTTTTACCCAGCTAACCTTCTTTCTACTACTTTTCTCTAGCCTGGGCATCCTCGATCTATCGTTACAGAAGTAGCGCTTCTGCTAATGATGAGGCAAGAACCAATAAGCCCCTACGTCATACAACTATACGAGTGGTTTGAACACCCTGGAAAATTCACTCTCGTTATGGAGTACCCCGAACCCTGCGAGAGCTTGCTGGAGTTCATCACTCGTAATCCTGAACTGCCTGAAACAATAACACGGGTCATCATGACATTCATACACATTATTTTCTGTTGAAGAAAAACACGTTAGAGCTCAAGCTGATAGACTTTGGCTGCGGTCAGCTATTAAGCAGTGATGGCTACGAGAGCAAAATATACCGTGGTGAGCATTTAGGGAGTGTGTAAACCTGAATGTAGTGACTTACTGATTATTTGATGCTTAAGAAAAAAAAGCTCAACAATGTGCAAATGTCTTGCTTACAGGATTGCTGGATTACTGCCCACCTGAAGTCTTAACAGAACCTAGATTCCATGCCGTCCCAGCAAATGTCTGGGCTCTAGCAGTGCTGTTGTATGAGATGGTGAATGCATCATGTCCTCCTTTTCGGAACGGAAATGAGTGAATAATATTGATAACATTGCTAAACATACACATAAAGCAAAGGATCTGTACAGAAACAGTTAGAGGTGAAGTATGTAAGATTTTTAATTTATTTATGTTCAACGTATAGTGAGAGTTTGGGGCGTAGCTACTGTAGCAGGCGGAGCCATGTGGAAAGAAATTCCGCTTTAGTTAGCAGTGAAAGCCAAAATTTGCTGCATTTATGCCTTCTTAGATTAAACGAGTCATTAACACGTCAAAGGAAACCGGGCATCATGATTATACGCGCTGCAAAGTATGCTTCAGTATCATACAGCATCATCATGCACCCTTTCAGAAAGACACATTTCCATAAAGAGACCAATGCAACACAGCTAAAAGTATTCCTAATATGTTGGACCTGAAACATGCCTTCACAAAACCCAGTAAGAGCTGCGACACACGAAAGGTTTTTTGAAAAATTGTGTAATTCCGCTAGGTGCCACAAGTGTCACTGAAACTGCATCCTTCACTTTTAAAGTAAAGTTAAGGAACATTTTACATTTATATTAATCATGTTTTAGATGCTGTTTTCATAGATGCCAAGTCACATGGTCATGACTAACCAGCTCTCTCCTTATTAAAATGTGTATAGAATGCAGTGATCTGATTAGACAGTGCCTAACCCGGGATCCAACTAAACGGCCGACATTAGAGCAGATGTTACAACATAAATGAATTAGGAATGATCTACAGTAGACAGGAGATTCACTCGATCAGTGAATTCAGGTGTGAGGAAGTGTAACAGAAAGAGTAGCATTATTATCATTTGTCTTCAATTCTGGATCATTTGTTGTGAGATTTTCAAACTTGTGTTCATTGTAATGTTCTTGTTATAGTCAAGTCACCTTCATTTATATAACGCTTCATACAATACAGATTGTTTCAAAGTGGCTTCATGGTAATAAACAGGAAAATAACAGAATCAGTGATGCAAACAGAATTCAATTCTGTTGTAAATCAGCTCTAAAGAACATTCACAAGTTTACTTGTTCATATACTCTTTGTATTGGATAGGAAATAACATATGCTGTCCTTGGTGCTGGGCTTGAGCTGGAGACTTGACACGAAGCCTGAAGTCCAACCTGACAGGGAACTCAAGCCGCCACACCAGAGAGCCTGTCCACGTCTGAGCAAAGAACACGAGAGACGCCAAGACTGGAAAGAAGTCATCAAATCACCACAGCCACATTTGCTTTGTTTTAAAAGTAATTTTTGCTTTGTTTTTCACAGTCAAGTCAAGACATCTTTTATATATATGACTTGTATATATATGACTTCTTACATACAGTATATATATTGATTACTGTAATTCTTTATATATAGGTATCTCACAGGGTCTACAATTAGTGCCAAATGCTGTGTATATAATTTAATTACTGTATTGCTTTTGTTGTATTACTTATGCTGGTAAGCACTTTGGTCAACGGCAGTTGTTTTAAATGTGATATAGAAATACAATTTGTATTGTATTGTATTGTATTGTGTATATATGACCCCTTTGAATAAATGCTTTCAATGAATACAAAAGAAGAAATGCTTTTAAACTGTCTCAACCTATGATAACCTATGAACCTATGATCGCAGGGGGTGCTCACCCTGTGGTCTGTGTGGGTCCTAATGCCCCAGTATAGTGACGGGGAAACTATACTGCCAAAAGAGCACCGTCCTTCGGATGAGACGTTAAACCGAGGTCCTGACTCTCTGTGGTCATTAAAAATCCCAGGATGTCTTTCGAAAGAGTAGGGGTGTAACCCCGGCATCCTGGCCAAATTTGCCCAGTGGCCTCTGTCCATCATGGCCACCTAATCCTCCCCATATACTGATTGGCTTCATCACTGTCTCCTCTCCACCAGTAAGCTGGTGTGTGGTGGGCGTTCTGGCGCAATATGGCTGCCGTCGCATCATCCAGGTGGATGCTGCACTTTGGTGGTGGTTGAGGAGATTCCCCCCTTCTATGTAAAGCGCTTTGAGTGTCGAGAAAAGCGCTATATAAATGTAATGAATTATTATTATTATTATAAACCTTTGAAGTGAAAAGGCCTATCTTTGTGCTTCCGGAAATAAAACTGTTTAATATCTTTATCTACATGGTTGCAAACTTTAGTGCATTGCAGAGCCAGTCTAAAACAAATCCCTACAATAAATGAGGACAATAATAATGAGTGGTGGCATGTATTATTAGAAATATTTAGGTAAATCTTGAAGCTTATAGGAATAGATACCCCAAAACAAATAAAAAGTTCTGTCATGAAACTGTAGATGGTGGAGGCTGATAGGTCCTTTACTCAATCAGCTTGCAATTACATTGTTCTCTTTTGGGCACAGCTGATTGGTTCATTCTAAAAAATGCTGGGTTGTTTTAACCCAATTTTGGGTCAAATATGGACAAACCCATGATTAAAAATACATTATAAAAATGTAACCCAACGGCTGGGTTTGTCCATATTTGACCCAAAATTGGGTTAAAACAACCCAGCATTTTTTAGAGTGTTTCTGCTGTATCAGTAGCCAATGAGCTTACAGTATGTGCTCAACCTTCAAATACTTTGTAAGCATTTGCTGTTGCAGTGCGCTTTATACAAACCAGGGGCGATTCTAGGATTTTCATTTTAGGGGGGCTCAGCCCCCAATGAGGATATGATGTAAAAAAAAAAAAAAGTTAGTTTATGGTCTAATGTTCATTATTAAGTAGTTTCATTCATTCGTCCAGTAACATGCATATGGCATGGTTTTATAATCACTGTGGTACTGAATGTAAGGTATCTAGGGGGGTTCGGGGGCATGCTCCCCTGAGAAAATTTTGATTTCTCTGATCTACACATGTGCATTTTAAGATGTTTTGAAGGCCAAACAAATTGGATGACAATAGCTTTAAAACCATGTGCGGGCAGCTGTTTTTTCTCACCTCATCAGCATCACACTCTTTTTCTCTTTGTTTTTCTCTTGCTCTGTCTTTTTCCCTCCTTAAGCTGAGCTTTGACTGATTTAGGCTTTTCATTTTTGTCTGTCAGTGAAGAAAGTAAACATAGGGTCAACTGACAGCAGGTTGATATATGAATCATTTTCTCTGACAAAGCTACCAGGAAAGCTAGGTAACTAAGTCCATCTACAATGAAATATAAATTATTTTATTTTTTAAGCTTTTTAGCCTTTGTAATCAACAATACGGTTGGTTATTCATCAAGTCACCCCGTGAAAATCTATTTAATTTAAAATCATTTAACTAACCAGCTAAACGTGTATTAATGTAACTGTCTATTGGCAATATGATTAATCTGTTCTATATTTATTTCTATTTATTAAAATCACAAATCCCTTTACTCTACTCTTACTCTAATATATGTAGCCTATCATGATACACTCCTCCTGATTCATTATTACTTAATACAAAACTATATTTATTATTCCAAAACAAAATAACTCCACATGATGTCTCTCTCTCTGGGCCATCTAGTGCTTTCAGACAATGATGTGTGTCTTTAATCATTTCTGTGCATGGCACAATTAGAGTTATATTAAAAAATGTCCTAGCTCTTCCAAGCTTTATAATGGGGGTTACTTTATCGACTAAGCTTCCGGCAGGCGGCCGTACGCAAGTCGACTTACGACAAAAGAGTAACCCTTAAACTTGACGCACAACGTAATGACGAAGGCGCTTGCCCAGCCCTGTTTGTTTGAAACGCGAGAGGCGTCAAAGCTTACGCTACTCCTACATTATTTTTCTTCTTCTTCTTCTTCTTCTTCTTCTTCTTCTTCTTCTTCTTCTTCTTCTTCTTCTTCTTCTTCTTCTTCTTCTTCTTCTTCTTCTTCTTCTTCCTCTTCTTCTTCTTGCTTTATGGCGGATCGCAGACTTATAAGTGCATTACCGCCAGGACCATTTACACTCTACCTACAAACCCCTGACTAACCTCACAACTCAACTTCAAACACCTTCCCTTTCTCTTCTCTCTCCTCCACCCTCTACTCCTGCATTCTACTACATCATACAATATACATCGTCAAGTGTTACTCTTTTGGCGTAAGTCGACTTGCGTATGGCCGTCTGCCGGAAGCTACTTATTTTAGTCAAGTCAAGTCAAGTCATCTTCATTTATATAGCGCTTTTAACAATGTAGATTGTCTCAAAGCAGCTTTACAGAGATAAGCGTATAATTTAAGGTAACAGAGATTGTTTCGGCTTTAAGCAGAGTTAAGTTATTTCCATCTAAAGTTAGTTTTAATTGATTTGCTTCCGTCGCAATGATCATTTGTTATTAAATTAGGGGCCGCTAAGACGACACCATTCCCTCTACACAGACTTTAAACGCGAACCTGTGAGAAACACTGATGGCATTCACATGAGCATTTAGAATGGGTTCTATAGTTATGTGCGTTTAAATATACGCAGGTTTGGAATTCCCTACAAGCCAAGCCTAAACAAAATACTTGTCTTTTCTTATAAATTTTGATAAGGAATTTGATAAGGAATTTTATTTTATTTGTTGCTTTGGGGTAGGACCGCGAGACGAATTTTCCCGACAACGCCTAATCTGTAGAGTGGTAGTGGGATCCTCCATAGGGAGAGACTAGTTGGCACTTCAGCACTGCGTTGTCATCGGTCCAGGCGAAGGTCCTTCGTCAGATCTGGATACGGCCTGGATCCGGCAGGCTGCAGGAAAAACCTCGGGATAAACACAGACACTAAAATTAGCGTAGATGCCATTCTTCTCATGATGTAACGAGTACATCAGGATTTTTGGGAAGTGTTCCCGGTTCCGGCTGACCTAATCTATGCAGCCTAACATTAAATTATAGAAGTCTATAATGTATTATGTGAATGCTAGGTCAAAGAGATGTGTCTTTAATCTGGCTTTGAACTGACAGAGTGTGTCTGCTTCCCGGACAATGGTAGGAAGACTGTTCCAGAGTTTTGGTGCTAAATAGGAAAAGGATCAACTGGCCGGAATTTTGAGATCGTAATAGACGTGACGGACTATAATGCGTTAAGAGCTCGCTCAAGTACTGCGGAGCTAAACCATTCAGTGCTTTGTAAGTAATCAGCAATATTTTAAAATTGATGCGATGTTTAATAGGGAGCCAGTGCAGTTTTGACAGAACCGGGCTAATATGGTCATACTTCCTGGTTCTGGTAAGAACTCGAGCTGCTGCGTTTTGAACCAGCTGTAGTTTGTTTATTAAGCGTGCAGGGCAACCACCCAGTAGAGCATTACAATAATCTAGCCTTGAGGTCATGAACGCATGAATTTGTCAATGAGAGCATATGGCGTAATTTAGATATATTTTTAAGATGGAAAAATGCAGTTTTACAGATACTAGACACGTGACTTTCAAATGAAAGATTGGTATCAAAGAGCACACCCAGGTTCATAACCGACGACGAAGACTTAACAGAGCAGCCATCAAGTGTTAGACAGTATTCTAGATTATTACGTGAGGAAGTTTTTTGTCCAATAATTAGAAACTCTGTTTTTTCAGAATTTAGAAGTAGGAAATTACAAGTCATCCAATTTTTTATATCCGCTATGCATTCCGTTAATTTTGTGACTTGATAAGTTTCGTTAGGTTTTGAAGAAATATAGAGCTGAATATCATCGGCATAACAGTGAAAGCCAATGCCATGTTTCCTAATGATATCTCCTAAGGGTAGCATGTACAGAGTGAACAGCAGCGGTCCTAGTACTGAGCCTTGTGGTACGCCATACTGAACTTGTGATAGATTAGACATCTCTTCATTTACTGCTACAAACTGATAACGGTCAGATAAGTATGATTTAAACCATGCTAGTGCATTTCCCGTAATGCCAACATAATGTTCTAATCTATTTTAAAGAATGTTGTGGTCGATGGTGTCAAATGCAGCACTAAGATCGAGTAACACTAATAGAGAGATACAACCACGATCGGATGATAAGAGCAAATCATTTGTGACTCTAACGAGAGCTGTTTCGGTACTATGGTACGGTCTAAATCCTGACTGGAAATCCTTGCAGATATCATTTCTTTCAAGAAAGGAACACAGTTGTGAGGATACTGCCTTTTCTAATATCTTTGACAGAAAAGGTAGATTCGAGATCGGCCTGTAATTGATTAATTCTGAAGGATCAAGTTGCGTTTTTTTAACAAGCGGTTTAATCATAGCCAGCTTAAAGTTTTTTGGTACGTATCCTAGAGACAAAGACGAATTAATGATATTAAGAAGAGGATCTATGACCTCTGGAAGTATTTCTTTCAGTAGCTTAGTCGGTATAGGGTCTAACATACATGTTGTAGATTTAGATGATTTAATGAGTTTAGTAAATTCTTCCTCTCCTATAGCAACGAATGAATAAAATTTTTCCTCAGGAAAACTACAATGCACTGCCTGATGCGATACTGTAGTAGACGGTTGCATAGTTATAATTTTGTCCCTGATATTATCAATCTTATAAGTGAAGAAGTTCATAAAGTCATTACTGCTGTGTTGCTTGGAAACTTCGGTGCTTGAAGCTTTATTTTTCGTTAGTTTAGCCACCGTTCCAAATAAATACCTAGGATTATGTTTATTTTCTTCTAATAGGGTTGAAAAATAAGCAGATCTAGCAGCTTTTCAAGCCTCTCTGTAAGCAATCGAGCTCTCTTTCCATGAAATGTGAAATACCTCTAGTTTTGTTTTCTTCCAGTTGCGCTCCATTTTTCTGGCTGCTCTCTTAAGGGCCCGAGTGTGCTCGTTGTACCACGGCGTTGGACTATTTTCTTTAATCTTCTTTAAGCGCAACGGAGCAACTGTGTCTAAAGTGCTGGAAAAGAGAGAGTTAAACGTTTCTGTTGTAATATCTAGTTCTTCTAAGCTATCTGAGATGCTGAGATGATGAAACTGATTAGGAAGATTATTAATGAAGCAATCTTTAGTAGCAGAAGTGATAGGTCTCACATATTTGTAACACGGAGTCGGCTTTGCAGCCTTGGCTAAATGCAAATTACACGAGACTAGGTAATGATCTGAGATGTCATCGCTCTTCTGCAGAATTTCAACGGCATCCACATCTATTCCGTGTGATAATATTAGATCTAGAGTATGATTACGACGATGAGTAGGTCCTGACACGTGTTGTCTAACTCCAAATGAATTTACAATGTCTTTAAATGCCAATCCCAATGCATCTTTTTCATTATCGATGTGTATATTAAAATCACCAACAATTAGTACTTTATCTGCAGTCAATATTAATTCTGATAGAAAGTCCGCAAATTCTTTGATAAAGTCTGTATGGTGCCCTGGTGGCCTGTATACAGTAGCCAGCACAAATCTCAAACGTGATTTATCGTTTACACTATATATTTTTACATTAAGCACCAATGCTTCAAAAGAATTATATTTAAAACTTGATTTCTTAGTGGTTTTGAAACTATTACTATAAATTACAGCAACACCATCCCCTTTGCGTTTTAGACGAGGCTCATGTTTATAACAGTAATCTTGCGGGGTTGATTCATTTAAAGTAATGTAATCGTTTGGTTTTAGCCAGGTTTCTGTCAAACACAGCACATCTAGGTTATTATCTGAAATCATATCGTTAACAACGAGTGCTTTTGAAGTAAGCGATCGAATATTCAGCAACCCAAGCTTTAGCATTTGCTCATCTGTATTATAGCTGTTTTTTATTTGTTGAACATCAATTAAATTTTTAACCTTAGTTGGGTTTAAACGTTTTTTGGATTTCCAAATTCGGGGAACAGACACAGTTTCTATATGATGATAGCTAGGTGAAAGAGGCTCTATGTGATAGGATTTATCTGACCTTGGTGACGCGAGGCCGCTAGCAGACAGTCGGTTAAGCCAGTCTGTCTGCTTCCTGACCTGAGCCCCAGATTGTCATGTTTTTAGTCGATAAAGTTTTAAATATTAATATTTTTTTCTTACACGAACGCATCGCTTCACTTCAGAAGGCCTTTATTAACCCGCCAGAGTGTGTCGAGCACTTTTATCATGGATGGATGAGCTTTGATGGACTTCCAAAAAAATACACCCATTGACTCCCCGTATTCAGGACATTTTTTAATATAACTCAGATTGTATTCGTGTGAAAGAAGAATGTCATATGCACGGTTGCACCTAGGATGGCTTCAGGGTGAGTAAATCATGGGCTAATTTAAATTTTTGGCTGAACTATATCCCTTAAAAAAAAGAAAGATTTTTTTTGCACACTTGTTTGGAATTATTGCACTTAGGCTAATAATCAGTTATAACCCCATTAATATAAATCTAAAATAATTCCCTAAATACCTAGTAGTCTAGTGCCACTACCCTCAACAGTCGGATGAATATTGTGACATTGAATATAATACTGGGGGTTCCTTGGTTGGTTTATTGAGAGTCTGGGTGGGATCTCACTTGGTTTTTAGTACACAGAAACACATGACAAACAATTAAGTTGACAATGCATGATCTTGTATATTGCCTTTCGGTTTTGAATCACGAACTATGCTCGCCCTGGGCAGTCCAGCCCTGGCAGCGGTGACGTCATCGAGAGCTTGGTTGAGCAGCCAGCAGAGAGAGAGAGAGAGAGAGAGAAAGCGCGAGAACGCAGCGGTGGAGTTCCTAGGGCCTGCGAATGAAGGACTAGGAGGACAACGGCAAGCACTCTGAACGGGATTTCCATCGCCCTCTTCTGCATGCACCCACACCGAACGGCAGATTCCATCCGCATCCCTTTGTTTCCCCCGATCTGTCCAGAGGCAACCTGTAAAGGTAAAGGTAAAGAACGACGAGCGCATAAAGTTGGTGCGTGAGCGTGTTTGGCAGCTTCACGGGAGGTGTATTCGGTGTTTCGTGGTTCACTGCAATAGAGGTTTCGAGAGGAAAAAGTCTTGCTGAAAAGCGAAAGCGTTATTTAATTAGCTTATAACCCAACATAAGACTCTTAAAGTCATCACACACAGTGATTTTGTCTTCTGAATTTGCCGCTAGTTAAATACTGAATGAAGCTTTTTGTGTGCTCACGCCAGCACAATAGCAACGAGGTCAGTAAGATTCGAGTCTTCGAATCGTTCCTTGCGAATCAGAGCGCATATTAGCTGGCTGCTATGGTGATCCCGCAACCAGTTGACGTTTTGCGATATTGTTTGTTTTTCTGTGACACTGTTTTACTTGTCAGTGTAGACTTTATTTTTGTCATCGTAAAATGAGATAATCTTGCAAAGAAACACTGCAATCGTAGAATGGTGCACTAGGAGGCAATACCTGTGGGTCCTACAATTGTTAAAAAAGTGTAACGTTATATTTCTTAGGAAGCGTATTATTATTTTTTTGTCTTTTTAATATGTATTTATTTTTTATAGAGAACACTTGATTTAACTTGAACAGATACTGATATGATTTATTATTAATAAGTGGCCAATATTATGCAAAACTAATATATTCAGTTTCTTGATGGAATATTTATTATAAATATTTCATAATATTTTGGGTTAACCTGTTTGGGTGTAAAGATGTTACATACATTCCTGAAATTGTTATTTACGTTTTCTGCTCAGTGCAAACTATTGCCCTGTAATTGTTCTTAACAACCCATTTTTTTATTAAATGGTATGTCTCAAGCTCATCTAAAAATACTTATTGCTTAAAAAAAATTAATGCTTAAAAGGATAGCCTATGTCATCAATGCTACTTGCCCACATTCCAAACCTGTATGCATTTTTTTATTTTGCGATGACATTTTGATGATGAAACATTTTGAGGAACATTGGCACCCAAACAACTTTGGACCCCATTGACTTGTACTTAATGGATAAAAAAAAAAAAATTCTGTTGTGTTCAACAAAAGTAAGAAAGCAATACAAGTCTGGACAAAATGGTGAGCTTTAATAATTATCCATTGAATGGCAGTCATCCTAAAGTCAAACTTATGCAAACAACACAATAAAATATTAAATGACTTAAGTAATTGACCTAGCTTCCTGTTGAACATAAAATTGTGTAAATGTTGTTGCTTGGTGGTGTTGTTTTTCTGGGACCCACCAGATGGAATTGATTGGTAGACCTGACAGTTGAAGTAGAAAAGTTTGAATATCGAATTGCAATATCGGTCAGTATCCTATGTCTGCCTGTCTCTTTAGCATCTGTTACTCAGCCTCTGCCGTCCTGTGAAAATTCTGTGGAAGGGAGCATCCTTGGCTCTCTCTGCTGTATTCTAGACTGTGTGCATGCCTGAGATAAAGGAATTGGACTCTAAATCCTGTAGTTCTCTCATTTGCTACGAACAGGACAAGAATAATGAGCTGGCACCATTTCCCTTGTTATTTTCATTTGTGGGCTCTGGGCTGTAGTCGATAGTCGAAATCCGGTTGGTCATACATGCATTACACCACCAATATCATAGAATGACTGTGCTAAATTGGTCAACTACAGCTCATTAGGGGATGTGCGATTTTACCGTCTCTCGCTTGGCATCAGGGTTGGATGCCGTTCAGCCCATTCATACTTCTCCTTCACAGATCAGATTGAAGCTCAATTTAAAATTGTTTGTAATTGAAAAAATGTCATATAAGTTTAATGTGCTTGTCATGTATTGGTGTAATACTATGCGGTATAATCAATCTCTTGCCAGTTTTGGATTTTATTATTATCACTCCAAGCAAGTTTTAATTTAAATATGAATTAGCTGGCTCTTATCGGAATCTTTTACAATGGCGCATTAACCCTATAAAGCCTGACATGAAATAAGTCAGAAGAATATATTTGGAACAGTTTTTTGAACCCTTTGCGAAGAGTAGGCTAATTAGTTGGTGAAGTGGATTTAGCTACCTATTGAGTTAATGAGAGTTATCATGAGCATTGTAATGTTTGAAGCGGATGTCATAAATGTCAGTAGACTGGGAAAATTTTAAAATGAGCGGTTCATTCATAAATCCGTAAGATCTTACTTTCATGCTGTGGAAATACAATCCAGAAGACAAGATAGAATACAATGAGAGCCGCGCTGAAAACGGGTGGGGCTATTGAAACATTATAAAATACATTAAAATCAGTATTTTTTTCTGAAAGGCAAGACTTGATTGTAATCACATACTTAATTTCAATATAAAAAAATAAATAAAAAAAATCTATCCACGAATCGCGATGCATCAATTTATTGTCCCTGCCCTAGTTTTTATTGTGGGGTGAAAAACATATAATGTGGCTAATGCAATGCAACTAAGACTGAGAGATGTACAAATAAACATGCCTGATGTATCATTATTGATTTGCACATTTTAACAAAATATATTTAACAAATATGATATACATTAGGCTTTAACTGAACTGGGTTATGTAAATAGAAGTTCTGTGCCATCACTGTCAGTATCCCCTTTGGTCAAGGGAGTGTGTGAAAATAATTATGCTTTCACTCGCTCCTGATGCGCTTGTTGCTGTTTCTTTTCTCTGTTGGGGTCAGCTCTGCCAAAAATAACATCCTCTCTCCAGGTTTGAACTCTGGAATCATGCCCCATTGGGAGTTTAGGCTAATTGCTGATCATGAAACAGCATTTCAAAGCTTTTCCTATTGATCTCAATGTAGGTAATGACGAAGCAGTCCACACGACCCAGCATTTATGATGGTTATGATCAACTCTGAACCCTTTGAATATTTTAAATTACACCGTGCAGTTTCAAGGCATTTAGTATACATGACATTTTTGTTGGTTAATTACATGACACACTTTTTTTGTCTATTAAAAAAAAGCTATAAGCTATTAAAATATAGTTTTTACATACATTAAAGCTACAATATGTAATATTTTTGTAATAAAATATCCAAAAGTCACTTGCACGGTGTGATATATTTCCTGCAATTGTGTACTTACAATATCCCAAAACTTCCCAAAGATTTTTAATTTCAGAGAAATTCCAATTTTAAATAATGGCTTGTTACTGTCGCCCTGTCCCACTTGTCACCTGTCAATGACGTAATATCTGCATTATCCCTGGTTTCCACTCGTACTGCCATAGTAACCATGGTGACGGACGTGGACAACTGCGTTACGTCTAGCGGCACACTCGCGCTGTTGTTGTTTCGTTCAAACATTATGGACCATGGCAAGCAGACTTTGGGACTAAAGGAGAACTAAAACGAGGATCAATATCAGCGTGGCGTTTTCGAGATGCCGAGAGCTCCATGACAAACTTCGACTTGACAGAGACACGCAAATGTACATAAAACGAATCAATGTTATATAGCTCAACATGATGAAATGTTAGAATATGATCAGTATGTTATTCTGATGTTGATCTAGCTTACTGCTTGTCTCATACAGACAAACTAACACATAGAATAACATTATAACTTTCAACACAATCAAATGCAGTTTAGTGTGATAGTGTAGACCAAGTGAAACAGCGCTGCATTACCTCATAAGTTTCATTCGTCTAATAAACTGACCTATGTGAGTATTAATTAGCACTTGCGGGTAGTTCGGTAGAATGAAATGACCTTTTTCCTTTATATCTGCGGGACTCGCGAGTGGCGCATCTGTCTATCATTAGCAAGCGCGACCTGCTTCATACCACGTCATGTTAAAAACATCAATGTATTCACTCATCCATAAACATTATTAGATCCATCAGCATGACAAGTTCCATAATTCCACTTATGCGTCATCAACTTACACCTTTTTTATTGTAAGAGGTTAGCGACACCCTAGCGGCGAAAAAAATTACATATTGTAGCTTTAACCTAAATACATTCTTTTAAATCACTATCATGTTTTTAATTTGTGCATTAAAATGTGTTTAGATTTTTTTTATGTTTTACATTGAAAAATAGATTTAAAAATATGTTTTAAATAATTAATTAAATGTATAGACTCACATGTTTTATATTACTATCATAATTATATTACCTATTACTATTACACCCTGATGAAGGCTTATTGGCCGCAACGTGTAGTTGTGCCGTTGCTTGTCACCTGTTTTTAAAATCTAAGCCATGAAAGAATAAAGGCTTTTTATATTTTTCTAAAAACTAATTGCAGGACCATGCAGGAGTGCATTTTACACACACACACACACACACACACACACACACACACACACACACACACACAGCGTCATAGCTCGTCTGAGCAAGCTGGCTGTGCTGCGGCAACTGCACGAACCTATGGCAATTAAGGCCTCATTATACTTCTGCGTCGGACCTACGCCGGAGCCTATACGCTGTAGGCAACGTGTTGGTTTTAATTTATACTTCTGTGCCGTTGTCCGCGTTGACGCGCACCTAGGGAGCATGTGAAACCCCGAGGGAGGGGTTCTGGCAGACCAATCACCGCGCTTGTGTCCGCGTAGAATTAACGCGTTGTTACATTTTTGGAGAGGTGCACGTCAGGGTACACCGTAGGGTACGCGCGCTACACACAGCCTACGACATAGCTACGGCGGCAGTTTGACGCAGAAGTATAAAACAGGCTTTAGCAGTGGCGTGCGGTCCAATGGGAGCGCTTGGTGCCCTGCCAACCTCGAGCGCGCCAATTTGGACGCAGCTGAAGTGTATAAATTCAGAGAAAACTCGCCAAAGGACTTTAGGTTTAAATCGACTGAAGCGAAGTACCTGATATGAGCGAAATAGCACGGCAAGGCAACGCAGTAGGCTACTCGTTCCCTTATCTCTAAGGGAACCGAGGTTACACAAGTAACCCTGTACGTTCCCTTACAAGAACATTCTCTCGTACTGCGTTGCAAACGCTGTGGGAACCCAATTTAAAACGCCGTGCTATTCGCCTGTGACTGCTCTGAGGAGTCCAGGGAGCCCCGGGACTGTAATAGGTTATATTGTTTAAGTTTCCAATTGACTTAAGATATAAGTTATTGTTACATTATGTTGTTAATAAACATTTTAAATTTGATAATGTGTGTGGTACATTGCGAACAAAGGTCAGATATTATTATATTGCATAAAAGTTTAAAAATGACATAGCTTGTGCTTTCAATTTTTTTTTTTAAATCGAGAATCGAATCGAACCGTGACTTTAGAATCGAAAATGTAATCGAATCGAGGATTTGGAGAATCGTGACACCCTTAGTTGTTGTAAAGTAAGTTTCATTTTTTTTAATGGTTCCCCTTTAAACTGGTATAAAATGATTAAATTAAAAACGATTAAACTAAAAAAGGCTATTTTTCCCTCATAACCATAAACAGATTTAAAGTAAACAACTAGTATTTCCTTTGTTGACTAGCAGCAGCAGTATTTAGATGACTAGTCTCACACATCCCTAGTTTTAAGCTTTTTAAAAAGATAAAACATTTTCTTTAACATGGACAATGTTATTTGTGTTTCTAGCAGTGTTGTGGGCTACGTAATCAGATTACCCTTTTTTCTAATAAACTAGTAAAGTAACTCATTACTTTTAAATTTGAAGCAAAATATCCAAGTTACTTTTTCATACAAGTAATGCAAGTTACTTTGTTTTACCATTTGTTGACTGACACCTCTCCTGTCCCCATGTTGAGAAAAATTGGGAGTAAGGTACAGAGGTGTTGTGTGTAAACATGATGGAGATTGTAGTTCTAGATTAAATGTGAGCATGCATTTACTCATCTCACTTGCACAAAAACAGATTTAGTATTCCTCAAAATGAATAAAAACAGTGAAATGCAGAATCAGAATATTATGCAAACATGTAATTATTAAATATGTTTAAAACAAATTTACTGTATTTAATCTCACTTTATTAACCAATGTCTTTTCTGCTGACCTTTTGATGATCCAATTCAACCATACAAATAAGCAAAAATGATTAGTTAGGCTATACATCACATTTTGTTGCAGTTTTTTAATTTATTTTTTATTGCAAGTTATTAAGTTAAGTAAGAGTGTTTAACTTTCTTCTTCAACAGTCCAGAATGGCAGGACAGCTGAAAGGTTTGTTTGAACTGCGCTCTACTGTACAGACCTGAATTTGCATTTCCTTCTGCCTGAGGCTTATTCATTTGACTTTTGGTGTGAAAGGGCCTTTACATTTTCCAATTTTTGTTTTGTTTTTAAAAAACACTTTTTGTGTGTGTGTGTTGAAAAAGGAAGGCAAAAGCATTACTTACTTTCCGTAAAAAGTAATCAAGTTACTTTTTTTGAGGGAGTAATACAATATTGTAATGCATTACATTTAAATGTAACTTTCCCCAACACTGCTTACTAAAAGTTTGTACAGAATTGTTGTAACTCTAAATAATAGCGTCATTAAGAATCTGTCTTTATAGTCTTAATATGCTCTCTCTCCCATGCAGCGCAGGAACGGAGCAATTTGCAGCTCAGCGTGGATGATGCATATTTTATTAACAGTCTGGGAAAATTTAGCATCTCAATATTTCATCAGTGCACAGCTTGTCGTCTGTGCCAGGAAAAAGTATGAAGCCCTCCAAAAATAGGCTCTGTTAAAAGTTACTATGAAGAGGACAAATTACTTGAGTTACGACTCCTTGTTTCTGACAGGGCATTGTTAAAAATCTGGATCTCCAGAATGAACCCCTGCCGAGCAGTGATCTCAGAAAAGACCTTGAGAAAGTTACCTAACTTTGGGCACCGTTTGTGCTGCTAAAAATATTTGGAACAGAAAGATGGCGTCAAGGAAACGTCAGGGAAAGGATTGTTGTTGATTAACTTTAAACTGATTTTGAATGTCAGATTCAAAATCTCAAGTCATGCTAATGTAAAATTGACAGTGGCAGATTACACAATGTCCGTGTGTTTTGACTTTACGTGATGTGCACGACAAAAAGCATCCTGACAGTTTTCTCAATGCATACTTTGTTCCAACATGACTGACAGTGCAAAGAATGTTATGAAACAGATAGTTCTGATCTTTGGCCACATCTTCCACTATTTGAAAATATATATTAATATATATTAGAAAGAATATTAAGGCCCTGATATACTCACGGGCCACGGCAAAGTTCTTTCTTTTTTTAGGGTAGACTGTTTATCTAAGAGCGATACTTAGGTGAATATGTAAATATTTGATGTGCGCTTTTCTCTCAATAATAAAATAAGCACACAACAAAATTGAGAAAACAACAAGCATTTTTTAATAAAGCACAAGAAAAGCATCTGATCATAGGAAAGTGGATATGTTTGCACAAGCTCTGCATTTCGGCACTCTAGTAAAGTCACGTTTATTTATATAGCACTTTATACAATAGATTGCTTAAAATCAAGCAGCTTTATATTAAACATGAGAAACAATGTCGATGTCTCATTTCATCAGAATAACAACTTCATTTTTTACTATAAAGCAGCTCTTGTGTGTTGATGTTTTCACTCACGGACAAATGAGCAATCGGATATGCACCTAATAATAGTGAACATTTATCTAGGTTAACGTTAGAGTGATGGGGAGTGTAAAAATAGCTAACGTGTTTCAAATGATAATCATGATAATTTGGATTTCCTACCCGACTTAATTACCCTATAGACCAGCTGTGTTAATGATTTGTCCTTTACGAACTGTGGAATTTCGTCAATTTCTGTGGAGTTTTTTTTTTTCTCCGACCAATAAAAGATTGGTTGACTAAAGGGCCATTTACACAACACCGGTTTTTGCTTTTTGGCCGTTCATTTGACAATGCTGTTTTGGCGGCCTGAAAACACAAACTTCTGAAAATGGGTTTCAAAGTTTAAAGGAATAGTTCACCCAAAAATGAAAATGATCACATAATATTTCACCCTTTACTTTTACTTTCATTTAATTCACCTTCAAGCCATCCTGGGTGCATATGACTTTCTTCTTTCAGCCAAACACAATTGAAGTTATATTAAAAATATCCTGGCTCTTCCCAGCTTTGTAACAATAGTGCTGAGATTTTGAAGCTCTAAAAAGTGCATCCATCCATTATAAAAGTAATCTATATGACACCAGTGGGTTAATAAATGCCTTCTGAAGCGAAGCATTGGGTTTTGTTAGAAATTTTTATAAACTAAACTCACTTGCTTCCGGCAAACGGCCGTACACACGTTCATGAGAGAATCCAGTTCCGGCGGAAGGGTGACCTCTGACCCGACTTATGACGACTTTTGCATGTTCTTGCATGTTGACGACATTTGTGCAAGTTCAGAGGTATAGTGGTTTGTTTCCATCATGGATTACCTTGACTTGTAAGCACATCTTTTGTGATCTAAGAAATAAAACCATCACCCTTCTAAGGCTTCTATGGCATGTTGGAGAAATCATTAGCTTGGTCAACCCGTTACTTTTAATTGCACCTATAGCTGAATGTTGCCAGTTTAGAAATGTAGGCTACATTTGTGTGACCCCTCAGGCAGAGATGCTCCAGAATATGACCTTTGTATAGGGCAAGAGTTTCTTTAAGATATGAGGAAAGGTTGAAAAAGAAGTCATGTCTGACCATAAAACAGCTTGTCAAAACAAAATTACTGCTTGTCTCCTTGACTCGCTCTCTCTCTCGCGCGCTCTTTTCCCACTCCCTCTTGGGTGTTAAGTGTTGGCAGACTACTGACTCTTTAAATTACATAATTAAGTAAAATAACCCTTTAGCTGCTTCCATTGAGACGAGCACAAACCTACTTTCAGCTGCAAAAGCATCTCATCCTCTTTTGAAGAAGCTTGATAATGTAGAAGCCCGATCTGTAAAAAAATTATGTTGACTGTCTTTTGATTTCTGACTTTCCTGGAACATAGAGAAAACAGGCTTCAAGAGATTTAAAGTTTTTGAAAATATTCCTTATGTCTTTTTTTTCTTGTCACCTGGTACATATGAACATGATTTTTTTTAAATCAGTGCTGTGAGTGTTGATACTGCATAGTAGTAGTAGTAGTGATGCACCGAAATGAAAATTCACATCCGAAATTCTGGATGTACTTGGCCGAAAACCAAAAAAATGATTTATTTATTATTTTCAATTAGCTTTTTTTGTATAATTGTGTTAATATTAGATTTTTTTTATGAAATTCAATAATTTTATTGGTACTGCATTTAAAAAACACAAGCCAATAAAATAATATATAACACAAATTGAAAGTAACTGAAATATAGAAAATATATTGGTAACACTATATTTGGATGGTCCCTTTTGAACATTCTTTTGACTGTATGTAACTTAGTCACTACTGTACATGTCAATGAACTCTCATTCAAGTATTAGTAGACTGTCTGCTTAATATCTGCTAACTCTTTATTGTGATGGTCCTCCAACAGACATTCGGTTGACTAGAGTTAACTTTACAACTACATGTCAACTGATTCTAACCCTAACCCATCCAATCTAATAACAACACTCTAATGAGAGTTAGTAGACATATAGGTGCAACGTTTATAGTCAACAGAATGTGTTAAAGAGACCATCAAAAATAAGTGAAACCAATATTATAATAATAGTCGAGTCCCAAAATAGATAAATAGCCCTGGATAAGATGCAGTAGGCATTTTTGAGGAAAAGTACTTCAAGTGTTGTTTCTATATGATTTTTAGGTGCTGAATCCATTTCTGCCGTATAACAAGTTGTAAACATCACTGTTTTGGCATAAACAATAAAAACAAAATGGCTGCCAAAAAAAAACGTTTTAATGCATTTATTGCTTTTTAAACATTAAACATTAGAACTAAACTATGCATTCTCAGAATATTTAAACATGTAAACAATGAAAAAACAACATTTACATGAAAGGGACAGTTTTTAATAGCTGCTGGAATTATGCCAAGGTACCAAGGTACACTGGGAAGCATATATCAGTGGAAATATGCAATTATGCCCAGCCCGAAGGGGGGGGACTTGGAATACACATGACCCCAGGGGGCTGCATATTGAGAATCACTGGGGTGTCCAGCCGCAGGTGGAATATTTCAAACCCAGGGGTGGCAAGGTGGCTTGCCGAGGGAAAGACACATGCTCAGAGAGGCTTACAGTGGACTACACACGTGGGGGTCGCCCAGAGGCCGTGTTAGGTGTCGCCCAGCCTGCAGCTCTGCAGATGTCTGTTAGCGAGGCGCCATGCGCTAGAGCCCAAGAGGATGCCACACTCCGGGTGGAGTGGGCCGTCACACCAAGGGAGCATGGTCGACCTTGCTGCTGGTAAGCCAAAGCAATGGCGTCCACTATCCAGTGAGACAACCTTTGCTTGGAGAGAGCCTTTCCCTTCAGCTTCCCACCATGACAGACAAAGAGCTGGTCTGAAGTCCTGAAACAATGCGTTCTGTCTACGTAAGCACGGAGGGTGCGTACTGGACAGAGCAGTGCCAAGGCTGGGTCTGCCTCCTCCAAGGGCAGCGCTTGCAGGTTCACCACCTGGTCTCGAAAGGGTGTGGTGGGAACCTTGGGCACATATCCAGGCCGGGGTCTCAGGATGACGTAAGAGTTAGCCGGTCCAAATTCCAGGCACGCTTCGTCAACTGAAAATGCCTGCATGTCCCCTACCCTCTTGATGGAGGCCAATGCAACCAGGAGCACTGTCTTCATTGACAGGAACTTAAGCTCCACTGATTGCAGAGGCTCAAAGGGAGCACTCTGCAGGGCAGTCAGAACCACTGAGAGGTCCCAAGAGGGAACGAGAGGAGGGCGAGGAGGATTCAGTCTCCTCGCTCCTCTCAGGAAACTGATGATCAGGTCGTGCTTTCCAATGGACTTACCATCAACTGCATCATGATGTGTGGCAATGGAGGCACCATACACTTTCAGGGTGGAGGGAGACAACCTTCTCTCCAACCCTTCTTGCAGGAAGGAAAGCACGACACTGATCGGGCCTTTCGTGGGTTCTTGAAGTTTAGAAGAACACCAGTTGACGAAGAGGTTCCACTTCAACGCATAGGCATGTCTCGTGGACGATGCTCTAGCGGAAGTGATGGTAGCCACCACCGCTGGTGGTAGGGTACTCAAACCTGCCTCGTCCTGTCCAGGAACCACACATGGAGGTTTCAAAGATCGAGCGTGCCCTCGGTCAGAGAATAAAACAGGTCGCAGTGGGACGAGTCGTGGGAGGCAAACAGATCTACCTGTGCGTCCCCGAACTGATCCCAAATCAGCTGAACCGACTGGGGATGGAGTCTCCATTCTCCAGCGAGAGGCCGAAACCGAGACAGATCAGCTGCACGGTTCAGGTCTCCCGGGATATAAATGGCTCGAAGCGACCTCAGATGCTTCTGACTCCATATGAGGAGGTGGCGGGCGAGTTTCGACATACGGCGGGAGCGCAGACCACCTTGTCGGTTGATGTACGCTACTGTGGCGGTATTGTCTGATCGGACTAATACGTGCTGACCCCTGAGCAACGCACAGAAGCGGTGCAGGGCGAGACGTACAGCCTGCAACTCGAGGCAATTGACATGCCAAAGGCGCTTGTCCAGGAGCCCGCGGCATCGTGTCCATTGCACATGGCGCCCCAGCTCATTGTGAAGGCATCTGTTGATACAACAACATGCCAGGAAACTCGTTCTATAGGCACTCCAGCCCATAGAAGACTGAGGTTCGTCCACGGGGTGAAGGTCTGACGGCAGGTCGAAGTCACTGGGACTCGGAGCATGCCGTGTTGCCTTGCCCACCTCGGGACTCAATCGCGTAGCCAAAGCTGAAGCGTCGAGAGGAACAAGGGCTGCCTCGACAACCTTCGTGAAGACGCGAGGAGACAGGGCTAGCCCGAAAGGGAGAACCGCGTACTGGTATGCCTGCCCCTCGAATTATTTATATATATATATATATATATATATATATATATATATATATATATATATATATATATATATATACTGGTATGCCTCATTTGCATATGTAAACATGACATTTCAGAAAACTTGTAATACAAAAAATGTCTGTCTCTATGTAAGTGAAAAACTGGAAAGGTTTTATGGTAATATCTATAACTTCAAAAATTTACCCTATCCACCTCTAGTGTTTCGGCTGTGAATAATGCACCTATTCTTTCAATAACAATTACAAGAAAATGGGACCCTTATTTCAAATGTTATACGGTGGATCCTTATTCAGGAGACATAGAACTTTCTAAAAATGTGGTATAACAACTTTTCCTCAAAAATGCCTACAGGGTTACACAATCTTGAAGATCCGGACCTGACTATAATACATATCAATATATTATCCTTTATTCAGTTCTATGCAACAGAATCACATTTACCAGATTTATTTTTTGACCAGTTGGATCAGTGAACGAGAGGGTAGCATCCTTTTACCAGCGTTGCATTACACTTCAAATATTTTTTTCCCAAAGATGGTTTCTGTCATTTCAGGTCGTTTTTATCACGCTGATGTATTTTAGTTAGGTTAGTTATTTGATGCTTTAAAAACGAGAGTGTGGACTTTTTTCAGGAGGACATTTCCATTACTGTTTTCAGATAATTTAGTTTTTTTTAGAATTAAATGAGTCAGATGCTTCCAGAACCAAGAATGCAGAACAAGTTTGCAGTCACTGTAATGTTCTATGGTAATAGAATCTATATGGTTTCTGTCTCAAATGCCTAAACACCGGTTGGAATGTTAATTCCTCAAAATAGAGAGAAAGATGATAGAGAGTAAAAAAGCAGACAGGAACCTTGATGGATGAGTATTGTTCTGATCACTGCATCTGCAAGAGTTCTGGTAGTTCTGACAGTTGTAGCTTTTAGCTGGCCCTACTGCTGAATGTTTATTTTCCCACTCAGGCAGCGTCACTCTATTTTTACCGACTAGAGCGAGAAGAATCCTTACCCAATCTTGAACCATTATGCTGTTCCTCTTTCCAGCTTATTTTAGCCAGCTGATGTCTTCATTAGTTCACATTAAGAATTCACTAGATGTTAATTAGCAATCTTTTTGCGCATATTACATCTTTTCATCCATTTGTGCCGTTTTCTTCATGGGTCATACTCATATTTGCGTGACTCATGCTGTACGGTTTCCTAAATGTTTACACATGTATCTACATTTTAAGTCTTTGCTGTGTGATCTCAGTCCATTTGTTTATTTTTATTTTCCCTGTTCTAAATTGGTTTATTTTCCAATGGCTTTCTTGGCCAGTATCTCATCACCGTTTGAAACATGATGCAATAACTTGTTGCGTGCACAAACGTCAGTAAAAATATCCATTTCAGTCACAGAACGAACATGCTTAAACCTGTGTTCATCTGTTTCTCCACTGCTTTCATGGCATGACTTGGTCTTCTCAATTGTTCTTTTATTAGCTTTCTGAATAATGAAACCGCATGTCATTTCTGATCACACAGGAAACAGAGGAGTGGGAGGAAGCCTGCAAAGTTTTGTCATCAGAATGTGTGTTAAGCACTAAATATAAAATTAAGCGTGTGTGGAATCCTTAAGAACACTAAGCAGGCAATTAATGTACTGTAGTCTAATGCATTTTTAATGTTTCTGGTGACACTTCATGAATAGGATAGACGTTTTATAGGATTTTATAATGACATATTTATTGTCAAACTTAATATTATGAGCTGTTTTATTTTCAGTTCACTGGACACCAAACTATGCCATTAATGTGCCTTTGTCTTTGGATTAAATTTAGCTGGTCTTTGGGTCTGATTGAGAAAAATGTGTAAACAACATACAAAGGATTTGATTTTTGGTTGTTTGCTGCCCACCCGATCTCTTTCAGTATCGGTTTGGATTATTTAAAAGCTCAAGAGCTTGAACTTGTTTTTTTAGATGCAAATGTAGTGCGTTGGCACAACCACTAGTTTCAGCTCTCACATGTAAACAGTTCAAAAAAAGTGCAAAAAGATTATTGAACGTACAGTATCAATTTAGGACTGCAATATTGTACCTGTCTGATTACATTTTAGTCATTCACTGTCGCAAACATCATCTCCTTGTTGGCCTGGCTTGTTGGGTGGTGACTGGTGAATTAAGAAATACTGCTCTAAATGTCAGCTCACAATATGAATATCTGACTATTTGCCAGCGTTTATGGGAAAAACTTGTTGACGAAAGGTGGCATCGACTAAAATAGACAACCATGTGGTGCAGTGGCCCTCTGACAGGGCCTAAAAATGATTGTTCTTATTAGTCATCCATCTGAGAGAGCGATGACGACAGCCACAACATCTCTGACTCACACACTTTGTGTCTTTACTCATGCAAATACTCAGTGTTTACGCACACATTCAAAGTGTTCAGAAAACTATTGCTTTCTACAATGTTTTAGGGCTCTGGTGACCAGCAGTTAGAAGGGAACATGTTCTGCCTCAGGGTTATTGATCTGCTTTCGTCACAATCCGGGAGCAAAGAGACATGCGGATTGGACTACATTCATATGTCATATATGATCTTGAGTCATTTAACCATTTGATGCTTTTTGAGAGGAGACAGAAGAGAGGGCATTGTCTATCTATTTTGCTTCTATTTTTGGCTCCAGGCATTCCAGAGGAAGAAGAAATCATGCTAAAATTTACTGAAATGTCCATGTCAGTTCTATCATTATGATACCTTAATCCCCAAATGAATTTCAAATTTGATGTGGGAATGGACGTTCTTCAAAGCAAATGGTATCAGACAATTTTGAACCAAAATGTTCACTTTAGCTTGTCTTTTATGCAAATTGCAAGTAGATTATTAATTGCACATTAATTCCCTCCTAATGAGACCTCAGAATGGGTTGTGTTTTTTACTCTACAAGCTTTTGTAGGAAACCACATTTACCATAGATACAAGACAGTCAGTTCCAATGCATTCTGAACACATTCCGTGGACACAGCAGACATACAAAAACAAAGAACAAGTATCTAAAACCATTCTAAATTTTCTAAATGGTAAATTTTTTTTTTTTTAAACTTTAAAAATACCATTTTGTATTGTTTTGTAGCAAGTCTTTAATACAGCTATAGAAAAGGTATAATTTCACATTCGTCATTCTTCCACACCCTTTCTCTCCTTGTTATGAAGGAAAATGATTTGCATGCCAAAATTGAACAAACATTCAGTCGTTCAGCAGATCCTCATTTGCAACTGAGATGTCACAATTTATTCAATTAGTTCAAGAACGACTATGTATTGTGCTACTGCCATTCTTTAAAGGCAGAAAAACAGTCGTGTTTCAAAGATGACCCTGCGCAAAGATGACAATGATTCGTTTACTTAAAAGATTCATTCACAAAATTTCACTGGAAATGTAGATTTACTAAGACCTTCTTTTTCTATTTTGCTCTATAGCGAGGCATTTCACTCGACACTGCATAAATTTGGCATGAAACGGAAGTTGCGATGATTGTGACGTATATCAGAATGAAACTGCTTCTCGAACAAGAATAGTTGTAGGGCGGTATGATGTGGGAGGAAGTTATTTTGAGATTATGAGGGCACATGAAAATCATTTATAATCAATACTATATTATTGATTTAAAAAAATGGTGACTTTAATGTGAATTTTCCTTGCATTTAGTAGTTTTAATTTAAAAACATTCAGTGGCAAATAACTCTATTTGGTGGAACTTTTCCACTGTAATGATCAGCAAGTGAGTCAGAGAGAGAGAAGGTAAGGTTCTCAGCAGTGTCTATTTTAACAAGACACCCCTGAGTAACTTCAAGCTGTGGAAATGAGTGACTCGAAAAAAAGAGGGGTAAACCTGGCACTAAAGCCAAGAGCAGTCAATGTCTCCGCCGTCCTTTTACTTTTATGCCGTTATTTTTTCTTTCACGTTCTTGAAGGTAAAGGTTTCTCTCACACCATCTCTCCTTCGCCCTCACAGGAAATTCCCAATCGTGCGGATTCCTATTGAAATGACTGGATTTTGCCCGTGAAAATTTGGCGAACAACAGTAAATGTGTTGACACATTTAAGAGAATGTTCGCTTCTCATCAAAGCAAGTAAAGGATGTTGTAGCTAGTTAGTACTTCATGAAGTATGGGAGAGAGCGTCTTCCATTTTAAAGTGTTTCATATCTTTCACTTATAAGATGCCAGTGCTCTCTTTTGTGATTAACAAAAAAATAACATCACAATTACTGTTTTGCTGGAAGCAAATAATGCAGATCAACTGCAAAGGTTATTATAAATGTGCCATCTGTAAAATGAGTGCAGGGCAGACTTACATTTTTATAGTGATTGACAAACCTGTTTTTCAACTCATCATAGATGAGGACAGGATAGTCACCAAATAGTTTACTTTTTGTTGTCCCTATATTATAAAAGGGAAGATCTCTTTCTTCACTAAAGTCACATGTATTATTGTAAAATTTATAGCACATTTCCATGTCTGGGAGGTTTTTAGTCTCTCGCTATAAATGTGCATTTATCCTTCCACATTCTTGTGTTTTGGTTATAGTTTTCCTAGCATGCACTGTGGAAAGATTTATTTATACACAGCAATAAAAGCGGAGATATGCTGCTTTCTCTTCAACATGGAAAATCAGAATTCTCTATTCCTAATTGGAAAAGTGGAAAAGAACACAAACAAACCTGAACACGAGCAAACTATGCAGAAATCCACAACTCGGATTTCATTGAGATAAGCAGGGGCCTCATTTATGAAACGAACGTGTGATCGGATATGATCCTAAATTTCATGGATTTCATCCTACCACAAAAGTGAGGAGCAAATCAGGTTTTATAAAGGCAATGCCTGCAGTGAATTATTATTATTTTTTGCCAGTGATTAAAATAATCTGACATTGTTTATTAAAATGTAAAGATAAATAGACAACCAAAAATTGCTTAGCCTAAATATTATTAAATGTGAAAATGAGCAACTGCATTGTGATAATAATTACATAACTGAAATGTATTCATTAGGGGTTCAAGCATGAAATGCTGAAACCCTATTGTAATTGTAAGGATTCGTAAAACGCATCGTGCAGGGCAAACCGTAAGGCCTTGAAACCTGGCCAGATGGTAGGCCTCAATTTGGGGACAACCTATGAGAGTATGACCCCGATTGGCCCATAGGTGGCGCTACAGCAACCAAAAGTACAAAATCGCTCAAAACTCTTAGGCCGTTTGACCTAGAATTGGTGAGCATATGTAACATAACATCATTAACAAGCGTGCAAAAGTTTATGGAGATCAGACGATAGGTGGAGCTATAACTGTTAAAAAGCTTTAAAACCATATATTTCCTATGGTACATTGTCTGTATTGGCTGTAAATGGTCTTTTCCATCTATTATGTGAGTGGTTACATGCTTGCTAAATAAAACTTAATAACTTGATGCTTTTAACTTTTGTGCTTAAAGGCCTTAAAGGCTTTAACTGCTTGAACCCCGATAAATGCTGCTTGCAGCTTTAATTTTATATATGTTCACCTTTTTCAATTTTGGATAAACTGCAATTTAGAAAGTGGGATGCATTTGGGAAACTTTTGTATGGGCGTTTTTAAACCATTCATAGGAAATTTTGGAAACTGTCGACTTTAGGTACATTCTATGCATGTCTTCATAAATGAGGGTACATTACACCTTGTTGACAGGCAAACAACTCAAAGGGAACAGCAGTAGCCATTTTGCTTTCTTATACAAGCAAACCCTTCATATCAATTGTAAATATCCCATATACAACTATAAACGTAATGAAGCATTAGAGGCAGCAGAGCAGACAAACAGAAAATTGATTCTTGACAGCTGTTTGTAATCTGAATGCCAAGTACAGTGTGGTGTTAAGTTATTTTTCCTCTGGTGCAGTTGCTGAGAGATTGTGAAAGATTTAAAGTGCTCTCTTTCTCCCTCCTTTAAGCGTTCTGGATGGTACTGTCGTGTCAGTCAAATTTGTCAGCTTTTTAGTTTCCTGTTAGCACAACAGTGCTGCAAGGCTGTGTTGTGTGCACCTGCGTGATAGATCAGGATGTGAATGACACTGGCGCCAAGACACTGCAGCTGGACCTTAAGGGATCTGCGGTTTGAACTACCAGATTGGGACGCAGTCAAGTATTAAACTGGGGAAGCAGATTTTACATCCCTCGTGCATTAAAACCGTGGGAATTTGGAAAGGGGACAGCGGTAGAGAGAGACGATACAGTGAGAAAGAGATGAGAAGGCAAAGGCAGGGTGAGACAGAGGCTGAGATACTGTGAAAGACCAGTGATTTCTCGACTAAAATAAGTGTCAGGATTTTAAATGACCATGTGAGTACAATGGCCAGTCAGAGGCGTTTACGATTCCGCTCAACAGTGCTCAAAACGTGAAATGTTTACAATTTCAGTACCGACTTGGTGCCAAAATTCATTACTTTTTGACAACTCTATTGCAGTGCTAAAATGCCATGATATTTGGAGTTTAGTCATAAAAACCGACTGAAATTTAAAAAAGTCTCTGCCTGAAATTGACATAAGTCACATTGACATACACATGATATCCGTGTATATCAGTCCATGCTTTGGGGGTAAGATTTTATTGTTTGAAATAGTTATGAAAAGTACAACAGCGCATGTGCAAGTGACTTGAGCGCTTGAAAACAAAGTCCACTAGATAGTGCGCATGTGCTCTTTTTGCACATACAGCCAAAGGAGTATACATTGAAAGGCTCACAAACTCAAAAGTGCGCAAGACGGAGCAGAACTTGGAAAATAAAGTATACCCGTGCCTTTAGACAGGAAGAGGCCGCTTTGGAAGTTTGTTTGTTTCAGCATCATGTTTAGGGGTGGGTAAGTGTCTCTAAATAACAGACTAGTGTACTATCACTGGCTGTAAGTACTTGCATGTTTAACTGCCACAGATATTCTTTTCTCAGAGAGTAAGGCCCTGTGAAATTCTGCCTCAAGTCAAGTCACCTTTATTTAGATAGCACTTTTTACAATACAGATTGTATCAAAGCAGCTTCACAGTGATAATATGAAAATAATACAACAAAGTTTGTTTCTAGAAGAAAATTGCGTCATCGTCCACCTTAAGTAAGGTAGATCAATAATATTGTTGAATATTAAATGTCCCCAACTGAGCAAGCCAAAAGCCAAGGCAACAGTGGCATGGAACCAAAACTCCATCAGTGACAGAATGGAGAAAAAAAACCTTGGGAGAAACCAGACTCAATCGCTCAGTTCTCCTCTGGCCAACGAATGAACAGTGTATGATTATGATTCAGGCCGCATTACAGGTCAGAAGTCAGATTTGATCAGAACATTCAGAATATTATCCAGTTCTATCTGGGTAGAAGTCGGAGTCACGCCGGTATGTAGACGAGTTTGTTGAGGATCTGTGCCGATAGTTGTCGTGTCGATGAGGCCTTCACAGGGCTGATGAGGCTGGCACTTCAGGGATGCGTTGTGGATGGGTCCAGGCGCAGGTCCACCATCTGATCTGGATACGGCTCAGATCCAGCTGACTTCAGTAAACCTCGGAATAAACCGAAAGACTAGCATTAGCGTAGATGCCATTTTTCTTATGATGTAACGAGTACATCAGGTGTTATAGGAAGTGTCCCCAGTTCCGGCTGACCTAATCTGTGCAGGATAATAATCATTGAACTGATTTGAATAATAGAAATGTATAATGTTCTATATGAATGCCTGAGACAGGGGTGTCACTAGTGCGGGGAAAAGAGGAACTGTGTACACTTTATAGAGGGATCGCTGAACACTAGGTGCACGAAAAAATCCTGTAGATGTCAGCCACTCAGATTTAGACTTTTTTTATTTTTCTTCGAAAAAGCATTTCCAGTTTAGTGTGCAATGCAGATCAGGTGGTTAGCGAATAACGTGTGTGTGGGTGGTCTGTGGGCTTGATGTCTGAGAACCAAACCATGGCAAGAAATACTCACAAATGAAACTTGGTTTGAACACTAGATCACTCTCTGAAACCTCAGAGGTTGTGAGGGTGTTGTAATATTAGGCTTGAAATAGGAATAGGAAGTTTACAGCTCATTTGTCTCTTTTAAAAATATGCTGTTGTGGTCTTGAAAGTCAATAATAAGCCTCATCTGTCTCTCTCCTCAGCTGCAATAATGTGTCAGGGCAAACCAAAGCACCCCAGCTTATATTTATCAAAGATATGGATCTAGCCAGCAGTAATTTCTTCTGTCTAGCCTGTTGTGTTTGTACAAATAGGCTGCACTTTATAGTTGAAATGATAGTGTTTTCAGTGAAAATTGGAGAGCAGGAAAAAGCTTCTTGATATCATCCTTTTCCATTCTACATGACTTAGTCAAATTTTCCTTTCTGCTAACAAGGAAAACTGCAGTGCTAAACTATACGAATATATGGGACAAATATACTGGCTGATCTCTTTCCTAGGATAGTTCACCCAAAAAAAAAAAATGTCATTGTAATTTTCTCTATGAATTTCTTTATTGCATGGGATTAAAAAAAGTAGAGAAGAATTTGACGAATGTTCATGTTCTTTTATATACAGCACAAGCTACACCGAGACCAGAGGCTATCAAGCTCAAAAAATGACCATACACTACTGTTTAAAAGTTTGAGGTCAGTACTATTTTTTTTTTATAATTTAATACTTTAGTTTTATTTGGCGATGATGCTTTAAATTGATTAGTGACTGTAGACATTTAGAATATTACAAAATATTTATATTTCAGGTAAATTGTTCTTTTTAACTGTCTATTTATCAAAGAATACAGAAAATGTTTTATCAGTTTCCACAAAAAAAAAAAAAAAAAAAATTAAGCAGCACATCTTGTTAATAAGAAATGTTTGTTTCTGGAGCACCATATCAACATAGAATGATTTCTGTCATGTGAAACTGAAGACTGGAGGAATTAATGCTTATAATTCAACTTATATACATACGTGTGTATATACAGTATATCTTAAAATATAAAATTTTGAATGGTTACAATATTTCACAATATTTCTGATTTACTGCATTTTTGAACAAGTAAATGCAGCCTTGGTGAGCATAATAAACTTGATTTATCTAACTGACCCCAAACTTTTGAACAGTAGTGTAAAATTGGTCCATGTGATATGTGCACTATATTCCAAGTATTTTAAAGCTATACAAAATTAAGTCACAAATGAGATTTTGAGAGGTAGCCCATTTCTTAAACAAAGGTATTGTATGGTTTCAAATGGACTGCTTTTTATGCATTTTATCTATAGCTTTTCTCCATTTCTGGGGGCTGAGGCTATTAAGTCCTCAATCCCGTTCTTTAAGAGCAGCTTGAGCATTTTTCAGAACAGCCCCTTTCATGTTTAATGGAAAAACAGGAAGTCATACGCATTGGCCGAAATGTACAGATGAGTAAATGATGACAGAATTTTCATTCTTGGCTGAACTATAACTTTAAGGTCACATTTCTGACTTCCTGTGTGTCACAGCTGGCCCATGTGGCCTCACTAGCCCCCTCCTCTCTCTTCATCCCTTCTTCACCTCAGGGTCAAGGCTTTCCCAGCAACTTGGTTACAAGAGTGCACAGTCACATGGTTCAACTTCACCGCCTGAATGCTGAAAAAAATAATAATCCAGAGACACTATACTACTTATTCACACACACACACACACACACACACACACACACACACACACACACACACACACACACACACACACACACACACACACACACACACACACACACACACACACACACACACACACACACACACACACACACACACACACACACACACACACACACACACACACACACACACACACACATTGTGTTAGTTCTGACAAAATGTTTATTGTTGCAGTCTATTTAAAATGTTTCATTCATTTGAATTAATTATTTTAAAAATCGGTTTGAGTGAATGATTCAATGACATACTTTTTTAACTCACTTGTCGCCACATAGTGGCATTACACTGTAATTGATACAATATTTATTTGAAATGCCAAGTTACTTTCAAAAGGGGATCTACTCTAATTTCATCTCTTCCGTAGACATCAGTGTTTATATCCGAAATGAATAAACTTTTATCACAGTACTTACAGTATGTGATAATTCAAATATTTGTAACAGAAATAATACTGTATGGTTTGTGAAGCTGTTTCATACCTACAGTCTACATTATAACTGCTTTCTCTGGGTCAGCGGCAGCGTCAACGAAGATTTGAATGTTCACTGTGATTTTGTCAAAGGTTTAATAAACACTGCCAAATCATTGTCATTTAGGAATGAGATTGCGTACGTGTTTGAATCGAGATTGCGATCTTTTAATGATTAATCATGCAGCTCATGTGCATGATTAATGTAATGATTAAAGGGATACTTCACCTCTGGGAAGATGAATGTGTATTTAAAATAGGTCATTTAAGTAGAAGAAATGTGGAGAAATTTTTGAATTTGGAGCTTTCTAGACTGAGAAAAGCCAGAAAATGTATTTTTGGCTTATGTGGATGAAAGACAACAACTCCCAGAATGCACTTGCTTCGCTGCCTTAGGAGGCCACGCCTACCGGTTAGAGAGCACAGTTGAAAACAACAAGGCTAGCCTAAGTAAGTGATGAGTTTGCCAGGGATTTAGAGACCCAAAATGTCCGGGATTCGGCTTTTGCGTTCTACAGTCGCCATTCATCATGTTTACTGTGGCGAGCAGGACGAGGCTGACGGCCGTGGGAGAATGGGGCGAGGCCGGTGGCTTCATTACTGAGACGCGCCGGGTCTCGCATCTCTCACGGAGGAGCGGGAATTTTCTTAGCAATGTTAAAACGCACATCAACCAACCAATCACTTGTTTAGCGTTCATGTAAACACTACAGTCAGATTCACCGATCGGAATTAATTCAGTTAGATTGAAACGAGAGGTGTGCATGTAAACAATGAATGGCGACCGCAGAACGCAAAAGCCGAATCCCGGACATTTTTAACAGTCTCGCCCGCCGGACAAGTCCGGGAAAAGGAAGATGGTAACCCCTACTTACTCAGCTTTCTCCTATTATTCAGCTTTCTCCACAGAACAAGAGCATGCTAGCTTAGCTTCCAAAGAAAGACGGCTGATACTGTGTACATTCTGTGAGTGAGATCCCACCCTCTATGGGCGGGCTGAAAACATGCGGAACAACGCCATCTACTGGCTGTAGTCTTTAGCCTCTGGACAGAAAATCCTCCGATGACGCAAAATGACGATTTTTGCGTCATCGGAGGATTTTTTCCAGACAAAAAATACATAAATCTCTCCTCTCAGGGGGATATGAGGGGGGAAAGCATGGTAATTCGAAAATACTACAGGTTTTCTACTAATACAAAGCTTAATGCTAAATCCTGAAGTAACCCTTTAATTAGTTGCCGTCAAACCTACGTCATCAGGGAAGGTCCTCCAATGCAGAGGGGAGGGGCATTTTCAGATTTTGATTAAAGATTACGAAGCCAAATTTTTTTTTTGTGTGGATTGACTTGCATGGATGAATTGTTCACCACAAAATGATCAATTTAGGCAAACAAAGTAAATATGGTCAATTTTGATTTCATGTGGACTTTAATGTAAACGCACTGTTTCCGATCTTCTGGAAAATATCAGATCTGTGCATAAGTCTTTGCGATGTAAATGCAGCATCTCTGCTACTGTCTATTATCTGTCTATTTAAAATTACTCCAAAAACATTGACAAAAAAAAAGAAGAAGAAGAAGACAAAACCGCTTACTGCTCTGGTTCTTTATTGCTGACTGTTTACTTGGAAAAACAGAAGCAGTTTTTATCTACTATCTTATCTACTATTTTTCATTTAATATTTATTTAATGTAAGTATATATTATAATATGAGTAGGCCTAATAATAATATACTAGGGGTGTAACGGTACACAGAAGTCACGGTTCGGTATGTACCTCGGTTTTGGGGTCCTGGTTTGATACGAGTTCGGTACAACAGGAAAAAGAAACAAATCCCCAATGGTAGTTTTCTTTTCATTTATTTTGAACAGACAGTAGTGCAAAATACAGTTTGTTCCAACTAGCGTCTTTTTGTCCCCCGAGGTAGTTGGTAGAGTACAGCCTCCTATAATGCACTCTTCCGTAGTGAGTCATATTGCATATTTTTTGAAGGGCTGATAAAAAATAAAAGGTATTTAGTCACAATCAATGAAATGCTCTGTCATTTATGGTCATAACTAGTATATGTTTATTTGTCTACACTTACAATAAAAACAGTTGTGCTTTAATAAAATAAAGAAAACCACCGGATGCTGCTTTCTGCCATCCCAGTTTCTTTTCCGTGAAGTTAGTGGAGCGTGTCACAAAAATTAATCGAAACTCAGCGTATAGGCTACTTGCAAGCTCTTGCATGCCATCTGAACACTTGTGTTGGGTTAGTGCATAGATCGTCTCTTCTTCCGCTCTTTTTCATGTTGTGGTGGTTGGCAAACAGCATTGCACTACTGTCTGTGCCCCTTTCTGGATTGGAGTGTGGATGGCCTGTGACTGACTGTATTCGTCGTTTGACTGTAGGCACCGAACCGTGACGTCTGTACGTACCGTGACGGTTTGGGAAGAATACATGTACTGTTACACCCCTATAATATACTATAATATAGGATAAAGCATATAGTATAGTATAGTATATATTATTATTTTTTTCAGGAAGGATGCATTAAATTGATCAAAGTAACAGTAAAGAGTTACATTGTTACAAAAAAATATATATTTCAAGTAAATCCTCTTTTTTCACATCAGAATGATATCATTCTATCAAATCACATGATACATTTTTCATCAAAAAAATCATGGTTTTCACAAAAAAAAAAACAATTTGCAGCACAACAATTTTCAACTGTGATAATAAAAATGTTTCTTGAGCACCTAATCAGTCTGTTAGATTTGATTTCTGAAGGATCATGTGACACCAAAGATGGAGTAATGGCTGCTGAAAACATTTTGAACATTTTGTAGTAAGATTTCAGAATATTGCCATTTTTACTTTATTTTGATCAAATAAATGCAATCTTGGTGAGCATGGGAGACATTTTTAAAAACATTAAACAATTTTACAGACCCAAAACTTCGTTTCCATTTTCAAGTTTTTATAGAGTGTATATTTTAGTTTGCTCTGATGTCGGAATAGTTGTCAAAGTATGACATTTTACTTATCAACTCCTGAAATGTTTGTATGTGTGACCCTAGTTCTAGTCCTAGTCCTTCTCTACATCCTGTCATAATGGGATAAAGAGACTGAGAGCATTAAATCGACTTGCGTTTATCATAAACGTGAGCCGATTTAATGCTGTCAATCTCTTTATGGTAATGAAGAAGACTGATACTAAGAGCTGCTGTGAGTGTGTTATTAGTATTGTGTGTATGTTTTGTGTTTGTGTGAGTATTGCAGATGTACTGGGAGAGCATTGCCATCTGAAAAGCATCTTTCTGTGCCTGTATCAATCCCTCTCTCTCTCCCTTCTAAAGCAGAATTTGGCGGCTATTCAATACACGCTACACATGGTAATTTACTAAACAAATGGATGAGGACAGTGAAACTCTCCATTTCTTGTTGCTTAATCTTGTATCTTCTGAATCCATCTTTTAATGTGTTTTCACATTATATAATTCACAGTTCAAAACAAAGTGCTTTTTGTGTTCAGCAGTTACTCCTATAAAGACATTTAAAGAGGAGTTATTTAGAGGGGAATGAGATGCCCAATGTCCTTTGTTGGAGAGCTTCTTTGATTCCTGAAACTGTGAGACTGGCGCACGCTTCTGTTGGCGGAAATTCAAGTGCTCTTGAGTTGTTTGTCTGATTGCATCTTCCAGCTGTCGCTTTGAGAGACATCTGCTTAAAACTAGCGAAACCAAAGCTCTCATAGCATCTCTGGATCTGCTCCTGGATACATTAGGAAAATACTTACATGATGGTACAGTGAGGTAACCAAAAATATTCAACTGGAATAGCAAATGGTTTGACTGTGTCAGAGTCTATTTTGTGAACACAACGTGGATAATTACAACAGGTAAACAGCTGTGTGGATGCTATGGCTGGGTTGATAATTTAAATTTCTTGATTTTAATCAATCTTCATTTTGATGAACCTTTTAGTGTTATATTCACAATATGCTTTGTGCTTTGCTACCTTTGATATGAAACAAAGTCTCAGCTGTCAAAGTCTCAATTTTATCACAAAATCAAACAAATGTTGTTGTAGAATTGTTTAATATTCAACTGTGGAAATATATCAGTAAAACAGCTTGTAAACAATGTTACATAATGTTACATTTACCTCAAAAATGACATTGTGTCCACAGCTCATTAGAAAAAAAAAAAAAAAAAAACTAGAGTAAAGCATTTTGTTAAATGTATGCACTGTAAATACATATTATATTTTCACTTAACCTGTTAGTAATGTCTTGATTATTTATTATTTATGCATGTTTGAAAAAATCAGTCACAAAAATACATTTTCATTACAGACACCATTTAAAGGTGTCTATCAGGACATAGTTCCTTTGAACCCTCCTGCATAAATACCAAGGTTTGGGGTTAACACTGGTAGGAATTTCAAAAGGAGTCAAACTACATATTGATGCTCTTGAGGTGCTTCTACAGGATCAAAACTGAATCACTACTGAGCTTTTACTTTGAGCATTTAAGACATACTGCACACATAGACATAAATAATGGCCACTGTAAGATGATTTAGAGATGTGGGGAGCTGTATATCATGTAAAATTTAAAATGGCAAAGCATTTCTTATGTTTTTTTTTAATTAATTATGAGTTGGGTTGAGTATGCAAAAACTGTACTCAAGTAAAAGTAAAAGTACTTATATAAATATTTACTCAAAGTAAAAGTAATAATCTTAATAGTTACTTGAGTGAGAGTAAAGAAGTATCAAATAAGAAAACTACTCCATACAATAACATGTTATTATTAAGATAATACTTAATTTATTTAAATTATTATATTATAATAATTCGTTATATTTTCAACAAACACAGGGATAAGCATTAATTCTGTAATTTCTGTAGCCACAATATCATTGCATGTCCTTTGCTTTGTATAATAACGTATACAGCTACATTTGGATTATTTGTGTCAAAATAAAGTGAACCTGCAGAGTTTTGTGTTCAAAGGTAAGTAAAGGGAACCACTGACACAGAGAAGAAAGAGTGAAAACACTTAACATGTGCTCATGCTCTGAACACTAACAATCAAATGCACATTGACAGATCTTCTTCCGTCTGTTCTCCAAAATGTAATCAAATGAATGTTTCTGCAGGTACATGTAATCAACTGTTATAGATCTTTATCACTGGCAAACAATAGGATGCATTTGCTGATTTCTTAAATTTCCTGTTACGACTCAGAGTGAGAAACCACTTCAGACGATTCAGTGCATGCAGGAAACTGAACAAATAATTCAAAATGATTTGCAAACCAATTTACACAGTTTTGCCAACCTGTTTGATGAAGTCTTTGAACATAATCGACTCCAAAGAGTGATTAATTTGTGAGTGGGGCATTGGTCATGCAAACACGATGCAAGACTATTTAAATATAGAGCTAGAGGGAGCATGCAGCTCATTGGCTACATGGAAAGGGCCATCAGTCCGTGCATGTATATATTTTTTATTATAAATAGTTTGTTTAAAATGACATCCGTATATACAACAACCAATAGTGTTACAATAAATGCATTTCTCTGTGCTTTTTTTTTGGGCTCATCTTCTCTAACTTATTTATCTACTGTATAAGGTAAATGTAGTGTTCGACAAACTTTCTCACTTCTGTTTTTTAGCCAGTTTAGATGATTTTATATATTAGCAGCTGATATTATATATAAACTGGCCGTCTTTTGCGGAAAATAGAGCAGTGTAAGAATGATAAAGCATAATGTGATGCATTACATTGTGATGGGTGTGTGTGTGTGACATCTGGGATGGGTTGCAATGAGCATAAAAACGTGCATTGAGTGGTAATAAAACACTTACAGAAAACATGACCAATGCATTCACCTACTGAATAATCCCTATACATTTTTATAGAAAATCTATTTGTAGTTTCATTCATGAAAGTCTGAAGCATGTGTGTAACTGATTTAAAATGAATGCTAAAAATAGTAGGTATGTAGTAACATCATTTGAAGTCATGTCCCTATTTGTAAAGTAGCCCTGCTCTTCCTAGTCAGTCCTTATAGTGCTGTAATTTAGTGGAAATGGAGATTGATTTTTATTCCCTCCACTTTAATGTGTATGCTTTTAAAAAAGTGGATTTTGGATCCATAATCATGTTGCATAACCAGATTAGGATTTTAGACAATTTGGCTGCATGAGCTTAGTACCATGGGTAAGTAACAGGGATATAACGCTGCATTGTAAGCAATAAGTGTCCTCTGTTTACCCAGACCCCAGTTTGACAGGTGTCAGTGAAAGAAAAAAAAAAAAGAAAAACATTTTTTTTCCACTCTGTGAGGGCAGGTTTCTCTTTCAACACCACACAAGGAATGGAAAGATCTAGGAGACGACATGCTTGTTTAAGAGGAGATTTTATCCCTTGTTTAAAATGCTGGCTGTCAGGCAGTCATTGTAATTGTATCGACCCGGTGTTGACACATATGACAGCTTTATCTGTGAGTTGACAGGTTTCATGAAACAAACATGAAGATCTGGCAGTGGTTTTGGAAGGGTACTGCTGTACTTGTTAGCTCTTAAACTTCTAAAGTAGCAGTTTATAGTCATACCTGAGGTCTGCTGTCTTTTGTAAGCTGTCATTTTATATCTGAGAGTAGTTAACAAGACCTGTAATTTGTGGCGTTACGGACGGCCCACTTTAACACACTTGCATTTCGTCATTTTGTTCTGGCGTTATGGATGAGGTAGCCTGCTGTCACATTAGGCAGGCAGGAGGCTGTTTAATGATGAAGTGGCTAGTGTTTGTGTACAGGATCATGAAGTGTCCACTGTTCACTGCTCAGCCTGCATCTGTGTTTGTGTGTGGCAGCTGTCAGAGTAATTGGACAACAACGTATTGAGTGTGTCCCTGGAGCAGGAAGCAGCACTGTCACACAGTGCCATCATGATCCTATAAAGCCTTTTTCACTGACACACTCTCTCAAACACACACACGTACGAGGAAGTCTGAGGGAATGCCACTTATGAGTCCTTGTTTTTAAAGAAATAGCTTGACAAGGAAGCACAGGTTTATGTCATGTGGTAATGTATTTCTTATTGAAAGGGGTAGTTTGGGCCAATAGGCTATAGTTAAAGGGATAGTTCACCCAAAAATGAAAATTAGCCCATGATTTACTCACCCTCAAGCGATCCTAGGTGTATATGACATTCTTCTTTCATCAGACAAATACAATTGGAGTTATATAAAAAAAATGTCCTGACTCTTCCAAGCTTTATAATGGCAGTGAATGGCCGATTTATGTTTTAAAGTCCATAAAGTGCATCCATCCATGATAAAAGTGCTCCACACAGCTCTGGGGGGGTTAATAAAGGTCTTCTGAAGTAAAGTGATGTGTTCGTGTAAGAAAAATATCGACTAAAATAACTAGCCTTGACCCTTGACCTGACGTATTACATAATGACGAACGCGGAAGCGCAGAGGATAGAGCAAAACAAAACACCAGTCACAAATTAAAAAGAGAAATGTCAGAGGAGCTTGAGTTAGTTGGCCACCCCTGTTTGTTTGAACCGCGAGAGGCGTCAAAGCTTACGCTACTCGCACATCCTACTTCATACATCGCGTCAATTGACATACAATACATAGTTCCTACATGACGTCACAACATACGGGCATTTGCCGACCCGGCGCCATTTCTGTGGGCATGTTGTGGGCAGAACATTAGAAGAAGAAGCTGAAACGAGTTAATTTCGTGATAAAAAGTGAAAAGGTCATCTCCTGCTGGGTCAATGGATGTTCAAATCGTGCTGGAGGTTCAGTTAAATTTGAATTTTACAGTATACCCGTCATTAGACTTCATGAATGTGAGAAAACTAAGCTTTTGTCAGAACAACGACGGAGGTTATGGCTGGCGAGGATAAACAGGAAAGAAACTCCCTCAAAACACGCAAGAATTTGCTCAGAGCACTTTGTGTCAGGTGCACAATGTTGTGTTTTATTGCGAGTGTACACAAATATAAGTTAACACTTTGCAATTTGAATGATGTCCTGTATGAACAAAATGACAAGGTATTAAAAACATACAAAAACAACATTGTTTCCACTGTTCGATCGCGCCCGCGCCTCTCTCTCACTCTCTCTCTCTCACACACAGACACAGACACAGACAGCGTTAGCGCATACGGATCCACACCATTTATGACTGAAATTTTCGCATTGTACCTCTCTCTGTCTTGTGTTAATAGAGTCTCTTTATAATCTCTGTCACTTTGTCTCTTCATGATTTTCGTAACATTATAAACAGAAAGAAATATTCGAAATTTGCTTGTAAAACTTTGTAAACACAGCAGTTTATGCCATCAAAGATGGCGTCTCCGGGGAGGTCACGTGACATTATTTGGCCTGTGGGAACTATGTATTGTGTGTATGTCTTAAAATTGCTCTTTTGCCACAAGTCGACTTGCGTAGGCCCTCTGCCGGAAGCTAGTTATTTTAGTCGATAAAGTTTTAAATATGGATGTTTTTCTTACACGAACGCATCGCTTCGCTTCAGAAGGCCTTTATTTACACCCCAGAGCCGTGTGGGGCCCTTTTATCATGAATGGATGCACTTTATGGACTTCAAAACAGAAACTGGCCATACACTGGCATTATAAAGCTTGGAAGAGCCAGGACATTTATTTATATGTATATATTCATATATATATATAGGTATTTATTCATTTTCACTGAACATGGATTGGATCCATTCAGCATTAAAGAACAGCGGACACTTCATTAATAAAGAAGTTATACTTCTTAGTACAATGTTTAGGCTTTTTTCAGTATCGTATTTTATTTTCTCTTAAAGCACTGTTAGATTGTTATTAAGTATACTCAAGACGTGAAAGAAATCTCCTAGTGTTGAAAAGTTATTAGGTAATTAGATCATGTCCCTTAGTAATTTAAGTTACAAACAACATTTTATGTAATCTGTGGTGGAATGCATTTTAAAAGTAGCAAACACAAATACAAATGTGACTAAAAGCTACAAAACACTTATTTTGTGTTCATGGGTTTATTTCTTTAAATGGATAGTTAATACAAAAAATGAAAATTCAGCCATTTACTCAAACTTTTCACTTATTTAGCTTTCAAGTTCATGCTTGATGCACAAGAACCAATGAGGTTTTTCTTCCCGTGCATTAAGCATGCATATTTGAGCTTCCATTTACCATATTTGATGTGCTCTATGTATGTGCGTTCATTAATGTTTTGTATGTAAATAAAAACCTAAATTAAAATCTGTTCTTCATATAGATTCATATAGATATAATGTTTCTTCAGAAGATTTGTATACATGTATGGATTATTTTTACATTTATACTATATCTTTATTTACTTTTTGAAGATTGATAATGTTGATCATGTTGACTTTCAATGGATGGACAAAAGCAATGAGAGAATATTGAAAATATCTACAAAAGTCTTTGGAACAACATGAGGGCAGAATTTTCATTTTTGGATGAACTAATGCTTTAAAGCTATATTTCCTTGTCTTTTGTTTTCCCTTTCTTTTTCTTATAGTTATGTTGCTAGTTATTATCAACGTTTTTTTTTTTTTTTTTTTTTTCACCCTGCTCATAATGTGTGTTGCTCAGTATGTTCACATGGATTTGTTTAATTAATTCCTTATAGATTCTGAAATGATTATTCACTTTCTTCTTTTCTTTCAATATCCCTCTTTTTTTCTCTCCTTCATTGTATCTGCTGAATAATTTACTGTGTTTAAGATAGTTAGGTGAAAAGGGAGGCTTTAAAAGCTGTTTGAGGACCAAGGCTGCTCTTCGTGGGGAGTGTGTGAGAGGAAGAGAGAGAGACTTGCACATTTAGAGCCGTTCATTTAGAAACAAGCTTTACCTCCAGGCTAGCAGGGCTCTTGATCCGTCCTGGCACTCCTGCGGTTGCTGCTCAGTGTCTAGGGATAGCCTGTACAGAGCAGAGCTGCTCTCTAGTTCCCAAAATCTGCATGGCTGTTCATGAGTCCAGGACACTCTCCATTAGTCTATTAAAAGTCATTTGGCTGGATGAGGATTCTAATTTCTTCTTTTATTTATATTTCAGAGGGACTCCATGAAAGATGTCAGAGGAGGCGATTGTTATTGCCAAGTGGGACTATACGGCACAACAAGACCAGGAACTTGACATTAGGAAAAATGAGCGCTTGTGGCTTCTCGATGACTCAAAAACGTGGTGGCGAGTGCGAAATGCATCCAACAGAACAGGCTTTGTTCCTTCCAATTACGTTGAACGCAAGAACAGTCTGAAGAAAGGTTCTCTGGTGAAAAATCTCAAAGATACACTTGGTAAGACACTTGTTTATTTAGACTTCTTTATCTATTTATAAGATCCTGACACAATGGCAAATAAGAGTGTCTGATTTAAAGCACATGCTTAGATATATGTATTATGTTGTAATAAATGTATTCATTAGAGCACATGCTTAGAAATATGTATTATTATATTATGTAATAAATGTATTCATTAGAGCTGTGGAATATAATCATTTTTTACAAAATAATAGATTTTTTTTAAATGTAATTAAATAGGGCTATAATACATATTAATCTGCTGTGTTATTGTAAATAAAGTAGGCTACTCTTATTATATATTAATAAAGAAGTTCTGTGTGTCTTTAGGAAGCAAATAACTTGCATCTGATGTTTCGGTTTTGTTTTTTATGAAAAGATCATGCATAAATGTAAAAAAGAAAGTGCAGGAGGTGCACCGTGAGGCAAGTGAAGATGCATACCTATTCTTGTTAGTTTCATATGGTTTTGGAAAACTTTTATACTGTTTTCACAAAAAAAAAAAAAAATAATGACTAAAATGTTACAAAAAAATCTAATTCAAGCAAAATTCTGTTCTTGTGAACTTTCTATCCCTCAAAGAATTCTGAAAAGTATCACCGTTTTGACTATTTTCAACATTGATACTAATAAGAAATGTTATCTGAGCACCAAATCAGCTTATTAGAATGATTTCTGAAGGATCATGTGACACTGAAAAGTGGAGTAATGATGCTGAAAATTCAGCTTTGCCATCAAATGAATAAATTACATTTTTAAAATATATTAAAATAGAAAACATTCATTTGAAATGAAATATTTATATTTATTTATATGTAATATTTCACAAAATTAGCTTTGAATGGTAGTGTATTTTTCCAGGTAACAATTAGTATCATGAATTATTAATATTATCATCATCATAAATATAATATAACCTTTTTATTTGATATTTTATTTAAATTATGTGAGATTGACATGTATTCATGAGGGTCTGCAGGGCTCGATGATATTATTTCCTTTGTTTATTATTTTGCATGTTGGTTGCACCACTTGTTGTTTTCAAATATTAACAAGCAGTGTTTTTTTCCCCCTTGGAGATAAAAATACTGCCGGACTGCTTAATTAATTAATATTTTCTTTTCAATGATTTTCTTTAATGAGACTTTTTTTCTTCATTATGATAGTTCCATCTCTCTGATATTTCTGAATTATTGCCTGTTTTCATGTGGCAAATTCAAAACCTTCAGAGATGCAGAAATAAAACCTTCAACATCAAGGGTGTGTAAGCAGGAAGCAGTAATTTAAAGGCTTTTGTTGTAAAACCTAATTAGTTTCCCATCTGTTAATCACACAGGGGAGAGAGGTGAACGATCGATCAGCTGTGTCTTGGGGCTTAATGTATGTGTTAGTTTAGAGGAGTCAGACTTAATTCTCCTGGCTGTGAAGTGGAGACTAATGTGTCCCAGAATTTCCAACGCTGATCATACAGTGTTGACTTCGTTTTGACCTCTGGGTTTAATGGGTCTAAAGTTGGCGTCAGAGTGGTATGCTGTTATTTGCAGAATCATGTGTTGATATCGGGGAGGTGCCAAGTACTGTCATAGAAACCTCGCCTTTGATACTTTGTTTCACACACTGGTAACTTGTTTTTATTGTAGTGTACAATTGTAGTTGTTATTGTAGTGGAGTGTCTAATTGTCACACACAGTGTTGGGCAAAGGTACTTTTAAAAGTAATGCATTACAATATTGCGTTATTCCCTAAAAAGTTACTAATTGTGTCACTTAATTACTTTTTATGGAGGAGAGTAATGCTTTTGCATAATTTTTTTCTCACTTGGGCTGGGCTTGCTTGCTCGTTTGTTTGTTTTTATATAAAAAAAGGTACATTTTTGGCAAATGTAAAGGCCCTTTTACTCCAACTGTACGTTCACACCGCCGCCGGCGAGAGCGGCAAAATTCCGCCACCCTGCCAACGACGCCGGAGAAAGATTCGGTGACACTCTGATGCTCTGACGTGGATCGAAGGCATGATCTTTTTTTATACTTTATTTAAAGGGTCCGCAAAGAAAACAAGCATGTTGATCAGTGTTTGTGCAGACTGGCCACACGTAGGGTATAAGTTAACTTCATGAAATCTTTTAAATGTTAACGTAAGAAAATGACCTATGGAAAGAACTTAACAATTAGTTACTTTGCTAACGAAATAAACAAATTCCATTTGTGTGGTGTGGCTTTTGTGTTCATGGTCAACTGCGAGTCTAATTTCAACATGCAGTTTATAGGACGTTTACTAGACTTGGTCTTTAATTAACATTAACATTGATTTGTGTGCAATTTACATTACAATAACTTTCCTGGTTGTAGCCTTAATGCAATTGGTCAAAATCAGTATTGTTTTGAGCAAATGAATTGCATTCCCGCTGAAAAACAAGCATCAGTTAAAGTAGGCTATTGTACAGCATCAGTAAACAGCCATATCATAGTTACACATTTAATTATGTGGAGACAAAAACTGATCTTGTAAAAATTGTAAAGTTAACTTTATACTGACTGACTCATCAACAACTGTTTTGCGTGCTATAACGCTAAAGTTAGCATGCAGTTCCCGCTTTTTCCCAGAAAATATATAACGTTAATGCACATCAGCAACTCACCAGACACACCAACAATTTCAGACACCTTGTTCCACGCATCGGTTTTTTTATTTATGTCACTGTACGTAAACAGGGACAAGTCATAGAACAATGGGAAACCCGCAACAGAAATAATTAACTTCTCCTCCATTTTGCTTGGGAACTAATATGGTCGGAACCAATGTTTACAGGATTGCGTTCTCTGGAATCCTCTCAGGCGGAGGACTTCTACATTCTGATTGGTTGCCGCCGAACTGCGTCATAGCTTATTACCATAAAGTTGACCTGACTTCAACTCTCCTTGCCGCTCTCACCCATAGACAGTATATAAACTGGACACAGCGACCCCATTAGATTCAACGGAGACAAGTGAAGTAAATTAAAAGCTCTCACTTAAAAACTGCATCTACAGGGCCATAATGTAAGATAAGGTAATGGAGCCTTTTATACATTTTCGTGTTTCTTTAGAAATAAAAAATTGACAAATGGAGTTTTTAAACGCCTCAGATGTAAAGTTATTCGCTGTCAAAGTGACACCAAAATGAATGGGATTTAATGGAATGCTAACAGCAGGTGGGGGTCCGCTAATCAATGGCGGCGCCCGGGGAAGCTTCAATATTTTATGAAACCCTGCCCCCCTGCTCTCACCGTCCAAGACGCGCCACGCTTGCTGTCGGCTCTCATTGAAAATGAATGACTTCCGGCCACTTTGACGCTCTCGCCGGCGGCGGTGTGAACGCAGAGCAAGAGTGGAATAACTAAGATTCAGGCTGAAGGAAATCACACCTTTTCAGTTGAGGCTGCAGCTCAAACAAACTTTTCAGCTGTCCTGCCATTCTGGATTGCTGAAGAATAATATGGTTAACACTCTTTATTCAGCAATTTAAAAAAAGATAAAGAAACATCTTAAGTTATTTTTACTTATTGGCATGGCTGAATTGGATCATCGAAGGTCAGCAGCAAATAATTTGGTTAATAAAGTGAGATTAAATACATAAAGTATATATTTTTTTATTAAATACATTTAAGTATTACAGATTTGCGTAATATTTTGAGTTTGCATTTCACTGTTTTTATTAATTTTGAGGAAAACTGAATCTGTTTTTGTGCAAGTGAGATGAGTAAATGGCTGCATGCTCTCATTTAGTCTAGAACTACATTAACCATCATGTTTAGACGCCTCTGATTTCTCTCAACATGGGGACAGGAGAGGTGTCAGTCAATAAATGGTAAAACAAAGTAACTTGTGTACTTGTTTGAAAAAGAAACTCTGATATTTTGTTGTAAATTTAAAAGTAATGTGTTACTTTATTGAAAAAAGTAATCTGATTACGTAACTCACGTTCTTTGTCATGCATTACCCCAAAGACTTGGTTTAACCACCTGGGATGAACAAGCTAAAGACAGTTGATATGCAGATGGTAGTAAATGAGCCGTGCGAATGGCAGTTGTATCTTTTCCTCGACGTCCTGTTTAATCTTCACATCAACTACATGGTTTAAGCAAGCACATTTCATGGGTAAATTAAACTGAAATGGATAGTCTTTTGATTTAATTAGTGTTTCAATCTCATCTACACTTATGGTCAAAAGTTTGGAATCATTTAATATTTTTTTCCAAAAATACTGTAAAACATTGTAAAATATTATACAATTAAAGATAGCTGATTTCTATTTTAATATATTTGAACATTTAATCCTGTGATGGCATGGCAGCCATTACTCCAGGCTTTAGTGTCACACGATCTAATATGCTGATTTGGTGAAACATTTATTATTGTTATCAATGTTGAAAACAGTTATTATTTTTATGAAAACCGAGATGCTTTGAAAAAGTTCAAAAGAACAGCATTTATTCGAAATAGAAATCTCTTGTAACATTATTTATAAATGTCTTTACTCTCACTTTTGATCAATTTAATGCATCTTTGCACAATAAAACATTGTTTTCTTTCTTTTTTAATCCTACTCAACCCAAACTTTTGAATGGTAGTGTATCATGATTTCAGCAAAAATCTTAAGCAACAAAAATGTATAAAAATAGAAGAAAAAAAATATTGACTACCAAATCAGCATATTACAATGATTTCTGAAGGATCGTGTGACACTGAGGACTGGAGTTATGGCTCCAGTAAAATATATTCGAATAGAAAATAGTTATTTTAAATTGTAATAATATTTAACAATATCACTGTTTTTATCAAATCAAATAAATACTGTCTTAATGAGTATAAGAGACTTATAAACATTATAAAATAATTGTGACCAAACTTTTTTTACTAATGGCGTACATGGTTTTGTACATGCATGAAGAATTCAAATAGGCAGGCAGATTTAGCAGCCATCAAGATATCTACACATATAAAGAGATGCTTGTTGAGTGCAAAATAATCACTTTCGGAGACAGACAGAGCAATTAAGGACATCCTCAACTCCATTTTGCTTTCCTGCTGACATCTATTTGTAAGATGTCCACTCACACACAAACTGCACCACCCCTTTCTTGTCAGGGTAAATGGGCCCCAGCTCTCTACCCTTTTGACCTTAACCTCTCTAGAACATCCTTTTCTCCCCTCCCTCACTTTCCTTATGAAGATTGTTACATGCTTCTCTTAATTACTGACACATGAATCTCTGCATGGAGTCCAAGACAGGAAATGGGAGGATGGAGGACAAGAACCTCTGCAGTGAGACTATGCAGCATGTGTCACTGTTTCTTGTATATTTAAGATCATTATTAAATAGCTGTTTTGATGGCTCTTGGTTGGCTCTGGCTTATTTTGGTCATTTGCAGACCATCGCTGGACGAGAACATGAACTGTTTAAAAGTAGAGCTTTCCAGCTTAATAAAATGCCACCTAGGACTTCATTGTTTGTAGCTTAAATCTAAAAACCAAATTTATATGGTCTTTAGAGTTTTTTTTTTTTTTTTTTTTTTTTTTTAAAGCTAACTGTAGCATGGTAGAGGTTGTGTGGTATAGTGGTGGAATCTGGGTTGCTAACTCAAGTTGTGGGTTCAAACCCACACGATATGAACACTGAGATCTTCACCATTGTGCCAGTGAGCAAGATGCCTAATCCCAGATAAAGGCCTGTTCACACCAAAAACGATAACTATAATGATAACTATATTAGCGTCCGCTCCACACCACCGGACGGTAATGTTCTGTTTATTTTATGTGGTCTGCCTCATTAAATGCTTGAGTTCTTTAAACTTGAGTGGATTTTGATTGTCTGTCGATATTTTTTTATCATTCATCAGATCCAAAATACATTCTGAAAGTGGTTCCAATTCCAACAATATTTTTCCTCTGACGTTATCGTTATAGCTGCAGTGTGAACTTCGCTATTCTCATAGAATTAGAACGATTGAAACTTTATAGTAATAGGTATCATTATAGTCATTGTCCTTGGTATAAATAGCTCTTTACTCCAGGGGGCTGACCTTGTATTAAGAGTATTGTGAGCTATTTTAGGTATAAGCGTCTGTTACATGAGACTTGCACTGTATAAAAATGAATTGCAGCACAGTGCATTAACATAGCTATTACAGTTTATAGAGAACACAGCAGTTAAAGGGATAGTTCACCTGAAAATAAAAATTCTGTTATGATTTAATCACCCTCATGGTGTTCCAAATCTTTATGACTGACGTTCTTCTGTGGAAAATAAAAGACGACGCTTTTAGAAATGTCTTTTTTTTGTTATACCAGCATTCTTCAAAATGTATTGTAAAATACACACACATAAAAGGTTTAAAATGACATTAAAGTAAGCAAATGATGATTTTTAATTTTGTGTGAACTTTTACTTTAGGCTCAGAAAACATCATTCAAGCAGCCAATAGGACTGACTGAATGTCTTCTGAAGTCAAAAGATATCTTTGTGTGAGAAACGGATTGAAGTTTAAGTCACTATTCAATGATAATCTTTTTGCCATCAAAGAGCTGTCAACTGTAGAACCACTGTGACTGGATCACTGAACATGATTCCTGTTATATTACACTTTTCAAACTGGGTTGAAAACCAGGTCTGGCTCTGGCACTAGGAATACACATTTTATGGAAAAGGTGTGTGAGACACTGAGATGAAATTAGATTTTTGGGGAATCAGTCAGATTTGTAAATAAACTGTTTTCAGAACCAGATTTTTGAACCAGACAAAAATAAAAATAAATAAATAGACACACAAGGGTTTGACAGGACCGTGAGTAAATTATAACATATTTTTTATTTTTTCTACCACTATTCCTTTAACAAAAATACACTGTACACTGAACCACCTCTAATGGCTCTTTTACTTGCCACTGAAAGCGAGTCAAAAGCTGAGTCATGACTGTACAGGCAACCTCAATGCTCGGCCTTGGGTGTCATGTTTTAAAAGCACATCCTCTTTTCCAGTCTATTGGCCTATCGATCTTCTGTGGACAGAGTGAGGACAGCTCTCTCACAGGCTCTTTGTTCTTTCAATGTGCTTTGATAAATGTGCTCATCCGCTGTCTGTGACTCAGAGACTCTGTGTTTATGGGCTACATAAATGATGTGTGTTTGCGTGCTGGTGTATTGGTGTTTTTCACCCTCTGGCCTCATAATGTCATCTGTGTCTGAGGTCATTCAGGCAATGCTGCTCATGCATACGGCTCCTGCTTTCATCCCTGCACCTGATTTGCAGTTATCAAGGTTAACCTCCCCTCTCTGCTCATCCATTGTGACAAGGTTACCCTTTCTCTGACAGCCTTCATCTGTCTTTCTCTCCCTATTATTATTCTCTTTTCCTCAGTCTTTTCCAGGTCTTCTTTCATATCCCTGTATAAAAGATTTTCTCTCAATGAGGAAAGTCTGTGAGCTGAGACTTGGAAAGAGATGGAAAGATAGTGAAAATATCCATGTGGTTCCAAACATGTATGACTGACTTTCTTCTGTGAAAAACAAAAGGAGAAATTTTGAAGAATGTTTGTGCAGCCCCTTTCCAATTCAATGACCACGAAAGGGAATGGACAAAAGGAACAAAACATCACTTCAACTATTTAATATAAGTTGTCTATTTGATTCATGCAACATATTCTGAAGCTGTATGATAGCGTTATGTGAGGAACAGACAGAAATTGTTTGTAAAGTCAGTCGCTGAAATTATTATTCGTAAATCGCATTGTTGTTGTTGATACTTATTGATCCCTTACAGGAAATTACATTACATTCAAATATGTCATGATGTGTTGCGGCAGGTTTGACCTCAATGATGTTTGGTCACAAGAAAATAATCAATTAACTTTGACGTTATTGACATCAAACTGGTCTAACATCTTGATGTCATATTTGAATGTTCGTTTAGATCAGTGGTTCTCAACCAGTAGTCCGGAGGCCACAATGGGGCCTTAGCAAGCTTCCAATTGTGTCTCAAGTTGACTTAAAATGATTTGCTAAAACTATAAAAATCAAGATATTTCTTATTCTTATTCATCCCTCCAAATGGTTTTATTTATTTAAAACCTGGATGTATGAGGAAGTCATATAAATAAATATTAAAACACCATATAATGAATATAATTTTTTTTTCTAGTTGTCCCAAGCTCTATAATATTGTGTCTATTTACACCAATGCAAATAGCCTGTCTTGTTAGTGAGCAGAGTTAGTCAGAATAAATCCCAGTGAAAACAGATCAGTGATGTGGAGAGTAAGGTGGTTGGCGTTAGCTTGTGATCTGTATTTTTCCAAACTCATTATTCCTCCATTTTCCTATTACATAGCAGCTTGGAGAAAATATTCGAAAAGTGGAAATAAAGCCTAACAGGTATATAATAGTGGGAATAAAGTGTTTAATGGATTAGTTAGGTGTAGGGGAGGGCTTTAGGGATAGTGACAAGTAATGCCCCAATAAGGCAGCATCCATTTATGATTAATAAATATAATCATATACACTCAATTTGTTATTGCATACTGTTTTATAATATACTACTATACACAGGTGCAAATAGTATCTGCCACTATTTGCGCTAAGTATAGCATCTAACAACAATTTAAACTTGGTTAAAAGAAAATACTGCTATTTGCAATTAGTGCAAAGAAAATACTTTGTTGCCATTTACATGTAACATTCAGCTGTTAAAAGTTCTGAAATGTAGTTATTTTAATTATAATTATTTTATTCTCTTTTATATGGACATTCTTAGTATCTGCAAAATTGCAAATTAAAAAAAAAGCTTTAAAAAATCATTACATCAGATAAACCAGTGGAACCTACTGCATTAGTCTACATTGTTGTGGACAATAGGGGCCTTGTGGTCAACATTTTATGTAAAAGAGATAATTAACATTCTGCTAAATAACTCTTTTGTGTCGTTCATAATCATAAAAACAAAATGGGGGTAATTAAATGTTGACAATTCTTTTTTTTTTCTTTTTTTTTTTTACTATTCCTTTAAGATAACTGTCTGCCATTTTGTGTCATACTACAATTGACCATTTACTTGTTACACAGATTCTATGAAACCCATTCAGGTTTTATTCTTTGGTTTTAAAGTGCCGTGCATACTAGCTGAACACATGACAAATGAATTAATTTTAGTATGTTTAGATAAGCTCTAATGTTTCATGCATATTCTTTATGAAATACTGTATAGTGCACATTGTCATAAATAACATCAAAGTTAAGTATTGTGAAAGCAGACTGCGGTTAATTGTCCCACCCATGTTCTCCTCTGTTGCAAGAGAGGTTTGTGCTTGTCTGCACCTGCATGATTGAACACGCATGATTGACAGATTGCCTCTTTCACTGCACACTGTCTTAAAGGGATAGTTCACCCAAAAATGAAAATTCTGTCAGTAATTACTCACCCTCATGTTGTTCCAACCCCGTAAGACCTTCGTTCATCTTCGGAACACAAATTAAGATATTTTTGATTAAATCTGAGAGTTGTCTCACTCCTCCATAGGCTTCTAAGGGACTGAAACTTGCTGGCCCAGAAAATGTATTAAAGACATCGTTAATATAGTCCAAGTGACTTACAACACAGACGCGCTACGCTTAAACACTATGTGAAAAGACCCGAGGCCCAGAGAGAAGGAAATTAAAATGAAATAAAGTCGTTATTTTTGTTTGTTTTTGCGCACAAGAAGTATTCTCGTCACTTTATAAACTTAAGTTTGAGCCACTGGAGTCACTTGGACTATATTAACGATGTCTTTAATACATTTTCTGGGCCAGCAAGTTTCAGTCCCTTAGAAGCCTATGGAGGAGTGAGACAACTCTCAGATTTAATCAAAAATATCTTAATTTGTGTTCCGAAGATGAACGAAGGTCTTACGGGGTTGGAACAACATGAGGGTGAGTAATTACTGACAGAATTTTCATTTTTGGGTGAACTATCCCTTTAACATATGGTGCCAGATTTGTAGAAAAATATAGAATAATTCATCAGCCACACTGATCAAAACCACTGCGTCTTGTGTGATGAGTGTTAAATGTATCGGTGTGGCTAATTGTGAGTAAATTCACTTGTTTGGAAAAATCTGCCGGGAGATGTGTGAGTTGAGAAAACAAGACATCCTGTTCTTTCGAATTAGAATGTATTGTAGCCAATGAAATCACAGAAGGGCCTATGAATGAAAGGCTTGATCATCTTTTTGCCTATAAACAGCAGCAGAATGACTCAATCTCCCCAACTAAACCTAAACAGACAGACTAATGTTTGTTACCATGAGTGTTAGAGAACACGCTTGACACTTGGTGTAACTGAAACACCTTGCCTAATTTCCAACTTCAGTCTCTAGATTAAGCATGTATTTGAGTGTTTTGTCTCACATAAATCAGTGAGACCATAGATGTTTCACACTGGCTTTAACAGGGCTCCAGACTGCAATCTTTTTTTCTTGCCGTTGCAACATAAATGTTCTGCCATTTCTGTTGCATATGAAAAACATCAAACGGAAAACAGAATGAAACCGCTTCATGTTCGAGCTGCACTGCGCAGACAGTTTATCAGCTCTGATATTAGACAGCGCAGCGCTAGCTCAGAACAGATTTACTCTTGGCCAATCTTGACCGTGCATCACTGTTAGCTGGGAGGTCCAGTGAGGAAGCATTTAAATTTGCCTGCATTATTAAAAACATCGCTGTGAGATCTAGTGAGAAGATTTCAAATTTGAATTCTCTGTTACAAACCATATCAGATCAAACGTGGCTGACGTGGAAACCAGGATAAATATTGTGCCATGAACGAACAAGTTGTAGAAGGCTTTTCAGTCAACAGATCACCAACATTCACCATGGATTTAATGTAGCAATGCTAACTGTAACCATGGTATTGTGTTTACATTAATCATTTTGGAGTTCATACAACCTTTTGAGAGTGAAATTCAATCACTGTTTCCAAGGACATTCTAATGCTTCACACTTTTTCCACAACTTCAAAGCTCTAAATATTATCCAGTTTAAATGTCATTTTTAACGTGAAGACAAAAAAGGGGGTTTTATGTTACTTTTGTTAATAAAAGTTCATTTTATCTGCATCTCAGCTCAAGCTCAGTGCTTTACTGTCAAATGTGCATTTCCAAGAAACAAGCATGTGATATTATTTGTTACTGCACTTATTAATGCAAAATAATAGTAATTTTATAATCAAATTACCTTTATAATTTAAAATCCCCCCACCCCCATTGCTACCAAATCAGGTACTGGTGCCACCAAATGTTAGTATGGAGCCCTGCTTTAGTGTGACTTCAAAATCCAGCTGTAAGAGTTGCATCCTGCTATCCTGAGAAATTGTTTCCATGGAAAAAAATTGACCTTAAAGCCTCTGAACTTCTGTCTTTAGAGGATTCCCACTCTTTTTTTCTTTTTTTTTTAAGCCAGCACTTTCTCATGTCACAGTATGCTAATAGAGAACATCACTGCTTTAATGAAGCATTGGGATCATCATACCTGAGGGACAAAATATTTGAGGTTTCTCTTTATAAATGTGTCCTTTGAGATGTCTGCTTCCTTCTGGTTTTGCCCTTCTTCTCTTCCTGTTTGTTAATGGTGATAAAAAAAGGGAAAATGATCTAATATTTAAGAGGCATATTGACCTTGGCACACAGTCATGATGGACTTCAGGATTTTTTATATATGATACAATTTGCTCTTTTAGGTTTTTATAGCATATTATTGCACATTGCTTACCACCACACCACTGCTTTTTTATTTATTTTATTTTTTAAGAAATGATAATGAAAAATTATGTCAAACTACTGTTATGTAATGAAAAATCACACTATCTATTTTCTAAATGCATGTTATTTATCTTATTGTGAATGGGCCTTATCTTAATGGGCCATTTACACTACACTGTTTTCATCTATGGGGAAAACCTTTAAAAAATGGAAAACATTTAATCAAAATGTCTTATCTTGAACTTCCATAAGTCTTATGGGCTTGGAACGACACAACAGAGTGATGCCAGAATTGTTATTTTTGGGTGAACAACCCCTTTAAGGGTTTCTTTTCAAGAATTTCATATTTCTATTTAGGCTTTTTATTCATTATGATATTAGGACATTTGTATCACCCTGTCATTTTTTTTAATCAAAAATATATTATTTTTAATTTCTTGTCGTTGATCCATATGTCTCCAAATGGAATATATAATTTCCTTTCCTATAAAGGGTTAAATTACATTTAATATCAGTTCTGAAGGGGAAAAAAAACCTGACATACACAGTTGCTCCAGTCATTAGGAATGCACAATACCAGACACATTCCTCCTCATTTGAATAGAAACGCGCCATGTGTGAATGTAAACCATTATTCTTAGCATCACTGTCTCACAACAAACCCTTAAAAATACACACATAGTATATCATGCTGCTTTTTGCTCATAAAAAGTAGGCCACCCCCCTCCCCCCTCTCCTCAGTTGAGCGGACACATGAACACCTGCACTCTTTCTCTCTCTCTCTCTCTCTCCTATTCTTTCGTAGTATAGAGAGGAAGTTATTGTCATTTTGTATTCTCTGCAGGTGTGTATTGAGAAAGAGGGAGGAGTTTAGGGTTGGAGGTTGAGTAAGTGTGTTTGTGTGTTGTTTACTGAGTAGGGAAAGCAATGGTGAGATGAGTGTGTGAAACCGGGTGCATGGATCATCTGCTACAGGAAGGAAACTGCTGGGTACTGATATTTGTGGTTGTGTGTTTATGTGTTGCGCACATGTAAATGTGTATTTCTTTACTATACACAACTGAGTCTATTTTAAGTGATGGGTCAACATGTCTCTTGTTTGGTTTGGTTTGATCGTTATGTTTATACTCTGATAAGCAGCAACACTGAGATCTGTATCACATCGCACATTTATTTCACTGCCCATTCGCAGTATTCACAATGCCCACATAAGAGGTACGGCTCTGCGTAGCAGAAGCATTTGTGCAAGCGTTTCATATTTGAAATTGTATTGCGAGGCTCTGGATCTTTGGAAAAGCATGGTTTAAAGGGACAGTTCACCCAGAAATGAAAATTAGCCCATGATTTACTCACCCTCAAGTCATCCTAGGTGTATATGACATTTTCTCTCAGACGAATACAATCGGAGTTAAAAAATGTCCTGGCTCTTCCAACCTTTATAATGGCAGTGAATGGCTGTTTCTGTTTTTGAAGTCCATATAATATTACTCGCGTAAGTTGCGTTTAGACTTAAGTCGCATCCGTTTGTTCATTTGACCGGAAGCTAGATATTTTACTTTATAAAGTTTTAAATATGGATATTTATCTTACACAAATGCATCACTTCGCTTCAGAAGGCCTTTATTAACCCCTTGGAGCCGTGTGGAGCACTTATGATGGATAGATCAACTTTAATAGACTTCAAAATAGAAACAGCCATTCACTGCCATTATAAAGCTTGGAATAGGTTTTTTTTTTTTTTTTTTACTCCGATTATATTCGTCTGGTAGAAGAATGTCATATACACCTAGGATGACTTGAGGGTGAAGTATAAATCATGGGCTAATTTTAATTTTTGGGTGAACTATATCGTTATGTTTGCCTGGTTGGGAGCAACAGAAAATGTGATGAATGAGGTTTAAGAATGTAGAAGACACTAATAGGAAATGTGGCTGGCTGCAGTGATTATATCACATGTATTCTTTCAGCAGGAAATGATTAGTATTGATGAATTTGCAGCACTAATCAATATCCCTGGCCTTTCTCTTCTACTTCTAATTAGCAGCGCTCAGAGGCTCGAGTTTTACATAATTACGGTGTCTGATGTCTAATACCCATCTCTCTCTTTCTCAGGCCTGGGTAAAACGAAACGCAAAACGAGCACACGGGAAGCCTCTCCAACTCCCAGCACGGATGAGTACTCCTCTAATGGGAGCGGGGCTGAGCGAATATATGACTTGAACACTCCAGCCACGGTGAAGTTTGCCTACAACGCGGAACGGGAGGATGAGCTCAGCTTGGTGAAGGGGGTGCGGCTGATGGTGATGGAGAAATGCAGTGACGGCTGGTGGAGGGGCAGCTATAACGGTCAAATGGGCTGGTTCCCCTCCAACTACGTCCAAGTGGAGGAGGAGGTGGAGGACACTTTGGCCGACTTTCCCGCTGTCTTCTCCTCACAGCCGGGCCTCAGTAATGGTCAGAGTCCCAGAGTCCTTCACACTGTTCAGACGCTCTACCCCTTCAGTTCCGTCACGGAGGAGGAGTTGAACTTTGAGAAGGGCGAGACAATGGAGGTGCTGGAGAAGCCAGAGAACGACCCAGAATGGTGGAGGTGTAAGAACTGCCGTGGGCAGGTGGGTCTGGTGCCAAAGAACTATGTGGTTGTGCTCAACGATGGTCCGCTGTCGACGGCCTCGGGCTCCCATTCCCAGCAGAACAGCCACACGGGGCCCTCCCACACAGGGAAATTTGGCGGAATGGACTGGTACTATGGCAACGTGACACGGCTCCAGGCCGAGTGTGCGCTGAACGAGAGGGGGGTGGAGGGAGACTTCCTCGTGCGAGACAGCGAGTCCTCTGTGAGTTGAGTTTTATCTGGATCTAATCAAAATGCAGTGACCAGATAACTGCTGTCAATAGCTGTGAATAGTCACTTGAGTGCTGTGCAGTTATTTGTGTCCATAGTGTCATTTGCAGGGTTATCATTATCTAACACTAAAACTATTAAAAAAAATTTCTTATGAATATAAATATTAGATGAAAACCCAAGAGCAGAGGCTGAGAAAGTACACAACTTCCTTACTTGAGTGAAAGTACAGATACTACTGGTCAAATATTACTCCGTTACAAGTAAAAGTTGTAAAGACCGATCTTTACTTAAGTAAAAGTACAGAAGTACTCGTTTTTAAAACTACTTAACTATCATAAGTAAAAAGTAAATGTCAGTGCATTGTTTTATTATTGTTGCATTGTTTTATGTAATACTTACAGTACCTTATGCCTTTGAATCTATGCCTGCCTACCTACCCTCATATCAATATCAAATTAATTTCTAGAACACAGTTCCAGTAGTGGGATTGTGAGATTGCTAGTGTGCTCCAAAACAATGACAAAATTCGCATTTAGAAGACCAAACCCAACGTTGAAAATGAAAATCGGGTTCTGACATTGCCGGTTCTGACGTCAATACGACATTGGATATTGAGGTCAATCTGATGTCGGGTTCTGACGTCAACCCAACTTTCATTTCCAACCAAAATCATCCCCTGACTGACGTTACAACTTTCTACTCAAGGACCTTGACAGACATGTAGTGGAGTAAAAAGTACGATAATGTAGTGGTTAAAGTAAAAAGTTTCCAGAAAAAATAATACTCAAGTAAAGTACAGATACTCAAAAAGTGTACAAGTACAGTACTCAAGTAAATGTACTTTGTTACTGTCCACCTCTATACCCCAAATCATTTATAACTTGTTTCTGGGATCTACTAGAATAAGTTTTCATGCTTGGATGTTCAAAAAACACTTTTCTTTCACATATTTTACATTGTTGCAGCACCTCTCTTCCCAGTCTGTCAGTAACGCTTTTAGTTCTGGTCTCTATGAAGCCCCTCCTTCCGAAAAGCACAATGTGCTCTGATTGGTTGACTGGATCAGTGTGTTGTAATTGATCAACCGCTTCAAGAGTGTTTGGGAAATGTCACGCCAGATCTGGGGTGGAAAAAAACATTGTCGGAGAATTATTTAAATGAGGAATATTGTGACATGTACGTTCCTGGAAGAAAACTGTGACGTACGTTCCTGGAAGAAAACTGAAGACTACAATTGAGGGTTTTTTTTAGGGAGTTCAGAAACAGTTCTTATTAATATAGGGAATAACTGCCTTTGGAAGTGTTTTGAAATTTTGCAAACATGCTCAAACAGCAACATTACATATATAAAGTTATTATATGTATGTATTCAACCTAGAAAGTTGAACATGTAAAAAAAGCATAACAGGTCCTCTTGAAGCACTAAAATTACCAACTCGAAATGATTTTTACATTTTTAAAAGCTTGACATTTAAAGTAAATTTCTTTATCATGGACACATACAGAATGCTTGTCAGTCCAGAGCAGTTGTTTTCAAACTCGAAATCTAGGGCTTATGGCGCCATCTGTAGGCTGAAGTTCGCTAATGAATATTCTGTTTCTTTCTCTCTAGCCAAGTGATTTCTCAGTGTCTCTGAAAGCAGTGGGGAAGAACAAACACTTCAAGGTGCAGTTGTCGAATGGAGTTTACTGTATCGGTCAACGCCGCTTCAATTCTATGGATGAACTGTTAGAGCACTACAAGAAAGCTCCCATTTTCACTAGCGAACATGGAGAAAAGCTTTACCTGATCAAACCCCTCCAGTGACCTTCCACACACAAATGAGCCTTACAACCAGACCAGATCTGACCTCACACTGAGCCAAGTTATCTGCAACTCCTACATAACGCTCATTTCTCACCAGCAAACAGGGGACTTGCCGAACACCAACCCACTGGAAAATCACGGGAATTAACTTTACTGTTGATTTAGAGTAATGATGCGACGTATCCTTTCTGTCCCTGTGTCTCCATGTTACTTTAACTGATGATCTTTTCACCTGGAGTGGTTCACGAAAATGAATATCGCCTTTTCCAAGTGAGAATGTAAGCACTTGCCCATTGCCTTTTGACCGACAGCTCAATTTCTGTTCACACTACATGAAAGCCAACAGATGCGGCCTTCATCTGATACAGCCTGAGACTATTTTGGCAGCACAATATTCAAGGTTGTCACGGGGCAAGTGCAAGGATACAGACACCGAGGAATTACAGGAAACTGTATGTACATAAGAGTTGCCAAAGAGAGAGTTGGTGACAGGTACTAGTCGCCTCCTGCTGGATGAACTGAGAAATGCCAACAAGGAGGGTCTTTATAAGATGAATGTTTTGTAGATGCTTAACCAAATGTGCCACCTTCACATTCAAGCACCGCTAATTTGATATATATAAGAGAACTATATCCACCTCATTCAGATTCACACATCTGTATCAATATTAAAGTGTTGGCATAGACCTTATTACAGCAAAACTGTTAGTTTCCATTTCGAAAGGGCACCATTCAACGAGAATGGTTTGGTCTATTTTCAAATGAGTTCCTTCATTTACTTTCCAAACTTTTATAAAAATATGGTACGTCTGAATGTTACTGAGCATTGTTATTTAAACCATGTTTATTTAAGGAAAGAAAAAAGCTGCAGAGAAGGACAGTGTAGTCCGCTCCACATCCATGATAGCTGTGCAAAAAGTTTAAATACTGTTGTTTAATTAAACACTTTGCAAGAGTATTAACAAACCTGTGTGATTTTTATAGTTTCTTGGTTGCATTACACTACCATTGAACAGTTTGGGGTCAGTATAAGATCTTTTTTTTAAGTCTCATGCTCACCAAGTATGCATTTATTTGATCAAAAATACAGTACAACTGCAAAATATTATTACAATTTAAAATAAAATGTATATATATTTTATACATATATATATATATATATATATATATATATATATACACACACACACACACACACACACACATACACACACACTTTTTTTAAATGTAATTTATTCCTATGATGGAATAGAGAAATTTTCAGCAGCCATTCCAGTCTTCAATGGTGCTCTTTTGGAGCTCAAGATCATTTCTTCTTATTAATAATGATGAAAACAGTGGTTCTGCTTAATATTTTCATGGACACTCACTGTGATTTTTTTTTTTTCTTTTTTTCTCAAGATTATTTGATTAATTTAAAGTTCAAACGAACAACATTTAAATCTTACTGTCCCTTTTGATACGGGTCGTACCACTGCGGAGTATAGCCCAGTAATAACGGCGTGACTCTTCATAGACATAAACAGAGAGAAATAGCTCTGGCTATGTTCTTCCTTAAGATGCATGCAGTTATGTTTATTAACCGCTAGAGCACCAAAAGTTACGGACTGCAGCTTTAAAAGAGCATGTGGAATAAAAGAAAGTTCATGGGGTTCGTGACCATAGACATAGGCCTATGATGTCTATGTTTGTGACGCTTAAATTTAAAAGTCAAGTCGAGAAAGTTTGTTGCATTGTGGGATGCTCCAGTCTGTGCAATGTGCTCTGTTGTAGAAGGCCATCCAGTTATATACATCTGCTATAGGCCTACATACTGAATATTATTTGCATATTGTGCAATACTACTGTAATTACAGTATTACTAGTATAGCATAATTGAGTGTAGCCTCCAAAGAAGTCTTTGTATTTAGACATACTGGTCACTGGAGGGTGCTGAAGTATTATATCATTGCAGAGCCATATAATATAACAGGTTTATCTTTTTACTTTACTTTAACTTTTTGGAATGTTCTGAATTCATTGTTTTGTCTGCATGCCAGCAAATTAGCCACATGTTGAAAACTTTAGAAACATGCAGAATATTTTCTTTACTTTATTTTTATTAAGTAATTACTGTTTTATGTCAGTTATGACACACACTGCCACTTTCATTTACTTTGAGTATACCCAATGGGAGAGAACCTATAACTTAGGTCTGCTTCACAGTCCAGAGGTTGGTGGAAGCTTGTGTCCGCCACTGAATAAAAAATAAAAAGGGGGATTGTGACTATGTGTCTTACAATCCTGACTTTTTCTCTCAACTGTGAGTTTATATATCACAATTCAGTGAAAAAGGGGAGAATTACAAGTTAGAAAATTGCAATTGCAATTGCATGAAATAAAATCAGAATTCTGAGATATAAACTTGAGATGTAAACTATGACACATACAGACAACTGCAGTATTCTAAAAGGGAGAGGTGGAAACCCAGAGAAAAGCTTCTAGAATTTTTGGACCGTAAGGCCGCTACTTGAACAAGGGATTCTTTCAGCTGTGGAGATATGTGTGAGAATCCCCTGCAAACAAAGAGCTATAGAGTGAACGAGCAAAGAAATGAAGGGTATGACATATGAAAGGTCCATGTGAAAGGTAAACAAGACAGTTCCAGCCCTGACTTGGGGTTCTACTTAAAGGTCTGGGCTCCATGACACCACAGTTGGATCCAGGAACAGCTGCTGCAGGTAATCTTAGGCAGACACACTGATGTATGAATACTTTCTGTGGTTCCTTTAATGCAATCATTTTTTCCTGTTTTATGTTAGAATCTCTTTGAAGTTTGAAAATAGAAAATTGACTGTAGAGCCTTATATTGAGTGTGTTGCCATGCTACTTTCAGGTGACCATGTTTCGTCTGTATTTCTCATTCTTCCTTTGTGTGGTTTGGCTTGGACTGCTCTCTTTCACAGGTAGGAAAACCTGACACTGATTACACTACCATTCAAAAGTTAGTCATTGTGATCATTAGTCATTTTTATTTATTTTTGCTCACCAATTCTGCATTTATTTGACAAAAACCCAGTGAAAAAAGTACAATTGTGAAATATTTCAATTTAAAATATATTTTTTATTATAAAATATAATTTATTCCTGTGATTGCAAAGCAGAATTTATAGTCTTCAGTGTCACATGATCCTTCAGAAATCAATCTAATATGGTGATTTGCTGCTCAAGAAACATTTCTGATAACCATCAGTGTTAAAAACTTCTGCTTGCGGTCTTAGTCTTGCTTTGGAAACTGTGACACCGTTTTCCCCCCAGTATTCTTTGACGAACAGACCTCTCAAAAGGACATTAATTTGAAATAGAATAACAAAGTTTTTCCTGTCACTTTTGAACAGTTTAATACATTCTTGCTGAATACAGTTATTCATTTATTTTAAATCCTTTGAATGTATAGGAAAAAACGTCTTCATAAATCTTCATCTGTATTCATCATAAATCTGAAGTAAAACATGAGCTGTTGAAAAAAAATATGAAGCCTGTTTACTGTATAACGCACCAAAAGCATCGTACGCCTATTGGTCGTAGAACAATTGCCACCAATGGTCTCTACGATCAACTTAGGCTTACGATGCTTTTGGGAAAAGTCAGTAATATTGCTAAATATTAGGTATCCCTAACTAAGCAAGCCAAAAGGCAACAGAGGCAAGGAACTCCATCGGAGACAGAAATGGAGAAAAGAGAAAAAAAAGAGTGCCAGTTCTCCTCTGGCCAGATGAACAAACATGGTGAGGTATAATGCATTTTAGTACTTAAAAGTTATAACCAAAAATGTCGTTTTTTTTTAAACCGTTAAATGTGCACTTGCATTGTATTTACACAAGAAAGGACTTAATATGGGTTAGGTTTAGGGTTACTTATTATAGTTGTACACAGTGCATGCAGAACAGGACTGTAAAATAAAGTGCTGTAAGTATTATAACTGCTGATACAATTGTTCATGAAATTATACATATTATAAGAGATCTAACATATTATACTACATATAAGGCATTATGTTTGCATTATGCAAAAAGAATACTATTATAATGCATTAAAATATTTCATAGAAAAGTGTTCCTGAAATTTTTTTTTAGCACTCAAGTTGGAGCCTTTATACTTATTTCAATATTTTTCTCATGTGAATCTGTTGTGAGCTAGACAAGAATGGCAAAATTGCGCAAATGACATAACAACAGCTAAAGGCTATCAGGTTTGACGTACTTGTTTAGCTGAAATATGCTGGCTTTGTCAAACATGCTGAAACCCCTGAAAGAACATTGGCAGAACATTGAGATTGAAAACAGACAAAAGCTCATCTGTTCCTCCCAAACATGGGACTGCTTACCGAATCAGACAGCTCTGCTTCTTTTTACCTGAGACTGAGTGTGTGCCCGAGTTTACCAGTCGGCTGCTGTGAACATTGAAGCCGTGACAGACTAGGATAACAGATGAATGGGAGATTATAAATAATGCGACATTCTTGCCATTAAATCAAGTCCTTGAGAAGCTCTCAAGGTATTTGCACCATATATGCATGAACTGAAATGTAGTCTAACCTTGTTCTTTTCTTCAGATTTACTAAAAACGGGGCATCATTGGAATGATTAGTCTTAAATTAAGATCAGTGCAGTAATTTAAAAGTCACATTGCTGTCGGCTTTCCTACCAAATGTGTCAGCAGTCAGCCACATTCTATTATTGCTTCACAAATACACATTCTCCTCGGTTTCTTGCCTTAAAAGTTGGATCTATACCTTCTTTTTGGTCAATGTCCCTCTGTTTGTTTGCTTTACAGGGGCAGAGGAAAACCAAGGTAAGTTTTAAATCACTTTATAAACTATTTCATTTGTAACCTGTAATGTGAGGTGCAATGGGTCCTAAAATATGACAATTGGGGGAAAATGCATGAGGGTCTATTTATCACATCCAGGGTCCATATTTCTGTATTTTAATAAATGACCTGTGTATTGGAGTAGAAATGGTAGATGCATATTTCACAAATGAATCTCAGTGTGCATCACTTTGCATATCTTTCACAGCAAAGCCATTCCTCCCACAAGAGCAATTAATTGGTATTCTGAATGATCTTTTTCTGCCAAACCCAAGGTCTTTTTATTCCACAGCTACTGAAAATCTAGTGAACTCATTGAATGTGTGATAATTATAATGGCCTATTTGAATTTGAAGCATTTTGAATATTAATACAAATTAGATCCAATTAACTCAGAATAAGCCTTTTGTCATCGCACATTATAGCCTCGTGATTCAGGACCCATCACAGTGCATGCAAACAAACAGATATTTAGGAAAGTGCTGTGATGTTTTCTGAAAGTTGAAAGGCCTTTTACCCCGTGTACCCGAAGCTAAACCATTGATGTTCTGTATAAGGATCTGTTCTTGTATCACTCTTGTTGACCTCTTTGCCTTCTCTCTTGGCTCACAGCTGAATCAAGGGAAAAAAGGAATGTGCCTAACTGGGCAATGACTTCTTCAGACTTTTTCGGCTGGATTGAAGAGCTGCGTTCTCATGCTGGTTATGACAAGATCGAGGAATTGGCCAGAACTTTCTGGGCTCACTTTCCTTCTGCCAGCCGCCTGGGTTACGACCCTCCCGCTCCAGAAGAATAACGCCGTCTGAATCGGAGTGTGTGTTATCGAGACCATTTGCCCCTTTCATTATGGCACGGCTCTTGGAAAAGGAGACAAACAGCCTTTATTATTCAGCTAGACTTGATTTGAGCCAGGGCAAGATACCCTGAGAAAGGTATTTTTTTTATGTTGTATAAAACCTGTAATGTAACAGCATCCAAATCAAGTAAAAGTGTTCTGTTCACAAACTGTTTTTTATTTATTTATTTATTATTGCTTGGAAAAAATAGATATTTGTCCTGGTTCTTCTTTAAGGTGCCCCTGTTATGCTATTTAAAATCCTTGAACAACTGGTACAAGCAATTAAACCACTCCGAACCCAAAAATCATCCACACTGTGGTATTTTCCCCTATTATGCTATTTTAAAGTGTCCTAATTTTGTTTTGGAGGACTCCCAGGTCAAAAAACACAATTTCCTCATAATATACAGTATTGCAACATCACCTCTTTTCTAAATGTCTAAAACAGTTCACTAAAGGATCCGGTCTATCTAAACCCTTCCTTACCGAGAGCTTTGCTCTGATTGGTCAGATGGCCCAGTCTGTTGTGAAATGTTAGGAAATGAAAACCCATATCTGAATTTCAGCTCCAGAGGATTCCTCAGCACTTGTATACACAGTGATACAAATAGCGTCGGTTCTCCCGTATCCGTTAGACCCTGAGTCCTCGTCCTCTTGAAGTGCATGCAAAGTGGATTTCTCTTTTTGCAGCACAAGAAAACAGCTTCTTCTCAACATGTCAACAACACACACCAAACTCTTCCAGGCCTCAGCTACAACTACAGTGTTTGAGGGCGGTTCAAAATAGACATATTTACCATATACCATGGTATGTCATTGTATTCTAAGGCTGTCATTGTGCAAATGTGTTACCAACCTACGTAGGTTCATGCAGGAATTAAGACTGGAATTACTGATGACTCGTTTCAGGCAGTTCTGACTTGCTTTTTTCTTTTGGGAGACAATAACTCAATTTATCGTGCACTTTAAAAAATGTTTACATTCACAAACATCTATATATACACATACTGTAGCCTATATATACAGCTATATTACACAATAGGCAATATCCAAAAAAGCATAATAGGGGCACTTTAAAATACATGTACACTGCATTTGTTCTTGCTATGAATTAAATGTAAATGTGTGCTACACAGAGTAAAAGCAGCAGGGCAAATATCCATTATTCAGCAGCACAACAGAGCAGGCAGGTGTTCTGTTATCAGGTGGGAATGCAGTCCAGGTGTTAAGAGATGACAAGGGTCATCTCCCTCAGGACAAGTACACGCAGGAACATGTTCTTATAATAACTCCAGTGTACTATGGATAGAATAAGTGTAAGCTTTTACACAAATACAAGGAAATATAAACTCTTATATCATGAAAAACACATTTTGAGTGATTTTCTTTAAGTTCAATTTTCTTTTAGCTTGTTTGGATATTAATACTTAATATCAAAACATTTGACAGTAAGGTTCAATAGCTGGCAGCATTTAGTGCATTCAGCAGTTAGTGCACGATGAACAACATTTCATTACAGCATTTGGATCTAGACTAATGTTTTACAGAATTTATTAATCTAATGTTACATTTTTTAATTTATATTTTAAACATTAATGTTAATTTATACATTTTAAATGTAAAAAATGCAAGTAGTAGTACATAAATTAAAATGAAATGTTTTGTTCCTCGTTATATTTCGTTATTGTTAGACTTATTGTAAAGTGTTACCGGCTCTGATGCTTCCAAGTTGGGCACACGTCTCTTCTGCTCACCAAGACTGTATTGATTTGGTTAAAAATACAGTAAAAACAGTAATATTGTGAAATATTATTACAATTTAAAAGAATGGTTTTCTGTTTGAATATATTTATATAAATGTAGTTCCTGTGATGGCAAATCTGAATTCTCAGCATCATTACTCCAGTCTTCAGTGTCACATGATCCTTTAGAACTCATTTTATTGATTTGCTGCTCAAGAAACATTTGGGTTACACTTTATTTTGATGGTCCACTTTAGTCATTCTACTAACTATAAGTAACTTTGCAACTACCTAACTCTCATTAGAGTATCAATAGACTGTTAGGTTAGGTGTTAGGGTTCGGGTTAGTTGCATAGTTACTTGAATGTCTGTTAGAGGAGCATCAAAATAAAGTGTTAGCAGATATTAAGCAGACAGTCTACTAATACACTAATGGCTGCTGGTTGACATAGTTGGAAGGTTACTTATAGTTAGTAGAAGTGGACCATCGAAAAAAAGTGTTACCAGCATTTCTTATTATACTGTATGTATATAAAAATATCTAAATTATTCCAAACATTTGACCGGTAGTGTATATTTTGCACTAATTAAGATCAGAAAATCTGATTTATGAACTCACTTAGACATCATAATTTGATAAAGGATGAAAATCTACCGTGAGTTCCACTAACTTTATTAAATGGCTAACATTTGGTGTATTGTGCTACATGAGAACTCTGGTTCTGACTCTGTCAAGAGTTGGTTCTGCTTTGCAGGTTCCCACGCATAAACATATAACCAGGAAGCTACTGCGGTACATTTGAGAAATAGCCATAAGCCTGATGTCCTACAGCGTGCAGGGACTTCAAAGCTGTGGCAGGAAATTGAGTTAGAAAGAAAAAGATGATGTTTATTGCATCTGAAGAAACATCTGTCTCCCTCCCAAGTTGTCTTGATGCTTTTGCCCCTAAATGTACCCCCTAAAAAAAAAAAAAAAAAAAAAAACAGGAAAGTGAAATGAGCATAAAATAGGATTACTAGACTGACAGCATAAAATAAATATTCAATAGCCGGTTTGCTGTAACTGGGCAATTTAGAAAACGATGATTGCTGAATATTCCTGTTAGATATTAATAAATAATACTGTTTACTGCTCATGCTAATCATTCTTATAGCAAGAAGACTAACTTTATGATTAAAACAGTGTATTAATTATATATTTAAGTACTGAGTAATTCTAATTAACTACATTACTATAAGGTTAGGGTAGGAGTAGGATTTGTTTGAGGGTTAGTTGCATGTAATGCATTTTGCATGCATAATGTACTGTTATTACTATGGTAAGTATGTAACGTACATGTAAGGACACAGTAAAATAAAGTGTTACCCACTTTATTTGGTTAGACTTTATTTCAATGTGCCCTTGTTACAGTGTAATTATATATTTAAGTACTGAGTAATATTAAGCAATATACTAACCTTTGATTTTAATAACATAACTTGAAATTAATATTATCTAAGATTAATAAATGCTGAAAGAAGTGTTGTTCATTCTTAGTTCATGTTAACCAAGGTATTGTTAACTAATGAACGTAAACCAATGAATAGTTTAGTTAAAAACTTGAGACCTCGAATCAACCGGTACACGCAATAAAACATCATGCACACTGTGGTATTTTTAGAGGTAGGGGGCTTTCTGCTGGCTTCCTGCAGACATTCCTCCACAAGAGCTAACAGGTCGCCTGTAGGAATGTTTGCCTGTTCGTCCAGGATGGCGCCTCGTCGCTCATCTCACCCGAGACCAAATCCTTCCCCACCGCACAGTGCAGCCACAGCTGATAGAACAACAGCATGTCACTCCACAGCCTCGGTGTGCAAGCCGTCCTTCTCATGAGCATCCTGTCTGTCTGCTCACCCTCGGGTATGTCATTTAAGGCTTTCCATAGTGCATTTGGGCGTTCAGACACCACATTTCAGAGGTGGCTTCTTTAATGAGGGTGTAGTGAACTTATAAGCATTGTAAACAGGTTTTGTGAAATGTGACAAAATGTAAAGCATGGAAAATGTTAGACTTTGAACTCAACAGCGTTTTACAATGCATGATTAACCATGCCCCATTTGTTTAATTTAGCAAGAATATGGATCAATTGCATCACATTTTAGAACTGAACATATTTCATTTTTAACATATTTACAATTACTTTTACACCAACATTTCAATGAGCATAAAATATCAAATTTTACAGTGTGTCATTTAAAATACATTATTTACATTTTCAAAATGGAAAAAATTCCTTTCGTAACATGTCAACTCTACATTGTATAAAAAAGGAAATCTGAAAACGTATACATTAATATAGCGACAAGCTGCAATTATCAGGGTTCAAGCATGTGTGGAGAACCAAAATTGCTAAATTTTAAAGATCAGATGCTGTAAATGCTGGACATAGTTGATTGTCTGGTCATTTTTAATCTAAATCACAGTTGCACATCTTTGACATAGCACCCCTTGCACAACAAATGTATAAAATTAGCCATTTCTGATTTCAGATTGTTTTAATTGTTTATATAGACACAGCATCATATGCTGCATGTATACATCAAGTTTCATAGCCATTGGCCAATCAAAAATGAATGTATTGTCTGTTGAACTTTGATTGGCTCATTTTTCACCCTTTATTTTTGTTCTTTTGTCTGTTTGATAATATTAGGTAATGTAACCACTTGAGCAAGAATATGCTTGCTAAATTTCAGTGCCCCCTATAGGAAGAATTTGGCCTACAATGTCCTGTTGTGTACAGTAATGGAGCTCAACATACCCACAGAATTCAGATCCGGCTGAACTTTGCTTTAAAGTAGATTTCCAGGAACAGGATTGGGCACCACTGTTTTACAGATGTATTAATTGTTCTGAAGCTTGGACTTCGGAAGATATATATTTTTTTATGAATTAGTCATTGTGGGCAACGCCCAAAATTTTGAGGCCTTTTATTTGACAACTTGTATTCTTTGTAGGATTTGTGTGTTCACCTGAATAGTGGGGAGCATTTGAGACCATCCCACAAAGTTTGCTGACTTCCTCTAAAACTCACGGTCTTTGACACAGAGATAGTTTTAAGCATAATTATAAAGAAAATCCGAAAAGAATGCAGTAAGGTTCAGTCAACTATGATTTCCATATGGTGTCAATATATTTTAAGCTGACACAACTGATATTGATAATACAGATAACTCTAATGTTACTTTGCGGTGGTGTAAAGAATGTAAAGAGAGACAGACAGCTGAGGTATATAGGATGACACCATTTATGGAATTACTTACAGTCTTATTAAATATCGGGCCTACACTTACGATTTAAATCAATCTATTTCAACATATTTAAACAACATTGTTTGCTTTTTTAGGTGGTTCATCCGAGAGAAGACTTCACGGGATCCTCATGAAACAAAATGGTATGATAATATCAGCATCCATTTTAAACATTTTACTGGTTAATTATATATGGTTTATTAACTCTCTCATTCTACCAGCATATTCCACCTAATCACCCACCCTGCCCATCATGCCAACGGTTTAACCCTTTCCCATAAATCTTTAATCATAGCCTGATGCCCTCCTGATGCCTTTTTCTCCATCAATTTCTTCACACTTGTCCATAAATCAGCTTCTGACCTCCAAAACTGACAGAGATTGATGGCTGATATGTTCCAAGGGAAGATAACATGGATGATTATAAACTAAAGGCATCGCTGATATTTATAACATGGAGGTGCGGAAGCTTTGGGCTGTAGATCAGGTCAGAGTCTCTATGTGTCATCGTCAGAGCAAGATAATTGGGCAGGGGTGCTGTCGCTTTAGGCTGTTATCATCCTCTGTGCTTAAAACACACATTTCTTTTTTAAACTGATCTAGGGTCTGCTAGTTTAGAATGCATGAACCAAAAAAAAAAAAACATATCATTAATGCATAAAGGGGGTCAAAATGACCTGTATTGGAATTAATGGTTTTCTTGTAGGTAAATAGGTGTCCTATTATTAAAAATAATAAAAATAATCGATGATACACAAATGTTTTAATATATCAAACATGTACATTTTTCCACTTTCCTTGTAGCTATATATGCATTACAAAATATATAATTTATTCTTTTTTTTAAATTGTAGTTGTATTTTTTTCTTAAACTCTAAACTAATTTAAATCTCTGTAGATTATATTTAAGTCTGAACCTTCACTCCCCACATTTCTCACAGACTGGGAAAGTGATCTTTACAGATAGAGACAGAACATTTCACATTAGATTTGTACCTTTCTATGCATAACTTTTGGGCAGTTTGCACATCTTCCTTTGTTGAGCTGTCCTTGTGACCTTTCTCTACTCCATCTACTGCATCTGAAACTGCATATATATATATATATATATATATATATATACATATATATATATATATATATATACATATATATACATATATATATATATACATATATATATATTATCAAGCATGAATGTGTGTAGTATGAATGCAGTCAGAATGTACTACATCTGCCACTGTGTTAGCTTTGTCATGTGAGCTATAGAGTGAGTTGTGTAATTTCTCTGCCATTCACGACTCCTCTCCCATGGTCAATGGATAGTAAAGTGTCCATTGGATATGACTCATGGCAGAAGCAGTAGGTCATTTATTTGCCTGCTGTGGTATGAATACTGTGTATTCAGACGTACTATTCATTTTGCATGCTGCTTTTCACCTACTATATAGTAGTGAGATATACATATTCAGACACAGGGTTGGTGTCTGAGGCAAATTCGTGGCTCGGAGCAAAACAAAAAAGAAGAGATTTTCACATAATCCTCAGAAAAGAAATATTATTTTTGACAAAAAATGTATCCGAAAATACTGTACTGACTCAAAAATCTATAGGAAATGAAAATGGATCAATTTGACCGCCTTATGCATCCTTGGGGTTGTGATACAAATATATATATACCCCCATCCTATGACCAAGAAATCTGAAAATGACATTGATGAGGGTCAGAAACATGGAGAATTCATGGAATATCAATCAAATAATGTTGTTGTTGATAAAATATTTTAAAAATCACAGCATGCTGGGTCCGTTTGATCCCCTTTATGCATTATAGGTATTATAACTATGCATTATAGTTCACCCAAAAATTCTGTCATCACTTACCCTCATGTCATTCCTTTTGTTCATCTTTGAAACACAGATGAATATATTTTAATTTAATCTGAGAGATTTCTAATTCCCCAATTGAAAGACAATTCACGCAAAACTCTGATGGTTCAAACCGTTCATAAAGAGATTGTAAAATAAATCCATATGAAGTGGTTTCTGAAGAGACGTGAATGCTGTATATGATAAACAGATTTAATTTGGCTTTTATTTATATATAAACACTGATCAGTGAACATACATAGAGTAGTGCTCATATGGTAAACGGAAGCTCAACTGTACTTGCTTGACATGTGAGAACCTCATTGATTCTTGCGGAAGAATCAGAAACTCTCCTGGGGGCGCATTACAGAAAGATCCTAACTTTAGAATCCTATCTTATCTGTTTGGTAACCATGGCAATTTCAGTTAGGACCTCATTTAGGACAAAAGCTATTACAAAATTAAATTTTTTTAAGTGCATAATCTTATAACTACAGATAGGGTCCTAACTCCACGAAAAATCCTAAAAACTGTCTTAACTTTAGGACAACCCCAATGGTGTCCTAACTTCAAAATTATTTGAAAGCCAATTTTAAAAATCACATAACAATAGCCTTGTCTGAGAATGACATCACATTTATTTATGATACAAGATGAAGAATAGCGGTGTTTGATGGTGGAAAGACTTTGTGAACACCCAAATGATGTGCTGCGTTTTTGACGACAAAACGCTGGTGGCGTGATTGATGATGAGCGACACCTGCGCGCTTCACCGGTCTCGTATTATCATGGAGGAGCGGAAGCATAAAAGGAGGATGCTCTCGATGAGAGAGGACCAGGCCTGGACTATTTATGTTATGTTATATGTATATATTTAAAACTTTAATAATCATAAAATAAAATAAAAAAACACAAAACGAAAGTAAAGGCTGCAGCCCTTCACAGCCGACTGCCACCTTTACTTTCATTTTGTGTTTATTTATTTTATGATTATTAAAGTTGTTAGGCTATATGTTCGCCTGTTCCCGCCTCCTTCCCACAACAACATACATTCGTTACAACCACTTATTTTGTTTCTTCATTTTAATCTCTAGAGTTTTTCCGCTTTACTTCACAGCAGCTCTTTGTGTGTTTGCTTGGTAACAGACCTGAGAGTTGATTACTGAACTCGATGGAGGGGTTTAAGATTTCCTAACTACAGATAAGATGAGATTTTGTAAGAAAGGATAAGAATCCTACATCAATTTAAAATTTGCTTCTGTAATACGAATTTGTGAAAAATCCTAAATTTAACTTTTCAGATCTTAACTTAAGACTTAAGATTGAAAGTTTTTGTAATACGCCCCCTGGTCTTTTAAAATAGTAAAACAAGACTCTGGCTCGCAGAACCTGATTTCACCAAGAGCAACATCTTCCTGGATCAGCATTTTTGTTGATCCTGGAACAACATTCCAAACAAGATTTAAAGGAAAGTTTACCCATCTTGTTATTCACCTATCATGTCCCTCTTATTTTAGGGATAACTTATGGCTAGGGTAAGGTTTAGGGGTAGGGATATAGTTCTGATTAAATTTTCAGACCGGAATGTTGTTCCAGGATCAACAAAATATGTCGACCCAGGAACATGTCTACCTCAGCAAAATCAGAACGTGCCTATGTCTCTGGCCTTGAATGTTTCCTGTTCTCTTCACACAGCAAAGGAGCTGGAACCCAGGCCTAAAGCACAGATCGCAGTGTCGCAGTCCAAGGCTAAACAGTTTCTGTCAGCTCTTCACAGGACTAAGAGAAACGTGTGGGACCGAAGCCGCCCCGACGTCCAGCAGTGGATCCAGCAATTCATGAACATGGGCTATGACGAGGCAGTGAGTAAAACAATAATCACACAAATGATGTCAAATAGCCTATGTCAATTGTCATAACACTATGCAGCCTGCCTCGTCGTTTTATTTCGAAGAGAATCAAAGTACATTAAATATTCACAATGAATATGTTTTTGATATAACCTCTGGATGTCAAGTAATTATCAGCTAATTTCAAAAGAAAATGAGCCTAAATAAAGTTGTATGAGAACAGGGTGATGTCTTTGAACACTGCACTGTAACACTTTGAGTGTGAGTCTGGTCTGCAATGTGTACTCATTCATTTGCTGTCTATCTCTGTTGTGTCTGCGCAAAAAAACAAAACCCAAATGTAACCTAAATCTTTTTCCATACAGTGTATTATCTGCTTTCATTCAACATTTATGTATTCCAGAGACTTGAGACTGATCTTTCCTATTGGATGGACCAGGCCAGATCAAATGACCAGGGCCGGCAGCATCATCATGATGAGAATGCACCTATGAGCCAACAGGACCCTGGTTCCTACAGACACGGGGCCAATGTCAATTACGATTACTATTAAACCACCTTACAAACTATCTTGAACCTAACATTTGCTGTGAGAATTGGAGACTATTGGTAAACTGTTGCTCTAGTCTAAGGCAATGTACATACAGTACCACACAACGTAATGTCCCGTATATGATGTGTAATTTTTTTTTTAAATCAAGTGAGTGGGAAGATGCAATTGCGTGAGAGGAAGCAAATCATGATTGAATAATAGAGTGGAATTAATGCACACTGAATAAAAAATACAGGTTTTTCTTGTTTGCATGCTATGATTGCATTACATCCTGACTGTATTGTAAATATAATGGAAGTTTGAAGTTTGAATAAAACTTCAATGAGGTGACAGACATTATGACTCTGACACACTTGAACGGACAAACAGACTTGTGTAAGCATGTGCAAAAAAAAGGATATCAGTTGAATATAGAAAACATGACTCACTTAACTGCAAAATGAATGGACTCAGATTTGCAGACATAATGATTTCATAATTCGATTCATACAAAGGCTCCAACATCTGAGGCTGAGGGCAATATAAACCTCCTTTACAAACTACTAATGAATAGAGGACAATAGACTCCTGGATTCAGTCAAAAGAGGTTTTCAGAATTATAGCATGTTCTTAATTTTTTAAACCAGAAAAAAAAAAATAATGCATTTTAAATATGAGAAGAGTGGTGTTCCAAATATTATCTCTGTGGTAATTCACAGCCATGCTAATACTGGGACCAGCAGCACAAATGTGAGTGAGTGTGATATTTTTTTTATGCAAAAGTTAAATAAACAAATAGTTAGTATTGAGTAAATAAGATTTTTTACAAAATACCAATTACTTTGTCAGTTTTTGCTCCATCAGCAAAAATATTTTCCAAACGATTTTAAAGCAGAATCTACAATTGAGCAACACAAAATAGTGAGGTTTCCATCCTTCCATCTGTTTTGAAAACTGGAAAGTGATACACAAAAAAAATTCCCAGTGCCGTATGACTGTGTATCAGAATTCATATGTAAACTCACCTGGCACACTGGTCAGAAAATACTGTGCTGGTGGAAAATGTTTTACGATGAAGGGGAATAACCAAGAAAATACCATATTTATTTAGTTTTGTAAGCCAAAAAGCTTAAGGGGCTTTTGAAAGTTATTGTTGTTCAGATTTGTTGATGTCTGGTTGGTATGTAACTTGAGGGTAAAAATCAAGACCCATGGTTTAGGTCTATCAGGGCAGAGGCACAGAAACAAACAGGGTTCCTTCTGGGGGTTATGCCAAAGTCTGAAACTGGACTTGTTTTTTTTTTTTTTTAAATCTGGATTTTTACCTTTACCACAAAAGAGCACATTAAACAGGGGAAATGCTGTACAGATGTTTCAAGCAAGAGAATGCTTTATTTACGATTACATTTTCCATGTGGCAGATGGTGACTCTGCATTAATGTTTCTCACAGATTATATTTATTACACCAGAGCAAAGAGCAGACATGACCATTGATAAATAGCAGACTAAATGAATTTGTAGCATAATACTGAATGTTCTCGCCTTTTATGTAAACATGTTATCTGTGAGCGGTCACATCTGTCATTGCAGTAATTCTCCTGGTAAATGCATATAGCCTACAACATAGTATAATGAGAGAGTGATTAGGTCTTTCAGTGATTTATCACTGTGTATATGTGAACAATAGACAGTGTTTGTGAGGTGAAAGCACATGTCTGTGTGAGCGTACAGGGGTGAAGTGCAAGACTACAGTGGATCAGAGCTGTGGTTTAGCCATCATCCTGATGTTATTGCTTCACAATCCCTCATTTATGTCCAGCTCTGTAAACTAATACTGTAGATTTCTATCTTTAGCATGGAGAGATTTGTTATATAATACCAGTACGTTTGAAGATCAAACACACCTGTGGAAAACCTTTTCTAATGCTATAGACAATATTTCAAACAAAAATACTGCTTAGGTGGTATTTATTATATCCAGAAGTGAAGCATTACTATGCTATGTACTCTTTTTTTATTAGGTTTAACATTCATTTTTCCCTTATTGTATATCTTCAATTTCACTTGATATTCTTCTCAATTGGCTTTTAATGCTGTTCTTCAATAAAACCCCCGGCTTACTGCTATTCTAAACCCCTAAAGCTAACGGAACGTTTCACAAGGGCCTTTTTACACTGCACATAACCCTGGGTTATTGTTCTAAAGCCCATTTTTAACCCTAGGTAAAGGAATGTTTCATACTTGTAATTTAGAAGTGGGGTTAGCATCGCTAAAATTCGACAATTGAGTAAAGAAGAGACCATTTCATTCTTACCTTTATAGTCCGACAGTATGACAGAACTGTAGTCTTTTGCATGGCGTAGGTCAGGCTTTGCTAACCTTCAACAGTGTAATAATGATCGCTGACAATAGATAACAGCTTAAGGGCAGTGAAAGCCAACATGGCTCATTAGTGTTCTCTGCATTGTGCTGGAAACAATTACAGTCGACTCACACCCACGGCATGTCCGATCTGCTGAAATGCACTTGAACACATTACTGAAACTGAGAGCTTCATTAATGAAACTGAGACAACAGCTTGCAATCTCCTACAGCTGTCTGAACTGCATCACAGTATTCTTTGCAGAATGCACATCCAACTGGGCAAAGTGAGAGATCCTGTGGTCTGGTTTAATTTTAAAGCACTTCTTGCTTTTTCTCACATCCTGAGATCAGAGGAATATGTAACACCCAGGCTGAGAGGAGTCTCTGGAGCCAGGAAAAAGTTGTGTATGACATTGACAAAGAAATGCATTAAACTATACAATATTTAATGAATTCTCCCTGTGTTTTTTGCCTTTATGTTGGCATAATTTTGGTGTTTAAAAAAAAATAAATAAAACATTGTCTTAATTGCACTTACAGTAGGTTTAAAAAGTCTACCTTTTCACTCAATAGAATAATAAAAAAAAAAAACCTGGAATGATTAACTGCATAATTGTGCAAACCCCTGAACTAATACTTGTTGAATAGTTGAAGCAACCTTTGATTTTATTACAGGAATTTCTGTTTTGACATGTGTCTTATCAGCTTCTTGGCATATCTTGACTTGGGAATATTTTTCCATTCTTCTTTGCAAAAACAATTGTGAGGGTAGCTGAACGATTTTGAGAGAAAGATAATCTATCTGAACTTGAATAATTACACATCAGAAATCACTGACCACAGATCAGGCATTAGAATAAACATGGTTACTTACATGTTTGTGGCGTTGCTGGCAGATCCATATCGTAAAAGTCTGCAAAGCCTGCATTAAAATTGCGACTACCAAATAGTCCACAGTGAAATGCACCGAATACAAACAAATAATGCACTGCTGAGACATTCACATTGTTGATAGGATCATTTGGAAAGTAATGGTATTGATCCTGTGTCGATCTTTACTCGTTCTCATGTTACAATTCACTAATGCTCCAGTGGGCGGTGCCAACGACGCGTGATGTAGACGCAGGCGTTGATATTCTTCTGCAAAGGCGGTCTTTCGCTGCCCTATGACATCATAAGTCACCACTTTTGAGATCATGTCATTTTCTAGCCAAGCATAACAAGGAAGTTTTTAAACTTAAAGGGGACATATCATGCCAAATGCACTTTTTTAGCCCTTACATGCATTTTGTTGTATATTTGGAGTGTTTAGAAGTACAGAAAATATGAAATGATTCTCTTCAGGTGTTTCGTTGATATCTTTATATTCTGTTTTGGTCATATTTTTCAACCTGTTCCAATTTTTCTGTTATCTATGACGTTTTGTGAACTATTACGTCACAGTATTTGCAGCGGAACTGCCAAATAAGGACATTGACTTCCGGCCCAACACTTCGAGCAATCCGCCATTTTTATTTCTCGCTGCAATTTTGTAGTCCAAGCTAAAGGATGCAAAAGTTACGAGAGGGTAAGTTAAAATGTTCGGTTGTTGGATGTAGTAACCCACACGCTTCATTACACCATCTAATGTAGATGAACTGCCGCGCTTGTGAGCAGAGAGAGAGAGAGAGACCCGGTCGCGCGCGCGCTCACTCTCTCTCTTCAGAGCCAGGCGAAAGTGTAAACAAGACATCACCGTCTCCAAACTAGACGCTGTCTTGCTCTCTCTCCCTCGCACATATTAATAAAAATAAATCGACACGGTGGTAAAAGGTCGGAAGACCAAAGTTTCATGTGTAAATACAGTATACACCATTGCGATACATCCATATGAAGACGTTGTTCTACAGGTTCGTCGTCTTCATTTTCATCTCGCTCCTGCTCTGACTCTGGCTCGAACATGTAAGGCTGGCTGGACAAGTCTTCCGTTGTTGACATTTTGTTAATAACGTGTGAATAAAAGGTTTCTGTGCCACTAGATAATCGTATCTCTGCTATCAAACTACAAAAATGGCCGAACGGGGTGGAGTTGAACCTCTGCAACCTGGAGAGGGGGCGGGGTATGAAGTGTCTCAGTTGTATTTAAAGAGACCGCACCAAAACGAGTTGCTCTCAGACGCACATCAGAAAATGGGTAGAAAAGGGGCCTGTGGAGCTATAATAATGAGGAATTCAGACCCAAGCATTGCAGTTCCACTTTATATAGACTACAAATGTATGATTTGTAAAAAGGAACAATTTAAAAGCATGATATGTCTCCTTTAAAGGATATTCTTATAGTATAACTACCTCTTAAAGGTGGAATCAGTAGTTTTTGAAAATATGCTGTTTGGATGTTAGTCAGTCTGATACCAACAACAAATGTGTCAGCCAATCAGCATTAGGGGCGTATGACGGTGGAGGAGAGAGAACGAGCAAGAGGGAGATTTGAACTGAAGAAAGACTGCAGAAATAGAGATGAGACACAATACAAAAGAGAAAAGCTCAGAAGAAATTACTGGAAAATAAAGGGTTATGTCTAGGCAAGAGCTTTAGGACCCGTGCTAATATTAGAAAAGCTGTCCGTTGGAGAGAGTGAAGAGTGAAGGCCTGAAAACAGACGCGGATGTTGCTTAGATTCCTCTCCACATGTGAGTAACACTGGGTTTGAGTGTCATTGTGTGTCTGGAGCTGCTGTGCTGTTGGCAACTAACAACCAACTCTTGTTTGTAATTACTATTATGTAGGCCTAGTGTACGTACATTTTTTGTGCTTCCTTGTCATTCGTCAATCATCTGCGCTTTATTATTCGTGAAGCATTATTCTGTTGCGCTTCTGTATAAACAGACGTCCGAGTCATTCTATGGTGCCATTTTTCACTTTGCAATTTTCCAAATTTTCATTAAGAATAAGCTTATTTAAAAAAATAAAATAAAAAAAATACAAAAATAATATTTTCCCACCTCAGGCACAAAATCCTTAAAAATATTATACGTTTTTTTCAGGCAAGGGAGACTTTCTGGTACCACCCCATCACGGACAATATGTATGCCATTAGAGTAGTAAAACAAGAAATATATATTTAAAATCTAATATTTTCCTAATAGTAAAATGTCCCTTTTTTGGAAACCATCAATAGAAAGTCTGTAATTTAATATTTTTTTTCTTTAAATTTTTAATCTTTAAATTGTTTAAATTTTTTCTCTAAATTTTTAATCTTGAAATATGAATTAGAGATCTCAATGGCCTCATTGTTTGTACTGAAAAAAAATAATTCACTTAAAAAAATAGAAATAAATTTACATTTATTTGATTAGTCCACACAACAAGAACATCATTCAACCATAATTTCCTTTCCATCAGATTTTAACAAAATTACCCTGTGAAGGGGTGGTAACTGATGTAACGGAGTGGTTTACTGTGACAGGGTGGTATGGACAAAGTGTTTCTCTATATGATCTGCTTGTTTTAAACTTTATAATACTGGAAACAGTATAAACAGTGGAAACAGTATAATTGGAGATTTAATGAAAAACTTTGGTCATGCTCTGAAAAACTCAAAAGAGCATCATAACAGTGACTGGGAGAGTCGCATCCACACATCCCTCTGGATTCCATGTGGCGGGATGTCACAGGCTGTGGTGCTTGAATGATTTCAGGCACATCTTCAAAGAGATATCACAGAAAGTCATCTTTTGAAGGCCAGAAGAACCTGTTGGCACCAACACGGTGCATACATTTTACAAAGGCATGTGTTTCATCTGTATCCATGATGATCCCAGGATAGTGTTGGGTCCGAGTCCACCATTGTCGAGTCTGAGTCGAGTCCGAGTCCTTACCAATCAAGTCCGAGTTCAAGTCCGAGTCCAAAAGGGCCCGAGTCGGACATGAGTCCGAATCCTTAACATCCGAGTCCGAGTCGAATCCAGTCGAGTCCACAAAGATTTCAATGATTTGAAACTGACCTTTCACAAAGACCCACCCCTCTTAGTTACTGTTGCTAAGTCCGATAAGCCATTCCGCTCTCACTCCACACATCATGTTCTCACACAGTGAAAAATATATTGCGGAGCAAAGAGGATAAAGACAGTGTGCCAAAAGACAAGACAGAGCAGGTTCCTTTTGGTATAAAATAAAGTCTCAGCTTTAAAATTGTCTAATTTTTGTGAAATTCAAACAATAAATACCATTTTGTGGCGCTTTAATGTGTAGTGCCTTAGTTCAAGCAGCATGTGAACTGATCATCTATTTTAGTTATAGCACGAATTAAACATGAATGAACATTAGAACTGCAAAAAGATGTCAATACACACCTTTTGGTTTTGGTTTTGTTTGTTTATCAGACAAAAATGGTGGATATCTGCATTACGATTGGTCACATTATTCAGAATCTGCAAGGTAATGCTCAAGAATGCATCACGATGCATTAAGAGCCAGGGGTAAACGTTTGAGCAAGATGATGGTGATGTGTACATTTTTCTTATTTTCTTTTCTAATATCTTATTTAGCCTCTGAAGGGCAGTACTAAATTAATTAATGAATTTTTAAACAAAATAAGAACAATTTACACGCCCTGGCTCTTAATGGATGTTTCCTTCTTGAGCATCACTGAATGTTTGCAGTGTTTGTAATAGTTCTGTATGAGTCCCAGTGTGAAAATATGGATCTCAAAATCATACAATCACTGCTAGTAAGGAGTCAAATATGCAGAAAATGCTGGAAAAGCAAAGAATGTGCAGGGGCTGGAGGATTTTTCTGAAGACCACTGGGCAGTTTAACTGTTCGGGACAAACAAGGGACTCATGAACAACCATTACAACAAAAGTGAAAGGGATAGTGAGTCAGTGAGTGAGTGAGTGAGTGAGTGAGTGAGTGAAAGAGACAGTGGCTTAGCAAGACCATAGCTAGAAAAATTAACTATAGAGAGTATTTTGCTAAATAAATGCACTATATAAGAGGTTTTGGGGCCTTCATATTCACATAGGGCCCAACATTATCCGAGTTAATGTGAAACATCTGAAAATTCAATACACAACACGGTACATTGGGTCATATTTGTATACAGACTTTTCTTAGAGTGTAGCTTAACCCTGATCTTCTATTACCTGTGAGAAGAGCAACATCAATAGCCTATATGTTTAAGAAACAGCTCTTTACATTTTTTATCGATATCATAATGACATTCTGACATTTCCAACATTGTCAATATGAAACACAATGATAAATATCAGATCACTGCTTACTCCATCAAAATACTCCTATGGGAAAAACCTATTGATGATCTTGTCTTTAAATGGGCACAAATCCCTAAAGCTATGTTCCAAAAAATATTTATACTTCCCAGAAGAGTTGAAGCAGCAAATCGAGGAGCAAAATCAGTATGAATTACCCTGTAATGTCTGTGGATTTGCAAATGAAATGTTTAACAAGCACATACTTTATGGGCGTAGTCTTTTATGAAGAGCTCATGAACTACTGTGCATAGAAACATGTTTCTGTTATAACTTATATGTTGGAAATTCATTGTACAGTGATACAGTGTATCTTTTATTTATGCTGTGAGAGAAAAATAAATAAAAATATGCTTTACCCAGTTTAAGGCTTTTTTTTATAGAGCCTTTTTCAATAAGAGGAAAAGTTATTTTCTTGAGGAAATGTAAAGTGCTTGATTCACACTGTCACTGACATTATCAGTGCATGAGAGATGCGACAGTTGGAGTTTATTGAATGTTCACCTATGACAAGCTCGCTGAGGCAAATGCCAGTGTCTTTTTATCAATTGTTTCCTTTCCACAAGTCTCTCTCCCATCTAAAGGCCAGAAATGAGGCATGCTGTCATCATGTCTAGTATCAGTGGGGAATCTAGAACATGGCTTGTGCATTACTGAGAGTAGCTGTTATTCTTCACACAAGAATTTGGGGGAAGTATTTCTAGTGTGAGAATTTCCTAGCTTACTGCACTCAAAAAATAAAAAATGTTCAATAAAATTGATTAAACTGAGGAAAACTTTTCCATGACTTTTCATTAAAAACAGTTGGAATTAATTGGTAACACTTTATAATAAGTGTACATTAATAGAGTAGCCAACTTAGAAATCATTTGCTTTCTATTAGTTAATTAGTTAATTCATAGTTAAAGGGGTCATGAACTGAGAATTCAAATTTTCCTTGATCTTTTGACAGTTAAAGGTGGGATCAGTTAGCCTGGGAAAACCCAGACTACTTCCGGCGAATTTTCATTCTCTCTCCAGGATAGTCTGGAGAAGAGCCCATTCAAACTCATTTCTGTGCCGCCAAAATCGCGGCACCAATCAGAAACGTTTGGGGAGGGATTTACATGATGACGACAGCGCAGCGACGCTGAAGGAATTCTCACGCACACGCAGTGAAAAATACATTGCGGAGCAGAGAGGAGACTGACAACACGCTGGCAGACAGGACAGAGCAGGCTACTTTTCGGTTACGTTTGATATTAAACATATTAAACAAAGTCTCAGCAGATCACCTGTCAATCAAGCTGAGCTACGTCGGTTGGTGACGCCCCTTTGGAAATGATTTGTCTACATAGCTTCTCCAGACCCTACACTCAGTTTCAACTGAGAAGGGTCTGGTTTTAACCAGGCTAGGGATCAGTAGTTTTTGAAATATGCTGTTGGCCAATGTTGATATTTGAAATCAATCCAAACAAACACACTCCTTCTTTCATTGTTACGCCTCCTAAACTCACTATTCAATCCTAACAGCCCTGCTCTGAGTCGGTCTCGAACCTCGAACCCCGATCTCCCTGCAAGCGAGTCGAGTGCACTAACAATGATACTAAACACCGCATTCACTAGCAGTCGTCAGCGCGACTTTCACTAACTGGCCTCCGTTACACACGCAATCCAAGAGTGGATGAGTCATTCTACGAATCGTGAGTCATTCTACGAATCATGTGCCATTTGGGTCCGCAACGTTTGATGAGATGCTTAAGGCACAAAAATGTCCCAAAATGTGTTTCCAAAGCTTAAAGTTATTAATTCAGGTGTTCTTGTTAACATGATATATGATAAAAATGCTATTTATAAAGATTAATATACAATTTTTTTTAATCATTTTGCATTAGTACATAGCCAATTTCACGACCAAAATGACATTTGCATCTATAATATCACCAAGACTCAAAATTATAAAGGAAATGAAAATGGATCAATTTGACCGCCTTATGCATCCTTGGGGTTGTGATACAAATATATATATATATATATATATATATATATATATACAACATTTATTATTTTCAGGATTGTATTAATCATTTTTTTACATAAGATATATTTATTCAAAATAAACCTTATTTTTTTGTAAATATTTTATAATTGTTTTATATTGTGAGTCCCTCAGTTTGACTTACCACCCCGTCACACTAACTTGTTTTATCTTTAAATCATGTACTGTTGCTTTAAATGACATCACAAAGCGAAAGTGACATCATTTAAAGGTCCCATGACATGAAATTTTCACTTTCTGAGGTTTTTTAACATTAATATGAGTTCCCCTAGCCTGTATATGGTCCCCAAGTTTCTAGAAATTTTTATCGGTGTAAATCAAGCTTTTGCTATCTTTCTCTGTCTTTGAGAAAATGGAAGCTCAAACGGGCTGATCTTGAATCTCCTCCTTATGATGTTATAAGGAGAAATGTAGATTTCCCCTTTCTCTGCTTTGCCCACCTACAGAATATTTCCCGCCCATGAGAAAATGAGCTAGGAAGTAGGAACGCGCGCGATTTTAGTTTGTCCACGAGAGATATCATGGCTTTTGAGCGAGCGAAGCATAATAATTGCTCAATAATTGGATGTAGGCTACAAATGAACACCGAAGCCTTTTTTTAGTTCCTTCATCCAAGCTAACCAAGAAAAAATAGTTTAAAGTCAGTGGCGCGTTGCGCATGTTATTCATATGCTATTTTAAGGGCGCATGCTTGGCCATAATCAATGTAGCGTGTGCACAACACGCATACACTTTGATTCTCTCATCTACACAGAAGCAGCAGTTTTCATTTTTGCAAATCATACATTATTACGATAGATAGATAGATAGATAGATAGATAGATAGATAGATAGATAGATAGATAGATAGATAGATAGATAGATAGATAGATAGATAGACAATTTATTATAAAAGCATACATCTAGCTTACACATTTACCCAAATTATCATACGCCTGTTTAATCGAAGTTAATTTGGGTGGGTTTCTCCATCCCCAACGTCCCTGACGAGAGCGTTGCTCTCCTTGGCTGTGAAGCGCTCCTGGCGCACGCCTGGCAAATCCGCCGTTATAATAGGAATCCGCTTTAGAACAAGCACGCCTGCTCTTAAAGGGAATGTGAGATGACGCTCTGATTGGTTTATTTCACGTTACGCCCAAACCACACCTATGAATAATGAAGCTACTTCAGACCAACCCATTTTAAATTTGCGCCTGGCGCAAGAGTCATTTATCCCGCCGGGAAAATAGCAACAGTGCCAAGACCCGCCCACAAAGTTACTTGCGTTTTGCGCTTTGACACTTGCGTTTCTGATCGTTAAAATAGGGCCCTAAATGTTTAGTTTTAAAAACAATTTTAAAAAGCTGGTTATGTCTATTTTGATGTTTCTGCGCAAGTTCAGCAAACAGTGAGGTTCGGGTTTGTTCCGATCAGAGCTCGTGAGCGGAGAGCGCATTTTCTGAAGATTCCGCTCCGGTCGCTCACTCAATCCAGAATGGCCTGGTGTTTCGAAAATATGAGCAATAAGGGCTGCCTCCGACTAAATTTTATTTTTTTTTCTAGTCGACTAGAAGTTGTTCATTTAAGCCATTCGTGGACAAATCGACCCTTTATATTAATTTAATTACTTAAATAGGCTATAGCCTACAGGATAATAAGCGTTATGACCGCACGCATAAAGCTTTCCTCAAAGAACCGGTTAAAGTAGCCTAATGATTATGAATGTGTCTAAATTAGCAAGGAGACATTTAATTGTTTAGTAATAAACTGGTGTTTTCTGTGTCGCTGCAAAGATGAAGTTGACGATTCGCACTCACCATGAACGCCAGAGAGAAATGCACATTTCATATGGATTACATAATCAGAGAGTAGCCTATTTATTTTGGTTTGAATATTTTCGTTTAAAAGTAGACATTTCAAGCTTTCTGTAATATATAGCCTATATTTCTCAAATCTGTGAGGCACAAGCAATGCAAGTGATCGTGCAGGCACCTTATTACATTGTCTGCTATATATTTGCTTCTTATTCATTAAATACGGGCAATTGATTGATAAAACATTGATCAAAATTAAGATACAATTTATACAAAACGAAAATCTTTTAAAAAGAGTTTTCTATAAAACAAAACTTAATGAAGTCGTCAAAATCATGTTTTACCAAAAACAGCGCCGTTGCTAGGAGGGCGCCAGCGCCTCTGCCTCGCGAGTGGATGATAGCCCTGAAGACGCCTAGCAATGATATACCTTTAGTGGTAGTATACATTTAGTTGAGTTATACCTTAAGAGTCTTCGTAGCGCGCTAAGAGACAATGTTACCGGAAAATGCAGCCCAGGTATCATGCGTATGATGCGTAATGGAGATTCCAAAGCGCTCTTCTTTGGTCAGAACCATGGAGAGCGATCGCGGATAGGTCTGTCCTATGCACCGAAACTTTTAACAATGCAACAAAATATTTAAAGAGCATCAAGCTATTAAAATCTTTATTATGTATACGCACAGATAATATAACAGTAGGCTATATTAGTCAATATTTTTTTATTAGGTTAAGCAGTGTTTGGATAATGTTTTTTATTTTTTATTTAACGTTTTTAATTTAAGGCCCACCCACAATTGATCTGGCCCATCCAAAACTGGAATCCTGGCGCCGTGCCTGGTTGGTCGTGCCAGTTTTGTGGCTATCAAATCATGTGTAAATAGCATCGCAGGAACATGACAAAGCCAGCACTTTGGTCATCATCTTTCATTATTTCGGCAAATGTCTCCCACACTTTGCTCTTTCTATTTGTGTATTTGCGGAGCTTCCACTCCCCAGTCTTCACCTTTTCTCTTGCCGCCTCCATCTCTATCTGCAGACTGAGATTGTGCGTCATCGTACTTCTTGCCAGTTCAGCCAATAAAGTGTAGGCCTATGTATTTCATAGAAAATTGTGTCTAGTACTATTTAAATTCTAAAGGTTTAATTTGCATCTTTATTTCAAACGACCGACCGCGACCCGAATATCATTAAAAATATGTTTGGATGACTCGTAACCGCGGGTAACCGCGGGTGACCGCAGGCACCCGCTGATTTTGGATCAACCCACGCATCACTGCTAGGGACCACAAAGGCCTATTAAAGCCTACAAAAAGTAGCATGTCATGGGACCTTTAAATGCCTTTCCTGAAGTAAATTTTGCGTTAAGTGACATTATTGGTCTCCAGCTGTTTTATTGACGTCTTTCCGCTGTTGAAACACTGATTGATCGATTACGAGACATGATTGATTTCAGTAAGTTCTTATTTATCTTTCAACATTCCTTCTGATGGCATAAGCTAAACTTTCTTAAAATGTAGTTTAACATTGTGAAGGACATGTGCATAAACTTGACAGAAAAAGTACTGGTAATTTTCTAGCAGGATAGGCCTATAGGACACATTTTTCAACATATTTTATTTTCTTAGTGTGTATTTATATATATATATATATATATATATATATATATATATATATATATATATATATATATATATATATATATATATATATATATATATAAATACAGACGCAGCCAGATTATTTTTCATAATGACCATAATATATTTAAATACTCTCCTCCCATACATTTTGCCTCTGAAAGGGAAACTCCAACAAATGCATATGCAATAAGGTCCACACCTTGAGTAAGTCCTGACAATAGCTTTTTAATGCCAAAAGACAGTCGTTTTTTAATGCCAAATTATTGGTCAGGAAATTAGCAACATTTTAGCAAATGCACTACTTAAAAACCCATTGCTGTCTCAGAAAAGGTCAGAATGAAGATTGGCAGATTATGGGAAGTTGTGTGTGGAGTGATGAATCACAATGAAACACGAGTTGCATGGTGATGCTCTAGATTGGTGTCTTCAAAAAATCTGTTGAGAAATATAAAAATAAGTGCATCTCTAGTAAAGCATGAAGAAAGAGGTGTCATTCTGTGGGGAGCCTTTTCAGCTGCTGGTATTGTTGAGCTACTTCACTGTGAAAAGTCATTTCATGCTTTGGAGTACAGGAGACTATTGCAGAATGGCTTGCTTCCCACAAATGAAAAGCTGTTATTTAAAGAGGAATGATCAGATGTTATTTTTCAACACAAGGCTCCTGCTCAAATTGCAAAGACAAACAAGAAGCGTCTTGAGTCCAAGTCCATCCGGCTCATGTTTTGGCCTGGTCAGAGTCAAGATTTGAACCGTATAGTGAATATTTGCTCTCACATTAAACTCAAACTAACTGGGAGCATTTTTCAGCTGCTCATGAACTTTTTGAAGCCATTAACATTGAGTGGAACAACACTGACTCTTCTTCCTGTAAAAAGCTGTCTGCATGTTGGGGAAGGCAATTCTGTATACAGTATTCATGCAATTCTTCATAATTTCCTGACCAGTGATTTGTGATTAAAATGGTTAAGACCATTAAAAGACCACGGGCACTATTTTAACGATCTGAAACGCAAGTATCAAGCGCAAAACGAAAGTAACTTTGTGGGCGGGTCTTGGGCGCTTTTGGTATTATACCGGTGGGATAAATGACTCTTGCGCCCGACGCAAATCTAAAATGGGTTGGTCTGAAAGCTTCATTATTCATAGGTGTGGTTTGGGCGTAACGTGAAATAAACCAATCAGAGCGACATCTCACATTCCCTTTAAGAGCAGGCGCGCTTGTTCCATGGCAGATTGCTATTATACGGCGGATTTGCCAGGCGCACACCAGGAGCGGTTCACAGCCGAGGAGACCGACGTTCTCGTCAGGGCCGTAAAACACAGAGAAGTGACATTGGGGATGGGAGAAACCCACCCAAATTAGCTTCGGTTAAACAGGCGTATAATAATTTGGGTAAATGTGATTTATGCCTATTTTTTCACATCTTCATGGACACAACAATGATTTCCCTCGTGTGTTAATATTTTTCCTTGTAATAATGTATGATTTGCAAAAATGAAAACTGCTGCCTCTGTGTAGATGAGATAATCAAAGTGTATGCCAAGCATGCGTCCTTAAAATAGCATATGAATAACATGCGCAATGCACCACTGACTTTAGACTAGGTTTTTCCTGGTCAGTGGCGGAATTGTTTTCTAAGCCTGCAAAATAGCATCGGGGAACGTTTGCGCCGAAACATGCCTCCTCTTTTCGCTGCACCGCCCCCCCCGGTAGCGCAAGTTCATTGCCTAGTTTACCGGCGTGCGTCTGTGGAGGGAAAAGTCCGCTGTGCGCGGGTGCAAAATAGGAATGACACATGCGTCGGTGTACAAAGTTTATTGCGCTGGGTGCAAGATAGGGCCCCACAAATGTTTTGGTTTTGTTTTGTTGTTTTTTTTGTGCCATTTTTGCCATGGCTCATTTTTTTGCCCAGGAGTTTGTGTGTATATATATAAATATATATTATATTTGAGACATAATTTGAGGGCACTTTTGAGTCTCGATACATCTGCTTTGTCAATATCATCAGGCATTCAGGCCTAGTGATGTATCAAGTCTGAAAAGTATCCTCAAATGTAAAGGTGAATTTCTGTATATTTTTCAAGGCACATTTATAATTACATTTAAGCCATTTATTAAGGCTAAATTTTTTATTTAGAGCACCTTACAAAAAGTGCTTTAGCTTCACGTTCATGACACTGTGGTGATTCGCATGTATGCAATTCAGGGATTTATCTGCTGAAGAAGGCCTTCCTTTACAAAAACAAAGAAGTACTTTATAATTCAAATAAACAAGCTGCCAAAACACATTTCTACATTTGTGTGAAACATATTTGTGCTTTACATTACAGAATTAAATTGCAGGAACAAAATGATGCGCATTTGTGCTACAATGGATGGGTCTATTGAATATGTGAATTGATGCATGCATTTGTTATGTTACAGTAAATGCACCATATGAACATTTGCAATAGTTGCCATTGATTTGTGCATTTTATTGTTTTCCTCTCATTCCTTTATCCTTTTTGACTAGAGTAGTAATTGAATACTTCAAAGAAACACCACAATGGCTTATTATTTCAATTAAACAATTGTGTATAGGGTGAATTCAGGTTGATTATTAATAATAATAATGAAGAGAAAATAAAAAATAAAGAGGTTGATAGGGACACTGAATTCAGAATTCACTCGTGTATATTATATATATAAAACTTTATTGGGGAGTGTAGATTAATTGTACTGTAAATTGTTTGAGGTTTAAAGAGATTAAAAGTGTCAGCACGAAGGTAATGAAGATATATTTAAGCACACATTCAGATGCAAGCTGTAAGGGACAGTTGTTCACTGTGGGACCATTTATTACATTCACACCAACTCTGCATTAAAATGCATGAGCCAATAATAATAATGTGATGGAACCTTACAAAATCGAAAATTACAGATGCAGAAAATATTTCTATATTGTTTTGTATAATTGCATGTAATGATTTATGCATGCAACAGGGAACATACATTATTAATATGCACTTGAATTGTTTGAGTGGGTGTCAGGTTTGATTAATGGTTAGTGCAATAAATGTACAAATAGTGAAGTGAACCTCTACCCAGATTTATAATTACGCTGCACTACAGGGTGACTTTTTAAATCATATACATTTATAATATAAGCTTAATTTGGACACTAGTGGTTGTCAACCAGGGAGCGGGGCCCACAAGGGGGCCTTAACAAGGCCCTTGAAGTAAAAAAGGTTGAGATCCAGTGCACTACAGAGAATGCTGAAGAAGGAATTTTGCTATAGCAATGATTAATACCAAAAAGTTTTTTTTTTTTTTTGAGTTTTGAGTCAACACACTCTATTTATATCATTACAACGTCAGCAAAACATCCAATCCAAAAACAAAACAAAAAAGACGTACAAAAATCAAGACTTATTGTAGCATGGTAGTAAAAATCAACATTTCTTCTTCAACCGTACAAATAGCTCCATTAAAACACCATTTGTGCAAAAAACTTTCTAAATCATTCATCAGTTTATAGAACTTGAAATCAAACATAACCCTTGCTTTTATCATATTTTTAAATACAATAACCACATGTTGTCCTTCTCTACCTTAAATTTTGTTTTTCCTGGTTATGTAAACAGCAAGTTTGGCTTGCCCAATAAAAAAATTTGTGCCACACTATATTTGGGTCCAAGAATCCAAATCTTAGAAGAAAAAATCTCCCCAAAATTCATGAAAAGAACATCAAGAAAATCACATTGTGATTAATTAAGCTCACAAATGCATTTACAGCAACTGCGCCGTGTAAAACTCTCCATTGAATATCACCTGTGCATTTTTCAATTGGTGGTTTGTATAAAACTCTCCAAACAGGTTTATTTTCATTATCTATTCCCAATTCCTCTCTCCACACTGTATCACTGTGTTCTTTTAAATTTGCTTTATTTAAAACATTTATACAAAACTTTACTCTGAACATCCTGCACACTTAACCCTTCTAGCCCCCTCAGGTTCAGAAAAGGTCCAGACAGTCCTTTGAGATTGGGACTAAGATAAATACTTGGAAAGGGATCAGTATTATTAGGAACCAGATTATTTTCTTCCTCTGTGAGTTTCTGTTAAAAAATGTCCAGAATTTTTTCTACATACCGTACCGACCGCACACCTAGATATGAGGCCATGGACTGAGCATTATTTAAACCAGAACCAGCAACATCCAACAAATGATGCCGTTTTAATGTCTTAGTGGTAATTAAACAATGAAGTAGTCCAGGTGTAACTTCACAAGTAACATCAAGCCGAGCTCCATGTACAAGAGGTTCCTCCAAAAGCCAGTACAACGAGGAAGTCGCCTCCAACCTCCGCTTTTCAAATAAGTCCCAAACTTTAAAAAGTCCTTTATAAAAAGGAGTCAGTCCGTTGCACTGCAGCTTGCTCGAGTCCATCAATAACAAAACAGAGTTCAATCCCATTCTGCCAGCTTGATTAAAAATAACATCAGCCACTTTTCTCCAGACTAGATCATTTGGTCCTGTAAGGTACTTTTGAAAAAACAGAAGTCGAAAGGCTGCCCCCCTGCAGGGCAAATGGGTAAGTCCTTGTCCTCCTTCATCTCTGGGTAAAAAAAGTATGCTCTGCGGTATCCGATGAAAAGTGCTCCAAAATAAGTCCACCATACTGGCTTGAATTTTACTCAAAAGTCCATTTGGAGGATCGATGCAGGCCAAACGATGCCACAAAACTGAAGCCACCAGGTTATTAATTATTATAACCTTCCCTCTAAAAGACATTTTTGGCAAAAGCCATTTCCATTTTTTCCAATCCATTTTTTTAATATCATCTGCATATGTAGACAACTTAAAATTGTCTCCAGAGCAAGGTATGGTCCAACCTTCAATGCTTTCTCTGATCTAATAAAGGTTCAATGGCAAGAGCATACAACATTCCTGAAAGTGCACAACCTTGTCTAATACCCCTGTTAATTTTAAAAGGAGCACTAAAATCACCATTAATTTTCAGTACACTCTCAACATCCTTGTACAAAACCCTAATCATGGCGATAAAACCAGAGCTGAACCCGAACTCTAGTGTGCACCAGAGATAGCTGTGTTCAACCCGGTCAAATGCCTTTTCTTGTTTTCTTGCTTGTTTCGTGTTTTAAATGTAGTTGCACGTTGATCTGCCAGTCGTGGGTCTTTCATGCGGAGACTCTCCTCATGTGTTTGCAATTTGAATATAATGATGCATTTAAAAGTTAATGGCTAAACGTATCTTTACAAAAGTTCACAATGCTTCTGCAGTTTCAATAAAATGTGGACAACATTGAATAAATCAATTTTCGTCAGGTTAGATACTGATAATTAATCACTCAAACCCCTTTATCTAAACCTCTCTACATAACTGCCGGACTCGCGCGTCCTCCACGTCTGTAGTTTTTTAACACTTTTCACTCGTGTTTGTGGTTCTAACCGAATCCTCGTCCACCGCACGATGGGTTGTGGGCAATATTAGCCGTTATATTGCGCATCGATCTGCACTTCGGATTCTGACTGAAAAAAAAAATAGACCATCCGGGTCTCTTTGGAACACTCATTTCAACATACTACGATTTGGGACGTACTAATTCTATTTTTGAATACTATTTAGGACGGATAGTATGCGAATTGGGACGCACCGTATGGCTACATTCAAACCGCATACTTCCTTACTATAGTATGCAAAAAGCAGTAGGCGAATGAATAGTATGTCCGAATCCTCAGTTTTCATAAAAGAGTACGCGAGAAATCCCTTGGTGGTAGAGATTTGGACATGCATATTCTGTTCTTGCTTCCGAATATGCCTACTTACCTACTACAGTATATAGGAGAAAACAGTATGTGAAAAGAGTAGTATGTCCGAAACTTCATGTAACGGGACTGTAAGTCTCGCCTCGTAGGGGAAAATTAAAACACTACCTTGGAAGACTTAAAAGCGAAAGGATCTTAGTCCCCGCTCGAGTGCTTTGAGCCTCAATATGCAATATGTTAATGTATATGTTTTCTCTTACACTATTTTATACTACAGGAATAGGTAGCGTAGGCTTCAGGTGAGTATGTCGACACGGTGGCTTCCTGAAGTGTATGTAAGTGAAAAATAAATTGAAATTCACAACCCCACCCACCTAATCCTAATAGTGTAAGTGAGACGCCCCTACCCCAAGGTAAGTTAAAAAAAAAAACTGTCAAATGTTTCACGTTTTAACAATTAGCAATTTATTTTCCTTCTCTCTGTAAATTATATTTCTGCTGGAAGGATCTGTTTCAATAGCATAAAATACCAAAAAGTAACAAAAAATAAAATAAAAAAAAATTAAACAGTTTTGAGATTGTTTTGTTTTCTTGAAAGATCTTCAGATAGTTAACACTTTCCAAACAAGCCTCTTTTAACACCTCAAAAGTGTTTCCCCAAAATGAATGTCAGAATAGGGCACAAACTCATCTACAAACAACACTGGATGTTGATGACCCTTATAGTTCAACACAAATTATTCATTTCAAAGAACCTCTTTCAATTGAATAGATAACACTGACTTCACTTAAATGACTCACTTCTAACAACTCATTTCGAATGTAGGTGACCTTGAAATCACTTAAACGATTCCCATGAATCAATTTGATGATTCAGTTTCCAAACAACTCAGTTATCACAAACACAGTTCAAATTGACAGTTGAAACCCTCAGTTTGTTCAAACACTCAGTTCAGTTCACACTATATCAGTGAAATGTTCGTGTATGTGTGTGTGTCGAACTGTAGTACCAGTCTGTGGCAACGACAACTTTGATGTGATGACTTGCGATGACTTGCGATGACTTGCGATGACTTGAACAACAGCTGTAACGATGTAATGAACAGCTGAGACAGGACAGTGAGATGTCGTAAGAATGGCAGGGCAAATAAAAATAAAAAAATAAAAATAAAAAACACAAGAAAGTTTCAGCACGGCCCAGGAAAAACTCAGGAACTTTCTGGAACAAAATGGCGCAGCTCAGCCAGCTCACACGCGGCACGCATAGATCGAATGATCTGAATCACACACAAAAATGTCTCTCAAGAACAAATTTTGATCATGGACGATCGTCAGTCTCTAAAAAAACGAATCACTCCTTCAAAATCGATCGTTCAGCTCACATACGCATTCTCGCGCACTAACAAGTGCACTTAAATGATTCACCAACAAAAAATAAATGTCTCTCGTTCCAAAACAGTCTGTAGATCACCCAGAAAAACAGTAGGACGCTCAATTTCTTAGTCATACTAACGTTACGGAAAAACAAATGTTCTGGATTAAACTCACGGCTTTAGCAACTCTCTCTCGTGCTCTCAGCCAGTCTCCAACACCGTTCTCCGTCCGATGACGCAATCGACCGAACTTCTGTTTCAACTGTGTCTACAGTCTCACATGACAATGTTGATGTACACTATTACTCACGAAACTTAATCCGAACTTGCATCACTGTTTTACATTACAGCTTAAACGGAAAAATATCGACCTCTTGTACAGCAATCATGGCGTGTCCCTCTCGTAAACTATTGCGCTCTCTTCTTCTTCCCAGATGTCTTTGCATCTCCCGCGAGCACGTCGGAGAAAGAAAAACCTGTCAAAATAAAAGTCCCCATAGAGAAAAATACCTCTGTTACATTCCCCCCTGCTAAACCCTGCCATACCATCGACATCTCCAGACAGCCTGCCCCTGGAACATAAACAGAACACAATTTAAAAGTGCAACATTGTACAAAATACATTCTTTTCAATCTCAAACAAGTTCATCCATATTCCTCATCACAACCTCAGTTAATTTTTCTTCTTTCTACCTTATTTCATCAGATAATCAGCTCTATACCTCACAGGTAATTTACCACGAGTTTGCCTTTGAGAGCGTCTGAGCTCTGGAACATTTTCACATTCAACATCTGAAATGTCAGCATCATCAGAAACTTCTTGTACTCCCAACTCTACTTCAGAGACCACATCTTCCACTACATTCCCCTGTTCTTGTGTTACACTCCCTCTTTGTTCTACATCATTGGTTTCCATCTGTACCACCCCTTTATCTTTACTCTGTCTATGTGCAGTGGCTGGAAAACAAACAAGATCTGGGAATTCGGTTTCGGAGTCTGACTGGTTTACGGGCCTACATGTGGTTGTAAGTGGCATAACAGGTGACAAAGGAAAGGTGCAGTGACGGAGCTGATCTCTGTGTACTACTCTGGATGGACCCCCCTTTTCAGGTTTGATAGTAAATACAGGTATGTCTGAATGATTCTGCTTTACTACAATGTACGGTGCATGTTCCCACTTGTCTTGAATCTTATTTCTGCCCCTATGTTTGTGATTACGTAGCAACACACGGTCACCAGGCCTTACAAACGCTCCAGAAGATTTGCGGTCATACACTCTTTTCCGTCTCTTGGAAGCTTCCTGTGCGACCATATTTGCGACTTCTACGGCAGTCTTTAGTCGACCATGATGACTCTTCACCCATTCGTCCAAGTCTTCTGCATCACTTTCCTCCACATCCTTTCCACCCAACACATCTAATGGAAGGCGCGCATCCCTCCCAAACATCAAGTAAAAGGGAGAATAGCCAGTAGATGAGTGGACGTGATTGTTGTATGCCATTACTAGCTCAGGTAGGTGAGTTTTCCAGTCTTTCTTTTTCTCAGGTGTCAACGTTCTCAGCATATCATGCATTGTGCGGTTGAACCGCTCGCACTGAGAGTTTCCTTGAGGATGGTAGGGACTTGTACGACTTTTTCCAATACAATAGGCTTTACAGAGTTCCTTGATCACTTGCGCCTCGAAACATCTTCCCTGATCTGAATGCAGACGAGCTGGGCACCCGTAGCAGACGAACCAATGTTTGATGAGGGCCTTTGCAGTGGTACTCGCTGTTTGGTTCTTGGTTGGGACGGCAACTGTAAACCGGGTAAACATATCAGTGAGAACCAGTACATTTTCATACCCTCCTGAGGACATTTCCAGCTGAGTATAGTCCATTGCCAGCACTTCTAAAGGAGCAGTGACATTGCTACAGGTCATCGGAGCTCGGATTCTTGGAAAGACATCCTTTGCAAGGGTACATCTTTTACACTGTGCTATCAATCCTTGAACATCCGTAGACATTTTAGGCCAATAGTAGCTCCGCCTCATCAGTGTCAGAGTACTCTTTTCTCCGAAATGACCCCCATGCTCATGTTGACTGTCATAAACTGATCGCTGTAATGGGACCGGAACAACCAGCTGCTTAATTTTTTCTCCATCCCTTGGATCAAGAATGCATCTAAACATCACTCCATTATGCAGTTGAAGACGTTCAAACTGTCTGTAAAGCTTTTTCGACTCTGGTGGCATACTCTGTTGTTCTGTCCTGCTTGTTTTTTTCTCTTTGAAAAGTGCATTGTACACGGGACCCATCAAGGCATCAGTTCTTTGCAGCTCCCTTATTTCATTCCAGCTGTAACCATTCAGCACTTTCTTGATGGACGCTTGTACGGCCACTTGAACATCAGTCTCGCCCTGCTTGGAGTCTTGCGCGGGCCACAGGCATGCACGCACTTCCTCAGAGTTCAGTCTGATGAAATCCTTCTCTGTGTCTTCCTGTTCTGGAACTTCACTGGAGGGCATTCTTGATAGAGCATCCGCATTGGTGTTCAGTCTTCCAGGCTTATAGAGAACCTCGAAATTAAGCTCCGCTAACTGGGCCACCCAGCGTTGCTCAACTGCACCAAGATTTGCGGTCTCCAGATAACGCAGTGGATTATGGTCAGTGATTACAGTGAACTTGGAGAACATCAGGTACTCTTTAAATTTTTCTGTTGCAGCCCACTTAAGGGCCAACAGCTCCAGTTTGAATGCACTATAGTACTTGTCATTCCGCTCTGATCCTCTCAGGCCTCTGCTAGCAAATGCAATGACGCGCTCTGCTCCACCTTGTTTTTGGCTCAATACAGCTCCGAGGCCCTGTTGACTTCCATCTGTAGTGAGGATAAACGGAAGGCCAAAGTCGGGGTAAGCAAGGACAGGTGGTGACATCAGGTATTGTCTCAATTTGTCAAACGCAGTCTGGCATTCGCTACTCCACATGAACAGTTCAGATGCTCTCCTTTTGTCTTTGCTGCCCATCAACGCATGCAATGGTTTTGCTATTTGAGCAAACTGTGGTACAAACCGCCGGTAATAACTCATGAATCCGATCAATTGTCTCACTTCTTTCACACTTTTAGGCACGGGCCAAGCATCCAAGGCACTAACCTTTTCACTGTCGACTTGGATTCCTTCAGAGGAAATCACGTGGCCCAAGAATTTTACTTCAGATCTGAAGAGAAAGCATTTGCTTGGTTTTAACTTTAGGCCATGCCGCTTCAGTCGATCAAAGACCAGCTCTAGTCTCTCACAGTGACTCTTGAAGTCTTTAGAAAACACGATAATATCATCAAGATATATCAAGAGGACATCGAAGGTCAAATCCCCGAGCACTACTCCCATAAGGCGCTGGAAGGTGGCTGGCGCGTTGCACAGCCCGAATGGCATCCGCGTCCACTCAAACAGTCCAAACGGGGTAGTGACTGCTGTCTTTTCACGATCACGCTCATTTACAGCTACCTGGAAATAGCCAGCTGTAAGATCTAAGGTGGAGAACAGCTGAGCATTTCCCAGTGCGTCCAGAGATTCTTCCACTCTGGGAAGTGGATATGCGTCTTTGCATGTGACTTGATTTAACCTCCTGTAATCACAACAGAAACGCACACTGCCGTCTTTCTTCACAACTATCACTGCTGGGGATGCCCAGGGACTCGCACTCTCCTTAAGGATGCCTTGTGACACTAGGTCCTGCACGTGTTTTTTGAATTCTTGGAAAACATGTGGCGGTACCCTACGGTGCCTCTGTTTCACTGGTGGAGCTTCACCGGTATGAATGTCATGCGTTACTGACTGTGTGTACCCAAAGTCACTGTCACTTTTGGAGAATATGTCTCTGTACTTTGCTAACAACTGGTTAAGTTCCTCTCTTTGTGCAGGGGTGAGCTTTTCGTAATTCACCTGGACTGGTACTGGGGGGTTGTCAGAGATTTCGACTGCTTGAACATGCACCACTCGTCTGACATGAAGCGTCCCTTCCTCCTCTTCAAACTCCAGTGTATTCTCAGTTAACACCTCCTGTGGTTTAGAAACTACTGCCACTCTGCATCTTGGGTTAAGTCTGATTGTCCGCTCGCTCGAATTCATGACACGTACAGAAACTTTACCACCCTCAGTTTTTGTTAGCACATTAGCCACTAGCAGCCCCTTGGGTAGACTCACACCAGTGGTGGGCTCAATTAATACTTGGCACTTCACTTTAGGTGGCACTCTGCAACGACCTTCGAACACCTTTTCACTTAGTGGAGGGATGGTGACGGCCTGTTTTCCACCGACTTTGACAAACCCAATCTTGCCGTCAGGACTCAGAGTTTCGGTTTTCTCAACGCTGGCTAACATCCTTCGTATCTTTGCTTCTGCAGGTTGTCCATATTTGTTAACTGACTTCACATTCTCGCCTGTGACGAACACTGACTTGAACTCACTGATTATATTCATTCCGATTATTCCTGAAAGTCCTTTTATCTCCTCTGCTTGTGGGCTTGTGTCTGTCAGCACAAAGATGCATTTTCCTGGGAGAACCTTCCCCATACACTCCACATCAGCTTGCAGACATCCTAGAACCGGAATGTCGAGTCCATTAGCTGCAGTGAGTCGTACCCAGTGAGCAGATGACAGTCTCAGCTCTTGTTCTCCGAAGTGCTCCCTAAAGTGCGACTCTGTAATAGTGGACACTTCTGAGCCTGTATCCAGTAAGCAGTTTGTCTTAACACCAGCTATTCTAACTTCGACAGTCAGACAATCTCCAAATGCACCACTTTTCAACTTCTCTGTCACGTCGTCAGTCCATTCAGCTGTATGACTTCTTATCATAGATGGCCCAGGGCTGGTTTGAGCTGTACTGGATGGAACGTTTCTTGTGTTAGTTCCAGGCATCACTGTAGAACGTCGGGACTGATCAGTTACTGTAGTTGCTTCAGTACCTTTGGGACAGTACCTGCTAGTGTGCCCAGGTTCACCACATGAATAACAGATGTATCGGCCATCACTGTCCTTTAGGGGTTGTCTTTTTGGACGACTCTGTTGAAGTTGTACTCTGCTATTACTGTGTACTGCTTGGTAAAGTTCATCTTGACGGGCGGCAATCTTCTGTATAGCTTCGTGCAGTTTTTCCAGTGTTAATGCAGAGGAAGCTTGCTCTGCATCAGCACTTACAACTCTGACACGGGGGCTGTGTTTTGGAATGTCTGGCGTTTGAGTTTCTTCTTCTTCAGCCCAAGTGATTGCGGCTTGCATCACCTGAACAAAAGTCAAACTTGCATCCTCTTTAACTCGCCTTTTCATTTCACGCCTCAGAAAATCATCTCGGAGGCCCAAGACAAGTTGTTCTTTTAACACACTTTCGGCCTCTGGAACTCTGTTTGGCTCTCTGCGCTGAACTCGGCTGAGTCTTTCTTGTAGGTCATATGCGTATGAGCGTATCATCTCACCTTGCATTTGCTTTCGTTCGTAGAAATCTTTCAGTCTGGTTCCAATTGGTACTTTGTCTCCATAGGTGTCTAGTAGGACTTGAAAGATATCATCGGTAGATTTTTCACCATCACCCAACATGAACCTCACAGTTGCTTTGGCCTCATCTTTGAGATGCTGTTTCGCCAACTCTACACGATCTTCTGCAGGTACTCTCATCACTTGGAAGGCAGATTTCATTGATGCAACCCACTCTTCAACGCTCAACTCTCCAGTTTTGGTCGAACGGCCACTGAACTCTGGCAGTTTTCTGTCCCTGGGAATGTAAATGGTAGCTGGGGGTGCTTGAGCGGTAGCCTGATGCTCGATGACAGCTCTTGCTAGTGACAGGGCCTCTCTTTGTTCAGTTCTTGCCTGGTCGAGTGCTCCCGCCTGTTCGGCAAACCGCCTCTGCATCTCCGCCATCTCCCTCTTCAGTTCCTCAAACTCTGCCATTCTTCAGCTTGTAGGCCTGGGACGTGTGACACAAAACAAAAAGGTAAATACAGTCTAATTCTATCCTGTTCGTGACGCCAAATGTAACGGGACTGTAAGTCTCGCCTCGTAGGGGAAAATTAAAACACTACCTTGGAAGACTTAAAAGCGAAAGGATCTTAGTCCCCGCTCGAGTGCTTTGAGCCTCAATATGCAATATGTTAATGTATATGTTTTCTCTTACACTATTTTATACTACAGGAATAGGTAGCGTAGGCTTCAGGTGAGTATGTCGACACGGTGGCTTCCTGAAGTGTATGTAAGTGAAAAATAAATTGAAATTCACAACCCCACCCACCTAATCCTAATAGTGTAAGTGAGACGCCCCTACCCCAAGGTAAGTTAAAAAAAAACTGTCAAATGTTTCACGTTTTAACAATTAGCAATTTATTTTCCTTCTCTCTGTAAATTATATTTCTGCTGGAAGGATCTGTTTCAATAGCATAAAATACCAAAAAGTAACAAAAAATAAAATAAAAAAAAATTAAACAGTTTTGAGATTGTTTTGTTTTCTTGAAAGATCTTCAGATAGTTAACACTTTCCAAACAAGCCTCTTTTAACACCTCAAAAGTGTTTCCCCAAAATGAATGTCAGAATAGGGCACAAACTCATCTACAAACAACACTGGATGTTGATGACCCTTATAGTTCAACACAAATTATTCATTTCAAAGAACCTCTTTCAATTGAATAGATAACACTGACTTCACTTAAATGACTCACTTCTAACAACTCATTTCGAATGTAGGTGACCTTGAAATCACTTAAACGATTCCCATGAATCAATTTGATGATTCAGTTTCCAAACAACTCAGTTATCACAAACACAGTTCAAATTGACAGTTGAAACCCTCAGTTTGTTCAAACACTCAGTTCAGTTCACACTATATCAGTGAAATGTTCGTGTATGTGTGTGTATCGAACTGTAGTACCAGTCTGTGGCAACGACAACTTTGATGTGATGACTTGCGATGACTTGCGATGACTTGCGATGACTTGAACAACAGCTGTAACGATGTAATGAACAGCTGAGACAGGACAGTGAGATGTCGTAAGAATGGCAGGGCAAATAAAAATAAAAAAATAAAAATAAAAAACACAAGAAAGTTTCAGCACGGCCCAGGAAAAACTCAGGAACTTTCTGGAACAAAATGGCGCAGCTCAGCCAGCTCACACGCGGCACGCATAGATCGAATGATCTGAATCACACACAAAAATGTCTCTCAAGAACAAATTTTGATCATGGACGATCGTCAGTCTCTAAAAAAACGAATCACTCCTTCAAAATCGATCGTTCAGCTCACATACGCATTCTCGCGCACTAACAAGTGCACTTAAATGATTCACCAACAAAAAATAAATGTCTCTCGTTCCAAAACAGTCTGTAGATCACCCAGAAAAACAGTAGGACGCTCAATTTCTTAGTCATACTAACGTTACGGAAAAACAAATGTTCTGGATTAAACTCACGGCTTTAGCAACTCTCTCTCGTGCTCTCAGCCAGTCTCCAACACCGTTCTCCGTCCGATGACGCAATCGACCGAACTTCTGTTTCAACTGTGTCTACAGTCTCACATGACAATGTTGATGTACACTATTACTCACGAAACTTAATCCGAACTTGCATCACTGTTTTACATTACAGCTTAAACGGAAAAATATCGACCTCTTGTACAGCAATCATGGCGTGTCCCTCTCGTAAACTATTGCGCTCTCTTCTTCTTCCCAGATGTCTTTGCATCTCCCGCGAGCACGTCGGAGAAAGAAAAACCTGTCAAAATAAAAGTCCCCATAGAGAAAAATACCTCTGTTACATTCAGTATTCATAATACAGTAGACGGGAAATCCCTGGATGGCCTACTGCTTCCTGACAGATTCTGAAGCACTCATCGATGGATACTTTTCTATCCTAGCCTTCCCAGGAGGCAACGGGAGAGGATACGTCATAATCGAACATCGCAGAGGACAGAGATGCGGGTGTTTTCAAATGTGATTATTAAAAACCAAAAACACGGTTCCTTGCATGTTAAAATCACATTTGTAGAACTACTGTAAACTGTTGAATTGTTGAAGGTGTACTAGATAGTATAATATAGTATATTTGTGATTTTGCTTTATTATGTACAGGGAGCGTGAGCAGACATAGCCTAGGGGAGAGCGGGGAACAACCTAACACATTTTGGTTTTGGCTCAATTATTTAAAAAAAAATTAAGTTAGATTAATCTTTTTTCTTTTTTTTTTTTACACAAGCCACATACACATCTCTGCTACAAATGAACACTTAAAGTTTTTTTCTAGGACCTACCATTTTTGTACAGTTGCACTGAAGGTGACAGAAGTGCAAATGTTACAACTTACCCCATATGCGGGGGTTAATTGTAACAGACAGAGGGGTTCGTTGTAACACTTGTGTGTAACACATATAATTCAGTACTATTTTATCTGTATAGTTTGATATTGTCTGTACATCTGTATAGATAGATATCCATACATACATCCATCCCTCATCCAATCATCCTTCTATTATGGATCAATATAATGGATAGAGATATAGGAAAGGGCTGCACAGTTTTGCAATAAATAAATAAACAAAATAATCAAATATTGTAATTGCAATCGAATTATATTTGTGTGTGCCAGCTGCATGCAAAATTATTATTATTATTAAAAATAATAACAGTAATAATAATAAAAACAAGCTTTAAAATAACATTTTAAAGGGTTCATTGCATGAAAAACAGGCTATATTTTTAATAAATAAACAAGTGATCAATGCATAGTAAACTAATGTGAAAAAATCATACTTTGACATTTAAATTCCAACATTGTTTGTGAAAGTCCAACATAAATATATAATATATAAATATATAAATTAATACTCTGTTTTCATTTCATTATTGTTGTACACTTGGCGGCTTTATTGTAACACTACAACTAACCCCGCACTGAAAAAAAATATTTTAAGCCTAGCTAACAGTTGCTAGGAGTTGCTGATACGTTTCAAAATGGTACTATGTTTTAGCCAACACTGGACGATCACGGTTTTCTCCAGAGCTCATTATGGTGTCAATGCAGTCAGATCAATAGTATTGTTAGATATTAAATGTCCCCAACTAAACAAGCCAAAAGCCAAAGGCGACAGAAACAAAGGAACCAAAACTCCATCACGAGACAGAATGGAGAAAAAAACCTTGGGAGAAACCAGGCTCAGTCAGGGGGCCAATTCTCCTCTGGCCAACGAACGAACAGTGTATGATTATGATTCATGCAGCATTACAGGTCAGAAATTAGATTTGGATCGGAACATTCAGAATATTTATCCAGTTCCATCTTGTAACCCTTTACTCAATTTGGTACAGACACAAAGTCTGTGTATATGGACCATTTAGATCAGAAGACTAAATTCGCCTGCACAGAATAAGGACTTCACAACAATAATGAGCCACTTACACAAGGTATTAGGTTTAACTGAATGTATTGATTTGTTTGTGTTGAATACAAAACTTGAACTCAATAACTGGAATGTATAACAGAAAATAAATAAATAACAGAAAATACAGGAAAGAAAAATAAAATACAAGGTTTACTTCCCAAACAAAGAATATAAATTCGTACCTATTTTTTTCTTATAGGTTTCAATAACTTCAAATACGCTAAAAGGACTCAAAAGGTAAGTATAATCATTTGTCTCTTAAGATCGGAGTCATCACGCGTCATGTAGACGGGTTTGTTGAGGATCAGTGCCGATGGCTGTCGTGTCAATGAGGCCTTCACAGGGGAGTCTAGTTAACAAAATCTCTGATGACACTTCAGGGATGCGTTGTGGTCGGGTCTAGGCGCAGGTCCTCCACCAGATACGGCTGACCACAGTAAACCTTGGAATAAACAGAAACACTAACATTAAGCTAACATTCAACATTAGCTATAACAAAAATTAGCATGAAAGTAATTGTAAAAATATTAAGAAACTGAATGCTGACATGAATTTTAAAACGTTTTAACCTGTTTAAATGTTTGCAGATAGAGCGGTTACATGAATGTTAGGAGCAGACACAGCAGATTGTCCCGCACACGTTCTCCCACTTTTGCTTCAAGGTTGCGGGGTTCAGGGGGGCCATCATCATGGTCTTCCTCATCCTCTGTTTCAACGATGTCCCCATTGAGAAGAGCGAGATTGTGAAGCACAGTGCAGCACACAACAACCTCAGAAAACAAAGGCCGTGAAGAAAATAGTGCACCAGTGTGTTTTCAGCATGCCAAAGGCTCTACTATGCTTTGTGCACGGGAGTGTTTGCTGTACAGGGTTCTGTTCTGGCTCCCTGTATGGGGTGATGAGGCAGATGGGTGCTCTCAGGCAAGGATAGCCTTGATGTCCCTTTCCCATCCATGATCAGATTCCAGTCTGACTGCAGCAATGAGGACGGCAAAGACAAGCGAATGAGGGCCCGTTAGTCAGGTGATTCATCAAAATAAAGCCGCAGAATTGGCACAGCTGTGTTGAGATGGCAGTAGGATGTGGGGTTTACTGTAAATATGTGATTGTTAGAACAATAAGTTTGAATAAAGCTTTGTTTCATGTGTTGTTGACTTGTATATGTATTTATTTATTGTGATGGCTACTTTTATTCATTCTTTTACTCATCTATTCATGTTTCCTATTGTTGTCAGTAAATAAAATATAATTTGTTTAGCCTAATTTATGCATGTATTCACCTTGAGACTGCATTTGTCTAGTGTGTATTAATGCATAGCTGCATAGAACTAAACAAATTACATTTAGCTTTGCTTTACTAAAACATAATTTTAAGTAAAAAAAAAAAAAGTGATATAATTAAAGGTGCATTGCGCAAGTCTCTGAGTTTTTGCAGAACTATGCCCCCTTCTGGCGACACGCGAAACTGCAACCAGAGTTGTGCACGCGGTTACGTGGAGTTTGCGTTGGGGTTTGGGATGAACTAGAAGCCGGTCTCTTTGAATCCATCTTCTACTTTTGCCAAAGTCGCTTGAGTTGTCTTCGTTGATGCGGATAATGGCGCCGAATAGGCGGATCTTTTGTGACGTCATTGTTTATGTTTGCCGCGTTGCATCACGGGAATCGTGTGGCAGGAAACACCGCTAGATACCTGTAATTTGATTGTTTTGCACGTTTGGAGGAGGATTTAGAGAAGAGGATGGTTCACTCTTGCTGTGTGGTCGATTGTACGGCTCGTTGGGGGCCTGATAAAAAGTTTTTTCGAATTCCCTCCGAAAAGGATCGCGAAAAACGAAAGAAATGGTTGCCTGCAATTAGGCGATTGAACCTGGACGCTCCGAAGCCTGGATTCCTAACGTTACTGATCGAGTTTGTGAGGCTAATTTTGTTCATGGTAGGCCTAAGTCTTAGTGACTATGTATTTATAGAAGATTGAATAAAATAAAAAATAATAAAACTGAGTCAAATCAACACGAGTCATCCGTGTTTTCGCGTTCTGATTCAGGTGTCCCAAACCGCGATCCACAGCATCCAGACTACCGTATTTTCCGCACTATAAGCAGAGGCGCACCTTCAATGAATGGCCTATTTTATAACTTTTTCATATATAGGGCGCACCGGATTATAAGGCGCATAGAATAGAAGATACTGCAGTCAAACGTTTGACTGGGTTTGCGTTATGCAGTGGTCACCAACCTTTTCAAGCCTATAAGATCACATTCAAGTCCAAATGTAAACCAAGATCTTCCACTTGCAAAAAAATATGAAAAAAAAAACAAGTGTCTGAGCTGTAAAACCTTGTTTATAGTCGACGCGTCCGCATGAGCGCGAAGGTAATCAAAATCTAATATCCGTCTGCTCGGGCAGATTCGGCTTAACAGCGCGCGTGCCTCCGCATCCGCAGATGCACGACTTTGAGCCGAATCTGCCCGAGCAGACGGATATTAGTACATCTCATCATCACCCAGTTTGCGCGTCTAAATCAGTTGTATGGTCTGGTGTTCAGTCTAAAACAAAACAGTTGCGTCAAGTATAAATGGCTCGTCTGTTTGGGGAGTTGCACGCACAGTCAGCGGAGATCTCATATGGGCTTTGAAATAACTTCGATTTTGTCACCAATACACATTTTGAGCTTCTCTCCAAACCTCCTCCGGTCTTCAGATGTTAAAGTGCTTATATATTGTGGATTTTGCCCGCTAACTCTCTTGAAAGTGCTCGTCGCGTCTTTACAGCCCGCAATACTGTTTGATTTGTTGCCACACAACCACTCGCGCATGCGTACAAATATGTCAACAAAGATCCTCCTATACACAAACCTGCCAGACATAGCCAGGTGAGCGTGAACCAGGGCCGTGCACAGACTTTTTGAGGGGCATGTGCTGAAACTAAAAAAAGGGCACCCCCCTCCCATTTTCAATAACACAAAATAATAGTCTCAAAAGCTTTAGATTTATTCACGATTAATAACAATCAAAATAATAATAATATAGATAATATAGATAAACATGGTTTTAAGGGCTTCTTTAAACCTAACAGCAACCTTCTGTGAGCCAGGGATGTTGGTCTCTTGAAGGTCTCTTATTCACTACACTTTCCCTAAAATAAGCCAGCAATGAAATAAATAAATAAATAAATAAATAGTGTGAAAAGTACAGTTGCAGTGAAAAGCATTTCTGAAGGATCACGTAACACTGAAGAGTACTGAACTGGAGTAATGATGCTGAAAGTTATTTTAAATTGTAAAAATATTTCACAATATTACTGTTTTTGCTGTATTTTGGATCAAATAAATGAAGCCTTGGAATGAATTAAATCATGAATTACACTCTGCATGATAAAATATAAAGATTTCAGTCATCTTCTGTAAAAAAAAAAATGCAAGTCACTACTACAATATTACTGTAGTAAAACCATGTGAGGACGAGCGGAGAGTGTAGAATACTATAGATTAAAAAATTAGCTAGATAATACGTGCATATTAACAGCCTTGAATTAGCCATAACATGATTAGTCTAAATGTTAATAAATTAGGTGTATATCAGCAATCATAAATCAAAGAAGAAATGTCTTACTTCTTAAAATATATGTTACCTAGGTGACGAGGATCACTCGTCGCTTTGTGTAAGTTCCAGTACGAAACAGCGCGGGGGCGCACCTGTTATTTTTCCGATGGTAAAAACAAATTATATGTTGTTGTATTACTTATCAGTATCTAGTTTTTGACCAGCGAATGTGTGAAAATTTGCATTTTTTGTCCGTCATTAAAACGGCGCCGGCGGCATCACATTACATTTGCATCAACAGGTTATAACCAACTAGTTTGTTGTACCTATATGGGCGCTCAGTTTTTCCTTCTGTAAAATACATTTGGCCAAAATCGCATTTTATAAAAGATGAAAGGCTACTGTATGCACAGGCTATTAAAGTGTCTATGTATTGGCTATGACTAGATGTCAAATGCTAGCCATACCTCTCAGTCTCAGGCGACGTCCCACATGTCTCAGTGAGTCAGACATCAAATAAATAAAATATTAGCCTTTATAGGCATAGTGTTTAGTAGTAGCCTATTTATTCAAACAACAAGATATTTATTTACCCTTCGCAAAACTTCGTTCAGCTGCGGTCTACTGTGCGGCTGCTTGTGGAACTTCCGTTGATTCAGTGAATATAGAGGGGGCGGAGTTATCAGCTTACTGACAGCTTGAGGATCGAATGCGATTTACACAAGTTCATTTTAAGAACTTTCATTGGCTAAATATTTGTAAAACAGACAGACAGACGTAAATGGTGACCAATAGCATTGATAAAAAAAATAAATAAAAAAAAACACCACCCAAAAAAGGGCACTTCGGAGTGTAAGGGCAAAAAGGGCATGTGCTCTGCACAGGTTGAGCCCTACCTGTGCACGTGCCTGGCGTGAACGCGCATGACGTCACGCCCAGTCGATTCCGTCCCGAATCCCTCTTATTTATTTTACTGTACAGGATTATAGAGCAATCGCAGAGATCATAGAAGGGCTCATTCAGCCCATCAGGCAATTGTTTAAGCATGTATGGGTTAGAAAAACGGGTATTTTTAACATGAAAAGTTGCTTAATGCACCTTTAAGTATTGGTCAGCAGTTATCATTATTATTGTGCATAAGTGTTGGGGCGGGCTAGCACTGCAATTCATTCTGAGGTCATTTTAATTAAATTTTTCGAGTATAAAATCAACAGTCTTCAAAGGCGAGATCTTCGAGCAGCTGCACGACGTCTCCTTTGTGCAAACATTGCAAACGCTGAGGAAAACCGTAGGTAGGGTTGTTGAGTAACTGATGTTGAGAGGTGTTTCTGCACCTGTCGCTCTGCTCATACCTTTTTGTATTATTATTGCAGAACTTATAAATACATACTAGATCAGGGAAAGGTTGTGTCTTTAAAAGTGAACAATCATAATAAAAAAATAAATAAAAAAACATCATGGGTTTGCGTACATCATAGTCTGAGATATATAGCCTACACAGATTAAAAGAAAAATGACAAGGTTAAATATTTTTGAATAAATTATCATAATGCATAAAAAATGTATTTTTTTGTTATTTATAAGCCTGAGGGATGAAACAAGAGAGTTAATTTCAACAAGAAAAAGAGGAAAACATACATAGATTTAAGCCGTTTTTTCTTGTGGATGAACATTTTTGCATGTAAAATAAAGAAATTAACATATTCAAGAGATAACGATTTTGGATTTCCATGATAAAAATAATATTTTTAAGGATAAAACTGTGGGTCACATTAGTAGGGTTTAAAATACAATAAATAAAACAAAACTTAAATCAACCCAAAATGTATTGGTTATACTACAATCACAAAATAAATGGGCAGCTGTTTTTTCAACAACAAGTTTCAAGTTTCATCAATATCAAGATATTTACAGATAGATAAATTAAACCTGTCGCTTATACAGTATCTTTTTAAGTTGTTGCACTTGTGATAACTGTAGGTCACATGATAACGTCTGTAACTATCACCAGCTGGAGTGCCCTCGAGAGCCACCAGAGGGCGCTCCAAAATAGACTATGATCACTTCCTCACAAACTACATTTCCCATAACTCACTGCCTGGACTCATCAGCACTCATCATCTCATTCACCTGTGTCTTATCACCTTGTTTCACTCACACCATAAATACCTGGTTTTCACATTCACTCAGTGCGAAGTCTTGTTGTACTGTTACTGCATTTCTGAGCGTTAGTTACCTGTGTTTGATTCTTGTATTGCTGACCTTGGACTGTTTCACCGTTTCCTGATTGTTTCTCTGCCTGGCCTGACTTGGATTGTTTACTGGACTCTGATAATTGCTGCCTGCCCTGACCTAGCACTTCGGCTAGAGTCAACCTCGTATCAAACTTTACCTTGTATATCCAAATGACTTTATTTTCTGAATTGCACATTTCAACCAGCAATTTCACTGAATTTCATCAACATCCATGCCATGTGTTACAACCCACATTATAATAAAGTAACTCACAGGTGTTCCATCTTTGACAACATTGCAACATTGTACAGTAGGCCTACATGCTTACAATGCAATGAAATTGCATGAACTGCTTCTTCTTTTGGTATAGTAAAATAAGCTGAAAATCTTCTGTGCAGTACTATTTAAAACACTTGGGATCAAAAATGGGATATTTTTGGTTTCTCAGTTGAGATTTGATTTATATTTTCAAATATGGACACTGGATTTACAGAAGCTTGTAAATTATGCAAATAATTTATCACACAGTCACTGAAAACTAATATTTTATTAACAAACCAATATTTGCCTGAGGAGATATAGCAGATGGGAGAGGCACATTCACTTCAGGCCACGTTACACCATATGATGCACATGTTCGTTACAGCAGTGCTAAAAATTTATCATCAGAAACAATCCCGTGATGAAATGGAAGAAGTTGGCAAAGTAACCCATTATAATTGTCAATAAGGATTCCTGTCAGATGATCATGGTGAGACTTGTCAAAGTCACCCTGTCAAAACAAGAGTTAAAACCCATAAATATCTTCTCCAAGCTAGATGCAGCTTGGCAGTGTTTTGAGGAAAATAAGAGGCACAAGATGACGCAAAGCTCAATTAAAGCTCATCCTACTCCCTGTTGGATGGCTCTGAAAGTGCTAGCGTGGGGGCAGGAGGAATAGAGGTGGATGCGGGAGCGGGAGATTGGCTCTATGGATCACTGTGTTATATAATATCTCTCAGACTCAGCAAGCAGCCACAAAATTGCTTTCCAGCATGCCATCACCTCACACCTCCGTCCACCATTGTGTACCAATAAGGGCTACTGTTACTTGTACTGATTTATTAAGAACAGCTTGATCTATGTTGCACTGTATTTCAATATCTATTGATGTTCACTGATTCCTTGTGGAAAGATTTCAACTGACCTCTTCTATAACAGCAAACTACTAATAACAATTTTAAAGTTTTTTTTTTTTTATTATTTTTTTTTTATTTTTTTTTTTTTACATAGTTTACAATAGTGTTTAAACTATGTAAACTGTCAGGGAAAGTTACTGCTTCCTCTATCTGGAAATCTGCTGGAAGAGCACTCAAACAGTATCTCTTTAAGTGCATTGAGCAATATCTGTGTACCAGCAAATAATTTTCCCCACTTCAGAATTTTTCTGATAATGGAAAATGATGTTCCCAGAAGCTGCAGAGGGCAGAGTGCACGGGAGCTTAGAGAACTTTTGGCTTATCTGCTGGTTTGAAGCACCAGGAGGGACCATGTGTGTGTTCAGTCCAACTGAGCGTAACATTCTGGGGCGGCACCCAGCTGCATCCCCCAAGCAGTTGAATTAGCCAACATATTTCTGCCCTGGCTCTTTTTCCGTAGCTGATCATGAACTCAACCATGAAAAAGAAGAGTGAAAAAGATGAAAAATGTCATGTGCCATTTTACCCCAAAACTATGCACTTAGTTATTGCTTATTTACAAAGGAATATATAAATATATATATATATATATATATATATATATATATATATATATATATATATATATATATATATATATATATATATATATATATATATATATATATATATATATATATATATATATATACAGTATATACATATAGGAATAAAATCCTCAAATTCAAAAGTCTGGAAAATCTGTTCTCATAAAAGCATGTTTTCTATAAGAAAAGGTGTTTTTTCCTAAGGCACCTGTTACACATTAATGTAACCCTGCATAATTTAACAAATTAATTATAAAAAATAATTAAGTAGTCTATTAAAACAATAAACTAACCAGAAATTAGTAAAGAGTGTAAGTAAATTATAAAATCAAAGTGAAATGCATTTCAGTGTGATGATTGACATCTTAATGATTATCCAATTACGTGAGATTTACGTTGAAGTCCCGCCCCACCACGTTAGCTGTATTATTTTCTCTGCGTGACTGGTGAGACGAGCAGCAGCATAACTTTGTGTAAAAGTTAAAAACTTTTTCATCATCTCATGTTCGAGATCCACCTATGGGAAGGGCATCCGTACCTGACCTCTGCAGAAGCATCCAATTGCACCAAGTCTGGCTAGACAGACAGAAGTGCGCAGCCAATGCCAGGTAAGGTCACTCCACCTTACCTGAGTGCATGCAAGCGCTGCTATTCTTCAGTTGACATTTGCTTCTCGCGATCTCTGCACTTACACAGTTCGGTTGGATTTACACTGCACATTTGCGTGTCTTCAGGAGAACATATCGCCTGATCAGCCTCCGCCAGACGTGACAGTCGTTTATTCAACCTGATTAGCTGTGTTCTGCATCCGGAGCTGCCCGCGCTCTTGCTTTTCTCGCCTGCTCCCCACTTCCACGGCTGCCCGCCACAGAGTTTTTCTCCGGTATGTCGCTGTCTAAATCTGCCACTTCTCTGGGGAACAGCCTATCACGGGCCTGCCCGGCCGCGTGCGGGGCGCTGATCGCCGCTAAGGACCTTCACTCTTTCTGCATGGTCTGCTTGGGCTTCAAATACGCTCAAGTAGCCTTGGAGAACTCGGAGAATTGCAGTCAGTGCCTTATGCTGACCAAGAAGGTTTTGTGATGCCGTCTTAAAGTCACAGTAACCTAGTGCGCAGAGCTCGGCCTTTCTAACTCGGATGGGAGACACGGATGATGACGACGTGCTACCGGGGGCCTCCCGGGGTGCTACTTCACTTAATTGGGCTGATCAGCCCAATCCTGTGTTCCCTGAAGAGAACATCTTTGTGGGCAACCTCCCACTCGTCGACAAACCGAGGATGACGCGGCCCTTCTTGGGGTCTCAGAGGACGAGGAGGCCATCCCGCCTTCTGGCGTTCCCCAGGCCTATGCCCCTGCGGCCTTGCCCCAGTCCATCCTCCTGAAAGTGTGTGAGCGAGCGGCTGCTCGCCTCAACATTGAGTGGCCGCCTCCACAGAGCGCCACCGACCAGGATAGGAACATTTATGACGGAAAAGTGCTGAGAACCCCCTCCCGGTCCGAGGAAACAACTCTTCCCCATCCTTCCAGTGTGCGCGAAGCACATGAGGCACAACTGGAGCGACCTGCTCGATCTCAAGCACGGTCTCATGGGCCTTGAGATGAAGGATATGGCGGCTCTTGGCATGGGTGACCCCCCCGCCATTGAGCCGTCCATCGCCAGGCACCTTAACACCTTCTCTCCGCCTAAGACAGTCTAGCCTAACAAGATGGACTGTTTTTCTCCCTCAGTTCACCAGGTCCTCGGTCGCATCGCGGGCGCTCCGTTAGAGCCCGGCCGGGCCCTCTTTGGCCCCGTCAACGCATTGATGCAGCAAAAATGTGACAACAAAAAGAAGGAGGATGAGGCCTTCAAGTTAGGCCTTCCTAGGAAGGTGGCCCCACGCCAGGTGCCCCCTGTGCGTTTGCCTAACCATCTCAAGAGAGAGAAGATCTCTTTGAACCCCTGCATGTTGCCGCTAGTTACTCCACAAGGTGGTGCCATTACATCACAAATGAGCCAGCAGGGCCTACACAGTGCCGCTCTAGCTCGGGTGGGAACACTCGCGAGTCACGAATTGGCTTGGCAAACTGTTTTGGCTCACGAGTGAGTGAAGCGTACAATAGCCGTGTTTCCACTGTCGGGCCAGGGCCGGGCCGTGCTAGTGCGTGCCAGGGCCAGTCGCGTTTCCACTGTCACTTCCGGGGCTTGATCGGGGCTTACTCGGGGCCAACGGCCAGGATTTCTAGCCCGTCGAATACCTTGGGCCAAAGCGGGCCAGCTCGGGCTAGAGGAGTGGTTACCAACAGAGGAGGAGTTTACCGTTGGGAGACGGCAGCGCCGGATGATTCTGTCAGCATTAAAGACTTAAAAATAAAATAATTTAAATCGCGTTCATGTTTGAATGCCTTCTGTTTGTGATGCAAAAGACTATGCGCGCTAGCCGTTACCATAGTAAACATAGTAAACGCTTGAAGATACGCATAGTAAAAAACAACAACAGCGAACGCTTGAAGAAATCAGACCAATATTAAAGGCTATCACAGTCATGTTTTTATTTTATCTGTCATAGCCTACGTCTCGTCTCTTTAAACCGGACTATCAAAAAATAAAGTAACTTTTTTTCGTGAGCTTCCGTTTCTCTGACTGAAAATATCTGTATGGGAGTCGAGAGAGTGCTAAAGCTCCTCAGGTCGTATGGCGTATATTTGTAGAAATTATCATTTTTTCTAAATGTGATGTAAATATGTCCTGTAAGTTACCAGATAGGCTAAAGAAACAGACACGACTGAAAAAGTAAGTGTGTCCTCTTTCTTTTGTGAAATAGACCTAACGGTAATTTATTTCTGAGTGACTAATGTGCAATTTTTACATAAATTAATTAATTATGATCAATGTATCACTTTTTATTGTAAACCTGTGGTAAAACATCGATGCTTGGGTTTTAAATATTCAAGTAGCTGCTAAACAAACAAACAAAAAAAAAGCTAGCAAACGGCCGCTTTTATCGTGTTTGTTTTCAACGCTGTTTCCAGTGATTTCTGATTAGTTTTCTGATAAAACTTCCATTTGTTGGTGAAATGATGGGTTAGTGTGACGTTGTCCCAGAGAGGCGTGTTACGGGCGTGTTTTAGTGAAGCGCTGTGGAGCTTCTGGCCCGACAGTGGAAACGCAGGCCCGGTGCTATTGGCCCGAGGCCATTAGCCCGGCACGGCCCGTTTAAAGCCCTGGCCCGGCCCTGGCCCGACAGTGGAAACGCGGCTAATGATGCAGGGCAACAGACTGCAGTGTGCAAAAAAAACCCTCCGCTTTTCAACAGCGTTCTCTCTTCACACACGGAAGAGAGCACTGCGCAAATTCTGAAAGAGGAAATATCTTCCCTCCTAAACAAGGGAGCGATTCAGGTGGTGCCCCCCAATCTGATGAATCAGAGATTTTATTCACGTTATTTCCTGGTCCCAAAGAAGGACGGATCTTGGACCTCCGTGTGTTGAACAAACATTTGAGGAAATACAATTTCAGAATGTTAACTCATAGCTCACTCGCCCCCGCACCATAAAACGGAACAACTGGTTCACATTGGTCGATCTGAAAGATGCTTTCTTCCACATAAGTATTTATCCACCACACAGGAAGTTTCTTCGTTTAGCCTACCAAGGCATATGTTATGAATTCACAGTTCTGCCATTCGGGCTCTCGTTAAGCCCTCGGACCTTCTGTCTGTGTGCGGAGGTGGGCTTAGCACCCATGAGAATGTTAGATCTGAGGATTTTGACATACATAGACGATTGGCTCATTATAGCCGAATCGAAGGAGAAAGTGTTGCAGGACACCTACCGTGTGCTTGCGCACATCACATCTCTCGGGTTCAGGGTGAATGTGAACAAGAGCAATTTTACACCCAGTCAAAATGTGATTTTCCCGGGCTTGGAGTTGAACTCAGTCTGCATGCGAGCGCGTCTCTCTCAAGAGCGCGTTCTCTCTCTAATGAACTATCTGTCACAGTTCAGAGAGCGGGCGAAAATACAATATAGACATGTCTCAGACTGCAGGGTCTTATGGCTTAATTTATCCAGGTTTTGCCACTGAGACTTCTGAGAATGAGAGCGTTCAGGAAATGGGTTTTGTCACTACATTTCAGCCCGATACGTGATCTTTGCCGCTCTGTAACAGTGACGCGCCTGCTCGGCAGCTTTGCACCACTGGAAGAGCGCAAACTTTTATGCACAGGCAATCCCTCTGGGGACTGTTATGATGCGGAAAGTTGTGACGACAGATGCGTCCTTAACAGGCTTAACCCGCGGGTGACCCGCAAATTTTGCTCAAACGGGTGAGAAATATCCAACTGAGTCGGATACGGGTGCGGGGCGGGTCGGACACGGGGGAAACACGGGTCTAAACACGGGTTTAAAACAATCACATGCAAACGTAAAAATATATGCACATTTTTAGGAAAACATCTACAAAAATATGCCTGTATTTCAAGTTGATAAAATCATTTAAAATCCACATCAGCTTATTTGTGCCCGCACGCGCCACGCCCTCCCAGGAATCTATAACGTAGCCTATAGGTTACTTTCATTTTTAAAAAATCCTCATAACAGCGCGCGCGCGATCTGCTTACAGTAGTCGAGATGGATGCTGAGGAGTTGAAGAAAAGAATAGCTAGTGGAGATTGTAAAGTTGTCGACAATACGTCATCAAAAATAAAGTCCAGTGTGTGGGAGAAATTTGGAGTTATCTGAAGAAAATATTGTGAAAGGCTTTGCTGCGTGCATTTTCGTGTTGGATAGAAATGTGGAACTTCATCGCCGAGGAAGCACACAGATAACTGTGGTAACAAAGCAGTTCTACCGAACAGTATTTTTCAAATTTAACACTGTTAAGTATGTGTGGTGTGCAGGGCGTGTTTGAACCCAAATTTGTCAGATGTAGCCTAGGCTAGACGAATTTCGTGGCAGATATAGTGTTGTAGCCGCATCTGTTTGATTGGTAAAATGTTATAAAGCTACTCAGTTTTGTGGTAACGTTAGCCATGTTCTTCATGTACCGGCCTTTTGACAGCTTCGGCTGAAGTTGTCCTTGTGTTAATTGTCCTGTAATAACTTCTGTATGACCTGGCAATAAACATTTTTGTAATTGTGTCTATAATGTGATAGTCTAAACTGATTTTATTTCGGGTACGGGTACGGGTCGGGTGTCGGTTCTATTTTAAGCGGGTCGGGTCGGGTGCGGACTTTAATTAGTGCTGCTGTTGGAAAACGGGTCGGATGCGGTTTTAAGCACTGCGGGTAGGGGCGGGTGCGGGTTTACAAAATCGGACCCGTGCAGGACTCTGGGCTGGGGTGCCACCCAGGAGGGCAGAACGGTGAACGTTTTGTGGCCGAGCAGACTACGTTCAGCGCACATAAATTATTTAGAACTTATGACCATATGGAAAGCTCTGAATCATTTTCTGCCTCGCCTGCAGGGACATCATGTGCTCGTACGCTGCGACAATACCACAGCAGTGGCTTACATCAACCGTCAGTGTGAAACTAAACGCTCTAGCTTACAAGCTTTTGGTGTGGAGCAGACGGGTTTTCCTGTCGTTACGCGCAACGAATGTTCCAGGCATTCGGAACAGAGGCGCAGACCTTCTATCGAGGGGAAACCCAATCTACGGAGATTGGCGCCTTCACCCTCAGATAGTGGACATGTTATGGATGAGATTCGGACAGGCAACCTTAGAACTATTCGCCTCTCGCAAAAACTACCATTGTCCTATGTTCTTCTCGCTAAAGGATGCGCCCCTCAGGGTAGATGCACTGGCCCACAAATTGCCCAAAGTGCTGCTGTATGCTTTTTCTCCCCTGTGCCTGATAATTCCCACACTGGCCAGGGTGAGAGAGCAGGGTCTCTCATTCTGATAGCACCCAGGTGGCCCAAAGCACCATGGCTGGCGGAGATAATCCCTCTGTTTTATGCCGAGCTGTGGCGCCTCCCCCTCCATACAGACCTATTGTCCCAAGCGAACGGGGAGATTTGTATTACCCACAACCGGACAGGGTGGCTCTCTGGGCCTGGCCTGTGAGAGGACGAACCTAAGCGTACTGGGGCTTTCGCTGCGTGTGATTGCTACTATACAGAATGCCAGGGCCGTTTCTACACATATGGTTGTAAGTGGCAAGTGTTTGAAGGGTGGTGCGATGGGCTTGATCTCACATCATATCAGTGCTCAGTTCCTGATATTTTGTGTTTCCTTCAAGACCTCATGAAAAAAGGGAGGTCTTTTTCCACAATTAAGGTCTACCTGGCTGCGATTTCTGCCTGTCATGTGGGTTTTGAGGGCTCAACAGTCGGGCAGCATCCTCTAATCCGCAGATTTATGAAGGGTGCCCGTTGCTCTTTGCCAGTCATCAGGAGAACTGTTCCTGAGTGGGGCCTCTCCATGGTGCTGGAGGCTCTGTCTCAATATCCCTTTGAGCCTCTGGGAAGTATTTCCCTAAAGCTGCTGTCTTTCAAGACGGCGTTGCTCTTGGCCTTGGCGTCAACTAAACGTGTCAGTGAGTTACATGCACTCTCGGTTCATTCCTCGTGCACTAAATTCTTTCTTAGTAGAGATAAGGTTTCCCTTAAGCCTAATCCATCCTTCATGCCGAAATGCTTCCCTGAGTTCACATCGGAGGTGTCATAGCTGTCCGCTTTTCACCCTCCACCTTTTTCCTCCGTGGAGGATCAGAGGCTGAATGCTCTGTGTCCTGTCCGTGCCTTACAGACATATATGACCAGGACCAGTGCTTTCCGGAAGAGCGACCAGCTCTTTGTTTCATGGGTGCCCCCTCACAGAGGGAGTCCCATAACTAAGCAACGCCTCTCACATTGGCTTGTGGATGCTATAGTTTTGGCATATGAATCAAAGGGATTGCAGCCACCAGGGGACATCAGAGCACATTCCACGAGGGGCTTAGCCACCTCTTGGGCTTTGTTTAGGGGAATGTTGGCATGACTGCCAGTTGGGCTTCTCCTCATACCTTTGTGCGTTACTTTCGGCTGGATGTCACCAGAATCTCGGTAGCACATTCCGTTTTAGGAGTGGGGTCTTCTTAGCCCCTCCCTTAACCACATTGGAAGTAAAATAATAGGGGGTGAATGGGCCGACAGGCCATGCACATTCCTGTCACCAAGCATGCATTTAAATTCCTTCCTGGGTGTATGTACACATATATGTGTTGCTGGGGTTGTTATTGTGTGTGTGCCACATACATGTTTCATGTCCTGCATGTGCACAGCAGGTATGTGTGTGCGTTAGGATTGCAGGTTCATGATTATGGGACATGTCAGGCACCGCCTCCCTGGGGTGACCATCCTTCTCTGGCTTATAGAATCTCACTGTGAGTGTATTGGGCAATCGGGGAGCTATCCATGTCTATGCCCATAGGTGGATCTCGAACACGAGATAATGAAAGAGAACAATAGGTTACTATCGTAACCCCGGTTCTCTGATACATCGAGTGGAGAGATCCACCAGCTTTGCCCCGCTTGCCGCACGAGAAGCAAATATACTTACTGGAAAATAGCAGCGCTTGCAGGCGTTATATGCCCTCAGGTAAGGGGGAGGGACCTTACCTGGCATTGGCTGCACGCTTCTGTCTGTCTAGCCAGACTTGGTGCAATTGGATGCTTCTGCAGAGGTCAGGTACAGATGCCCTTCCCATAAGTGGATCTCCCCACTCGATGTTTCAGAGAACCTGGGTTACGATAGTAACGTATTGTTTTATTTTCTTTGGATTTGGTGAGTACACATTTTGAAATGTGTACTGATGTATTAAATAGAGAGAGTTTTCTTTGTTATAATGAAATGCTGATGAGATCTACATGTTTACAAGGAAAAAGAGATATAATGGTTAAAATACTACAGCGTTACTATAGTGTTCATATTTTGTTGAAGACGCATAAGTAGTTTTATGTTGCGTAATGTTTACTAAGCTGCCGAATTATGATGGCAATGTAGCTTTTAAATGTTCAACAGAGTAACGAGTGCTACTATGTATTATTGTTTAACTAGAAGCAGTGAAATTAATGTGTGTTGTGAACTAAATACTGTCTGTTTATTAATAGTTACTTCAACATTAACTTATGATAAGTGAAAATATGAACTAATCATTAACTAATGAAGAGCGATCCTTAACTACAACAGGAGTGTTAATGATTCAAGCATGAATAAAAGCAGCCTTAAAGGCCCCCTGAAATCAAAATTTACGTTTTTTTAGCTCTTAGGATGAATATGTTAGCCTTAATGTTATAAATAAGCTGGTGTGTTCCAAAACAATGACAAAATTCGCATTTAGGAGATATAAGCATTCAAAACTTAGTCTCTCACTTCCGCTAAAATGGATTTTTATGACGTCACCGTGGACTTCACCTTCTCATTACATCTTCTGTCCAATCAAATGCTCTCTAGAATCTGAAGTGTCCCGCCCCCCTATGCTATAAATATCACCTGGCCAAAGCGACCGTGGCTGTACCTGACTGTACGTTCGGTAAATGCATGCTCAGTGTCAGCTGCTCGTGCTCAACAGTTCCATCAATTAACTGTCGGAGTTACTGGACTAACATATACTCCGGGATATTGTTTATTTCGAGTTGGAGTGACTGTCAGGCATGTCCGAAAGCGAGTAACTTTAGAAAACTGGATCAGCACTGACTCTGTTTTGAACGATTTAGTTCAGTTTGGTGAACTGGTTGGACCGGTTCACAAAAAAAGAATCGGTTCAAAAGAACGATTTGTTTGCGAACCGGACATCACTACCATTGTTACGTCATGGAGCAATATGGGTTGGAGATGTGTGTTCAGATGATGAGTTTTATTCCGTTTTCAGAATGAAATGGCTAAAATTTATTCACACCTCTAATGTTACTATTATCCAACGTATCAGTGCTCGGATTCGTTTCCATGGGGCTGTCAAGTAGGCTACGACTCACTGTCTGTGAGGTAAACTAAACGCTATTGGCTATTTGAAAAGGAGGAGGAGCCATTCAATATGTCCCGCCTTAGCTTCCTTTTTCAGTGGAAATGACGTCAACGCATCATAAAAAGCTGCGCGTTTCAAGGTTTCATGTTAGTACATGTTTGATAGTTAATGCATTAATTAATGTTTAGGGGTAAAGTCAAGTCATCTTCATTTATATAGCGCTTTTAACAATGTAGATTGTTTCAAAGCAGCTTTACAGAGATAAGCGTATAATTTAAAGGGGACATATAATGTCATTTTTGTACAAGCTTATGATTCTTTAGGGTCTAAATTAAAAGTTTGTAATATACTTTAATTAAAAATTCTCATTAGTACTCTCTCATTTTACCTGGTACCTAAAACACTCATTTTACCTGGTCAAAAACAGCTCTGTTTTCAGCACGCCGTTTAAGTGCATGTGCCTTTAAATGATAATGAACTTTGCTCACCCCGCCCCTCTGTTCTGTGCATAAACCATTTTTAACACAATAACACAATAACCATAACGCGTCGTTCATTATAAACGTGGGATTTTGAATTATATTGATAACATAGTACATAGAAAACATGCTGTAATGTACCTGAGTGTAAAAATACAGCTTTTTACTGATCCTCGTTTGTAAAGCAGTCTGGTGAAATGATTCGCGCAAACATGAAAGCATTGACGTTGATCGTGGGGAATATTCCTTTCGAAAATAAACTCAGCCAGCGTCTTCAGCTGTACGGATTTAGGAACATCAATATGATGCTGTGTCCCTTATTACACCCAAGAACAGAACACCACAATCTCTTAGACCGACGCCATTCTACTCAGTGCTCCAGCTATTAACAATGAACGCGCGTCGACTCGTGCTATGATTGACAGCTCGCTCACGAGGGCACGAGGGCGCGAGGGCGGGTCTGTGTTGAAACGCTGCTGTCAATCAACCATCGTGGGAGGGGCGTAGATTTTGTGACGTCACAAAATCGAACAGCTTGATTTGAGATGGGAGGAAACATATAAGAAGTTTAAAAAAAAACACTGGATGGATTTATATCATTTTATGATGGTTGTGTACAGGCACTGCCAACACACATTTCAGTACAATCAACTTGTAAAAGTGCATGTACCATTATATGACCCCTTTAAGGTAACAGAGATTGATTTGCTTCCGTCGCAACGATCATTTGTTATTAAATTAGGGGCCCTCTAAGACGACACCATTCTCTCTACACAGACTTTAAACGCGAACCTGTGAGAAACGCTGATGGCGTTCACATGCGCATTTAGAATTGGTTCTATAGTTATGTGCGTTTGAATATATGTACACAGGTTTGGAATTCCCTACAAGCCAAGCCTAAACAAAGTACTTGTCTTTCCTTATAAATTTTGATAAAGAATTTTATTTTATTTTGTCACTTCGGGGTAGGAACGCGAAACGAATTTTCCCGACAACGCCTTATCTGTAGTGTGGTAAAGGGATCCTCCATAGGGAAAGACTAGTTGGCACTTCAGCACTGCGTTGTCATCGGGTCCAGGCGAAAGTCTTTCATCAGATCTGGATACGGCTTGGATCCGGCAGGCTGCGGGAAAACCTCGGGATAAACACAGACACTAAAATTAGCATAGATGCCATTCTTCTCATGATGTAATGAGTACATCAGGATTTATGGGAAGTGTTCCCAGTTCCGGCTGACCTAATCTATGCAGCCTAACATTGAATTATAGAAGTCTATAATGTATTATGTGAATGCTAGGTCAAAGAGATGTGTCTTTAATCTGGCTTTGAACTGACAGAGTGCATCTGCTTCCCGGACAGTGTTAGGAAGACTGTTCCAAAGTTTTGGTGCTAAATAGGAGAAGGATCTACCGCCAGCAGTCGATTTGGATATTCTAGGTATTATTAATTGGCCGGAATTTTGAGATCGCAATAGACGTGAAGGACTATAATGTGTTAAGAGATCGCTCAAGTACTGCGGAGATAAACCATTTAGTGCTTTGTAAGTAATCAGCAATATTTTAAAATTTATGCGATGTTTAATAGGCAGCCAATGCAGTGTTGACAGAACCGGGCTAATATGGTCATACTTCCTGGTTCTGGTAAGAACTCGAGCTGCTGCGTTTTGGACCAGCTGTAGTTTGTTTATTAAGCGTGCAGGGCAACCACCCAGTAGAGCATTACAATAATCTAGCCTTGAGGTCATGAACGCATGAACTAATTGTTCCGCATTTGTCAATGAGAGCATATGGCGTAATTTAGATATATTTTTAAGATGGAAAAAATGTGGTTTTACAGATACTAGACACGTGACTTTCAAATGAAAGATTGGTATCAAAGAGCACATCCAGGTTCCTAACCGACGACGAAGACTTAAAAGAGCAGCCATCAAGTGTTAGACAGTATTCTAGGTTATTACGTGAGGAAGTTTTTTGTCCAATAATTAGAATCTCTGTTTTTTCAGAATTTAGAAGTAGGAAATTACGAGTCATCAAATTTTTTATATCAGCTATGCATTCCGTTAATTTTGTGAATTGATAAGTTTCGTTAGGTTTTGAAGAAATATACAGCTGAGTATCGTCAGCATAACAGTGGAAGCTAATTCCATGTTTCCTAATGATATCTCCTAATGGTAGCATGTACAGAGTGAACAGCAGCGGTCCTAGTACTGAGCCTTGTGGTACGCCATACTGAACTTGTGATCGATGAGACATCTCTTCATTTACTGCTACAAACTGATAACGGACAGATAAGTATGATTTAAACCATGCTAGTGCAAATCCACTAATGCCAACATAATGTTCAAGTCTATTTAAAAGAATGTTGTGGTCAATGGTGTCAAATGCAGCACTAAGATCGTGTAACACTAATAGAGAGATACAACCACGATCGGATGATAAGAGCAAATCATTTGTGACACTAGCCGTATCGGTGCTATGGTACGGTCTAAATCCGGACTGGAAATCCTCGCAGATATCATTTCTTTCAATAAAGGAACACAGTTGTGAGGATACTGCCTTTTCTAATATCTTTGACAGAAAAGGTAGATTTGAGATCGGCCTGTAATTGACTAATTCTGTAGGATCAAGTTGCGTTTTTTTAACAAGCGGTTTAATCATAGCCAGCTTAAAGTTTTTTGGTATGTATCCTAGAGACAAAGACGAATTAATGATATTAAGAAGAGGATCTATGACCTCTGGAAGCATCTCTTTCAGTAGCTTAGTCGGTATAGGGTCTAACATACATGTTGTCGATTTAGATGATTTAATGAGTTTTTTCCTCAGGGAGACTACAATGCCTGATGCGATACTGTAGTAGACGGTTGCATAGTTATAATTTTGTCCCTTTTATTATCAATCTTATAAGTGAAGAAGTTCATAAAATCATTACTGCTGTGTTGCTTGGAAACTTCGGTGCTTGAAGCTTTCTTTTTCGTTAGTTTAGCCACCGTTTCAAATAAATACCTAGGATTATGTTTATTTTCTTCTAATAGGGTTGAAAAATAAGCAGATCTAGCTTAGCCTCTCTGTAAGTAATCGAGCTCTCATTCCATGAAATGCGAAATACCTCTAGTTTTGTTTTCTTCCAGTTGCGCTCCATTTTTTCTGGCTGCTCTCTTAAAGGGATAGTTCACCCAAAAATGAAAATTCTGTCATCATAGACTCACCCTCAAGTTGTTTCAAACCTGTATGAATTTCTTTTTTCTGCTGAACACAAAAGAAGATATTTTGAAAAATGTCTGTAACCAAACAGTTGACGTGTCCATTTACTTCCATAGTAGGAAAAAAAAAATACTATGGAAGTAAATGGACACGTCAACTGTTTGGTTACAGACATTTTTCAAAATATCTTCTTTTGTGTTTGTGGCACAGACACAGTCTCTATATGATGATAGCTAGGTGAAAGAGGCTCTATGTGATGGGATTTATCTGACCTTGGTGACGCGAGGCCGCTAGCAGACAGTCGGTTTAGCCAGTCTGTCTGCTTCCTGACCTGAGCCCCAGATTGTCATGTTTGAGCTCTAAGACTATGGGCCCTATCTTGCACCCAGCGCAATTGACTTTGTACACCGACGCATGTATCATTCCTATTTTGCACCCGCGCAAAGCGCGCTTTTCCCTCCACAGAAGCACGTCGCTAAACTAGGGAATGAACTTGCGCTCCCTGGGGCGGTTCAGTGCAAAAAAGGAGGCGTGTTCCAGCGCAAACGTTCCTTCATGCTATTTTGCAGGTTTAGAAAACAATTGCGCCACTAACCAGGAAAAAATAGTTTAAAGTCAGTGGCGCGTTGCGCATGTTATTCATATGCTATTTTAAGGGCGCATGCTTGGCCATAATCAATGTAGCGTGTGCACAACGCGCATACACTTTGATTCTCTCATCTACACAGAAACAGTAGTTTTCATTTTTGCAAATCATACATTATTACGATAGATAGATAGATAGATAGATAGATAGATAGATAGATAGATAGATAGACAATTTATTATAAAAGCATACATCTAGCTTACACATTTACTCAAATTATCATACGCCTTTTTTACCGAAGTTAATTTGGATGGGTTTCTCCATCCCCAACGTCCTTGACGAGAGCGTTGCTCTCCTCGGCTGCGCGCCTGGCAAATCCGCCGTTACAATAGGAATCCGCTTTAGAAATAGCGCGTCTGCTCTTAAAGGGAATGTGAGATGACGCTCTGATTGGTTTAATTTCACGTTACGCCCAAACCACACCTATGAATAATGAAGCTACTTCAGACCAACCCATTTTAGATTTGCGCCTGGTGCAAGAGTCATTTATCCCGCCGGCAAAATAGCAACAGCGCCAAGACCCGCCCACAAAGTTACTTGCGCTTTGCGCTCTGACACTTGCGTTTCAGATCGTTAAAATAGGGCCCTATGTGCCATTTTACTAGAGAGAAGAGCAGCACCATCCCAGGAGGGATGAATACCATCTTTTTTCAACAGGTCAGGTTTGCCCCAAAAACTTTTCCAATTGTCTATGAATTCTATATTATTAAGCGGACACCACTTAGACAGCCAACCATTAAGCGAACACAATCTACTAACTATCTCATCACTCCTGCGAACAGGAAGGGGGCCAGAGCAAATTACAGTCCTTGACATTGTACTTGCGAGTTCACACACCTCTTTAATATTAATTTTGGTGATCTCCGAATGGCGGAGTCGAACAGCATTAGTGCCGACATGAATAATGATCTTAGAGAATTTACGATTAGCATTAGCCAGCACTTTTAAATTTGCTTTGATGTCAGGCGCTCTGGCTCCCGGCAAACATGTGACCATGGTTGCTGGTGTTTCTATTTTCACGTTTCGTGTAATAGAATCGCCAATAACTAGGGCACAATCATTCTCAGTGGGTGTTTCACTGAGCGGGGCAAATCAATTTGTTATGGTAATCGGAACGGAAGAGTGGTTTTTTGATCTGCGACTAGAGCGATCCCTCACTGTCACCCATTTGCCTGGCTGCATAGGCTCTACTTCAGCCAGAACCGACTCATGTAAAGAGTTCACTATGCTAGGCGCATCCAAAGCAGTATTAAAATCTCTAGCACTCTTACTATCCTCAATTAAAGTTTGGATGAGTGTCTCTAGTTCTGAAATCTTCTCTGTCAACCTAACTGTATCCTTGCATTTATCACATATAAATCCTATATTGCCGACAGAGAAGGCTATGCTAAACATGTGACGAAGTGCAGGTGACAATAACAGGACAAGACATTACTCACCGTGTTTGTTGACTGATTCTTACTCACCTGAGATTTTTATGAACTTAAAGGCGCGGGCGCGCATGAAAAAATAAATAAATAAAAATAGCTGAGCGCACGGGTGGCGCGTTAACAGGCTAGCGAATTACTAGCGTGTTGTGCTAGTAGTAACGGAAGCTAGCGATGTCAGGTTAGTCTGAGATGTTGGGTAAGCTATATTTTAGTAGTATAAACAACTAGAAATTGTAGTAAATGATGGTTCAAAACAAAGAAATACGAGGCTTAAATGGAGCATACAGCACTGAAGCAAACACACTCAGCAGGCAGCGAGGCAGACAGGAGCAATCGATCAATGATACTAAATCAATAAACTAAATCAATCAGGCTCTGTAAGAATAAATAGAAAGTAATCTAAATTTGAATTAAACAAATTATTTAATACTGCCATAATTAAAACTGTAATATCATAATCTGCCATCTGCAGCTTTGTAACAAATAATTGGAATGGCACATGATTATTTAGCCATTAATTACATTTTACATTTACATTTACATTTAGTCATTTAGCAGACACTTTTATCCAAAGCGACTTACAAATTAGGACTAAATTAAGCGAGTCAACATGAAGAGGCAAAAACAACAACAATGCAAGAAGTGCTCAAAATACGAAGTTCAGGCATTATTCAGAGTAGCATAAGCCTGATAAGTGATGTTTCAAAGGGAAAGGAATTTTTTTTATTTTGTATTATTTTGTATTATTTTGTATTTTTTTTGTATTATTTTGTAGTGCTCACGGAATAGATAGGTTTTCAGCTGTCTTTTGAATGTTGTCAGGGATTCTGCATTCTGGATGAGGGTGGGGAGAGCGTTCCACCAGCATGGAACTGTGAATGAGAATGTTCTGGAAAGTGATTTTGTGGCTTTCTGTGATGGAACCACGAGACGTCGCTCTTTGACTGATCGTAGGCGTCTGGTAGGGATGTAGACTCGTAGGAGTGAGTGAAAGTAGGAGGGAGCTGAGCCTGTGATAGATCTGTAGGCAATAATATAAAATGAATCTAGCTGGATGGTGAAGTCGTGCTGTAGAGACGGATTGGCAGGGAGGACGAGAAGCTCCCACAGATCCGTCTAAACAAATGTGGAAAATAGACTAATACTGTAACTACCACTAATAAATTTAATTTGATCTAAACCATTTTCTGATTTTTATAGTTCATTTAGGCCTATGTTTAGCAATAGCTACTTTTCTTCATGAAATTACAGTATGTAGGGTTTGTTTCTGGTGGGACACTCATTAGTGGCGCACTCGGTGCTTGCTCGGCATGTTAGTTGTGTTCCTACGGTAATGCTGCCATTTTAATCTCATAAATGTTGACTGCTTTGGTAAACAGAATTCAGTCAGGACCACTTGAGTCAAAAATACCATAGACTTTTAGTAAAAATTTTCACATTTTCTATTTGCATGATTGTTAAAGTTACATTTGGCGGTATGGCTCTGTTCTGAATTACCCATCATTTTCATGAGCTTCATGAAAGCTAGTCAGGGAACAGCAGCAGCTTCTGGGGACAATCTCCCATTTAAAACTGGGAAAGCAGCAAAAAAAAATCCCCCTATTGAGATCAGAGCATGCATCAATGAAAACAGAATGACACTGATTCAGTTAAAGAGAAGTTAAAGGTGGTATCAGCGATTTCAGGCCCAAACATAAATGATCACATTCATCTAATATTTCGCTAGCTGCACGCCCCATAAGCATGCTGTCAAAAAACCGCGTCTCTCTAGGTAGCCTAGGCTCAGAGATCTGCACACATAAACAGTTGGTATCAACATCACTCAAAACCAAAATAAATAGTGTTCCAACCAATCATCGACAGGGGCGGGTGTTGTGAGGTTTTGCGCTCGTGCACGGCTGCCTATGACGGCTGCATGCGAAAACCTCACAACACCCGCCCCTGTCGGTGATTGGTTGGAACACTTTTTGTTTGGGTTTTGATTGTTTGGCCAAACAGACTGAAAACAGCTGTTTTTGTGTGCAGATCTCTGAGCCTAGGCTACCTAGAGAGACGCGTTTTTTGACAGCATGCTTATGGGGCGTGCAGCTAGCGAAATATTAGATGAATGTGATCATTTATGTTTGGGCCTGAAATCGCTGATACCACCTTTAACGGATGAGCTAGGGGAGGAGGTGTGTTACAAGCAATGCAGTGGAAGCAGCCAAGCAGGCAGACTGAGAATGCATTTAAATAAGGCGCCCCGTTTGAAAGGGACCAATTGAGTGCTTAGGAATCGGATCAGCTGATAGCTGAATTTGACTACGCGGCCTGCCTGAACTGACGCTGAACGCTATATAAATGTATTTTTATTTTTTAAGTAATTTAAAGGTGCTCTAAGCGATGTCACATGTTTTTTTAGGCCAAAACATTTTTTGTCACATACAGCAAACATCTCCTCACTATCCGCTAGCTGCCTGTCCCCTGAACACACTGTAAAAAAAACGCGACATCTGTAGACAGCCCAGGCTCCACAAACGGCAACAAAAACAAACTGGCCCAGCCTGGACCACGAAACATAACAAACAGTGTTCCAGCCAATACACTGATAAGAATGATTTGGGGGTGGGGGTTGGGGGGTTAGTCGACGTGCACATGAAGGGGGGTGTGGGGAGTGGAGGAGAGAGAAGCATGAAGAGGGAAGTTAGCTAGAGGAGAGATGTCCAAGACAACGACAACGACTAATGTAAAAAATGTATATTCTTGAGAATTTTTATATGGCCGACACACGACCAAAGAGACGACAATGACGAATGAACAAATAACAAAGAAGAGGGAAAAGGAGAAGGAACGCGTGAAGTCACGAATTTACATCGGAAAAGCGTTCAAAAGGTGGCCAGAACTCTGCTGGCTGAAGGGCTTCTAATCCGAAATTCAGGTGGCTCTGTTTTTCCTGGACAGGTGGTAAATGCAGTTTAGTTTTTCTAAATGGTTCATGACTGTTTCAGGACGCACGGAATGGAGGAGGGAGGGTCGAGCTAGCCTCCGTTTTGTTTGACAATACTTTGAACGTCAACAAGAAGTGACTTCAACCAACATCGCTTAGAGCACCTTTAAACCCACAGCTTCACTATTGGTTTTTCTGATTTAGAACAAACTACATCGGCAGGGAATGTGACCCATAGCCATAGAAATTATGAAAATAAACTGTTATGTTGAGGGTTCCTACGCAGCTTAGAAAGTAATTTTGATTGATAAATTAACAGGTTGGGATAAGTATATATATAAAAAAATAAAATACAAATTTTTATACAAGCAGTGTGTTTCACGCCAAAAGTTTAGTGATCATTTAAGTGATTGTCGAACACAATTAAATAAATTCAAGGTGCACAAATTTATGCAAAGCTTTGTCTTTTACCATAAGTTGTCTCTTTTGAACTTCACTAAATTAATACGCGTGTGCCACTCAAACCAGCAACAGTTAAATGAACAAACAATCATCTAAATCAGACTGTACATTGCTGTTTGATGATCATCCAACGTCAAACAATGATTACAGTAGCAAACCGATGTGTCAGAGGTGAATATACGCAGGTTCTAAAACGTTTTAGTCTTCTCATCATGTAAGCACGTTATCACTTCAAGAAACCAATGAAAAACCAGAGAAAATAAGAACATATTCAAAAGTTTAATAATCGATCTCTCAGCCCCGCACAGTTTCTGCTGAGCTCGGGATTCCAATTGCACAGGTTAAAACCATGGGTTCAGCCTCGTCCACTGAATTCTGGGCATTAACCTGGATACAGTTGATTTCCAGGCCTCACAGCACAAAGAAAAATCGATAGGATATTTCTTATCTCATCCACCTTCCCAGACAGTCAAAATGGTTCTAAACGCAAACTGCTATCTTTGTTTGGCCACTTAAACTTCAGATGCGCATTATCATGCAAGGATTTCATTTCTCACCTCCTCTTCCTTGCGTCTTTGATTAACGCGCAAGAAGACGACCATCAGCCCGCCAGGCCCCACTCTCATCCTCCTTTCACTCAGCCACACACCACAGGAGCTTAGTTTCTCCAGGTAAGTTACCCCACTGCCGCAACAGTGATGTCTCCTCTGCTCCCGCAGGAGCTCTGTTTTTCTGGCTAATCTTCTCCACTGCCGCAGCAGTGATGTCTCCTCTGCACCCGCAGGAGCTCTGTTTCTCTGGCTAATCTTCTCCACTGCCGCAGCAGTGATGTCTCCTCCGCTCCAGCAGGAGCTCTGTTTCTCTGGCTAATCTTCTCCACTGCCACAGCAGTGATGTCTCCTCTGCTCCAGCAAGAGCTCTGTTTCTCTGGCTAATCTTCTCCACTGCCACAGCAGTGATGTCTCCTCTGCTCCCGCAGGAGCTCTGTTTCTCTGGCTAATTTTCTCTACTGCCGCTGCAGTGATGTCTCTTCTCCAGTACCTCACTATTCAGAATTAATATTCCCGTAACTCACCCGTTAAAACCCCAACTCGATGCCTATTTTTCTGCCCAGCCTCTTTCTCCGTCCAGCGAGCATTGGTCTCCCAGCGGACGTTGGATGCATCTAGTCACGTCAAGTCATCTTCATTTATATAGCGCTTTTAACAATGTAGATTGTTCCAAAGCTGCATTACATTGATAATAGGAAATTGAAGTAACAGAGATTGTTTTGGCTTTATAGCAGCTCCAGAATAAAGTTATTGTCCAGCTAAAGTAAGTTTGATTGATTCACTTCCGTCGCAACGATCAGTAGTTATTAATTTAGGTGCCATCGGCATTCTCACTGGTTCACGTTTTTGAAGTTCGCGCAGAGAGAACGCAGATGGCGCGCACATGCACATTACGAGTTCTATATATGCGTGTTTGAATATATGTGCGCAGGCGTCTAGTCCTTCCCTACAAATCAACCCTCAACATACTACTTGTCTGGCCTTAAAATTTATAATGCAGATTTTGTATCGCTTCCGCGTAGCCACGCAAACCGGAATTATACAGACAATGCTTTATCTGTAGAGAGGTAAAGGCAGGGGAGGAAGGCCTTCACAGGGGAGATACTAGTTGACATTTCAGGACTGCGCTGTCGTCGCGTCCAGGCGCAGGTCCTTCATCAGATCTGGATACAGCCTGGATCAGTCTATCTTTCCTCTTTCTCTGTCCAGCGAGCATTGGTCTCCCAGTGGACGCTGCATGCATCTATGTTAACTTTTTCTCTGTCCAGCGAGCATTGGTCTCCCAGCAGACGTAGCATGCATCTATGTTTTCACAGCGGACGCAGTGAGAAAATCTCCCGGTCGAGTACTCATGTTCCTCTTTCCTGTTTTCACTTTCTGTCCAGCGAGCATTGGTCTCACTGCTGACGCAGCGGGGACTTTCCTGGTAGAGCACTTATGTTTTCTCTTCCGTCCAGCGACCATTTGGTCTCACAGCGGACACAGTGAGAAAATCTCCCGGTTGAGTACTCATGTTCCTCTTTCCTGTTTTCTCTTTCTGTCCAGCGAGGATTGGTCTCACAGCGGACGCAGCGAGAACTCTCCCGGTAGAGCACTTATGTTTTCTCTTCCGTCCAGCGAGCTTTGGTCCCACAGCGGACTCAGCGAGAAATCTCCCTGTCGAGTACTCATGTTTCCTCTTTTCCGTGTATCCTCTTTTCCATCCAGTAAGCATAGATCGGAATTGTCACTCCACCGTCGGCGGGTAGGGCCAGACAACTGCGAGCCGCCCTCGTCGAAGCTACACAGGCCCTCGCTGTCTGCCTCGAGCTCGGAGCCCTCCCCCCGGACAGCACGCCAAATACACATTAAGCTTTACTCCCTCTAATTGTATGCAAGTGTGAGCTCGTGAAATTATGTTTTATTAACAAAGTTTGGGAGGAGCACGTTCAGATAATTAACACGAGAAGAGAGCACTCAGCAATCAACGATAAGAGGTGTATATATTCAGCAGTCTCACCTCAATTCGTTGACAGTTTAGCAGCATCCCTCCACCACCCCTTCTCCACACTTCTAGTCCTATCTATTTACATACAGGGGGGAGTACTCTGGGTTCGGGCCGAACTCCGAGCTCGGAGCCCTTCCCCCGGACAGTACGCCAAATACGCATTAAACTTTACTCTCTCTAATTGAATGTAAGTGTGAACTCGTGAAACGTTAATTAATGCATTAACTATCAAATATGTACTAACATGTTTAAGGCTGCTGTTATTCATGCATGAATCAATATGACTCCTGTTGTAGTTAAGGATCGCTCTTCATTGGTTCATGACTAGTTCATATCTTTACTTGTCATGAGTTCATGTTGAAGTAACTATTAATTCAGGTATTAGTACATGATTATTCATGCCGTTATTGTAAAGTGTTACCAGCATAACACACACACCGCCGCCTTTCAGCTTACCAGAATCTGTTGTTTTATCTTGGCGATGAATGGAAAAAACCGAGAGGTGAAACACCGCTATCCAGAAGAGTATAAACACAACAGTTTCTGATGTCTTGCTGAAACATTATCTGAGCATTTAGCTCGTCCATTTTGTTGACCAGCGACTAAACATTTGCTAGAAGAATACTCGGAAGAGGAGGTTTAAAAGTCCTTTTCCGAGTTCTGCACATAATCCCGGTGCCTCTCTTGCACTTCTGTCTCCTACTCCAGCACGGGTGTAAACAAGGAGGTAGATGCTCAGGAGTTGCTGCCGTTAAACTGAAGAAAAAATGGCATGGTGCAGGATAGGAACAACACTAAACAATACACAATCAGTGACACAAAACATATCTGTGTTAAATGGTGTTTAAATTATTAGTTATGATGTTAGAATAAAAAGTGCATGCATGTTCTCAGTCCAGTGTCAGAATAAGAGTCCTTTTACATAAAAATTGTCTCTAGTCACAGAGCCTCACTGTGACATTCAGTTAGTTTTATTTTCATGGACTTTTAGTTCTCTTACGAGAGGTTCTCTCGTATTGCGTAAGTTAGCTTACGCTACGGGAAAGTTGTTTTTTCTCGAGATCTGAAGGCAAAAAATTATCCTTAATTTTGTATTTATTGTCAACTGCCTGCCATGGTCTGCCATGGCTGGCAGACCATGGCAGGCAACATAAGCGTGCTCATTGGCTGTCCAGCGGCAACTGCTGCAGCCTACCAGTGAGCCCTGTGTGACGTCTCGCCCTCCACACCCCTCTAACCGCCAGGATGGGTGTGGCTAGCGTGTATATAAGGAAGGGCTCACAGGCTGAAAATCTGATTTTCTTGTCTTCAGCGAAGCTCTTCACATCGCTGGATCTTGAGAGCCGCCGCCGTTGAAACCAGCGACCAGCAAGCTTAGTAAAGTGCCTGAGGAAGCCGGCCGCCTTCGCCGCCTTCAGCCATCCGTGCCTGCTACGCCATCTGTCTCAAACCGCCCGCGCTGCCACCGCGTCAGGGGATGAAGCGGATAAGATAGACGATGATGCTGCCGCTGACAGCTGTTCCATCCTGGCTTCTCACTGCGAGGTGTGGTCTACCGCCTCCTCGTCAATCCAGGATTCCGCCTGCACTCGAGCAGGCGAGGACGCGGAGCTTTTGCGCCTACTCACCAAGGCCATTGACCAGCTGGGCCTCGAGTGGTCTCCTCCTAAGGAGCCAGCGCCGAACAGACTCGACAGCTGTTTCCTTCATCGCCGCCGCCGAACACCAGCATCCAGGACTGCACCTTTCCTGCCTGAGCTCCACAGCGAGCTTTCTAAATCGTGGAATGCACCATTCTCCGTGAGAGTCTCTTCCCATACCTCATCGAAGCTCTCACAGGTAGACGGCGCCGCTGAGAAGGGGTACGATGCCATTCCCCATTCCCCCCGTGGAAGAGGCGGTTGCAGCGCACCTTTGCCCACCTTCTGGATGGCGCTCAAAGGTTGCCCTCCCGTCAAAGGCTTGCAGGACCACATCAGCCCTTGTCGGCCGTGCTTTCACCGCCGCCAGACAGGCTGCATCTGCCCTGCACTCGATGGCCGTGCTGCAGATTCTCCAAGCCGATCTTCTCCGCGATCTGGACGAGAGAGGCTCGGAGTCTGCTTCCATCACGGATTTACACAGCGCGACGGATCTCTCTCTTCGCGCCACGAAATCCGCTGCCCAGGCCCTAGGAAGGTGCATGGCCTCTCTGACTGTTGCAGAGAGGCATCTCTGGTTAACACTCGCCGACATGAGGGAGTCAGAGCGTGTGGTGTTTCTTAACACCCCTCTCTCCCCCACCGGCCTGTTCGGCCCAGCGGTAAACGGGATCGTGGACTGCTTCTCGGAGGTGCAGAAGACCACTCATGCAATGAACCTCTTTCTGCCTCGACGCTCGAGCTCAGCCGCACACCGTCCTCGCGACCAGCCTGCGCAACGCTCCACCCAGTGTCCAGCTCGACCTCCATCCTCGCAGCGACGACAGGGCGGCCGCCCTAGATCACGCTCGACCAGCCGAAACAGGCCGCCTCCCCCGCGGGGACACCGGCTGAGGATAGCGGTGAAACCCGAGCCTGCGAAGTCCTCCTAGCCTGAGGAAGGAAAAGAGTCCCACTGCGGCCGGACCACCATCAAAGCTTCATGCTCTGTCAGTCCCCATTGCCACGGCTACTGCAGATGTTTACGTGTCCCCCCACCCGTGCCCACACCTACTCACTGCCCGCTCTGTTACACGGCCTCTCACTACCGGTCATGTTTCAAATGTAATTCCTGTGCCTGGCCTCGAGCGCTCACACATATTAACAAACATTTCGCCCCGATGCCGCCCTCGCGCGTCGCGCCTCACACTATATGTTCCCCGTCCAAAGCCACCAGGACACTGTGTGTAAAACGGCCAGCCATCACTGCATGCGAGCCGCCGTATTTATGCACCGAGAGCATCAAGCTCTCGAGCCCGCGATACGTGGCATTCAGAGCCTGGAGGCCATAAAGCGTGGGAAGCTATTCCAGGCGCGTCAGAATGGGTGCTGAGCACAGTAAAAAAGGGCTATACTCTGCAGTTCGCTCGCCGCCCCCCGCACTTTCAAGTGCGAACCGAGACGAGAGTGAATGGGGAAGTAGCACATCTACTTTGGGCAGAAATAGCGACACTTCTGTGCAAAGGGGCTATAGAACCGGTACCGTCTTCTCTGAGCGAGTCAGGCTTTTACAGCCGTTATTTCCTCGTTCCCAAGAAGGACGGAGCTCTCAGACCGATTTTGGATCTGAGATATTTCAAAATGCTCACAACCAGGCAGATCCTGGCGCAGATTCGCCCGAGGGACTGGTTTATCTTCCTCGATCTGAAAGACGCTTACTTTCAGATCCGGATAATACTCCGTCACAGGCCATTCTTGAGATTCGCCTTCGACGGTCAGGTATATCAGTACACCGTCCTGCCGTTCGGCCTGTCTTTAGCACCCCGTACATTCACGAAGTGCATGGACACGGCTCTCGCCCCCCTGAGAGGTCAGGGAATGCGAATTTTGAACTATTTGGACGATTGGCTGATTCTAGCACAGTCAGAGGAAGAGCTTATCGCTCACAGAACAGTGCTTCTCAGCCACCTGGAAAGCCTGGGTCTCACGGTCAACTGGACCAAGAGCTCATTACTGCCCAGTCAGTCAACCTCTTTTCTGGGTGTGGAACTGGACTCTGTGGCAATGACAGCCCGCCTGTCGACACAGCGTGCGCGCTGTATACGACGCCTGGCCGCGTCTTTCCAGCCGGGCAGCACCGCACCTCTCAAGACATTTCAGAGGATGGTGGGTTGTATGGCTTCAGCTGCAGCAGTGCTTCAGCTGGGTCTACTGGGTATGCGCCCGTTGCAACGCTGGTTGAATGCCCGAGTGCCTCACAGAGCCTGGGCTTCCGGCGGCATTCGAATCAGAGTGACTCAGAGCTGCGTTTCAGCACTGAAGCCCTGGTTAGCGGCCAACTGGTACCAGCGGCGAGTGACAATATGGGCCATCTCGCACCGCAAAGTTATCTCGACGGACGCATCCAAATTAGGTTGGGGAGCTCTTTTCGAGGGCAAACCGGTCTTTGGCCTGTGGTCAGACCAGGAGAAATGCCTCCACATAAACTGTTTGGAGATGATAGCGGCCGAGAACGCGCTCAAGCGCTTCCTCCCACTCATACGGGATCACCATGTGCTAGTCCGCTCGGACAACATGTCCGTGGTGTCCTATGTGAACCGACAGGGCGGTGTCAGATCCAGGAACCTCTGCAAACTGACAAAACGCCTTCTCGTGTGGGCTCATCACTCGTTGCGCTCGCTGAGAGCCACGCACATGCCGGGCCACCTGAACGTCGGCTCAGACAGACTGTCCAGAGACATCATTCCCCCGGGAGAATGGTCTCTGCACCCCCAGACAGTCCAGTCACTCTGGTGCCTATTCGGCAGGGCGAAAGTCGACCTCTTTGCGTCAAAAGACAACGCTCACTGCCCGACGTTCTTCTCGAAGAGCGAGGACGCGCTGGCCCAAACCTGGCTCAGCCTCCCGCTGTACGCTTTCCCTCCGATCTCCCTGTTACCACAGGTCATCAAGAGGATCAGGGAAACGCACCACCCAGTGCTCCTTATAGCCCCGCGATGGGAGAACCAAATCTGGTATCCAGAGCTAGTGAGGCTGTCGCACTTAGCCCCATGGCCAATCCCGGTGAGAAAGGATCTCCTCTCTCAAACCGGTGGATCAATCTGGCATCCCCATCCAGAGCACTGGTCTCTGCATGTGTGGATAATCAACGGATACCCGTTGACCTGCCAGAAGGGGTCGTAAACACGATCACGCAGTCTAGAGCTCCTTCCACGAGAAGGCTCTACGCGTCTAAATGGTCTGTGTTCTCTAAATGGTGCGCTACTTAGAGCCTGGATCCACGTACAGTCGGGGTTCCATGGGTGCTCTCCTTCCTACAAGAGCTGTTGGACAGGGGCAGGTCCCCCTCCACGCTCAAAGTGTATGTTGCGGCTATTGCAGCGTTCGCGGAGATGACGTGCGGCCATGCAATAGGAAGGAACGAGCTCATCATCCGTTTCCTCAGAGGAGCCAGACGGATGAATCCCCCGCGGCCCCCCTCGGTTCCTATTTGGGATCTGTCCTTGGTCCTGGAGGCCCTGAAAGCTTTTCCCTTTGAACCACTTGAATCCGTGGACCTGAAATACCTTTCGCTCAATACCGTTTTTCTGATAGCTCTGTCTTCAGTAAAACGCGTGGGGGATCTACACGCACTATCTGTTAGCCCCGCATGTCTTGAGTTCGGACCAAATGACTCCAAAGTCATCCTTAAACTGAGACACGGTTACATCCCCAAAGTGATTGGTACCCCCTTTAGGGCGCAAATCATCTCCCTTTCGGCACTGCCAGCATCCAATAGCGAGGACAGTGATAACCTCTTATGCCCCGTCAGGGCGCTGAGAGTTTATATCACGTGCTCCGCCGCCTTTAGGCGTTCCGAGCAGCACTTTGTTTCGTTTGGTGGGTGCACCAAGGGTCTCGCCGCCTCGAAACAGAGCCTGTCCAAGTGGATAGTGGATGCGATCACAGCAGCCTATGCCTCCAAACAGCTGCAGTGCCCTATGGGTATCAGAGCCCACTCCACTAGAGGCATGGCCTCGTCGTGGGCTTGGTCCAGCGGGATTTCTATTCCCAATATTTGCATGGCAGCAGGCTGGGCCTCCCCATCTACATTCGTGAGGTTTTATAACCTGGAAGTTCCCGCCTTGCAGGCTAAACTGTTATCAGTATAAGTGATATGTATGTTCTGCCCAGTCGCTCATGTGCAGACTACGTTCATGTACTGTTAATATTTCTGGTAATGGCACCAAGGAAAGAGGTTTTCTGTACACAGACCGGCTGAGCCACTCTGTCTTTTTGTCCCCATTACGCGCCTCTGTACTGGTGCTGGCCCGTGCCGCTGGCCGCCTATCCTCCACTCAGTTGCGCTGGGCATTATTCTCTCTACACATAGACCGGCGAGACCGCTCTATTTTCCCCTATGATGTGCTTATGTACTGTGCTGGCCCGCGCTGATGGCCGCATTGCCTATATTGCTACATAGACCGGCAGCGCCGCTCTATTTTATGTAAAGTGCTTATTACATGTGCTGGGCCGTCTCTCCGACTGGCCACCTGTTCCAGCATGTGGTTTTCCCCGGTTTTCCTGGGACTCATGCACTGGATGCTCGGTGCGCACGGCGTTGACAAAGAAGAGGGAACGAGTATTGCGTAACCTGCCGTGTCGCGCCATGAGCTTTTGCGCTTCAGACTATGAAAACCAGATTTTCAGCCTGTGAGCCCTTCCTTATATACATGCTAGCCACACCCATCCTGACGGTTAGAGGGGTGTGGAGGGCGTGAAGCGTGACGTTGGGCGTGACGTCACACAGGGCTCACTGTTAGGCTGCAGCAGTTGCCGCTGGACAGCCAATGAGCACGCTTATATAGCCTGCCATTATCTGCCGGCTGTCACACTGCGTTGACAATAAATACAAAATTAAGGATAATTTTTTGGCTTCAGATCTCGAGAAAAGACAACTTTCCCGTAGCGTAAGCAAACTAACGCAATACTCGTTCCCTCTTCTAGAGAGAACCAAGGTTACATTAGGTAACCGAGTACGTTTTGTTTTCATCAGTCACATGTTCTTTGTCTTTGTTTCCTGCCACTCATCTTTTTCCATGGGCACTAATTATCACAGTTGTTCATCATTTAGTTCATCACCATATGCATTTAAGGGAACGAGGGAAGCCTTTGAGGGATAACTGCACTTACTTAAAGGGACACTCCACCTCTGGAAAGATGAATGTGTATTTAAATTGGGTCATTTATGTAGAAGACATGTGAAATTATTTTTGAATTTGGAGCTTTCTAGACTGAGAAAAGCCAGAAAATGTATTTTTGGCTCAAGTGGATGAAAGACAACAACTCCCAGAATGCACTTGCTTCGCTGCTCTACGAGGCCACTCCCAAGCCACGCCTACCAGTTAGAGAGCAGTTGTAAACAATAAAGCTAAGCTAAGTTACTAGTCTCCGTGAGTCTGCCCGGGTTTTTGAGATCGCATATCGCACAAAATGTCCGGGATTCGGCTTTTGCATTCTACAGTAGCCATTCATTGTGTTTACTGTGGCGAGCAGGACGAGACTAGGGCCGCAGGAGAACGACGCGAGGCCGGTGGCGTGATTACTGATGACCGACACCTGTGAGGCACTGGTCTCGTATCTCTCACGGAGGAGCGGGTATTTTCTTAGCAGTGGTAAAACGCACATCAACCGATCACGCCACCGGCCTCGCGTCTTTCTCCCGTGGCCCTAGCCTCGTCCTGCTCGCCACAGTAAACATGATTAATGGCGACTGTAGAACGCAAAAGGCGGTGGCGTGATTACTGATGAGCGGCGCCTGTGAGACACACCGGTCTCGTGGGCTATCTCTCACGGAGGAGCGGGTATTTTCTTAGCAATGGTAAAACGCACATCAACCGATCACTTGTTTAGCATTCATGTAAATATACATTCAGATTCACCAATCGGAATGAATTCAGTTAGATTGAAACAAAAGGTGTGCATGTAAACAATGAATGGCGACCGTAGAAAACAAAGCCGAATCCCAGACATTTTGGATGGTCTCGACGGCCGGACATGCAGGTTTCTGCCGGTGAAATCAAACGCACTGCACTGATCTGTGATTGGTCTGTTAGCACATTAGGTCCAACCCCCTATGGGCAGGTTTGAAAGGGTGGGAACTAGTGCTTGTAGTCTCAACAGAAATCCCCCCTCTTACACTTCCTCCTACAATGACGCAAAATGACGATTTTTGCGTCATTGTAGGAGGAAGTGTAAAGAGGTAAATACAGATTTCTCTCGTCTCAGGGGAAAATGAGAAAATGTTGCACGACCATTCAATAGTATGACTGGGTTTCTAACATTGCAAAGCTTAATGCAAATGGGTGGAGTGTTCCTTTAACTTCGTGACCCAGAAGACAGTTTCTGTATAGTGATGGACCATGCGGGACAATTAAATGTGTGTATAGACAGTAATGACAGCCATGCATCTCATATTTCAACTTTCGGGACAGACTTCATCAATAATGGACCTAACTTTTAGCCTTACAGTGTTCCAAAACTGAAACAAGGGAACATGATGTGAGTAGCATACAGTCTGATACACCAGATTTGGTCTTAGGCTTATAATTTGGTCTTATGTTATTGTCAGCAGACAGATATCCATAAGAAATGCAAAAACTGGCAGACCAGGGACCTGCTATGCAGTGGGTCTGGAACTCAGCAGGGTTCTCTGGAGCTGTCGGGAAGGATCTCTGCTCTGCTCACATCTAGATAATGTGATGGACAGCCATGCCAGAAAACATCAGTCAAATTATCATACTGGACTAATGATAGTGCTCAAGTGATGGAAAAGGTCCCCTGGCCAGGGAGCTAAAGATGAATGTGTGAAAGACAAGTTTATGAGTATAATACAATGTTCTTGATTGTAATTAGGGACAGAAAGAGAGAGTTTATGTTTCTGATTATCACACAATGCTTTGCCTTGATGATTGATTTGTTCTTCCTATTAGAGCTTTAAAATTGGAGAACCAGGACTAAATAGATACAGCAGATTCTACAGTACACAACTGACTGGATAGTGTTTCTAAACAACATAAACCATGAGATGCTATACCACAAACATGGCAACCCAAGCATCTACTGTAGATATATATATATATATATATTTAACTTTTAATAAGAATACTGCAAATTATCAGATGACAATAACAGTCCATGGTTGATTTTATAACATTTTTTCATTTAATTTAATTAAACATAACATCCCATGAGCATTATAATAAATCCCTTATTTAGTGTTGCTTTTATTTATGAGAATTAATATTAACTTTGATATTAGTTTTCGGTGATCATGGCACGTGTGAATCATCCTCTTAGCAGCGTTATAATAGCATTAGCATACTAGCCTCAATAAGTGAAAAAAAACGATGCTGTATATTTACTTCAATTAATCGCAGAAATTACAACTGCATCTGTTTCAGACAACTGTCAATGAAGAACATGCTAGAGATGAAATATGATCCATGTGATGGGTGAAAAAAACCCAGGAAAAATCATACAGACCCTTTCCAAAAAATTTGAATATCATGGAAAAGTTTATTTATTTCCATAATTCAATTCAAAATGTTAAACTTCCATAGATTATAGATTCAGGGCCCACAACCTAAACGATTTCAAGTATTTATTTGTTTATTTGTACATAATTTGGGCTTCCAGCTCATAAAACCCACGAAAACAGGATTTCAAAAAATTAGAAGATTACATGAAATCACACAGTAATTACACAGTGATACCATGATCATTGAACCAGGTTTTGGTTATTTTGGCAGTGTGGGCAGGTGCAAATCCTGCTGGAAAATGAAGTCAGCATCTCCATAAAGCTTGTCTGCTGAAGGAAGCATGAAGTGCTCTGAAAATGTCCTGGTAGACGGCTGCGTTGAGTGGACAGCACAGTGGACCAACACCAGCCGATGACATGGCTCCCCAAACCAACACAGACTGTGGAAACTTCACACTGGACTTCAAGCATCTTGGATTGTGTGCCCTTGGTTTCCAAATGAGATGCAAAATTTGCTCTCATCAAAAAAGAGGACTTTGGTCCACTGTGCTTTATTAAATCCAGAGTCAACGCAGCCGTCTACCAGGACATTTTCAGAGTACTTCATGTTTCCTTCATTTTCCAGCAGGATTTGCACCTGCCCACACTGCCAAAAGAACCAAAACCTGGTTCAATGACTATGGTATCACTGTGTAATTACTGTGTGATTTCATGTAATATTAAAAATTTTTGAAATTCTGTTTTCGTGGGTTTTATGAGCTGGAAGCCCAAATTATGTACAAATAAACAACTAAATACTTGAAATCGTTTAAGTTGTGGGCCCTGAATCTATAATCTATGGAAGTTTAATGTTTTGAATAGAATTATGGAAATAAACTTTTCCATGATATTCTAATTTTTTGGAAAGGGTCTGTATTTTGTAAACCATATTTTATCATATGCTGATATATTTGTGCATAATTTCCAATCAAGCTGTTAGTTTGCATCACAAAACAGTGCAAGCTGTGAGATTAGCCATGGCAAGACAAAAATAATTCGGCCATTGTATTCCAAAAATGTTAATGTCATTTCCATTACAGAATGCTATCAAACATACAAAAACAAAGTAAGGCATGTGCAACATGAGTAAGAACATATATTTTTAGTTGTGTGATCTCAGAAAGATACTTGTATTATGCTTTGGTATTAGATGTTTTTTTTTTACATTACCAGTAACATGTACTGTATTGTAAAACACAGCTCTGATTCTATCCTTACATCATCTTGATCTCTGGCTGTCTCTTGCTTGCAAGAACCAGAGAAATATTTATGCATGATTCATCCATGACAAGATGATTTTTACAGAGGCTGATAAAGTCAGAGGAATTTCATTAAACCCTCATGAGTACAACAACAACAAAATACACTAAACATTTGTTATACTGACAAACAACTTAATAGGAAACAGACAAATTCTTTATAAAATTGTTTATGCAAAAAACAGATTCATTATTTCTTAAGTGAATACTGGTGTCCTCAGCTGTGTTGCCCTAAGGAGTTGTACCCTCTTGACGGCTAATTAAACACTAAAATGATTGATGATTTGTTATCCTTGTCAGCGACTGATACTGTTTCTGAATGCTTTTAACCTGAAGCACACACTAAGCGGCCTGCATGTGTTCTCAAATGTAGGACAGAAAGGCTTGTCTTGGGATCTTTATAAAGAATGAAAAGACAATAATACAGTATAAAAGTTAAAAACTGACTTTTATAGTGTATCATTAGAAACTGCGAGAAAAGTCTCTCTGAAATATATGCAGCATCAACAAATTAGGATGACTGTGTTTGCAGTCCAGGTGGTTTTGGATAAGACCACCAGGTGTGACCTAATTTTTCCTTTAGTTATTTTGATAGGCCAAAGAACAAGGATCAAAGCAGCAGAAATATTTCCTTAAATAACCTCTTGCTATTACCACTTCAAGACATTTGCATCTTCCTTTCTGCCCGCTGGCAACGTTCTGCTCCCAACATCCTGCCGAGTCTACTGCCTCAGGTTCTCAATATGTTTCACTTTATGTAGACTCAACCTATAGGTCTGTATAAGCTCTGGTTGTAGCAAGCATTCAATTAATTTTTTCACTACTATAATTATTTCAGTTATGAAAATAAATATCTCCAAGTGTCAGCACAACTGCTGAGCAAACTGTTAAAACCCCAAGCACAATTAAGAATTATAAAATATATTGAATAACAATAAATATGTATATATACCGTATATTAACCTAATTTATTTTTATCACACAATGTCTACTGTGACAGTAAAAACTGGGATTGTGTGCTTATTATTATTATAAATGGAAAGAATATAGATGCATTTATCATATTAGTAGCATGAAGTGGTGTTCTGAAATGGCAAAGGAGGCAAAGTCCTCCGTTTTTTTTTTTTCTTAAATGTAAATTCATGCCCCAGTTATACCTACAATTAATGATGTCACATTTTCCTAGTTAAATAAGCATTTTTCATCATGAAAAAAGAAAAGTAAAAGAAACCAAATAAAATTCTATTTTGTATTTTTACATTATCAATGTCATTAATGTTCTATTTATTAAAACAAAGTATAAATCTCATCAAGTCATCAAGTGTTTTAAGCAGTTTTACATTTCTTCCAAAATTATAACAATTTAAACAATACATTTTATTTGTGAACTAATGTTCTGCTGTTTTTTAATAGTCAACTTCGGAGCATCAATCATCACTGGTCAGACACATTTAATTTCACCAAGCTGATTGCTCATTAAAATCCCCTCACAGTTTCTGAAATATTCAGACCAGCCCGTCACTCTCGAGATCTGCGGTTACTTCACTTGGGTTGATGCATATGAGAACACGTAAGCACTGGCTTCAGACTAGAGCCCTGAGATGGGTAAGGCACCATGGCACACAGCATGACCATCACGCCGATCTGTTGCTGCACTTCAGTCCTTGGACAGACCTTGTAATCTATAGGCAGAGTTTCCTTTAGAACAAGTGTCAATGTGTGTTGCTACAGATGCACAGGCTGGGGCACTGTCTGCAGCAGGTATGCAGTCTCGGGACCCAGGACAGGGCCCCGACTGTGTTGGCACATCAACAGCCTTGCATTGTTGGCGGTAACCAACTACTGAGGTTTCGACCCCTGGTCCAAGCACGTGTTGGTTCAGACTGACAACATGGTGATGGTGGTACAGTAAATTGCCAGGGCAGCATTCGCTCATGTCGCACGTCACAACTTGCCCGCCATATCATTCTTTGGAGTCAGCAGCAATTGAAGTCACTGTAAGCCACTCACATCCCAGGTGAGCTCAATCACACAGTTGTTGTATATTTCACAGTAATAAACTTCAGAGAACTCGACGTTGATCTATATACTTTTTATTTTAACATCCTCGCAACACTTCTTCGTGGCATTTCTCTTCTACTAGGCAACTGGTACCTTAGTGACACCTACTTTTCATAAATGTATTTCAATATACCACATATTCCCCTTTCTTTAAAGAACAGATTTGACTTAAACTAAAAAAAATATAACAAAGTACAGAACACAAGAAAACCAATAGTTCTGAATGTCAACAACATGCATAGCATTATTTCACTGAATATTTCAAAAAGTATGCAATTAAATAACTCAAATGTTTAACCTGCTTCCAGTCTGTAGAAAAGGGTGAACAAGTATTTTCTCTATCACTCTTATTTCTTTTCTTTTCTTTTTTCATGCACAAAACAAAACAAACTATAACATAAATGTCTCAAATACCTTTTCTAGACTATGATCAATATTCAGTACCTTGTATCTTTCCCCCTTTTATAATTACTGAGTACCTTTATGTACTATAGTCCTTAAACCACACTGGGGTACGACATACTCTACGAGGACGTGAAGTACCAGGAGGAGAGATTGACATTTGAGATGTCTGGGGTGCTTGAAAAGGCCTGAAGGAATCTTCTGCTAGAGAATGTGTACCAGAAGTGGTAACACAGGATGAAGACGGAGCCAGGTGAATAGCATTCCAAGCTTTTCCATCAGAGAGGAGATATGTTGCAGGGCCTTTCTGAGCTACAACCTTAAAAGGCTGAGAAAACTTGGAAAGTCCTTTCTTGACGATTCCTGGCTTCCTAATGCGCACAAATGAACCAACTTGAATCTTTGGAGATTGTGCACTACAGTGCCGATCTGTGTACTCTTTCATTTTGTTTTGTGACTGTCGGATGATTTGTTTCAGGTTCTTTCTGTCCTTTTGCGGGCCTATAAATGGAAGACCAGCCACATGCAATTTTGTCTTAATTTGATGGCCATGCAAAAGTTCAGCGGGTGACAGTTTTGTCACAGCATGAGGAGTTGCTCTGTATGTATGTAGAAACTCTGTCACAAAAGCTTTCCACTCTTTGCCTTCAATGCTAGCAGTCTGCAAACAGTCTTTGAACACTCGATTGAAGCGTTCAATCTCACCATTCGCTTGTCGATAATAGACAGAGCTACAGTAGTGTTTAATATCTCTGTCTGCAAGGAATGCCTCAAACTCAGCCGACACAAATTGTGAACCATTATCAGTCACAAGTTCAAGTGGATTTCCTTCACGGCTAAACACAGCAGCCAGAAACTTCACAACAGTCGCAGAAGTGACCTCAGGTGCAAACGCAATCTCTGGCCATTTACTGTAGTAATCAATGAGTGTCATTGCAAAACGACAACCTTGGGGAGCATTATTCAAAGGCCCAACTACATCAATAGCCAGTTTCTCCCAAGCAGTTGTTGGAGTAGGCACTGGACAAAGTGGAGCTGCATGGGTAATTGCAGTCTTGTCATGCTGGAGACAGGTGGAACAGGATTTCATGGCATTTTCCACTTGACAGTCCATGCCAGGCCACCAGTACAAGTCCCTCAGTCTCTGCTTAGTGCGCACCATCCCTTGATGAGTGACATGCGCCAGCTGGATGAACTTTGATTGCAAAGCTTCCGGAATGATCACTCGGTACATATCCATCTTGTACAGCCAGCTCATTCCGGACACACTGATATGGAGCTATAGCAAAATTCAAGCTTTTTGCACTACGAGGCCACCCCTTTTCAATGCAAGTCTTTACCTGTTGAAGGATAGGACAGGCATCACAAGTAGACCTCAGCTCCTGTACAGTAACAGCTGCAAATTCAGGAGACAGTAGAGCCACCATTTCAGGCTCTTGGTATTGGCTGTATTCAGTTGATTGAAGTGGAACTCTGGACAAACAGTCAGCTGTGACATTGTCTCGGCCAGGTTTGTTTTCCACGCTGTAATTAAAACACAGAAGACGTGCAGACCATCGAGCAATTCTCATACCTGCACGTCCAAGGCCTTTTGTGGTAAGCAATGTACTGTAGATAAGGGGCTGTGGTCAGTGCAAAGAGTGAAATGGCGGCCCCATAGGTAGGTGCGCCATTTTTCTGTTGCCCAAACACATGCCAAAGCCTCTTTTTCTGTTGTCGAATACTTCCTTTCACAGTCAGACAACGTCCTAGATGCAAAACAACTGTTCTTTCAGCACTGCCATGACACTGGGTAAGCACAGCACCAATGCCATAATCTGAAGCATCTGTTGTGACTGTCGTCGGTAAAGAAGGATCAAATAATGCAAGGGCTGGGCTAGCAGTGATAAGACTTTTCACATGGCTGAAATGTTCCTGAGCCTCCTCTGTCCAGCAAAAACCTTCGGAGCAGTGCACGGAGAGGTTCCACCAATGTCGCAAAATTGGGAATGAATTTGATATACCAGCCTGCAAGACTCAAAAAAGAACGTAAGGACTGTGCATCATGAGGAGCTGGTGCTTGTTGTATAGCCAGAACATGATCTGGATTTGGATGCAAGCCTGAAGCTGAAATAACATGGCCAAGAAAAGGTAGCTCAGTTTTCCTGAAGTGGCACTTTTCCTCATTAAGCTTCAAACCACTGCTTTGCAAACGCCGAAGTACAGCTTGAAGTCTTTTCTCATGTACTTCCGGATTCTCACCATAGACAATGATGTCATCTAAATAACATTGCACACCATCCTGACCAGCCAAAATTTGAGACATCATTCTTTGAAAAGCACTTGGTGCTGAGGCAAGACCGTAAGGGACCCGTGTGAAACGATAGAGTCCATCATGGGTAACGAAAGCTGTCAGATCCCTACTATCTTGATGCAAAGTCACTTGGTGGAATGCATTCTGGAGATCTATTGTAGAGAACATAGAAGCCCCACGTAGTTCTGTAAAAACTTCCTCAATATGTGGCAAAGGGTGACTATCTATGACGACAGCTTTGTTTGGCTCTCTTAAATCAACACAAAGTCGAATTCCTCCAGATTTCTTTTGAATGACCACCAGCGGCGATACCCAAGGCGATGACGCCACTTTTTCTATGATCCCTTCAGATTCTAGCCTCTGTAACTCTTGCGAGACTGCATCTCTCACTGCAAATGGCAATCTGCGCAATTTCTGCAATTTCTGTTGTATTGGCCGAACATCTGAACGCACATTTACTTTATGTACAAAACCAGCAGCCACACCCACTGGCTTAGTGAAGTTAACAGTAGTTTGGCCGTCTTCTGCGAAAGATGCAATAGATCCATCCCTTATCTCCAGATGCAAAGCAGTGAAGAGATCCATGCCAAGTAATGGTGTTCTGCCTGGTACAATGTAGAAAGAAGCCTGCGTCTGGTGACGCTCATATCTAACTGTAATGGCAAGGCACCCTAAAACTGGAATGGTCTTTTTCAAATATGTCACCAAACGAACATTAGGCACAGCAAGGGAGAGATCTGCAAAGTGTTGGCGGTACAGGTGCTCTGGGAGGATGGAAACAGCTGAGCCATTGTTCACCAGTAATTCAACATCGACCGATTTCCCACACTCAGTGTACAAAGAAACATTACATGTAAGATTGTGTTTCTGTTTCATCGGCAGTGGCGTTTCAATGCTTAAGACAGTTAACTCAGGTGCAGAAACTTCCTGTACATTGCACGTGGATGCAGAACTGCGACAAACTCTGGCAAAATGCCCAACTTTACCACACTGTCTGCATTTAGACTGTTTGGCTAAGCATTTGGGGTAGTTTGCAAGATGTGAAGTAACTCCGCAACGGAAGCATGTTTTTGCATCCATCATCTTTTTCTGTGATTCATTTGATGGCATCGAATGAGACCTTGTGGACTTACGTGGAGTAGATCTCTGTCTCCACCGCGGTTTTGCACAGTCACGTGAGCCAGTATGCACCACTTTAACCCCCTGAGGTCGGCTATCGCGCCGGCGCGATATGCTCGTTTTTTTCCTTATCAGTGCAAAAAAGAATCAAAATACTAATATTAATTTTTATCTTATATGCTTGTGTTATACATCAATCGATCCTGTTAAGTGTGTATTTTTTTGTGTATACTCATAATAAAAACAAAGTGTTGTGCTTTTCGCCAAATAAAGAAAAATAAACATGATGCGAGTTCTGCCTCCTCTCTGTCAGTGCAGTCCATTCTGAAACGCGTCCGAAAATGAACTGTAACTCAGCGAATACTCAGTCAAACAGGCATACAGACACACAGGCATGAAGCTTGAATTCTCTTCTTTTAAATGAAGTAATTTATAGGCTATAAAAACAAATATTCTCAGTTCATGTACTATGTATGAAAAGAGAGAGATGTCAGTCGTTCTCATCTCAGCTCATTAAGTTGTAATGTGACCCCGCTCACGGAGAGCGCGCTATTCAAACGCAAATGTGAGGCGATCCAGGCAAACCCGTGAACGCCCACAATCAGCTGGATAACACACACCGCGAGTTCACTTTCAGTCTCATGTACTTTACAACGCTGTGAGGAATAATACTATCTTGATAATAATCCTGGAAAATTTACCTCAGAAGTGCTAGAAGTTTCATTTCGAGGAGCAACAGACCCGGCTGAGGAATAGGTCAGTTCAGTTCCCTTTGTTCTAATCGCAATAGTCAGTGTCTGTCTATACACACAAAAAGACTGTTGAAATATGAATCACGTTTCTGAGTGTGAATGAATGATTGAATGTACATATGCGCGCTGTTGTGTAGCTACAACAGCTGGCAAAAATACTGTTTAAAAATGAATCGAGTTTTTGTGTGTGAATGAATGAACAGCTTTTAGCAAACTCTATTGCTTAACTGAGATGAGGAATATATACTGTATATATGTGTTTTGTCAAAAATAAAGTCATCAACTATTGAATTCTTTACTTTGAAATACGTATGATAAAATGTATACTTTAGTTTTGAAAGACGTTGACTAGTTTTGAATAGATTATAAAGTTTTTACTGTACAATGGACTGCCACATCAAATAAGCTTTTATTTGCCAATTTTGCTCATGTTAAATATAGTATAGTAAATAAGTCATCAAATAATACGTTTTGTATACTTTAGTTTTTACAAAGAAAGATTACACTTGAATTGTTGTTGTGATTGTAACCTTTTTAATAAAAAAATATATATATTTACAAGGTAGATGTAAACAAACTATTAAAATGTAAATATAAGCCTTTTCTTTAAATAATTTGTAATGTGTTTTATTAGTGACAAATTTGGGGAGAGGATAAATATTCCAAAACTGTAAATACAGTATGAGAATTAACTGCACAATTACTAGACATGTTTACCTTGGATATTATACAATTTGCAAGCACAATTTGTGGAAAAAAAAAATAAAAAATTGCGATGCTTCCAACTGTGAACCAAGTTGGTAGTGTGTATATATGAAGAGTTCAGATGCAAAAGCCTCTAAATGCCATCTGAAATTTTCTTCTAGAATGATCATTTTTATGAAGCTTGTATATTTAAGTTCAATAATTTATATATATATATATATATATATATATATATTGCTCTTGTATTCTTTCTTGTGGCTATAGGTGACACACCTGAATGAATGGCTCATTAAGTATGCAGGGGCATTGTCTCATCAGGTGTGAACTACTAAATATTCATGATGGTGTTGGATCGTTTACGCCACATCCGCATATTGCCTTTCCAAACTAAAAGTGTTTCACAAAATTTAAATCAATGTATCGTTTTATGTGAATGATTAGGCAGGATGATTTTCACATCATTTTGAAGAAAAAACTCTAGGCGACAAAAGTCTTATTGACACATATTTAGTATGTGATTTGTGGCCTTATTTCAGAAACTTTCATTTTTAGTTTTTTTCAATAACAATGCATAAACATTATTCTCTCAAAAATGAAAACATGTACATACATGTTGCTCACATATTATGGTAGCCCTGTTTGTGCTAAATAGAGTGTAATTACACCTTTGCCATTAATATGTTTATAAGCAACTGAAAAAAGCACAAATGTCAGGGCATGTCAGAACATCTCAAGGACCCCAAAAACACCTCAGGGTTAACTGAAGCTTCAGTGCGCTCCATAGCTTTAGCTTCCGCTACTGCAGACTCAATTTGTCCGGCGATAGTAATTGCCTTTTGAAGCGTGAGGTCCGTTTCCAAAAGTAGACGTTCCCGAATACGTGGAGTGCATGTCTTCTCTACAATCTGATCTCTAATCATGTCATCCGTGAGCGCGGGCCGAAGTCATAGTTCACAAGCAGTTCACGCAGAGCAGCCACATATTGCACGATAGGTTCACCGAGACTCTGAGCGCGCTGGCGAAATTTATTCCTCTCAGCAACCACGTTCACTTTCTGAACAAAAAATGCTCCTAAAGCAGTAAGCGCAGTCTCATAACTATCATTAGCCACAGTGAGTGTATAAAAAATGATCTGTCCCTCCGTACCCAAACAATTAATAAGCAAAGCACGCTTTCTCTTTTCCGGTATGTCCTCTGCCGACAGTGCAGTCACGTAGTTATCAAACATACGAATCCATGAATTAAACGGTATCGTCGGCTCACCCGGAGTTTCCAAAAATGCAGGACAAAAAAGGACTCGCAACACTTGTGGCATTTCTCTTCTACTAGGCAACTGGTACCTTAGTGACACCTACTGTTCATACATGTATTTCTACATACCACGACAGTGGATGCGCTCTCACAACAAATGACGCTTTGAGGAGAGTGGAGGCACAATCCATAGGTGATCCAGCTGATTGCAGTTAATTCAGCAAAGCACAGGTAGATCTGTTCGCTTCCCAGGAATCCTCCCACTGTTCGCTATGGTACTCCACTCGGCAACAACAGAATAATAATAATAATTTGTTACATTTATATATAGCGCTTTTATGGGTACTCAAATCGCTTTACATAGAACGGGGAAATCTCCTCCACCACCACCAATGTGCAGCATCCACCTGGATGATGCGACAACAGCCATATTGCGCCAGAACACCCACCACACACCAGCTTATTGGTGGAGAGGAGACAGAGTGATGAAGCCAATAAGTATATATGGGGATGATTAGGAGGCCATGATGGACAGAGGTCAATGGGAAAATTTGGCCAGGATGCCGGGATTAAACCCCTACTGTTTTTCCAAAAGGACATCCTGGGATTTTTAATGACCACAGAGGGTCAGGACCTCGGTTTAACGTCTAATCCGAAGGACAGTGCTCTTTGACAGTATATTGTCCCATTCACTATACTGGGGCGTTAGGACCCACACAGACCACAGGGTGAGCACCCCCTGTTGGCCTCACTAACACCTCTTCCAGCAGCAACCTAGTTTTCTCAGGAGGTCTCCCATCCAGGTACTAACCAGGCTCAACCCTGCCTAGCTAAAATTTCACCGCTAGGGGTCGCTAACCTCTTACAAAAACAAAGGCCTAGGTTGATGGCTCAGAATTATGGAACTTGTCATGCTGATGAATCTAATAATGTTTATGGTTGAGTGAATACATTGATGTTTTTAACATGACTGTGGTATGAAGCAGGTCGCAATTGCTAATGAGAGACATATATCAGCGCCACACGCGAGTCCTGTGGATATAAAGGACTAAGGACATTTCATTCTACCGAACTACCCGCAAGTGCTGATTAATACTCACACAGGTCAGTTTATTAGACAAATGAAACTTATGAGGTAATGCAGCGCTGTTTCACTTTGTCTACACTATCACACTAAACTACATTTGACTGTGTTGAATGTTATAATGTTATTTCATGTGTTAGTTTGTCTGTATGAGACTAGCAGTAAGCTAGATCAACATTAGAATAACATACTGATCATATTCTAACATTTTTGAGCTATATAACAATGATTCGTTTTATGTACATTTGCTCACCTGTCTAGTTAAGTACATGCAAGAGTGGCGTCTCTGTCTAGTCAAAGTATGTCACAGACTTGGAGCTCTAGGCATCTCGAAAACGCCACGCTGATATTGATCCTCATTTTAAACCTGGGATAACCCGAATTTTGGAATTTTGGGATATTGTAAGTACACAACTGCAGGAAATATATCACACTGTGCAAGTGATTTTTGGGTATTTATTACAAAAATCTTACATATTGTAGCTTTAAGGGGATAGAAGATACAGTTTGTATAGTATAAAAATAATTATGTCAATGGAAATTCATGTAAATAAAACATGGACACTCAACGTGTGCGTGTGTGTGTGTGTGTGTGTGTGTGTGTGTGTGTGTGTGTGTGTGTGTGTGTGTGTGTGTGTTTATCAGAAAACAGCATAATGAATTACTGAAAGGCAGGCAAACATCTGAAAATCCCAGCATACAGTCGCTGACTGACTGACATCATTCCATCCCATGAGGTGGCTATGGTTTCTTGCCATAAGCTTTAAATGTGACATTTAAAGAAACATCAAGCAAATCTCTTGCTTGGTAATATCCTTTGGAAGTTGTTTAGTTGTAATGATGGTTGTAATGATACAATGATGTAATGAAGCAATTAAGCAGAAAAAATCTAAGGTCTATTTGCCTATATTTTACAGTTGAAACAGGATGAGATGATCAACAGGGATGTTTGTTTTTTGACTGTGACGTTATGCTAGACTCAAGGATATCTAAAAGTAGTCTAAACATATCCTGAGTGCAAACATCTCAGGAGTTTCACGAGGAAAGGAAAACTTTAATGTAAGTATTTTTCAAGGAGCTTATATTATAAGGAAAATAGATTGTCTGCTTTCAAATGATTAAAAGTTGAGTCATCTGACCATAACATAGAACATGACAACATCTTGTGATGAATTTGTCTGTAAAATTGTATATAATGGTGTCTACATTTTCTGGCAGAACACTTCTTTACACAAATTTCATATAGCTAGTTCAATCTAGTTGGGTCAGCTAGAGTTCATGGTCATCTGTGACTGCCTGTATGATGATTCATTGTTTTTCCTATAGTAGTGTAAATGTTTGTTTGTTTGCTGGTCTCTCAAGGGAAACAGATCCCTCCCTGAGCTTTTGTAATCTATTGAATCTCCCAAAGAAATTAATTTTAATCAGCCTTCAATGGGTCACCGAGCCACATGGGTCACCGAGTCCTTAAAGATTTGGATGCAAACCTTAGAAACTGTTCTCTGCATTTTTTCAATGGCAGTAGACTTCAGAAATCGGGACAGAAGAACGTCATGATTTATCAAAAAGAGTTCAGCTGGCTAAACAAACAACTTTCAAAATACACATTGAGATTTTTTTATACAGTTTATACCAATTTTAATGACCTACTGTACTCATCAGGGGGATTCTGTGCATGTAAATGCATACATCTGCTAAATGTGTGAATGTGTAACAAATCATGATTACTCATAATGATACAAAAAGGTCCATCCTTCATTCAATATAAAACATAGTCATCTAAAAGAGATGTACTGAATGTTTGGATAATTTCCAGTCTAATTTTGTGCAATTTGATTATAATATATGTCTATTTCATCCCCTTTCAGATAAACGTATTAGGTGACATTTTAGGCAATGCATATATCACCTTTTGTTAATAAAATTCAATAAGAAACACAACAGTGGCATTTCTCTCTATTACCATTTTGCTGAAAGGTTTGCCTTTGTGTAAAGTGAATCTAATATTTTTCAGTCCTACTTTATATTGTGCAAATGTGCAAAAGTCACAAGATCTATATACCATGTAGAAACTGACACTGAAATAATCTCTGTAAAGCAATACAATGTCGATACCCTGTTCACTATAAAAGTTGATGCCCGGATATCTTCTCTCAGTCATGACATGTTCTGCTGCCAATGCAGTGTATCGACAAGAAACACAATTTCTATGAAGAGCAATGAGCCACCCCCTCATACGTTTTGGTTAAGCAACAATCTGCGAAAAATTATTATTGTAACTGTATTCACTGCTTAAAATGCTACTTGGTGAACCATCAAACCTTAACCCTTATTCCTGCTTATAACATGGAATAATTGTACCAGCAATTAGACTTGGGAATAAAAAGGGAAAACAGTTCTCTAACACCTTGTTTTATGTCATCATGTTTCTCATCTTTTTGTTTATCCCAACGACTGACTCATAAAGTCTGCTCTTTGTTTTTCTGTTTATATCCTGTGTTTCAGCATAACTTAGGTATTTTTTTGTAATAAATCAAAACCTTTTTACCCTGCTCCAGGTTTTATTTTATTTTATGTAAAGTGACTTTTTTCTTATTACAACTTTATACCCATTGCAATTGTATATCTATAAAATGTGACTTTATATCTCACAATTGTGACTATTTGTAGTAATTGTGACTATCATCACAATTATGGTGTATGGTGATGTTGTTTGTCATGATTGTGAATATTTCTTTTAACTGTGACTAGATATCACATTTGTGACTTGTGTTGTGTCTCTCAGTTGTTACAATATATATTTATTTATTTATTAATGTCACAATGTGGCTTTATTTCTTATTTTAAAGTTTGTCAGAATTACCTTTTATCCTGAGGTGGAAACTCCCATTATATTTAGAGAATAAAATAAAGATAAAAAATATGTTGCACAGAGAAAAAGTACAGATCTTAAGTTCCCTTTCATTGTGTAACACAGACTCAGGCTGAGTCGGATCCATGTGCAGTTTATTTAAATAGCGCAAGCTCAGTGTACAAACAGGCATGGGTCGAAAAAACCAGGGCGAACAACAATATCAGAGACAGGACATCAAACGTGGTCAAAACAGGCAGTGGTACAGGGCAGGCAGCTAACGTCAGAAGTGAGAGTCCAAGTAAACAGAGATCAAGGGCAGGCAGAGAAGAGTCGTAAATGGTAATCCAAGGCAGGGTCAAAACCATAGACTGTAAAAAATATGGACAAAGCGTCTGTGACGTCACCCATAGACTTTCTGAAGAACGAGTTTGAAGCCGTTTATGGGAGGTATGGGCGGCGCCATCTTGGAAAATCTCGGAAATCCTAACCCCGCCCACCTTCTGGCCAATCCATATAGGCCTATGGGTAAAAGGGCGGGCTTTGTGTGAGACTGGAACAATGTCATTTTCGCGTGAAGAAAGCAACATAAACAACAATGGATGACATACAGCAGATCTTGTTCTTGCTTCTCGGCGTGTTTGTCACAAAAAGCCAAGCGCCGACATTAGACGTTTCTCGATAGCAAGTACGCAAAGTTCGGACTTGAAGGGTTGGTAGGATTTTTCTAAAAAAAAAAACATTCCAAATTTGTTTAAACGGTCTTTATATACCAATACATAATTAAAATGTAAGTACTCTGAAAAAGAGAAAAATCCTACCTACCCTACCTTTAATTGTCAAGTCCGATTTAGGAGAATGACTCCCGAGGACGCGAGTCCGGTTATTCTGCGTCACTCCGCTCACTCTGCTCCAGTTATCTCTGTATGTATATTTTAGGCAACAATAAAACGAAATGTTATAAAACACCACACTTAGGGTTGCCAATTGTCCCGAATTAGCCGGGCCGTCCCGAATTTTGGGTCTAATTTATTTGTCCCGATTAAATAGACTGCTACGCTGATCTAACCACTGCTGATACAACAGCAACACGACACTTGAGAATGATCACGAGACCGCATCATCCATTCACAGCCCACACTCACGCGCATCAGACCATACTAATATCAAATTATTGTTTGATTTGCGAACAGAATCCTCTGCTGTCTGGTCGCTCCCGGTTCGATCCGGAGATTCCGGACTCGCGCTAACAGCAAATCCCTTTAACTGTCCGGCCGGGTTTTGATTTCGGCAAATCAGTTTGGTGAATTCAAACAACGTGATTATTGTTCATGAGTCCAACATCCAGCCACGCAAGAAAACACGAAATCTTCTTGAGGGAAAAGTATGCTATTACTTTCTTTAATTTCTTTAAAATGTAGTGTATACTGTTACAAAAGCTTTCTATTTTTAGATAAATTCAGATAAATTCTATTATTTTGAGCTATGGTTTGTGGTTAATGTGACTTTTTTTGTGTGACCCTAAAATTCGTTTTAGAATTAAATTGTACATAAATAGGTTAAGCTCAAGATGGCTCCCTGAATAGAGCTGGTAAGTCCCGCCCCTTTCGTAAAACCCCGCTGGACCTCAAAGTTGAAAAACCGTCAATGCAAGTGAATGGGAGAAAATTATTTTCTGATCCCGTTTGAATTGTGCCATGAATTGAACATATGTTGTCTGTAAATTTTTTATATAACTTTTCATGTTACGAGTTTGACAGTATGGTATGATTCTTCGGCTAGCAGTTGTGGAAAAGACATAACGAGAAATGTCGCCTATGTGACGTCACCCCATAAAGTTGACTTACCCGTGGTTTTCGCCAACCTCAACGATTTTGTCCTCTCCCTGAAAGAAGGAGGTGAAGTGCACCAAAGACACAGCCATGTTTAGCGGGATCCGTGAGCTAGTGTCCGTGTGCCAGTGGTGTTGACGTTTCAAACGCGTCGAGAGTTGTAGTCCACAAAGTGCTCTCACACAAAGTCTAACCGTATCAAACTTCTACCCGCTAAATTGTAGCATTCTTATGCTGGGTACACACCAAAAGATAATCGGGCTTATTTTGGGCCGATTTCCCCCCTTCCGACAATCCTAGCTATGTCCCGATTATCTTGATGGTTCAACAGATTATCTTATCAGATTTTCCCTTGGTGTGAGGTGTGTTAAGAGTGTCCAAACCTGCTCGGAAGAACGTCGGAGCCGCCCCGATCGCGAATCATAAATATTCAACATGTTTAATATTTACGATCAGAAATCCTGATGTGTGGGGGGGACCCCGAGGACAAACGCGCGCACGCTCTGGAGATTATCACGTGAAAGTAAACTATATCCAATCAGGATATAGGAGATGATGGAAGACACGGTCATTCTCTCTCACGCACACACACACACACACACACACATGCAGGAAGCTGAGTGTTACAAGGGTTCAGTGAGGTTCTATAGAGGGATTAAATAACTTTTTCTAAAGAGACAATAATTCCAATAAAGAATAAATAAAGACAATAAAGAATGAATATATTTCTGTATAAAAGGCTATATATAATGGTGGGTACAATGTTTTTTTTTTTTTTTTTTTTGTGAATTTTCTGTGAAAATCATTCCAAACACAATCATCATAATCTCTTGCTGCATATCATCCGCCATGCTTATTCTGAAGTCTCGCGAGATTTTGCGAGATTTCCTGTGTTCACAGTCGAGAATCTGGTTGAAAATCTGTTTGTGTGTGGTGTGCTGTCTTATGTCACATCATGGCACACCACACACTATAGGAGCAAAACGCTTAAATCTAGGATTTTTTGTCCTCATGTTTGTGGTCTATCACATTTTGAAAATCTTATAAGATGTAAAAAATCTTTTGGTGTGTACCCAGCATTACACGAAAAGTTATATAAAAAATTCACAGACAACATATGTTCACATTCATGGCACAATTCAAACGGGACCAGAAAATAATTATTTTCTCCCATTCACTTGCATTGACGGTTTTTCAACTTTGAGGTCCAGCGGGGTTTTGCGGAAGGGGCGGGACTTACCAGCTCTATAGGGAAAGAGAAGTTGCGTTGCCCTGCAATACTTCCTGCTTGCCTGTGATCGACTTGCTTCGACCTATCAGAAGCTGACAATGTTTGGTTTGTATCATTTGTATGATTATTTGTTGCCATTTGAATTCAGAGGCCCATGTCTTATAGCAGAACGTGACTTCACCAAGTTCAGCATTTTCCTGGATAAACATCTTTGTTGATCCTGGAACAACATTCCAATCAACCACTCAGATTTTCAGTTCAGGCTTTCAACCAGATTAGGTGCTTATCTTTTCCACAATTTTCCTCAAAATTTTAGGGATAACTTATGGTTAGGGTTAGGTTTAGCATAAAATCTTTGGACAGGATTGTTGTTCCAGGATCAACAAAATTTGCTGACCCAGGAACACTTCTAACTCTGCAAAATCAGGATGTGCGTCTTACTACACAGTGTCTTCAGTTTCCCATTTACATCTAATTTACTATTAAATCATGCTAGACTTTTGAGATTTGTGACCTTTTGGTCTGTTTTGCATTTCTTTCAGATACGTGATGTCAGTCACTCCACTTATTATAAGCGCTATAGATAGACTCATTAATGGACCTCTGGATCAGCTCAAATGTCACACTTCTTATAATATGAGATCATTGTCATATTGTGCCTTTTTCAGAGGCCGATGAGTCATGGCCCTGAGGAATCTTAAGAGCTTAGTTTCATCTGCAGAAACCCTGTCTTTAATGTGCAGTACGCATCTGTAAAATATAAAAAATATTGGATCTTAAAGTGAGAGCTTTTTTAATATGTTGCAATGAATAGATGTGGATGGGTAGATATTCAAATAAACATCTTTTGATACAGAGGTCCTGTTGGAAACCTTACTGCCCAAGTGATGGTGTGACTCTGGTGTAGTTACTACATATGTATGGATGTACTGTACTGATGTCTGGATGTCAGACAGTGGGAAGACATGTAACAAGGTTAATCAATGCATTATGAATTTACAGGCCTTCAGCAAAAAAGTTTAGCCTTAAATATTGAAATAATTGCCAGAGCATGACTAAACAGACAGGGTCATGGTGAGCATAAATCCATGCATTAAAATATTTGGTATTCAAGTGGTTGGACAAGGTCAGAAATCTTGAGTTGGAATACATCATTCCTTGTATGCAGAATATCAAGAGTCTTTAAATTGTACAGTTTAAGGAAGAAGCAACTTCAATATCTAATTTGTTTGTAATCTCCCTAATAATTGTGCACTAACTAACTAACAAAAATAAATAATACAGTGCCCCTGCTAGTAACAGTAGTAGTATAACATAATCTGAATCTGATCACTGAAGTCAGTACAAAATACACCATTCACACTCACTGAGTATTATTGTCCATTTCAGGTGGTCTGATCATGTGGACAGAGTATTCAAGCCCAAAACAATTTCTGATCACCACTATAGGAGATGAAATGCATGGGATGGGCCTGATGTTTCTTGCAAACTTTCTGCATCCTCAGACCAAACTGAATGACCACCTAGTGACCTGTCAATCTTCCAGCCATCCACATTCACGGGTGCAAAAGCTATTGTAGTTTCAAACATGGCCGTAGCCAGCTATGAGGTCACCGAGGTCCGGACCTCGGTCATTTTTTTATATTCAAAAATAAAATTTCAAGCTCTCTGAATGATTAATTAGCCGTTTAAACCGCGTCATATGTGTGTTTGCAATTTATGTCGCTGCGAGAAGGTAGATCAGTGAACGGGGCTTGAGAGCGTGTTGTGAGCATAGACTGTAAAAAATGCGGCAGAGCGCTTTATGTCACTTTATTATAATTTATAAATAAAGCGCAAAAGAAACTACAAGCATGATGCAACAGCATCGTAGTTGATGTCAATTTGAAAGTCATGAAATGACCAAAAAGTGCCAATAAACTTTTTTTTCTTTTACATTTCCGATAATGGCGCGTATAATTTGCACTAAGTGCCTGTCTTTTTAGCAAAAAAGGCACCCACAACTAAATAGCTACAGTTGCACGGGTCGTTGGGCGTGCGTGAGGTGCTTGAAACTAAGTAGCTTTTGACGCGTTCGACTCGAGTTCGAATCCGCCTTTTGCCGAACTCGCTCTTCTCCCTCTTCTCCCTTTTCCCAATACACATGAGATGTAAAATGTATAGCCTAACATAAAGGTCTCTAGCGTTATATTTTGCCAACGAACTAATATCGAAACCGTGATATGGTTTTGTGCTTTATAAAACAGCACAAGACTTTAAGTATCCTATATAGTCATTATGTTTGTGCTGCGTGATTTAAAGAAAAGTGCGCACTTTGCTCACGCGATCAAAGGGTTTATTTCTTGCAAGTGAAGACATTAGGACAAAAGTATTGTAATTTTCCTATAGTGTAATGTAAAATATACTTTTGAAATATTCATTTTCATTTATTAGGCTATATGGATTTTATGTCATAGGAATAATTATAGAAATCATTATTATATTATTATACTAATTGTTTGGCATACTAAAACACCAGTTATAATGTAATGTAGACTGAAACTCCATATCATAACTAAAAAATATGTTTGAGCCCCCTTTAATGTCCAGGTACAAGTCAATGTTTTTTATTTGTGCACAGTTCATGGGTTGAAGCCCGTTGAAGCTCTTAATTTTGAGCTCTCAAAGAGCACCAGATTGATGCATTTAACCTTAAAATGTACAAAATTTTCTTGCGGGGGAGCATGCCCCCGAACCCCCCTAGAGGGACAGAGGTTTACCCAACATAGTTTTACAAAATCCTATATGGGAAAGATCTATCATTTATGAACTTTACTCCAGCATAGTACAACAAAGTTCCTTTTAAGTCAGTAAACTAAAACTCTTAATGCAAAATTAAAATGTCCTTGGACAAACTATACATTAGGCCTGCCTAAGGGGGGGCCTACAAGACATTGATTGTCTTTAGGGTATATTAGTATAAAGAGTATAAATTAGTACCTAAATAGTAGTACCTTGTAAGTACCTTGTGAAAGGGTACCGCCCCAGTGACAGCTTTTGTACTTTTTTTTCTGAGATGCATAAAAACAGGAATTTTTCACTTTTAAAATGAGCCCTGAGCAGCTTTCAAAAAAGAAAAAGGCTATTGTCACACAAGGAAGTTGCCACAAAGGCTATAAGATTGAATTACACACATATACATATATATATATATATATATATATATTCCTAGAGGTGGTTTTTCATGTTGATTTCAAATGCACAGATCTAAATAAATATATATATATATATATATATATATATATATATATATATATATATATATATATATATATATATATATATATATATATATATATATATATATATATATATATATATATGAAGAGTTCAGATGCAAAAGCCTCTAAATGCCATCTGAAATTTTCATATAGAATGATAATTTTTATCAAGCTCGTATATTTAAGTTCAGTAATTTCACTTAAATCATAATTAATAGGTAATCTTCATTGCCATTTAAGTGAAATTATTGAATTTAAATATACGAGCTTGATAAAAATGATCATTTTATAAGAAAATTTCAGATGGCATTTAGAGGCTTTTGCATCTGAACTCTTCATATATATCCCCCAGGTTTTCTAAGGTTTTCTAGTGTGGTTTTATTATATTCACTTTCTTCACCAAGCTATATAGCAAACATATTGTATTGTTTTAATGTAAGGAGGACAGAATAGTGAATTCTGTCCTCCTTACATTAAAACAATACAACATGTTTGCTATATAGCTTATATATATATATATATATATATATATATATATATATATATATATATATATATATATATATATATATATATATATATACATATATATAAGGTTAACACTTTATGTTACAGTGTCATTGTTACATTATGTTACATGTAGTTACTATAGGAATAACTATAAATTATGCATAATAACATGCAACTAATCCTAAACCAAACCAAACCAAACCCTAATCCTAACTCTATAGTAATGTAGTTACATGTAGTTAACATTACTCAGTAATGTAACTGTAACTATGAAACCTTAAATAAAGTGTAGCCAAAAATTGTGTACAATTAATTCATTATAATCTGCGCTGTCCTTTGGACATTGTTTAATATTTTTGTACGTTACCATTAAAATTTTGCTCTTTAAAAATTTAATAGCCTATTTTAATATTCAAATAGGCCTATTAAACCCAGAGTCTAGCTAACACATACAGTATAACAGAAGTGTCTATTTATGTCTATTTAGGCCTGTGCAAATAGTCCGCCGTGTACAACATGGAAATGTAATGCACTAGGCTATTTATGATGATCATAGGCTAGCTACTATGGAGTGTCGACGTCACTCTCAAGGCTTCTTCCACACACAAATGCGCACTCACTCTCTACAAGTGCTCTGAAGAGGTGGCAAACTCGAGATGTGAGCTCCTCGCCGTTTAACGCATTAGCAGCAGGAAAAACAAGGATGTCTCTGGGTCGCTTTTTATGTGCCTTGCTGTTTATTTTACTCAGCATTTAAAGATAAGATTAACTTCCTTTTTTCGACTTTTGACTGCTTGTATGTAGATAACCAGAATCTGCTTTACATTTAGCAGTGGCATTAGTTGCAGACTTGAATTTATAACACGTTGCGACAGCATCATATCCTCCGAAATGACCAACATGAAGCTTAACATACATGCTTAACCTACATAGCCTATTTGTTTGTGATGGACTGGGAGGCTTTTTATGTGGGCTGCTGAGCCCAGCAAGTTTATTCTCGCGCTGTGTGAGGATTTGACCACAGTAGCCTATTAGATGAAGCATGAACTGCGATTCTTCACAGAACTTCTCGTGAATGGCATGGTCCACGCTCAGGTGTGGGGAAGCTCCGAAAGAATTTCCTCCATGCATCAAACATGCAATAAAAGTGATATCAGCTGAACTGAGTAAAGCAAAGATGTTTTCTGAAGAAGCTAATTTCAGTTACACTTCGAACGGCACGGATGATGATGACACGCTGTCCGCGCTAGATCAAGATTGGAGCGACACTCCTGCTGAGAAACTGTCACGGACGGGACACAATGTGGTCGCTGTTATTTTGGGATCTATTCTGGTATTCGGGATCCTAAACAATTTAATCGTCCTCGTTCTGTTTTGTAAATTCAAGACCCTGCGGACTCCTGTGAACATGCTTCTGCTCAACATCAGTGTGAGTGACATGCTAGTGTGTCTGTTCGGCACCACGCTCAGCTTCGCGGCCAGTGTTCGCGGCCGGTGGCTGGTGGGGAGACACGGGTGCATGTGGTACGGATTTGTCAACTCATGCTTTGGTGAGTAAGAAACAATCAAAAAGTTCGAAATTTAAAAGATTCATTCAAAAACCAATTCATTAAGGAACTAAACGCCACTAATGTGTGTTGACTGTGGTCAACAGTTGCTTTTGCTTGCTTGCTTGCTTGATATACGTTGAGCAAAAATAGTTACACGGTTTAGAGCTGCATGATTCTGGATAAATTGAAAATGATTTTTTTTTTTTTTTTTTGCTTAAAAAAGAGATCAATATTCTCTCAAAATTCTAAAGAAAATGTTGTCAGTCATTCCTCTAGAAAACCTGAATGTAAAGCTACTAAACAAAACATGTCATTTACCAAAGGTTCTGAGAAAATGTTATTTTTCAGTCCAAGTAAATATCTTTTGAAATATTTAAGGAATTAGGGAATTTTATAATTCTAGGAATTTATTTAAATGAAATATTTTATTAAAAGTTTAAATAAAATATTTAGCTTCCTATTAAGTTAGTTTGCCAAGACTAAAGAGAATCAGGAATTAAAACTTCCCTGATGTGCAAATAATTTTTGAACAAATTGATTAAATCAATGACTCACTCTTAAAGACAGCTGTTTTGTTCCTGAATGAATTAGCATTTTTGAATGAATTGGTTGAATGAGTGATTCAATGACACACTCACGGTGACAATCATTTGTCGCTATGTACTGTTTAAATCGAGATTGTGATATCGAGAATTCAACGTAGCCTACATGCATTTTAGTTAGCCTACATTTTTTGCTGTTTGTAAAAAGGCAGCTTAGTATTAGCTAACAATATTAGCCTAATTCTTTCTGTGTTATGTGGAAAAAAAAGGGAAAAAAAGAAAATACAAATTTCAAGTGATACAGGAGAGGGTAGATAATGATTTTTTTAATTTAAAGCAAATCATTTTCAGAAAATGCAACTCTATTTGAGCGACCAAGAACTTTTTGAACCAAGTGATGCAATTTCCAAAAAATGATAATAAATAAATAAAATCATGTAGCCTATCCTTGAAAATTAGACATGATTATAATACAAGTGGAAAAATAAAATATGTTGGCTGAACTCACACATTCACATGTCTAAATTTGTTTAGACATTAAACACTTTTACTCAGACTTGGTAAACATGTCAACTCAAATTTAGACATGTGAATGTGTGAATTCAGCCAACACAATTTATTTTTCCAATTTTATTTACTGCAATTGTGTCTAATTTTTAGAGATAGTCTACATTATTTTATTTATTTATGTATTATAATTATTTGGATATTGCATCACTTGGTTCAAAAGTTCTTACTCAGTTTGAATGGGTATGATGCTTCAGTAGTGCAAATTGCACCCATAAATAAGAATATGATTTAGGATGATGCTAGTCAAATAATATGATCTTCCATAACATCTCTGCCTTTTTCTATTGCATTTGTGCTATAATGTAATTTCTTCAATGTTGTTGCTTTATTGTTCTGATCCGCACAGGAAAATGAGATGATTGTGTTTAACAAATGTATAACAAATGTCAGTGAGGGTGCAAGAAGTGAAGTAATGTTATTAGTTCAGCTGACTGTTATGGATGACATACAACACTGCACAGAATAAATGCAAAAGCAGTTTAAGTTCCCAGTTTCAATAAGAGTGTTGAGTCGTAAACCTGGGGTCAGGTGTTGATTATTTGTGACATTGTATTAGTCTGGTCACTGTAGGGGTGAGCCGGAAAGATCAAATTCTGAAAAGATGCAAAAAAAAAAAAATACAGTTTTGTTAGGAGGTGATAATAACTTGAACTGTGGGTTTGAATATAGCTCATATCATAACCTGTCTCTGTTATAAATGTTTACTTAGCTATCTAAACATTCCAAATTTCCAATATACTTCTATTGTTTTTTATGCTAACCTTAACTCATTCCCTATCAGAATTTTTGTTTAAAAAACAATCACAAAAAACCTGTTGTACTCAGTCTACTGCCTTCTGTTGTCTGATTAATAGTTTATACTTCTTTAGCAAGAAAAGTGCCTTTTAGAATAATTCCAAAAAATGTTCCCCTTCGCAGGTCGTACACATGCCTTTTTGCTGTGGAATCCTTACTGATTAAGAATAACTTTTATATTCTTAGACAGTGATATTTCAAGATGAACTCTGTCCTGGACTGAAGCAATTTATGTTTATCAATATAACACTTTTTTTTAGAAAAATCATATTAAAATGTGATGCATTGCATTTTCTTTTGCCCCCACAAAAACTACAGAGCTTTGGTCATAAAACTAAGATTTTTATTTCATCTTATCTTACTACATATTATTGGATCTAGATTGACAACTGATATATCTATGCATTTTATGTAAGTAATCTGCTATAGCCTATAGCCTGTTATACAGATCTCATTGATTTACATTACAAACTATCAGAACTTCATATGTTTTGGTCATAGAAATATTAGCCACTGCGCCAAATTGGATATTTTTACTCAGTTGGTACCTCTGAATAAAAGGTTTTTTTTTTTTTTTCTCCTTGAGTATGAGCTCCATATTCTCTTATATCACACTATATGAGCCATAAAAGCCTGATGTAAAAACTATTTTTTTTATGAAGACTTTCTATAAATAATGATTTTTATACTGTACAAACTATATTCTATCCACTAACCCTAAACCTACCATCACAGAAAATCTGCATTTTTACATTTTCAAAAAACATCGCTAATGACTCTGGTCCCCATGAGGATAAACCTTTTTCCTCATGGGGGCCAAAAAATGTCCCCTCAAGGGACATTTATATTAAGTTTTATATTAAATATGTCAGTAAAGCTTTGTTATTGATTTATATATATATATATATATATATATATATATATATATATATTTTTTTTTTTTTTTTTTTTTTAAAGCCATCGTTGAACCTCCCTGTGTAAATCAGACTGTAATCGTTGAAAAGTATTTTTAAAGTTTCACATGCATAAGTGATGCCATTTAAATTATGTAGTGACTAATACATTCTCAGTTATTTTCAGGGAGTTCATCCCTGGAGTGCTATAAATGTTAGGTGAAAAATATACTACGTTTAATTTCATCACAGTCCCCTGGAAGTTGGACAAGAAAGTTAAGTTTTAAAGCATGGGGAAGCAGCTGCTGAGGTGTAGTTGTGGAACACAAGACTGCAGATGGAAATAAATTAGCAGGCAAATAACTTTGTAACATTTTTGTAAACACACAGTGGGGTTGTGTTGTGCCACTGTCCCCTCTTTTCCTTCCAAGTTGACCCCAAAAAGGTTTTTTATAAATGTCAAGATGTTTCTCACTATATAACATGCGCTTGCACAGTGTTTTTCTCGTAATCTGTCTTAATTCACAGGTGATGCTGTCCATGTCTTACATGTATTTAATAATTAATACATTTCCCCCATGTTGCATTATGTGCAGCATGTCCTCTGTCATGTGGAAGTAATGAAATACAACATTAGAGATCATCAGGCAGAAAAGACTACCACAGTGAGTGACAGACGCATACTTAGAAGACGCATTTCTTTGTCCCACTTTATATTAATGTCTTTACTATGCACTAACATTTAAATGAATAATTTGGCAACAAATATTTCTGAAGTAAACAGATTTAACTAATAGATCTACCAATCCCTATGTAAAAATAAAATAGGGTTGCTGGCATCTTTCTAAAGTCATTTTTATCCTCCCTGTAATTTTTACCCCCCCTCCAATTCTCAGGTGAAAATTTTAATTTTGACCCCTTCCACAAAATAATGGATTACTCAGTCAATATACGTTAATTACATTTAATAAATTGGTTTTCATCGCTATTTATAGTCTTTTTCCAGAAAAAATATATTAACATAATAAAAGATTTGAGCTGAGGAAGTGTCTGAAATTTGGTTGATTTGACATGGAATGACCCTTGGTAATATACCATATGTAAACAGCCCCTTAAAGGTACAAAGATAACTGGTATATTGTCATTCTTACAGTATATTACGATAGCTCATTAGTATGTGTGAGAGACCCGGTTAGAGAGCTGCATACAGTGTATCCATGTTAATCTCAAATTGTGCTTATTTCTTGTCTTCACTCAAGCATGTTGGGACTAAATCCTTATGAGCAGAGTATCCTCTTAAGCGCAGATAAACATGATTAAACAGCTTTGAAGATTAGAACATGCTGTCCTGTTAGAAGAGAGGCCCGAGAAGTGATTTGAGAACATTAGGGAATAGATTGCATAACTCACCTCTTCCCAAAGCCAAGACTGAGGAACTTCAGATCTAAGGCCAAGAAGAAGCTCAGGATCGGCCCTTGTGACAAAAGCATTTATGAATAAGTGAATCTACCTGTCTCTACCTTTTTGATTAGAAATTGATTCAATCAGGTGATTAATGCTGTTAGAATATTTCCTCACCAGAATTATAATAATGATAATTACAGTCTCTCATTTTCAATAGATGACATTATGTATTATCATGACACCCACATGGTTTCCATTTCTGATCAGTCTCTCTTATTATAACTATAATGGGCAGGGTATCAGTTTTGATTTTCCAGGCCTTTGGAATTACTTGAATGTTCCCGTCACAATGAGAAATTGGTCAAATTCTTTGTCCAGACCTATTCACCTTATTTTTCAATGTGGAAGCCATTTCCTGTGAATGAGCACAATTTCCGATTCATTAGCCACTATAGGTAAATAACAACAAGTCCAGTAAACATAAAACTGTATGCGATCAAATCCAGCGATTGTGAATTATTTTTTTAAAATAATATGATAGCAAATACCCGTTTGCAACATCAAGCAGCATAATAGACAGTATTATGGAAGTGTCTGACACTGGAGCCTTGCACATTCAAGTAAAAACAGCCGTGTCTGCTCTTACGTTTAATATAAAGTGCTTACTGTGTAGTTGTAGATTGAGATCTGGCCACAAAGTTACTTGCGTTTCGTGCTTGATACTTGCGTTTCAGATCGTTAAAATAGGGCCCAATGTGTATATCAAAAAACTAAGAAAACGTGTCTCCTCAAAAAAAATTTCTACCCCTGTGTTTCAGTCTTGGTCTGTCAGTCATTGTCTTTACACATTTTTGTTAGGCTGTTGTGTCAGCTGTTTCCTCGTTGGATTATTCTCGTCTTCCTTGTTGGATTTATGTTTTTTTTTCTTTTTTACGTGTGGACCATTGTCATCAGCTTTCCCTGTTTGAATTATCTTTCTTTGTGTGTGTGTTTTTTTTTTTTTTTTTTTTTTGATAAATACTGCTTGTGATTAGATCCTCGTCTCTCCTTTTCCCTGTTCACGGTGACAGAAACAAACTGAGGGAAAACAACTCCAAATTTCTTTCAAAGTGAGCAGGGGGCTATATCATGATGGTGGTTGAACAAACTCAGGGTTACAGGATTAGTTTTGAGTTGACAAAACGTACTCGGTTACTAACGTAACCTCGGTTCTCTCTAGAAGAGGGAACGAGTACTGCGTAAGTATCTTACGCTAGAGGAAAATCCCTTTTCCGCGAGATACTGAAGCCCAAAAATTATCCTTAATTTTGTATTATTGTAAAACGCGTTGTGGCAGCATACAGACATAGGCAAGACGGCTCGCGTGCCTATTGGCTGTCCTGCCGCAACTGCAGCATTCTATCGAGCGAGGCTAAGCGTGACGTCAGAACCAATGAGGGTGCTTTGCGCACGCTGCGTCACATCCCGCCGAAATGGTCGAAAATATAGCATGGTCTTCCACATATAGCAGCGTCCCTCAGGCGCAAATTACATCATACAGACAGGGCGGAGTTTGGCCTGAACTGATGGAAAATTGTGGGTCTTATTCATTTTGCCCCTCCTTGAACTGCCACCTTACCGTGGTGGAGGGGTTTGAGTACCCGAATGAACCTAGGAGCTATGTTGTCTGGGGCTATATGCCCCTGGTAGGGTCTCCCAAGGCAAACAGGTCCTAGGCGACGGGTCAGACTAAGAGCGGTTCAAAACCCCCTATGATGCCCAAAAAAAGGAGGACCGTGACGTCGCCCGGTATGGCGCAGCCGGGGCCCCACCCTGGAGCCAGGCCCGGGGTTGGGGCTCGTATGCGAGCGCCTGGTGGTCGGGCCTCCCCCCATGGGGTCCGGCCGGGCTCAGGAGTGACGTGGGGCCACCCTCCCGTGGACCCACCACCTGCAGGAGGGACCGTAAGGGGCCGGTGCTAAGTGGATCGGGCGGCAGTCGAAGGCGGGAGCCTAGACAACCCGATCCCTGGACGTGGAATCTAGCTCTAGGGACATGGAATGTCACCTCTCTGGCGGGGAAGGAGCCTGAGCTTGTGCGTGAGGTTCAGAGATTCCGACTAGAGATAGTTGGGATCACCTCCACGCACGGCTTGGGCTCTGGAACCACACTCCTCGAGAGAGGATGGACTCTTCACCACTCTGGAGTTGCCCATGGTGAGAGGCGGCGGGCTGGTGTGGGTTTGCTTATAGCTCCCCAGCTCAGCCGCCATGTGTTGGAGTTCACCCCGGTGAACGAGAGGGTCGCTTCCCTACGCCTTCGGGTCGGGGATAGGTCTCTCACTGTCGTTTGTGCTTACGGGCCGAACGGCAGTGCAGAGTACCCGGCCTTCTTGGAGTCTCTGGGAGGGGTGCTGGAAAGTGCTCCGACTGGGGACTCCATCGTTTTACTGGGGGACTTCAACGCCCACGTGGGCAGCGACAGTGACACCTGGAGGGGCGTGATTGGGAGGAACGGCCCCCCTGATCTGAACCCGAGTGGTGTTCTGTTATTGGACTTCTGTGCTAGTTACAGCTTGTCCATAACGAACACCATGTTCAAGCATAAGGGTGTCCATCAGTGCACATGGCACCAGGACACCCTAGGCCGGAGGTCGATGATCGACTTTGTGGTCGTTTCATCCGACCTCCGGCCGTATGTCTTGGACACTCGGGCGAAGAGAGGGGCGGAGCTGTCAACTGATCACCACCTGGTGGTGAGTTGGATCCGATGGTGGGGGAGGAAGCTGGACAGACTCGGCAGACCCAAACGTACTGTGAGGGTCTGTTGGGAACGTTTGGCCGAATCTCCGGTCAGAGAGATCTTCAACTCCCACCTCCGGCAGAGCTTCGACCAGATCCCGAGGGAGTCTGGAGATATTGAGTCCGAGTGGACCATGTTCTCCACCTCCATTGTCAACGCGGCCACTCGGAGCTGTGGCCGTAAGGTCTCCGGTGCCTGTCGAGGCGGCAATCCCCGAACCCGGTGGTGGACACCGGAAGTAAGGGATGCCGTCAAGCTGAAGAAGGAGTCCTATCGGGCCTGGCTGGCTTGTGGGACTCCTGAGGCAGCTGATGGGTACCGACGGGCCAAGCGGACTGCAGCCCGGGTGGTTGTGGAGGCAAAAACTCGGGCCTGGGAGGAGTTCGGTGAGGCCATGGAGAAGGACTATCGGTCGGCCTCGAAGAGATTCTGGCAAACCGTCCGGCGCCTCAGGAGGGGGAAGCAGTGCCCTACCAACGCTGTTTACAGTGGAGGTGGGCAGCTGTTGACCTCGACTGGGGATATCACCAGACGGTGGAAGGAATACTTCGAGGATCTCCTCAATCCCGCCGTCACGTCTTCCATTGAGGAAGCAGAGGCTGAGGGCTCGGAGGCGGACTCATCCATCACCCAAGCTGAAGTCACCGAGGTAGTCAAGAAACTCCTCGGTGGCAAGGCACCGGGGGTGGATGAGATCCGCCCTGAGTACCTCAAGTCTCTGGATGTTGTGGGGCTGTCTTGGCTGACACGCCTCTGCAACATCGCGTGGCGGTTGGGGACAGTACCTTTGGACTGGCAGACTGGGGTGGTGGTCCCTCTTTTCAAGAAGGGGGATCGGAGGGTGTGCTCAAACTATAGGGGGATCACACTTCTCAGCCTCCCTGGGAAAGTCTATGCCAGGGTACTGGAGAGGAGAATCCGGCCGATAGTAGAACCTCGGATTCAGGAGGAACAGTGTGGTTTTCGTCCCGGTCGTGGAACACTGGACCAGCTCTATACCCTCTACAGGGTGCTGGAGGGCTCATGGGAGTTTGCCCAACCAATCTACATGTGCTTTGTGGATTTGGAGAAGGCATTCGACTGTGTCCCTCGCGGCGGCCTGTGGAGGGTGCTCCGGGAGTATGGGGTCCGGGGCCCTTTGCTAAGGGCTATCCGGTCCCTGTACGACCGGAGCAGGAGCTTGGTTCGTATTGCCAGCAGTAAGTCAGACTTGTTCCCGGTGCGTGTTGGACTCCGGCAGGGCTGCCCTTTGTCGCCGGTTCTGTTCATAATTTTTATGGACAGAATTTCTAGGCGCAGCCAGGGGCCGGAGGGGGTCGGGTTTGGGGACCACACGATTTCATCTCTGCTCTTTGCGGATGATGTTGTCGTGTTGGCCTCATCAGACCAGGACCTCCAGCATGCACTGGGACGGTTTGCAGCCGAGTGTGAAGCGGCTGGGATGAAAATCAGCACCTCCAAGTCCGAGGCCATGGTTCTCAGTCGGAAAAGGGTGGCTTGCTCGCTTCAGGTTGGTGGAGAGCTCCTGCCTCATGTGGAGGAGTTCAAGTATCTTGGGGTCTTGTTCACGAGTGAGGGAAGGATGGAACGGGAGATTGACAGGCGGATCGGTGCAGCTTCTGCAGTAATGCGGTCCCTGTACCGGTCTGTCGTGGTAAAGAAGGAGCTGAGCCGCAAGGCGAAGCTCTCGATTTACCAGTCAATCTACGTTCCTACTCTCACCTATGATCATGAGCTGTGGGTCATGACCGAAAGGACAAGATCCCGGATACAAGCGGCCGAAATGAGCTTTCTCCGCAGGGTGGCTGGGCGATCCCTTAGAGATAGGGTGAGAAGCTCGGTCACTCGGGAGGAGCTCAGATTAGAGCCGCTGCTCCTCCACATCGAGAGGGGTCAGTTGAGGTGGCTCGGGCATCTTTTCCGGATGCCTCCTGGACGCCTTCCCGGGAAGGTGTTCCGGGCATGTCCCACCGGGAGGAGACCCCGGGGAAGACCTAGGACACGCTGGAGAGACTATGTCTCCCGGCTGGCCTGGGAACGCCTCGGTGTCCCCCCGGAAGAGCTGGAGGAAGTGTCTAGGGAGAGGGAAGTCTGGGCATCCCTGCTTAGACTGCTGCCCCCGCGACCCGGCCCCGGATAAGCGGTAGAAGATGGATGGATGGATGGATGGATTATTCATTTTGCCCATAAGTATTTTATGGTCGATCAGCGACCAGCGCTCAGCGGACACAGTATTCTGAACCGATAGCATCAGAACAGACAGTACTGGTTTATTTAGACCGACAACAGCCTGGCCTGTAAGGCGGGAACCTCTAGGTTATAAAACCTTATAAATGTAGACGGGGAGGCCCAGCCTGCCGCCATACATATATCTTGCAAGGCAATCCCACTTGACCAGGCCCACGATGAAGCCATGCTTCTCGTGGAGTGCGCTCTGACACCCAACGGGCACTGCATGCCCTTGGAAGTGTACGCCAGCGCTATAGCGTCAACTATCCATCTGGATAGGCTCTGTTTCGACGCGGCTAGTCCCTTGGAACGCCCGCTGAATGAAACAAAGAGCTGCTCCGTCTGTCTGAAGGCAGATGAGCGAGACACATAAGCTCTTAATGCCCTGACTGGGCAAAGGAAGCTCGCGTCTCCTTCCTCGTCAGAGACCGGTAGGGCTGACAGGGAAATGACCTGCGCCCTAAACGGTGTGTTGAGGGATTTTGGAACATAACCTAGGTTATGGAACATGCCTAGGTTTGAGTATAACTCTTGTGTCATTCGGCCCAAACTCCATGCACGTCGCGCTTAGTGAGAGCGCGTGTAAGTCCCCTATGCGCTTCACTGAAGCAAGAGCCAGAAGAAACACTGTCTTGAAAGACAGGTGTTTAAGATCAATCGTCTGTATAGGCTCGAATGGGTCACCTTTCATGGCTTCCAGCACTGTAGAAAGGTCCCATACAGGGACTGAGGGAGGTCTGGGAGGATTCAGTCTCTTAGCTCTTCTAAGGAAGCGGATGACTAAATCGTTCCTTCCTATTGACTGACCAAGCGTTGTTTTAGAGAACGCTGCTATGGCCGCCACATAAACTTTGAGCGTGGAAGGGGTCCTACCCTTATCCAACAGCTCTTGTAGGAAGGAGAGAACCTCCGTCACCCCACAGTCTGGGGGTGATATGCCACGAGCTGTGCACCAGTTGGAGAACACTGACCATTTTGAGGAGTAGAGCCATCGCGTAGACGGGGCTCTAGCCTGCGTGATCGTGTTTAACACTCCCCTTGGGAGGACAGCGGGTACCCGTTAATGGCCCAAACATGAAGGAACCACAGCTCTGGGTGAGGATGCAAAATCGAGCCCTTGGCCTGAGAGAGGAGGTCCCTCCTCACTGGCACTGGCCATGGGGCAGTGCTCGTTAGCTGCATCAGAACTGGGAACCAGGTTTGGTTTTTCCAGAACGGCGCTACGAGAAGCACTGAGCATCCCTCTCTCCTGATCCGTTCTATCACCTGAGGCAGGAGAGAGACGGGGGGGAAAGCATAGAGCGGGCAGCGGGGCCAAACATGAGCCAGCGCGTCCCTGCTCTTGGAGAAAAATTCCAGACAGTGAGTGTTTTCTTGAGACGCAAACAGGTCTACCTTCGCTCTGCCGAATTTCTTCCACAGCAGTTGGACTGTCTGTGGGTTTAGAGACCAATCGCCGGTTGGAACATTGTTCCTGGACAGCCTGTCTGGTCCCACGTTTAGGAGCCCTGGCACATGCTCTGCTCTCAGCGAGAGCAGGTTGCGCTGAGCCCACACCAGGAGGCGTTCTGTCAGCCTGTGCAGGTTTCGGGACCTGAGGCCCCCCTGGCGATTTATGGAGGACACCACTGACATGTTGTCCGAGCGGACCAGGGCGTGGTGTCCTCTTATTTGGGGACAAAAACGCGTCAGCGCGTTGTCTACTGCCAACATTTCCAGGCAGTTTATGTGCAGAAGCTTCTCCCGTTCTGACCATTGGCCGAAGAACGGTCTGCCCTCGAGCAGCGCTCCCCATCCCGAAGTGGATGCGTCCGTAGACACCACCCTCACACTCGAGGAAGTCCCCAGGCTTACACCTGATTGGTACCAGTCGGTTGCTTTCCAAGGTTTCAGAGCTGCGATGCAAATCTGATTGACCTTGAGACGAAGCAGACCGGAAGTCCACGCTCGGCGCGGTACTCGCGCTTTCAGCCAGAACTGTAGCGGGCGCATGCGAAGCAAGCCCAGCTGAAGTACTGATGATGATGCTGAGGCCATGAGACCCAGCATCCTCTGAAATTTTTTGATCGGGACAGACGCGCCGCAGCGGAAAGAGCTCGCTGCGCGCTGAATATCCAGTGTGCGCTGTGGTGACAGTCGCGCTATCATGGACAGCGAGTCCAGTTCTGTGCCCAGAAACGATATTATCTGTCAGGGGGACAGAGAACTCTTCGCCCAATTGACTCTGAGACCCAGATTCTCGAGGTGATCAAGTAAAATGGTCCTGTGCTCTATGAGCTCCGAGTGTGATTGAGCTAGAATCAGCCAATCGTCCAAGTAGTTCAATACTCGCATGCCCCGGAGTCTGAGGGGTGTGAGCGCTGCGTCCATGCACATCGTAAATGTACGGGGTGCTAGGGACAAGCCGAACGGTAGGACTGTGTACTGATATGCCTGGCCCTCGAAGGCGAATCTCAAATATCGCCTGTGACGTGACGCTATCTGTATTTGAAAATACGCGTCCTTCTGATCTATTGACATAAACCCATCTCCTCGGCGAATTTGCGCGAGGATTTTTCTGGTTGTGAGCATTCTGAACTGTCGCTTCACAAGCACTTTGTTCAGCTGTCTTAGATCTAGTATGGGTCCCCCCCCATCTTTTTTCGGTACCAGGAAGTATCTGCTGTATAGCCCCCCTTCGCTCTGAGCTTGAGATAAAGGCTCTATGGCCCCTTTGCTCAACAGTTTCGATATTTCGGCTCGAAGTAGGTGTGCTACTTCTGTTTTCACCGTAGTTTCGACGCGTGTCGCACAGCGGCAAGGGCGTCGACAGAACTGTAGCGAATAGTCTCTCTTTATAATGTCTAGCACCCACTCCGAAACCCCGGGAAGCATTGCCCATGCATCTGCATAAATGGCTAGGGATTGAATGCGGAGCGCGCTCTGGTTGCTTAGCGACAGAGGAGCTTCCGTGTGCTGTAACATAAGCGTTGCGCTTATTACATTTGAGGCAGGGGGCGCGCTGATCACAGCGGGCAGACTGCCCTCGCTCGACTCCTCTGCGGCGGTCAACCGAGAGGGGGAGGGCTGGGCGAGTCCCGTAGGACTTGTCATGTCTATGAGTGAATGTGGGCGCGGGATAGCAGGCACATTTACTGCACTGAGAGCATTGTCTGCATTTCGTTTTTACAGAAACCTTGAGACATGCAGAGCGTAGTGTTTGTGGGCACTGGGCAGTGGGCACATTTACTACGTTTAATGCGCAATCGATCTGGGTCGATTTTTTGTGCGCGAGCCCTGTGTGACGGGCTGTGCACTGGGCAGTGGGCATTTTTTCTACACTCATAACACCATCGCCCGTGGCCGGAACACCAGAAAATACACTCTTATGGGATTTATCTTGGTAGCCGTAAAAGCGCCGTTTGTGTGCAGGCAAGCGGGCTGTGTCGCCGACTTGTTCACTGCAGAATACACTGGAACAGTCACATTTACTGGAACTGAACGAGCGAGAAGTTGCCATAGAAACAGAGAGTGTCAACATGCTGGCGTTTGTTTGCAGGCATGCGTGTATTACAACAGGCCCGTTCACTGCAATATTGACATTTCCAGTCGCCTGAACTTCAGAGGGGAATGAGAAATGTGTGAGAAATGGAGGTCGGTCCGGCCGCAGCGGGTCTAAAAACACTCTCTTTTCTCCTTTCGCCAGTGACGCACGGGAACCATAGAAAGGGTGTTTGGGTGCAGGCGAGCGGGTTGTACAACGCACTCGTTGGCTGCAAAATACACATCTGCAGTCGCTTTTTTAAGGGAACTGACAGAGCGAAGCATTGACGGCTTAATTTTATCTGCCGGTAGACCCGGGATCGAACACGGGTCTCTTGCGCGAAAACCTGAGAATCTGCCACTGGGCCACAGGGGAAGACACATAGGCATTCAGTTAGCGCGAGTATTATCAGAGAGCGTCAACATGCTGGCGTTTGTTTGCAGGCGTGCATGTATTACAACAGGCTCGCTCACTGCAATATTGACATTTCCAGTCGCCTGAACCTCAGAGGGGAATGAGAAATGTGTGAGAAATGGAGGTCGGTCTGGCCGCAGCGGGACTAAAAACACTATTTTCTCCTTTCGCCAGTGACGCACGGGAACCATAGAGATAGTGTTTGGGTGCAGGCGAGCGGGTTGTACAACGCGCTCGTTGGCTGCAAAATACACATCTGCAGTCGCCTTTTCAGGGAACTGACAGAGCAGAGCATTGACGGCATAATTTATCTGCCGTTAGCCCGGGATTCGAACACTGGTCTCTCGTGTGAAAAACCTAAGATTCCGCCACTGAGCCACAGGGGGGAACACATAGGCTTTCAGATGCACGAGCATATACGAAAGCGTCAACGTTTTCTTCGGCGTTTGTTTGCAGGCGTGCGTGTATTATAACTTCAGATGGCGCGGCTTCTCTCCGGATCCAGCGATGCGAGAGCTTCGCTGAAGAGATGAAAAATCAGATATCAGCTGCCTGCGAGCTGGATTTATAGGCCTAAGCCACGCCCGTTTCGGCGGGATGTGACGCAGCGGGCGCGAAGCACCCTCATTGGGTCTGACGTCACACTTGGCCTTGCTCGATAGGTTGCAGTTGCCGCAGGACAGCCAATAGGCACGCGAGCCGTCTTGCCTATGTCTGTATGCTGCCGCAACGCGTTTTACAATAATACAAAATTAAGGATAATTTTTTGGCTTCAATATCTCGCGGAAAAGGGATTTTCCCCTAGCGTAAGATACTTACGCAGTACGAGAGACCTCTCGTAAGAGAACCAAATCAATCCAATCAGCCTTTGATCCTGAGTATAGGAGTTTAGGTGTGACATCAGCAGTGAACAGCCAATCACATGCTGTGCAACAGTGAAACTTCTCTTCTTGTGAGAGAAGCAGTGCGATTTACTTCTCTCTTCTGCAGAATATTATGATTCTGAATTACAAATTTACATAGCAAGAAGAAAAGAGCTGTCTATGAAAGAAGACAACTAAAAGCAAAAATCTTGCTCAATCAGTGCAAATAAAAGTTGTGAAGTTTGTTTATATAGTTGATATACTATAGAGAGAGATTTGAACATTTAAGCTCACATGCAGTCATTGTTATTGCTTTATCTATTGATTCTAAAGCTTATTTATATTATCGTTATATTTATATATTTATTCATTTTAAGTGCTTAATAATAGATAAACTAAAATTGTACATTTGTAATGAATTAAGGGTATGATTATTACATAATATCTAAATCATACAAAATTATTATTTTAAATAAGCATTGCAACCCTCTACATACACCTTGGCAATTAGAATTGCCATTGGCTAGTACATTTTTCAGTGTACTCGCCAGACTGATATATATATCAGTATACAGTCAGGTCCATAAATATTGGGACATCGACACAATTCTAATCTTTTTGGCTCTATACACCACCACAATGGATTTGAAATGAAATGAACAAGATGTGCTTTAACTGCAGACTTTCAGCTTTAATTTGAGGGTATTTACATCCAAATCAGGTGAACGGTGTAGGAATTACAACAGTTTGTATATGTGCCACCCACTTTTTAAGGGACAAAAGTAATGGGACAGATTAACAATCATAAATCAAACTTTTACTTTTTAATACTTGGTTGCAAATCCTTTGCAGTCAATTACAGCCTGAAGTCTGGAATGCATAGACATCACCAGTTGCTGGATTTCATCCCTGGTGATGCTCTGCCAGGCCTCTATTGCAACTGTCTTCAGTTCCTGCTTGTTCTTGGGGCATTTTCCCTTCAGTTTTGTCTTCAGCAAGTGAAATGCATGCTCAATCGGATTCAGGTCAGGTGATTGACTTGGCCATTGCATAACATTCCACTTCTTTACCTTAAAAAAACTCTTTGGTTGCTTTCGCAGTATGCTTCGGGTCATTGTCCATCTGCACTGTGAAGCGCCGTCCAATGAGTTTCATGGAACCCAAGCCATACCCAAGCCATTCATGGACTCGCTGATTAGTATTAACACTATACATTACTATAAAGTCCCTTGTTTGATGTGTACCATAAAGCTTACATGACAAAATGTTAGTAATACGTATGTAACTCTCATTCATTTATTTATTTGCCAAACAACGGTAATTTTCATCAAATCTGCCACTCACTGATAGTTCCGGGTAAGCGGATCCACAGCAGCTTTGCCGCCTACACTCTGTTGTTATGTATCGCCATCATTGTCCCACATTCTCATTGGTTTGCTGGCATATGGCGGGGATTTAAGAAACCAGCAAATCTCATGCTTGTTCTTAAAAGCTGAATAATTATAAAATAACTTATTTTGACAGGAAAATACAACAAAGAATATTGTTTACATGTTGTGCATCGATTCTGCGTGTAATGTAAGACTCTTGCTCTCTCTCTTTGCGTGTGTGTGAGAAACAGCACTCTCAGCAAAGCGACGGCGAGTCGTGCGCCTTCACACTAGAGTTTACAGTACGTCAAGTACAGGTATCCTGCACATCCATTGAGCTGCATTGCAATAGTACAGAATTTACAAATTGCATGACGGAGAGCGAAACTCCCATGCATCAGACATGTGTCACTTTGCTTACAGCTGATTTGGTTACATTTTTGTTTGAGATCACTTACCTGGAACATAACCTGCCCCTGAGCAGGTTAGCCGTGGAGCGTAAGTTACTATGGTGATGAACAGTGCTAAAAGCCAAACCACTTTCTGTCAGGACCACTATCGTCAAGGATGATTGGCAATTGGCATACAGTTTGGATTGGCAGTATCTGACAGCAAAAACTCTGATACTGGAAAAGTAGGACAGAAAAGGAGAAGCATGTCCCTCTGAAATAGCAGAGACTGGGGGAGGCATACCCCTTACAGGAGGAGAGTAGCAGCAAAGGGGTGCTCTTCAGCATTACCCGAATGAGCTTATGGCAACAATCATGTTGCCACAATAGCCAGAAAGCCTTAAGCAACAAGCATGTTGCCTCAATAGCCAGAGAGCCTTAAGCAACAAGCATGTTGCCCTTACCCAGACTGTTTAGCTTAGCAACCAGTGCAAGAGAAAAAAAAAACAAGTGTTTAACAGGCAAACATTGAAGTCAAGCAGGCACAGACAGAAGGGTTCTTCTTCTGAGCATTTCAATGTAATATTTCCATAAACTACATGCTGTCTGGAATAAAAGAAAGTGAAGATTTAGTGATCAACATCAATGAAGCGCTGCATGCTTATGGTTAGTAACTGTGAGCTAGAGATGAGAGATGGAGATTTCCTCTTCAAATATCCTCTTCACCTGGAAATACCTCACACTATTGAAGTAAGGTCTGTAACCTCTGGTCTGTAATATATCTTTCCAAATAAACTGCACAGCATGTTGGCAATAATAGCCAGGTAAGCCTAAAGCAACAAGCAGGATTACAATGATAAACATAAGCCTGAGTAACAAGCGTTTTTTCCAATACAACCAGATAACCTTGGCCATTTTCTGATACATTATAAGCTTAAGGAACAAATATGAGCTGAGCTTAGTACAATGTGTTGGCAATAAAACTAGAAGCCTAAGTAACAGAAAGTTTCGATAACAATTGCCTTGAGCAACAAGTATAGTACAGATAACAACAGTAAGCATGTTGATGATACCCAGATAAGCTTAGCACAGCATGTTGGCAGTGACACCAGATAAGCCTAAAGTGACAAGCATGTTTTCAACAACACCTAGATAGTCTTAATTACAAATACCCGGCTATAATCAGCTCTGATCTGATTTCAATTAATAATGACTGTTTATTATTATCTTTTTAGAGCTGCTTACAGCAGAATAAAATTCTGTTTGCATCACTGAATCACTATTTCCTGTTTATCACTGACTACCAGCTTCTTGAAACAATTGCACTGTATGAAATGCTATATAAACCTGAGTGACCTGACTTGATGGGTTTAAGCACAGCATGTTGGCAGCAACAAGCACATTGCCAGTGACAACAGATAAGGAAGGCAGATTGTCAATAATCAATATGATCCCAAGCCTTGCAACCAGGCCAGCTGACAGTCTTGCCTGGGCCCGGGACGAGATAATCGAGATAATCTTAGATAGGTTCAAAGGAGTCATTCGTTGACTCGACCACTATTTCAAGGACAATTAGGAAGAAAACAAATAAAAAGCTTTTATGTTAATCAATTTACATATTTTTTTCCACAAATAGGCCTATTGTAATTTTTTTTTTTTTTTTATTATTACATAATTTAATGAGGGCCCAGTTCTCGAGGCAGTCATTAATATAACTTCAGCGAGATTTCGGGTATAGAGTCCATGTCAATAATGCAGCAATGCGAGAACCAATGCATACTCAGGTCACTTCCAAATCAAGCAGCTTATGATAAATGCGGCAAATTTGCATGTTCAAGTTCACAAACGTGAATCTGAGGTGAGTTCCATATGGGGAACAAATCCCTCTCACTAAAATACCGATTGCACAATTCCTATGCAATTTCGCCCACCGAATTTGCAGTTTAACTAGCTGCTGAGCAACGCTACCCTTGTGAAAAGAAAATATATTTTCCTATATATGAATGATCAATATATTAAATGGTTTAACAGTATATTTGAAAATATACATAATAATATATTGTGTTAATATATTACTATATATTAAAGGTGGGATCAGTAGTAGAGGAAAATGTCTGCGGAACTTAAAAAAAAAAAAAAAAGGCTTACGATCAGGCAAGAGGTAGAACTCGTGTTAATATTGGAGAAGCTTACCAGCGCTGGAGAGAACTCAAGGTGCGGGAAGGCCTAACATCGGACGCCGAGTTTGCTTTATTTCCTCTTGATAGGTGAGTAACATTGTTTAGCTTTGTTTCACAGAACTAAAATATGCTGGCCATTGCCTGAATATGCTCGTGTGTCATCTTTGCTTGTTTTTTCATTTGTGATCTTATTGTTGGTCGCTTCAGCTATGAAAAAGACACATTAATTTCCACACCATATGATGTTTTATTAACAAAGTTCGGGAGGAGCACGTTCAGATAATTAAACCTAAACACTTGTGGAGCACATTCAGATAATCAAACCTAATTAAACACGAGTGGAGCACACTCAGTTAATCAACTCAATCAACGAGTTAAGAGCAAACTTACATCCGTTTATTGACAGTTTAACAGCATCCCTCCACCACCCCATCTCTTCACTTCTAGTCCTAACTAACTACACTTACAACAACAGGGGGGGAATACTCTGGGTTCGGGCCAAATTCCGAGCCCGGAGCCCTCCTCCGGACAGCACGCCAAATACGCATAATCTTTACTCTGTTTAATGTGATGTAAGTGTGAACTCGTAAAATAAGCCTGGAGCGCCTAAACCTCCTCCTCCACTGTCTATTTCAAGCGTCGGCTCCCAAATTGTGTCTGAAAAGTAAGATAATATACTCCTAATATATGTTTGGTTCCTCATTTAGTGATTGATATAACCCCCTAATCTTGTTATAGTTGTAATATATTCGTTACTATAACTGTCGTGCTCATGCTATCGAGTTTATCATGATAACTTTGTGTTTTGGGGATGGGTGTTGAGCGTCGTCTTCCACGTGAAACGGAGCTGAACCATTGACGCGTTAAAACACACATTACTACCAGAACACATTCGACATGGATTACCATAGTATCACATTGCTTTCACTTATTGATGACATCATACCCTTGGCCAGCAGGTACAGCAGATTTCACCAGAGTCGTTGCCTGGGTTACGGTTGCATACGTAAGTGTGGGCTGGAGCTATCAAATTAGGGGCGAGAACCTTTTGGGTTAGGGACGTGTTTGTTTTGGTGATTTCAAATATCAACATTGGCCAAAAATGTTTTTCAAAAACTATTGATCCCACCTTTAAATAATATAGGAATTGACTGAATTGAAAAATATGTGACAATATATTTACTAATATATCATAATATATGTAATTTTATATTAAGTAATACACTTTATAGTATATAGATGTATATGTAATCAGATATGGTACTGTATGTGTAATTTACTCAGTCATGCAGCATAAACACACATACAGTATATAGAGTAATATATAATACAATTTATTTCTTATATTTTTTAAGCTAGTTAACAAAAGCACAACCACACCTTCATGTATTAAAGTATTTAGCCAAGATACTATCACTGTTCACAGACATTACTTTTAAAATATAGTAATTTTAACCTTAATGGTATTTGGCCAATCGTCAACCTAACCTCAGGCTCTACACTTCAGCACAATGGTGATCCCAAAAACTCACACATACCAGAAAACCTTTTAAATTTCAAAATAATAGAACATTAAACACTAACAGATCTCCCCCCTATATTAATCTTGAGTAAAACACATTAAATAACACTTCATTTTAACATTTGCTCTTATTTAACAGTCCGAAGCAAAGTTTCTAGAAATCTGTTGTAACTCACAATAAATAAATATATGTACACAATAAAGGATAAAACTTTGTGAATATTACATGCAATGCTATTTTTGTCTTCGTTTATAAATATTTAATATTTATTTGGTATATACATTGGTATACACGTTTCTAACTTCAATAGCATTTGAATAGAACGACTTACAGTCATAAAACCAACTGTAAATTGTTCATGTGAGTGTCAGGCATAATGTGCATCCTTTAGATTTTTGATATTTATTCAAATAAATTGAAGTTTGCTATTGAAGTTAGAAATATAGTTTGCCAAAGTTGTATGCAACTTTAGAGACGGTCCCTAAATGTGCGAATGTCCAATGTCAAGCCAATTTTACATTTAGGCTAGTCATTTTAGCAGACGCTTTTATCCAAAGCGACTTACAGTTAAACTAACAATAGGACTACAGTATGCAAGTGCTATGACCCTTCCCAGTTTAATCTAATGCAGTATATGTACATGTGTGTGTATATATATATATATATATATATATATATATATATATATATATATATATATATATATATATGTGTGTGTGTGTGTAGAATAGAAGAGAAAGTGTTAGTATTAATTGATCAAGTGTTGATTTTATGCCAGTATATCACTGGGAAACGCTGAGCATGAAAATTTGCGCGTTAAGTTCATATTCTGAGTCCATCTGCTTGCCTGTAGCCTATATAGTACAGCCTACATCTCCAATAAGGTGCAAGTTTGGTCTTTTATATCACTGTGATCTGGTCCTTTGCAGTGACGCACCCATCAAGCACAGTAGAGAATACAATGATATTGCCGCCCAAACCATCACTGATCCACTCCTATGCTTTACTCTGGACACGCAACAGTCTGGATGTTCAGTCTCTTTGGGGCTTCTCCATACTGTAACTCCCACGGATGTGGAAAAGACAGTGAAGGTGGACTCATCAGAGAACAATACATGTTTGACATTGTCCACAGCCCAAGATTTGCACTGTTGGCACCATTGAAACCATATCAAGTGAGTTCACAAGTGAGTTCACGAGAGCGCCACGACGCTTGCGCGAGAACTGAGAAGATGACGCAGATGGGTCTCGATGTAGTGTTTAAAATGGTTCTAAAGTGTGCATTTCCTGGATGTCCGAATCGTGAGAAACCAACAAGAAAACGTAAAAGTGCCTTACCAATGCCGCAAAATGAATGGCTTACCTTTCACACTTTCCCATCAAATGATCGTGAGCGTCATCTTCTCAGTTCTCACGCATGCGTCGTAGCGTTCTCGTGAACTCACATCAGAGGCCCACACAGAATAATAATGTGACCCTGGACCACAAAACCAGTCTTATGTGTAATTTTTTAAAAATTGAGATTTATACATCATCTGAAAGCTGAATACATAATCTTTCCATTGATGTATGGTTTGTTAGGATAGGACAATATTTGGCCGAGATACAACTATTTGAAGATCTGGAATCTAAGGGTGCAAAAAAATCTAAATATTGAGAAAATCGCCTTTGAAGTTGTCCATTTCTATTGGCGATAGTGCTGCATCCATTCACAAAAATAAATGTTTTATATATTTAAGGTGGAAAATTTACAAAATATCTTCATTGAACATGATCTTTACTTAATATCCTAATGATTTTTGGCATAAAAGTAAAATCTATCATTTTGACCCATACAATGTTTTGTTGGCTATTGCCACAAATATACCTGTGCAACATAAGACTGGTTTTGTGATCCAGGGTCACATATGAATAGTTGAATTAAGTTTTTTTTTTTTTTTTTTGCGCACAAAAAGTATTCTCGTCGCTTGATAAACTTAAGGTTGAGCCACTGTAGTCACTTGGACTATTTTAACAATGTCTTTACTAACTTTTCTGGGCCGGCAGAATGAAATTAAATAGAAGCCTATGAAGGAGTAAAACAGCTCTCAGATTTCATAAAAAATATTATAATTTGTGTTCCGAAGATGAACGAAAGTTTTATGAGGTTGGAACAACATGGGGTGAGTAATTACTGACAGAATTTTCATTTTTGGGTGAACTAACCCTTTAAGAATTTCATTCCCTTTGTGCAATTGTCTTCTGGCTCTGTGTCCTGGAGTAAAAAGCTGTATAAAAACAGGGTCAAAAGACATTTTTTATTGATTGAATTCTGCTGGACCAGTGTTAAACATCTTCCTACACACTCTTCCTACACACAACTTCATTTGGAAAGTAACGGTGGTCATGTTTTGAAGCTTGTTCCAATTCAGCCATAGCACTAAAAACAAATAAATGATGCCTATATGTCCCATACCCAAACAATGTCACACTTGCAATTGTACTGTTAGACTGCATATCGGCACTGATGCGAATACCTGATCACTCGTTGGCAGCAGAATACATGAAACCATGTTGATCTAACACTTTTATATTGTTTAAGAGATTAAAGATGTAAAAAAAAAAAAAATTAAAGAATTGTATTGACAAAAACACCTCATAAATCTTTTAAAATATCTTTGAGTGCCTCAGAAGAAAGATAATTGAGTTTGAAACATATTGAAACAACATTTCTTCTTTATCTGCTGTATTCATATTCTTTCATATTATATTAATTTTATTTATTCTTTACTATTGCTACACATTTTAATCTCATGATTGTGTGCTGTAGTGCTTTCACAGGTTGAAGATCAGAGGGAATGTCTCAATCTCAAGGTTTTCAATGTCTCAGAACAGTGTTGTGAAGCAGTAATTTTCCATTTTCTTTGCTTTAGTATAACACTTGTTGAATTTGTGCTATCAGATGAAATCAGACTGATCACTGAGACAAATACAACTATAAGGATTTAATACAGTTGTTCAGAGTAAGAAGAGTAAAAATTTCCCTTTAAGATGAGTTCTTTCAAGCAAATTGATAACTCAAATATAATTTCCCTCCAATGTGTCATGTAGGACATCTGGTGGGAGTTATTGGGTGAAAGAAAGAAAGGTGCTTACTGAGGACACCTTTTTTAAGTCTGCTCTGAAGCTAATTGTGGTCTCTCAGTTCATCTGTAATGGAGTTGTGCTGTTCGAAGCTGAAAACAACTAGCATCTTGTGTCTGTATGTCATCTTTGTTGTCTTGGCAAAATCTACACTGGTTCTTAGCTTAAAAAAAGCTTTCTTGAAAGCCAGCAAGACTGTGAGCCCCAAGACTGTCAGCACACCGTTTCTCTAAGATGTGCATTCAGGGCTTTAACAAACACACCTTGATGATCCAGGTCTTTCATGTCTTTTAACAAAGGAGCGAAAGATTTGTCATAGCCAAATGTTAGTATGTAGAGCCAGTTCAAGGGAAGTGTAGAACGGAATTTGACAGGCACCCAATAAACATCTGGTTATAGTGAATCTTTTTTGAAGTGCCCAAGGGATTGCAACCCTTACGAAAAAGAGGTTTATTCAAGTGTTCTATTAGTATTCTTCTTTTAAACTAAAAATAAGAAAGTATACTTTGTCTACATTTTATATACTTCTCAAAAATATACCTTTAAGGAGTTAAAGGAACAGTGATATATGTAACATTTGACTGTTGATTTGGTATAGGATCTCCAGTATCTTCCGACCATTGCTCTTCATTGCTTTCCAAATCGTCTGTTTTAAATGTAACAGAAGAGCTAAAATCTTTAAAACCTTGAGACTTATGTCTACGAGGTATGTGACTAAAATTGAAAGGACATTAGTTGTCTGCTCACAATCTTTAAAATGACATTTGACTGTTCCATGTGTCTTCAAATGATTTCTGATATGGTTGACAAAAATCACATAACGCGCACGAAAACTTAAAGTGCTCTTTAACTGCAGCAGTCTGTTTGTGTGCTCTTGTCAAATGTGATTTTAATGCACCTACAGTTTTGAAAGTGCAGATGCTGTCAGTATACGAGGTGCATATAGTGGTATATACATATAGTGGTGAAACCTGTAGTGTTTCAAAAGGACCTCTACTGTGGGCAAATTTGTAAAGCTTACACTGCATTCCCAACAGTGGCGGATTTAGCAAATTGGGGGCCCAAGGCGAAGGTATGTATGGGCCCCCCATCCGATCTTTAAAGGTGCAATGTGTCATATTTCTGAGGATCTATTGACAGAAATGCAATATAAGATCCATAACTATGTTTTCAGTGGTGTATAAAGACCTTACTTAATGAACCGTTATGTTCTTATTACCTTAGAATGAGTCATTTATATCTACATAACCGCGGGAACCCCCTTCTATGAAGATCGACTTATTGTGACGTCTAAAAATCACACACTGCACCTTTAAAAGAGAGCGAAATCTTTTTTTTTACAGACTGAATGGTGAATAGGCAGGTAAAGGTTGGAGAGGAGAAATAAAACTTCCCCTTTAAACCTTGCATACACGTATTCACTCCTAAACAGAAACGTTACAATGTTTACATGGTACAATTTCTGGTAAGCTCTGTTTTTTTTTTTTTTTTTTTTTTTGCTTGACAAATTTCACCATTTCGATTCAATTCTTGTGATTTGATTCAATATTGACTCATTTGGATACATATTAGGTACACAAGATAGGCGTTAATTTTTCTCAAGAAAAAAAAACTCACATAATGCTGTGAACATACAGAGAGCCATATCAGCTGGTATTATTTAAGGTTAAAAATAACTAAAATTAAACAATGCTTTTTTATTATAATTAAATTATAAGTAAACAATATACTAAATAATTAATATAGTAGGCCTACACATAGGCCCTATTTAGCTAAATACTCTTTATATCTTATTTTTCTAGTCAACTAACATGCTATAGCCTATATTATGGTAACTAAGTGGATTTCCTGAGGAACGTTAGGCTAAATGTTATGTGACGATTGTTCTCCAGCTGTTTTACCTCTTTCCGCGGTTGAAAAACACTGATTGGTCGATATTATGAATAAGGAATACATTTTGGTAAGTTATTACCGAAGATGATCAGTTCACGTGCCTCTAGGGATCGGTCACGTCACATTACAAGCTCCAAACGGTATTTATTATTTCGTAATAGAATTGACAGAATCTGAGACCTGAGATTTTTCATATCATAAGTAATTTAAACTGCTCTGTTTTGTCTGTCGGTCTCCATGTCCTCTTTGCTTCACGATCTTTCTGTGCGTTGGACGTTTGTTGTTCCTAGCCATAAAAAAGTTTGTCATCTTTGGCAGCTTTCCCAAATAGCCTACTTACAGTATCTGAGTCTTTTTTTCTTTTATTTGAGACGCTTGGGTAACTTCGAAACTTTTCATTTTCACGTTTAGACTCATCTTGCTCTGTTTGTGTATTTCCTGTATCGTTGTTGTCATTGTCAGCGGGCATCACAAAAAAGTTTGTTACCTTATTCTGCAATTTTTCCTCCTTTTTTCAGCACCGCTTGTGTAGCTTCGCTTCATTTTTACTCTACTCTGTACACTCTGTCAATCACTTCTTTTTCTCTGTCAGTTTTTTGTCGCAATACAGCCTTGTCACTTTAGCAGATGCGTGAGATAATGGAATAGTCCAATGTAGTGAGGTGGGGGGCCCCCTCCTTTCTGCGACTAATGATTTGATGCCATTTTTCGCAAATGGAGATTTAGAAATATATAATTTGCGAAAATTAAAAAAAAAAAAATTAAAAAAAAAAAACGTAAGCATAAATTAATGGGGCATTTTGGGGGCCCCTAGGTAGCTTGGGGCCCAAGGCAATTGCCGACCTTTGCCTAATGGTAAAGTCCGCCCCTGATTCCCAAATGGGAACAAAATTCCAGTGGTATCAACAGCTCTGTGGTGAAACGAAGACTTGTTAATAAGAGGGATTAGAGTAGAATTATGACTGGTTCAAACATCTCTGAATGCAACATGTCAAAACTTAAAGTGGATAACTTACAGCAGCAGATGTCTGATCTGGGCACCCCTAGAGCTTTGCATGTCTCATAGATGTTTCTGCAAATTCATTTAATATGAGGAACTGTCGGTGAACAACTAGGCCTGGATGAGGGGAGTCTACCAAAGAGATGCATAGCTTGCAGAGATTAGAAAACCTTTCATCTTCATCTCAGTTTTGTAAATTCAGAGTTATGGATGGGTGTAGGTTTCAGATTTCAACTATACATTGCTCCCTGAGGCAAAAACAAAAATAATTGGATAGTAAATTAATGTTTGTGCATTTGTAGCTATAGAGATATTTTATATTTTGCATTGCTCTGTCAATATGCATTTGGGTTTAGCAATGATCTAATTCAGATTAGCATCAAAAAAAAAATTTGAGTGTGAAAAAAATTCCCTAGATGCTATAATGTAATGAGCATGTCCTAATCAAGAAGATATTTTAGAGCCTCTTTCCAGCTGACTGAATCTTGTCCCTTCTGAAGAAGAATTGTTAGAACAGGTACATCATAATGGAATTTGAAGATAAACTAAACTTTTATTTAATATTAAGCACCTTTTTTGAGGGGTCATATTGGTGGTCAGTTGGGTTTCCGCGGGGTCTTAAAAAGTCTAAAATTCCGAACTTTAAATTTAAGGCCTTAAAAAGTCTTAAAAACGGCCAGATTTTCATCCTAGGTCTTAAATTTAATTTAGTCAGGTCTTAAAATGTGTTTACCCTCGTTCATTTCCAGAAACGCTGGCCGCAGAAAGTTATTACAAAGTAGCAAAAAAGTATCGAGTTGTAGCCTACAAATCGGAGCTCTAGCAGGGACTACACGTCGCTCGCGTGCTCCAATAGCTCGTGGCTTTATATAAGATAGCTCGCCAGAGGCCGTTCACATATAGCGTCTTTTGCGCGCTCAAGTTTGTTCAAATGTAGCCGCGCGGCAAGCGCGCTGATGAAGCAACGCGCTAATTTTTTTTTACCAGACAAGACGAGATCTTCTTCTTCTTCTTCTTTTTGTTCCATGGCCGTTGACTCCTTAGGAGTATTACCGCCACCTACTGTTTACTTAGTACATATGATTGATGGATCTGATTTGCGAGAAAAAAAAAAAAAAAAAAAAAAAAAAAAAAAAACTTCCTTTAGGATCAGAGCCCACTTTCAGCTGGCGCTGCGTGTTCAGCTCCTCCAGCTTACACATTAAGCTCTTCACCTCCAGGATGATCAAATCTATACTTTCTCCTCTTATAGTCTAAATCCGGTGATCTAGTCCTGTAACCTCTAAAAAAGTTATTACTTCCTTAATCCTCTGACTATTACTCAAAGCCTTTCCCAATATATCCATAATGCCCACTGGTCTGTTCTTTATATTAATAAAAAGGTCTCTACGCTGTTCTTCATATTTACTACATTTTAAAAACACATGTTCTACTGTTTCAACAACACCACATTCATCACACATACCATTCCCATGCTTTCCCATTAATGCCAGGGTTGAATTTAACCCTGTATGACCCATCCTTAGTCTAGAAATCATTACCTCTTCCTTTCTATGCCTTCCATAATACAATTCTTTTCCCGCTACAAATTTTACAATACTATAGTACCACCTACCTGTACTGCTACTTTCCCATCTTTGTTGCCACTTTCCTATTATTTCTCTATTAATTATTGATCTAACTTCATTTCTTCCTAAAAGTATCTTTACTTCTATCAAGTCTTTTTTTAACGCTTCTTTTGCTAATTTATCCGCTATTTCGTTTCCTACAATCCCAATATGTGCCGGCACCCAACAAAAGTATACAATTATACCCTCAGTATTCAGCCTATATAATAATGTATATATTTCTAGTAGCAGATCATCTCTATCGGTTTTTGTTGAAATTATACTTTTAAGTGCTGATGCAGAATCTGAACAAATTACAGTCGGCACCAGGTTTGGCTTAGTTTGCTCTAGCCACTGCAATCCTATTATTATAGCAGTTAGTTCTGCTGAATATACGGATAATTTGTCACTCAATCTTAAACTTATTTTTGTCTCAAATTTTGGAATATACACTCCTACTCCTACTTTTTGTTCTCCTGGATCTTTAGAACCATCTGTATAGATCTGTATATAAGAGAAAAAACGTTCTCTAATAAAAACATTAATTTCATATCTATTAGAATATTTTCCTTCTGCCTTCTCTCGATCCTCCAGCAGTCTCATCTCAACATTAGGTTCGGGAATATTCCAAACCGCTACCCCTTTTAATGGCATATTAGGACAAATATCTATATTTTCCATACCGCATTCCTTAACCCATTGTTTATGCTTCCACCCAAAACTATTTCCGTTATCCTTTTTATATTCCCAACAATCATTTAAAATTTCTCGTGTACGATGACTCTTTGTACAACCCTGTAAATTAACCCAGTACATCATTGTAAGCTTTTTCCTTCTTAAATCTAATCTTGTATTCCTTTTACTACATACCTTAAGTTCCTACCTCTTTTCCAAACTGCACCATCATCTGCATATAATGCTTTCCCTATACTTGGTTTCACTCTTTCAAAAATATCGTTAATCATTATATTAAACAATATGGGACTGATTACACTCCCTTGTGGAGTCCCATTCAGAATATCTTGCAATGTTGACATTTCTTCCCCTATTCTTACCTGAAATGTCCGTTTAAACAAAAAATCCAATATCCAATTATACATTCTCCCCCCCACTCCGATTGTATATAACTTAATTAATAGTCCCTCCCTCCATAAAGTGTCGTATGCCTTTTCAATATCAAAGAAAACAGTAACAAGATATTCTTTCATTAATAAAGCTTTTTTAACCTCATTTTCGAATAATATCAAGGCATCCATTGTAGATCTTTTCCTCCTGAATCCACTTTGAGCTGATGTTAAAATCTCATTTTTCTCAAGAAAATAATTTAATCTTCTAACTATCATTTTTTCCATCACTTTACATAATGTAGATGTAAGAGCAATTGGTCTATAGCTACTTGATTTTGTTGCATCTTTACCTGGTTTTGCTACTGGAATCACGATTGCATTTTTCCACTCTTTTGGTAATGTTCCTTCACTCCATATCTGATTATATACATCCATTATTACTTTAAGAGCTACATCCGGTAAATTCTTTAACATACTATAACTTATACTATCTCTCCCTGGTGTTGTATCCTTTGATGTACTAATCGCAATTTTAAGTTCAAAAATATTAAAATCATCATTCATATTACTATAGTCATCTTGTTTTTTCATACACACATTCTCATACTTTTTATTTAACTCTTGCCTTCTCTTTAAAAACTCATCACTCAAATTGTTTATACTGTGGACTTTAGCAAATGTTTTGGCCAATATTTCTGCTTTTTCTTTATCTGTTCTGGCCTCCTTTCCATCTTCCTCAATTACAGGGACTTGTTTGTGTATATTACTACCATTCATTTTCCTTATCATTCTCCACACTACATGCATTCCAGTCTCTCTCCCAATTGTGTTGCAAAACTCCTGCCATGCTTTCCTCTTTGCACTTTTAATTACTCTTCTTGCAGCTGCCCTTTTTATCTGATAATCTATTACTGTATCTTGAGTTATTATCCTTTTTAAAACCCGGAATGCCTTATTCCTTTCTTTAATCGCTATTGTGCATTCTTCAGACCACCATGGAACATTTTTCTTTCTTTTTCCATTACCTTTTATTAATGGTATAGAGTGATTTCTAGAATGATTTCATGTACTACTCTTTTATATCTCTCATCAATATTCCCTTCTAACTTTATGTTTTTGAAATTTTCTTCACACAACATAGAAAACTCTTCCCATCTTGCCTGTTTAAATCCCCACCTTGCACACTGACTGTAGCTTTGTTTTTGTATCTCACTCTGAATCTCACATACTACAGGCCAGTGATCACTACCCCAATTTTCCTCTTGAACGCACCAATTGCACTTACCTGCTAATGCAGCTGATGTTATTGTGAGATCCAGACACGAGAAGCTGCCTTTACCTATATCCATTCTTGTTGGTGTTCCATCATTCAAACATACTAATGAGCGTTCTTCCATAAATTCTTCTACAATTAACCCATTATTGTCTGTATTCTTACTACCCCATAGACCATTATGTGCATTAAAATCCCCACATATAATAACTTTACCCTGTGAGTCACTTAACACATCCTCTAGAATACTATTATTTATTTCTTTGCATGGATTATAAAAATTTGAAATTCTAATTTCTTCATACCTTCCCATTACTTCTATACATACACATTCTAATGTATTATTTATATTTATTCTCTTATACCCTATACCTTCTTTAATAAATGTTGCACACCCGCCCCCTCTATTTACTCTGTCTTTCCTTTCTACTACATACCCATTGATCTTAAAGTCCAACAAATTATTTAGCCACGTCTCTTGAATGCACATGATGTCTGGTGTCTTTTTCATTTCTGAAATATGTTTTTTAAATTCTTGACCATTTGCTATTAAACTCCTAGCATTCCAATGTAGTAGTATGAAAGACATCGTACAGCTAAGTACAACTACTCTGAGTCATACCCATGGCAGCATTTCCTTTCTCCGCTTTCAGAATACCATGCACCTCCTCTGCTGAGACTCCTGTTAACTTGAGAAATTTATTAGCACATTCTACTATAATCCTTAACTTGTCAGATTTCTTTTCCACTTGTGAGGTGCCATTCACCACTGCACAAATAAATGCCACAAAGTCAATTTTGTTTACTGAGATATGCAGTTCTGATTTACTCCTCTCTTTATTTACTTCTCTCTGGGAACAGGATTCTATCCTTTTTCCTCGCACATTTACCTCCGGTTCAGTTTTACCTTTGTCTTTTATCTTCCGCACAGCTTCTGCATATGTCAAATTTTGCACAGTTTTAATTTTTTGAGCTTCGCGGGCTTCTTGTTGTGCAGGACATCCTGCGTATGCTGCGCTATGTCCACCGCCACAATTACAGCATTTAATCCCTACACCATCCTCACACTTGCCATATTCGTGTTCCCCTCCACATTTTGCACACCTCATTTTCCCTTTACAAAAATTTGCAGTATGTCCCATCCGTTGGCACTTGAAGCATCTCAATGGTGGAGGTATGAACTCTCGTACCAAGAAGCTAACAAATCCCAGCTTCACTCTTGTAGGTAGATTATTCCCTTCAAACTGAATCATTACACTCATACTCTCACATCTTTGGTTGTCTTTCCACATCTGCAATCTTCTAGTAGAGACAACTGTTCCTCCACTTAGATTTTCTTTGATATCACCATCACTTACATTTAGAGGCACTCCTGAGATGACCCCTCTAATTCCATTACCTATTTCTGTACATGATAATTTTCCTCCTGCCAGTGATTTCATTTTTAAAATTTTTTGTTTTTGTTTTTCATCCTTACATTTAATCATTATTCTTCCATTGTTTAGATACTCTACAGCTTTTACTACTCCGATCTCTTTCTCAATTGCCTTCGATAGCTTAACAGGATGAATTTGTTGTTCTGACTGCTTAGCAAAAGTAATTAGTACCTTGATTTGTCTTTCTTCCTCTTTATCATATACACCTCTTGTTTGCTTTGTTTTATTGCTTGTTTGTTCACAATCAGATCCATCACCCATGCTATTCTTTTTCTTCCTTTTAAATCTTACTTCTTGAAAATCCATTTCTTGTTCATTATCATATTCTGATATTTCTTCCCACGTTTTCCTTCCTTCCGCCGCCATTTCCCCACGCGCCTCTTCCATATCTCCAAAACAACCCTGTGAAAGCCGACGAGACGAGATGAAAAAAATCTAAACTTTTCAGAATGCCGCAAACGCACCGCAGGTCATGTGACAGGAACCAACCAATCACCCCTTTCCATAACAACATTGAAAGCTCAGTCAACATGAAGGATGGGGGTGCACCCAAACACTACTAATAAATATAAGCTAATGTATAAATGTCAGTAATTTTTCTTTTTTGACTCATTCTTTTTATAAAAAAAAAAGGCTGAAATATGAGGTTTATCTTTGTATAAATCCTTTTTTGTCAAAACTTTATTTGAACCTGTACATGTTAGTAGATAACCTCTCCCTGTCTCTCACACACACACACACACACACACATCAGATAATCCTAGATAGATAGAAAGATAGATAGATACTCTAATGATCCCGAGGTAACTATCTAACTTGGATAATGTGTTGTGTAGGTCTTAAATTTCAGTCTTTATGGTCTTAAAATGTCTTAAAAAGGTCTTAAATTTGACTTACTGAAACCTGCAGAAACCCTGGTTGAGGTGGTTTGTGCAATGTTTGAACTCCAGTCCTCCCACTTACTTTATAGAGATTCTAAAGTCAGTTGCTAAAACTTATAAAACTGATATGCAAATGCTAATGTAGCCATACTGACACACATATGTCAAATGCTATTACAGTATGATGCTATTATCCCCTTGTAGCTGGCTTTGTGTATGCTGTATGCAAGTATGTAGAAAATCCCAAAGACCAGAAAGACTAATAATAGAACTGAAAAAGCAAACATTAAGAAAATAAACATGGTATTAGAAATTGTCTCATCTGTTTCTCTGCGCATCTTTACCCCAGAGTTTACAAACATATAACTTACTCGTGAAGCTTAGAAATGTCTCGGGTTGAATACAAGTTCAGCTCTATTGATAACATTTGTGACAAAATTAAGTTCTGGTCATTTAATTTGATTGGCTGAGTAGCATTCCAAGAGTTTAGTCCACTGGGACTTTTCACTGTTTGTATTATTCCACTTGTCTGCATTTGCATGTTCCACATATAGTAGTAAACTGTCAGTCTGTGCATTAATGGTGGGGATTTTTCATTGACTCTTTCTATATTACACCAGTAATATAGAAAGAGTCTTCATGAACAAAACACTGAATCATTCACTGAACCAAAAAAAAAAAAAAAAAAAAACTTTGATTCATCCAGGAACTAATGTTTTGTTGTCATTGTTTTGAGACACACAATGGTTGATTTTTTTTTTTTGATTTTTTTTTTGTGAAAGCAAAAATAGACATTTTGTTTACTCAACTGTTGTTAAAAAGCAATAGCCCACTGAAAATTATGCAGTATGTCAGTAACATGTAAATTCATCTACCTGGGGCCTGTACCATGAAGCCGGTTTAGGTGGTTTAAGATTAGTTTGCGCCAACCCTTGGTTTTAGGTACTATGAAAGGTAGCTCGGCTTTCATTGGTGTTCGTCACCATGGTCTCTTACGCTGCACGGCTAACCTGCTCCAGGGCAGGTTATGTTCTGGATTCGAGATCTCAGACTGAAGTTTGACCAATCAGCTGTGAGCAAAGAAACATATAGGTGACATAACTAATTCCAAGTGTCTGTTGCAGTGGCTTCACCTTTTCTTCCAAATCCTGGGAACATCATAGCCAAACTGTTAGACGAGCACTTCGTAGAGAAAGAGTTTTTAGGGACAGACAAAATCCCCTTGCATTTCCTGGTACTTGTATGAATGATACAGATTTTCTGCGGAAGGAATATCTTATCTTTGCAAACTTCTTGAGCCGCAAATAAAAAATGTGACACATCGAAGCCATGTACTTACTGTACCGCAAATGGTATGAATTGCGTTGCGTTTTTTTGCAAGTGGTACATACTTGTATACGGTTGGTGATGCGGAGAACCTACTGTAGGGAAAAACACGGTTTGTCGAACCATTCGCAAGGTGGTCCTCGCTCTGTAGGGGTACATTAATAGCTTCATTGTGTTCCCCGGACATTTATCGTCCATGTCCATAAAAGAGGGTTTTTATAAAATTGCTGGTATGATATATTGATAGGTTGACATCACATGAACATTTTTTTTTTTTTTCAAAAAGCAGATTTCACTTAGAGCACTTAAATGTACTATACAATACATGTTAAAAACAGAGTCTCCTAGAGTAATTGGAGCAATAGACTGCACGCATGTTGCAATCTCCACTGCTCTAGGAAAACATGAGGCAGATTATGCTAATAGGAAGTTCTTTCACAGCCTTAATGTTCAGGTAGGAATACATGTTAGATGATTTTTATTTTCTGTGAGATGAATCTTTAAATTAATAGTAACATTAACATATGCTCTACTGAACATTTCATCTGCAGATGACTTGTGATCATGAACATATGATCACAAGTTTGGATGCCAAATGGCCTGGCTCAGTGCATGACTCACAAATTTTCCGTGAGTCTGTGTTGTGTCAGTGCTTTGAGGAAGGAAAGTGTAACAACAATGACTTATGTTAGGGAATTAATTAGCTCAAATTAGCCTTAATGTGAATATGCATATGTTGCTTACATGAATTAAAGAATTACCAAATAGGGAATTGGTCAAAACCTCGGCTTATATCAGCGGTTACACAATTACTTGTAGTACTCCCTGATATAGACGGGTAGAATATGTTCAATTTGGGGAAATTGTAGGTATAAGTTGAAGAATGTTCATTTATTGTACGAACTGTATGTCCAGCACACAAAAGGTACAATATCTGAACGGAAATCTCACGTCTTTAACACTGATAGACAATTTCTTTTCTGTGGCCACAAGAAAATAACTTATCTTAGTGTTTTAGACCATTTGAGATTTCTTTCAATAGCAAAATTTATCGTAGAGCGTTAAGAGGTAAAGATCTGCACTACTCAGGGACTCAGTATTGAAACAAACAGGCAAACTTAATTCAAATGATTTAACAAAGTTTATTCAAACGAGCTACTGGTTACATATACTAATTTTAAATCACACAGGAGTAAATATGCATAAACAAAACAATATACGATCGCAAATAAGGAATATAACAAAATAAACGTAAGATAAAAGGTTAGAGTAGGGGAAGAAAAGGGAGAATATAAGAGAGAGAGAGAGAGAGAGAGAGAGAATTTTAAGAATGGGTTTTGTGGGTGTACACTGAGAGCGTGGTAAGGAGAGGTGTGTGTGTGTGTGTGTGTGTGTGTGTGTGTGTGTGTGTGTGTAGGAGCACGCCTTTAGCAGCACGTGGCCGTGTGTTGCTGTCTAGGACCACGTGAATAGGTGGGCGTGTATGTGTGTATGTGCAGATGTGTGCGTCAAAGAGTGTGTAAGTGTGAGTGAAGAGAAATTAGAGATAGGTAGAACAGTTCAGTCATTCACACGAAACCCCAATAGACACAGTAATGTTAGACACTTTAAACAGCACTTAAGATTGTAAAGTTAAAATCTACGTTACTCGGGGTGAAGCTCGGCCTTTGTGTGTCCGTGCGTCGAGTCGGAGTAGACAAAGCGTCTGGTCACGTGGTCACCGAAACAGAGGTCACAGCGTCTGGTTGCTATGGCGACTGGAAACGAGCGAAAACTTAGCAAGATGACTTTAGCTTTAAGTTGATTTCGTTGGTTGGTTGAAGGAGACTATCAACTGAAGTAAAAGTAGTTTCAAGAAAATAAAACTTGGAAGAAAAATGAAAATAAACGCGAACGAAGCTTCCAAGGATGGAAGAAGGCGTGTCGTTTCTCTCTCTCTGGCGATGTGCACTGAGATCAGAGAAGCGCGGCATTTTGAAGGGGTTAAGCCCAGCCTCTTTAGGTGCATGACCCAATCGCCTGGAAGGGCGATTGTGACTACCTCCTGACGTTTTGCGGAGGCTCACGCCCCTTCTTAATAGTTATGGAGAAGCTAAACTTGTTCCTATCGTTAATAACACTGGATTTAATAAAATAATGCGTCTTCGGAGATTTTGTGTTAAAGATTCCACACCGTTGGGATTTATGGAGCACAATGATACCACGAATGGTATCTTTATGACATAGTCACCCGCGGATACATGATTTTTCGCGATTATAGTCACATCAAATGGATTACAAATCAATAAACTATATAGGCATAATATTTGGGACAAGGGATCATGCATACATCAAGAGAATACATTTTAAACATTTCACAAGATGATTTTGATTCACACGTGGTAGGATCTGTGTGTGTTTCCTTGTGTGTGTGTGCTGGAAGAGTCACTGAAGGTTCATCCTGCTGCGTTGAACTTTTGTCCCCGAGCACGGGATGAGAGTCTATGTGTGTGCGTGTTACTAGTTTTGATTAGATTAGCGGTCGAACAGAGTCTGGTTGTTTTCTTACGTGTTGACTGAGTGTCTAAATGTAAATGAATGTCAGAGAGAGGATCCTTGGGGTTCTCTCGAGATTGCTCTTATTGGTCAGCGGATGTTCGCCAAGCCATAATTCCGAGGTCAGCAGTAAGGAATCTCTGTTTTCAGATAGGCAGTTAATGATTTGCGCCATTTGTTGGCGCCGTGGGGTCTGGTGTCCAGGAAGGCAGAATCTTGAGGCAATAGAGGTGTTTGTGGATTAGGACACCAGTGATTTAATTAGGTCTCAGAGCAGAAGACAGGCTAATTTCAGTACATTAACATATAGAGAGATAGAGCTGGTGATCTGACCATCTGATGTGCGTTACAAAAGTTAAATTTGGTACTGTACAAAACACTGTTAATTTGAATTGGGACAGCACAACCTACACAATTTTCACTTTTCTGTTCTAGGGCTTTTTGATGGCCTGTTGGTAGTAGACAAGGGTTATGCATGCCATAAGTTTTTGCTAACCCCCTTATCATGACCCTCAGACAGGGCCACAGAACCGCTTCAGTGTGGCCCTCAGTAAAACCAGAATGAAGATCGAGATGACCTTTGGCATCCTAAAGGCACGTTTCAACTGCCTTCGGCACTTAAGAGTATCACCAGAGCGAGCATCACAGATAGTGGCTGCATGTGCCATTCTGCACAATATAGCCACCATCAGAAAGGAGCAAGAACCACCACAAAGCCAGCTTCTCCCTGATGACATTGACCCGATCACACTTGACCACCCAACTGGTGCAGCTGTCAGAGATGCAATCACCATACAATATTACACTTAATAAAAGCACATTGCAACTGCAGATAAGTCTCGAACTGTTTTATTGATTCTGTGGGATGGGAGGGAGAAAGACAGCAAGATAAATTTATAAATATTCATACAGTAGTTTTCATACTAAAGTGTTACTTGGTTAAATAAGTTCACATACTGAGATCTTTTTTTTTTTTTTTTTTTTTTTTTTTTTTGCTGTTTGATATCCAATTTATTTATTTTTAAATTTGGAGACTCCTCAGCTCACAGTCCAACTCCTTTAGTGTCCAGTCTAGTTCTATAGGCTCTTTTTGTAAAGGGTCACAAAAAGTTCAAGTTCCTTGACTTACTTCAAACACAGGACTGACTGTAATTTATGTCAAGGGTTTTAAATCCTTACCTTGTTCACATTTCTTCTGAAGGCATTTGAGGTAGAGGCCTCAGTTTCTGGGGCAGGTTGTGAAAAGTCCTACAATAAAATAAATGTGTAAGGGCCAGTCACTTTTTTATGCCACGCATTCAAATGTGAGCCATAATAAAAAACCCAGTGCATTCACCTCAGCAACTGTCTCAGAACACACAGACAGAATGTCTTCATCATTTGCTTCACCCTAATAAAAAAAGTAGGCCAATACAAAACATTACTGTTGTAAAGCAGGTTATGTTTATGGTGTTCTGTCTGCTGCATACTGACCTCTGTGTGGGAGACAGTTGCTTCAACAGGTACACTGTATTTCCCTCTACTGCAGAACATATGGTCAGCCATATTTAAAACTTAAAAAAGTAGTAATGTATTGTACACGTACCCAGTGTTACTTGCTTAGAGGAGCCAGCACAAGGGTCAGATTGTACAGCACCTGTAATCCCATCCATAAACGGCCGTCCCTTATTGCTACTCAGAGCCAACTCCTTCGCCACAGTGTATTCTGGAGGAGGTGGCCCTCCACCAGTTTTCCAAATTTTAGACTTTTTTATGTTTGCTGCAAACAAGCGTTTGTGATAAAATGTTCACAAAAATAATAAAAGGTTGTGGTAAATATTTTTTTTTTTGTCTTTATCTGCTGCCAAGAACGTTTGGAGTTGGGGTTGCATCTAAAAATCAATGAATATTAATCTTTCTTAGAATGTAATATACATTTACATTGTTTATATACTGTATTATAAAAAATATATTTTATAAATATATTATATATATGAGTTAAGAAAAAAAATAGGTCCTCTTTAACATTCTTCAGAATGTAAGCTATAGTGTCTGACAATGTTCAACAACACACTCAGAATATGAAAATTACCCTGTAATCCTCTTCTGTGTGTTTCTGGAGTGCAAATATGTTCAGCTTGTGTGCCGTTTCTTGCATACACAGTGACAAATAAGACAGCCTAAGATTCCATCAACAGACTCAAACATCTTTATTAACTCAGGCTTTTACATAATTAAAGGGAGAAAACAAAGGGACAGTAAATGTCCCCTTCATATTCTGGTGAATATCTGGTGAATTAATGTCCATAATGAATTTTCATATCTGAATGTTGGAGAAGAATCTGTTTTGGCATGATATGAATGAACTTATTTACATACAAATGTTTGATATGTCTCATCACCCAGTCTGAAATATTCCACACTTGCCCTTTGAAGAACATCAGTGAATGAATGTTGCTTAAAGGCATTTTAATTAATATGTAAAAGCAACAAAATGGGACTGTGGGATTTTTCCCACTTTATGCTTGAAATAGCCCACTTTGTTTCTTAAAATATATGTATGTGGGAGTCATTTCTAATTTTTGTTTCTTAAATCATAACATCTCTTTGACATTAAGTTATTTTCTTGGAAGCCAAAGTGAATAGAAAGGCAGATTGTATTTTATTCCCTGTAATTATTCCAAATTACTTAACATTTCACAATACACCGAAATGTTTTATTATATACTGTTTGCTTTTTTTCAGGCAATGAATTTTTGTGTATTGTCTGAAATATTCTTTATCTTATCCATTTTTATGATGTACATAAATGCAGATAAATAGACATTCAAACTAAATTGCTTTTATTATTAGACTGGTGCTGATTTTATTTTCCTGATCATTTATTATCCTAAAGTTCAAGAGGTGAATTAATTAAAATAGGGGTTTCACTTTAGGGTGTTCAGTGGTTTTGGGGTTCTTTATTTTAAGGGATTTTAAATTGTTAAAAAATAGGAAAAAGTAGCATGTAGGCCTACTATATTTGTCACACTCTTGGAAGTCCAAAGCACGACGATAAAGATCAAGATACTAATTAGTCTTTAATAATAAAGATTCAAAGAACAAACTCATATAAAGGCAGGTTGGCAAAGTAGTACGACCACGTAACACTGACAATACCAGATAAATAAAGATTCAAACACAGGAAATTAAATACACAGGTTAACATGGTGAACTCAGCTGAACAGGATAATACAATTAAATCAGAAACCATAGCAACACGCAGACAGGAGATAAACACAAGGACAGAAAACCAAACTAAACTGAATATAATTGTGACAATATTGATGTTATCATTTCATTTTGCTTTTCTAGTTTTTAACATTAAAAAATAAAGACAAACATTAAGAAAAAAACAAAAACAAATAGTGCATAAAAGTTTGTCATTTTTATTTATTTATTTGTCAACATTAATCTCTCCTTCCTTGTAAAAACATTGAAAAATAGTCCTTTGTTTTGTCTTTCTAGGAACTTTCTCCTCATCACCAGTGTTGGGGTTACACATTACAAGTAACGCAAGTTCCCTTTCAGTCAGTCATTACGAGTTACATCAGTGACTGACGGAATGGAGGTTTCGCTTAGAAGCCTATCACCTTCGAGTTCTTACAAAACGAGCCAATGCCATGGGTCTGCGGAATTTGCATAGTGCAACTCCGCCCCACCTCGTGGGTATATAAGGAGCTGCGCGTGCAACCTCGCATTATATTTCTGCTTCGGAGCCGAGTGTTTCTTCACTTCTCTCCACTGCAAAGCTGTCTACGAGTTCTGAGATACGAGATGAGCGACTCTTCAGCGGTGTTGGTCTTACGGCGTGTTCCAGTGAGATCTCATTTCTGCTGCTGGTCTGTGCAGTGATCTGCCAGTGTTGTCCTGCCAGTGATCTGCCAGTGGAGTATGTCTTTTCCCTGGGCGTTTCAGCACTGCTGTTGAGTTTTATCCTCTCTAAAAGAGCTGCACGCGGCACGTCTTTTTAAAGATGTCTCGCCAGTGTATTTCTGGATGCAGTAGACAGATTAATTCTGCTGATGGGCACGAACACTGCCTGGTGTGTTTGGGCTTGAATCACGCTCAGGCAGCATTTGTGGATGTGTCATGTTCTCATTTCAGGAATATGATCATCGCAATGTTGCGATCGAGACTCGATGACCTCTGTAGAGGTAGAGTCCCCTCCGCCACACCCCAATCAATTCCCTCCACGAGAGGGGATACTTTGGCTGGTGGCCAGGGTGATTTTAGTTGATTCATTTGGCGCCCCGGAAGATGATGTCATGTCTATTGCCGCATCACAAGGTGGGCTTGAGTCATCTGGAGATGAAGACTCAGCTGTGCTGCCTCCTTCAGGGGTGCCAGCATTGCCCGAGTCTGATCCAGAACTGACAGCCATGCTTTCCCGGGCAGCCGCGACCATCGGGCTTGTGTGGAACCCTCCGCCATGTCCCGAGCGCTCAAGACTTGATGATTGGTTTTTGGGGCCGCCCCCAATTCCTTTCTTCCCGGAAGTGCATGAAGAGGTCATAAGATCGTGGAAGTCTCCTTTGATTTCTCGCGACCGTTTAGCGGCCTCTTCCGCCTCCTCTGCCCTCGATGAGGCCGCGGCCAAAGGGTACACTGGGGTCCTAACGGTGGAGCATTCTGTGCCGATGCAACTGTGTCCCCAGAGTGCCTCTACCTGGCGTGGTGACCCTAAGCACCCCTCCAAAGCCTGTAGGTTTTTGTGCAATCTCGTGGCTAAAGCCTATAGAGCTGTGGGGCAGGCTGCCTCCTCTTTGCATGCTATGGCCATCCTGCAAGTATATCAAGCACGGGTGCTCAGAAACATGCACGAGGGCAGGGCTGATCCAGGGCTCATGCAAGAGCTGCGTACCACCGACCTCGCTCTACGGGCGACGAAGGTGACGGCACGCTCCCTGGGTCAGGTGATGTCCACATGTGTGGTCCAGGAACGCCATCTGTGGCCCAACCTGGCTGATATGCAAGAGGCTGAGCGAACATGTTTCCTCAACTCTCCCATATCCCAGGCTGGGCCCTTTTGGCGGCGCAGTCGAGGACTTTGCCCAACAGTTGGCTCAGATGCCTCACATGACCCCGCTGGATCAGGTTTTGGGAGCCTGGCTAGAGCTTCTCAATCTGGCACGAACTATCAGGCTCGGCTATGCGATTCAGTTTGCACGGTCTCCTCCCTGCTTTCTGGGAGTCTGCTATACCATGGTGGGTGGCAATGCCCCTGTCATGCATGAGGAGGTCGCCGCCCTACTGGCAAAGGGTGGGATCGAGGCTGTCCCTCCAGCCGAGCCCCTACTTGTACCCAATAAGAGTGGTGGGTTACGGCCAATCCTGGACCTGCGCATCTTGAACCGAACCCTTCATAGGCTTCCATTCAAGATGTTGACAGTCAAAAGCATTTTCGAATGTGTTCGTCCATTGAATTGGTTTGCAGCAATCGACCTGAAGGACGCGTACTTTCATGTTTCCATTCTTCCTCGACACAGACTGTTTCTTCGGCTTGCTTTTGAGGGGCAGGCATACCAGTACACAGTTAGCCCTGTCTCCGTAAAGCCCATCTTCACGAAGGTCGTCGAGGCAGCCCTTGTGCCATTCAGGCAACACAGGGTTCGCATCCTGAACTATCTCGACGACTGGCTGATTTTAGCAGGTTTGCGAACACAGGGACCTGGTGCTCCGGCACCTCGCCCGTCTGGGCCTTCGGGGTCAATTGGGTCAATCTGAGGTAGACATGTGCCGGTATTCGGTAATGCGATAAATCGCGGTAATGAATATGCACGATATTGTTATCGTGGGCACTTCAAAATACCGTGAAAAATAATAGATCAGAATTTATATTTATAGAACGCGCATTAGCTTATTTTCCATCAACCGCTAAACAAACACTGCGTATATGCTGCGCGAAACTCGTGCAGCACTCTGATGTAAACAATCCCCACATGAAGCGCTGTGTGCATGCGGCGCAGTGTGCACTCTAGTCTAATGTAAACAATCCTCACATGGAGAAGAAGCACGGCGGAAGGAGGAACGCTGCCGTTGATTTATCCCCCTTCTAAAAGCAGGGCTGCCAACTCTACGCATTCAGTGTGAGACTCGCGCCACACATCCATTTTCTCACGCAGGGAAAAATTGCGGAGCAAAGACCCTGATACTGACAGACTAGTCAGAGCAGGTTACTTTTGATATGAAAAAAATTCTCAGCCCTCATGTTCTGTCCATTTTATTATGAAATTCAGACAATAAATACCATTTTGGCGTTTGTAATGTGACGTGACCGATCGCTGTAGTGCCTCAGTTCAAGCAAACCGATCATCTGTTACTTTTTATTTAAAGATACAGTACAATTTACCGAAAGGTATTTATGCCTCATACATAATATCGATCAATCAGGATTTTTCAGCCATGGAAAGAGGTCAATAAAACTGCAGGACAACAATTATGTCACAGAACGTTACATTTACCTCAGGAAAGCCATTTAATGACCAACACGTTAGTTGACTAGAAAAAATGGCTATAGATAGAGAGGAGTATTTTGCTAAATATGTGCACTATATTACATTTGTATTATATTTTTACTTGTGTCATAATTGTTATTATAATGAAAACCAAATTATATTGTATTTAATTTGTTATTTTTAACCTTTAATAATACCAGCTGACAGAGCTCTCTGTATGTTTACAGCATTATGTGAGATATATTTTTTTCTTGAGAAAAATTAACATGTAGGCTATCTACTGTAGCTTACCTAATATTTATCCAAAGAGTCAATATTGAATCAAGATTGAAATCAAATCCCAAAAATTGAATTGAAATCGTGAAATCTGTGTAAAATTCTGTTTAGTTACCAAATGTTTTGACAATTACACCTATTGTGATGCAAGTTGTTTTTTTTCTACATCCCACCCCCAATCCATCCGTTTCTCTTGAGCAATTAGAATATCGTGATAATACCGTATACCGTGATAAAAGCTCAATCAATTAATCGCAGCATGAAAATTTGATACCGGCGCATGCCTAATCTGAGGTCGCTTCGTGCCATTCACATTCCGGGCGAGCTCAATCGTGCAGCCGATGAGCTATCACGACAACGCTTATGTCCCAGGGAATGGAGACTCCATCCCCAGATGGTTCGGCTGATCTGGGAACAGTTTGGCGACGCACAGGTAGATCTGTTTGCCTCCCAAGACACTTCCCACTGCTGCTGGTTTTACTCCCTGACCGAGGGGTCCCTCGGCACGGATGCACTAGCGTACAGCTGGCCGCGGGCCTCCGCAAGTATGCATTTCCCCCAGTGAGCCTTCTTGCACAGGTCCTGTGCAAGATCAGGGAGGACGAGGAGCAGGTCCTTTTGGTTGCGCCTCAATGGCCCATCCGGACTTGGTTCTCCAAACTGGTGCTCCTTGCAACAGCCCCTCCCTGGCCAATCCCTCTGAGGAAGGACCTCCTTTCTCAGAGACGGGGCACCCTCTGGTACCCGCGTCCCGATCTGTGGACGCAGAGGATTTGAGTACCCTACCATCTCAGGTGGTACCATCTCTGAAATGGACTTTCCTGTAGCTCAAACAGTAGAGCGTTGGCGCTTGCAACACCAAGGTCATGGGTTTGATTCCCAGGGAAAGCAAGAACTTTGTAAAATATGTACCTTGAAATGCAATGTAAGTCGCTTTGGATAAAAGCGTCTGCCAAATGCATAAATGTAAATGTAAATGAAGTGGAACCTCTTCGTCACCTTGTGTTCTTCTCGCCGAGGAGATCCCAGAAAATGCCTGATCGGGTCTGTGCTCTCCTTCACTTGAAGGGTTGGAACGAAGGCTGTCTCCTTCCACCCTTAACCCTCTGGGGTCTAAGGTGTTTTTGGGGTCCTTGAGATATTCTGACATGCCCTGACATTTGTGCTTTTTTTAGTTGCTTATAAACATATTAATGACAAAGGTGTAATTACACTCTATTTAGCACAAACAGGGCTACCATAATATGTGAGCAACATGTATGTACATGTTTGTATTTTTGAAAGAATAATGTTTATGCATGGTTATTGAAAAAACTAAAAATGAAAGTTTCTGAAATAAGGCCACAAAACACATACTAAATATGTGTCCACAAGACTTCTGAATAATGGATGTCGTCGCCTAGAGTTTTTTCTTCAAAATGATCTGAAAATCATCCTGCCTAATCATTCACATAAAACAATACATTGATTTAAATTTTGCAAGACACTTTTTGTTTGGAAAGGCAATATGTAGGGGGGTGTGAACGATCCAACACCATCATGAATATTGAGTGGTTCACACCTGAGGAGACAATGGGGCCCGCATACTTAATGAGCCATTCATTCAGGTGTGTCACTGAGCCACAAGAAAGAATGCAAGAGCAAAATATATATATATATATATATATATTCTACCAAGTTGGTTCACGGTTGGAAGCATCTACAATTTTTTTATTTTTCCACAAATTGTGCTTGCAAATTGTATAATAATATCCAAGGAAAACATGTCTAGTAATTGTGCAGTTAATTCTCATACTGTATTTTCAGTTTTGGAATATGTATCCTCTCCCCAAATTTGTCACTAATAAAACACAATAAAAATGATTTAAAGAAAAGGCTTATATTTACCTTTTAATAGTTTGTTTACATCTACCTTGTAAATATATTTTTTTATTAAAAAGGTTACAATTACAACAACAATTCAAGTGTAATCTTTCTTTGTAAAAACTAAAGTATACATATATACATTTTATCATACATATTTCAAAGTTAAGGATTCATTACTTTGAATATAGCCTAGGCTACATTGGAACAAACACATAGCCTAATAACATATTATTTGATTACTTTATTTTTGACAAAACATACTATATTTAACATATCAGCAAAAATCGGCAAACAAAAGCTTATTTGAGGTGGCAGTCTATTTTACAGTAAAAATGTATAATCTATCCAAAACTAGTCAACAAAATGTTGTCTTTCATATGTCTGTAACATAGGTCTTTCGTTTTTATTATAAGGAATATAAATGTTAATTTGCAGTTTAATACGTTGCTTATACAAATACATTTTATTTCAACATATTTCAGTCGATTTTTACTCATCTCAGTAGCTTATAGCAATACAGTTTGCTAAAAGTGGATCATTCATTCACACACAGAAACACGATTCAAATTTAAACCGTCTTTTTGTGAGCTGTGGTAAACAGCGTGCATCTCTGCCATTCATTCATTCACACACAGAAACGCGATTCACTTGAGAATGAAAAAAAAACTTACTACAGTATTCCATAGCGATCCGTTGCTCCTCGAAATACCAGCACTTCTGAGGTACATTTTCCATTATTATTATTATGATAGTATTATTCCTCACAGCGCTGCGAGACGGTGTAAACAAGCACAGTGATCTGAATAAACTTGATGTGTTTTCTCGAGCTGATATGGGGGCGTTCACAGTTTGCATGGATTGCCTCAGTCATTTGCGTTTGAATAGCGCGCGCTCTCCGTGGGCGGGATCACATTAAAAATAATGAGCTGAGATGAGAACGACTGACATCTCTCTCTTTTCATACATATTTTATAAACTGAGAATATTTGTTTTTTATATAAATTACTTCATTCCAAAGAAGAGAATTCAAGCTTCATGCCTGTGTGTCTGGATGCCTGTTTGACTGAGTATTCGCTGAGTTATTGTTCATTTTCGGACGCGTTTCAGAATTGACTTCACTGACAGAGAGTAGGCAGAACTCACATCATGTTTATTTTTCTTTATTTGGCAAAAAGCACGCGCCCTTCGTGCATATGTAGACAGAACACAGTGTTTCAGGACCTCAGACCAGCACTTCGTCTGTTTCGGTGGGAAGGTGAAGGGAAAGGCTCTCTCCAAGCAGAGGCTGTCTCACTGGATAGTGGACGCCATTGTCTTAGCTTACCAAGCGCAGGGCCTGCCATGTCAAGTCAAGTCAAGTCAACTTTATTTATATAGCGCTTTTCACAATACAGATTGTATCAAAGCAGCTTCACAGTATTAAATAAAATAGTACATCAGTGTTTGTTTCTGGTGTAAAACATCCACGTTTGATAATGCAGATCAATAGCACTGGTGAATCGATTAATCAATTTAAGTATCCCCAACTGAGCAAGCCAAAGGCAACAGTGGCAAGGAACCGAAAAACTCCATCAGGTGACCTAATGGAGAAAAAAAAAAACCTTGGGAGAACCCAGGCTCAGTTGGGGGCCAGTTCTCCTCTGGCGTTTATGAAGTAGAGACCGGATTTAACTGTAAGATTAAAATATTATATGAATGCCTGGCTGAAGAGATGCGTCTTTAATCTAGTTTTAAACTGGGAGAGTGAATCTGAGCAACGAACAGTATCAGGAAGGCTATTCCAGAGTTTTGGTGCTAAATGTGAAAATGCTCTCCCTCCTTTGGTGGATCTGGATATCCTAGGTATGACCAGAAGCCTCGAATTTAGTGATCTTAAAGAGCGCGATGGATTATAGGGCGATAGAAGATCCGTTAAATAAACTGGAGCTAAGCCGTTTAGGGCTTTATAAGTCAGTAGCAATACCTTGTAATTAATACGGAACTTTATAGGTAACCAATGTAGTGATGATAAAATTGGTGTTATATGGTCAAACTTTCTTGATCTAGTAAGAACTCTAGCGGCGGCATTTTGGACTAACTGTAGCTTGTTTATTGAGGATGCAGGACAACCAGCTAATAAAGCATTACAGTAATCTAGTCTCGAGGTCATGAATGCATGAACTAGCTTTTCTGCATCAGAAACAGATAGCATGTTACGTAATTTAGCAATATTTCTAAGGTGAAAAAAGGCTGTTTTTGTAACATATGAAATATGATTTTCAAAAGACAAGTTACAATCTAATATAACACCCAGGTCTTTTACTGTAGAGGATAAAGTAACAGGACACCCTACTATGTTAAAGTTGTATTGTAAGAGGTTTTGTGGGCGGTTTTTTGAACCGATAAGTATTACCTCTGTCTTATCTGGATTTAATAAAAGAAAATTGTGCGTCATCCAATCTTTTATATCTTTAACACACTCTGTCAATTTGGATAATTTAGCGTTTTCATCCGGCCGTGATGAAATATATAGTTGAGTGTCATCAGCATAACAATGGAAACTAATTCCATGTTTCCTTATAATATTTCCAAGTGGCAGCATATATATTGAGAATAATAGAGGGCCTAACACAGATCCTTGCGGCACTCCATAGTTTACTGGAGTTATGATCGATTTTTCTCCGTTTAAATAGACAAAATGGTAGCGGTCAGATAGGTATGATCTGAACCAGCTTAATGCTTGTCCTTGAACACCGGTATAGTTTTGTAGCCGATCTAAGAGTATTGTGTGATCTATAGTATCGAACGCAGCACTAAGATCAAGTAAAACTAGTATTGAGATACAGCCTTGGTCAGAAGCTAAGAGTAAATCATTTGTGATTTTAACGAGCGCAGTTTCAGTGCTATGATGCGGCCTGAACCCAGACTGAAACTTTTCATAGGTGTCATTTTCTTGCAAGAAAGAGCCCAGTTGGGCAGACACGCCCCCTAGGGGTGAAGGCACACTCCACCAGGTGTGTGGCTTCCTCCTGGGCTCTAGCACATGGCGCCTCGCTAACAGACAGTGAGATTCTACAATCTCAGAGTGGAGCCTGTGTCCTCCCGTGTACTCGCTTCTACTAGCCAGTAACTGGGACCTGCTCGGTGTCATCGCTTGCTTCGCCATTCCACTCCACTGACTGGATATGTGCGTTAGTTTACTCCAGCACTGTTGTTGTCGACACCAGAGTGCATGTCAGCGGCAGCCCTCGTGTCAGGCTAGGTGCCTCCGTGTGCATGGTTCCCCCGTTGGGCAACCCCAACATGTGTATTTCCATGGTAACTCTCTTTGAGCATTTGTCTTTGCCTAGGCAAGACCACCTTGCCACCCCTGGGGTTGAAACTTCCATGCTGCGGGCTGGACACCTCAGGTTTTTTCCATTTGCATCCCGTTCGGGTCGTATGTGTATTCTCTAAGACCTCCCTGTGTTGCATATTTCCACAGGGATATGCTTCCCAGTGTGCCTTGGTATTCCTGCGTTAAGCTTAGCCCTTCATCAGTGCTAGTCTCACGACAGGGAGCTCCTTCAGGGAACGAGGGTTACATACGTAACTGAGATGTTACGTAATCAGATGACTTTTTTTTGTAAAGTAATGCATTACTTTTAAATTTACAACAAAATATCTGAGTTACTTTTTTCAAATAAGTAACACAAGTTACTTTGTTTTCCCATTTACTGAATGACAGCTCTCCTGTCCCCATGTTGAGAGAAATCGGGAGTATGTTGCAGAGGTGTGCTGTCTAAACATGATGCTTATTGTAGTCATATGAACATGCATTTACTCATCTCACTTGCACAAAAACAGATTCAGTATTCCTTAAAATGAATAAAAACAGTGAAATGCAAACTCATAATATTATGCAAACCTGCAATAATTAAATGTTAAATTACACAAATATACTTTGTTTAATATAATATTATATGTTTAACCACTGTCTTTGCTGCTGATCCAATTCATCCATACTAATAAGCAAAAATGACATTAGATAAAAATCACATTTGTGTTTCCTTTTTTTTAGAAGAAAGAGTGTTGAACTTTCTTCTCCTGCCCAATTCTTCTGCAATCCAGAATGGTGTGCCATAATGTACAGGAGTTTGCATTTCATTCAGCCTGAGGCCTATTCATTTCATTTTTGAAATGAAAAATAATGTAATACATTACGTTCCTTAAAAAGTAACTAAGTTACTCTTTTAGGGAGTAACACAATTTTGTAATGCATTACTTTTAAAAGTCACTTTCCCCAACACTGCTCATCACTGTAATTTCTAAAGGAATATTCTCTCTAAAATTGCTTTGGAACAATATTTATTGATCATATACAATATTTAACATTCTTTATATTTTAGAAAGGGGGTCCCTCATGAGGCAGTCATCATATTTGTGATTTTGGCATTAGGAGGGAATAAATTAATGTCATTATAATAATTAATATAATATTACATGCTCTTGATCATACAGTATATCACATGATAGTTTTAAAGCCCGATGCTAAATAATAATAACAAATATGCAGTGTCTGAATAACCTCCTATTTAACTGTGGCTCTGTAGTTTAACTGTGAGCATACAGCCTAATTTCTCTTTTCATTTTTTTAACAGGGATTGTATCATTGATCTCTCTGGCAATCCTTTCGTATGATCGTTACAGCACTTTAACTGTTTACAACAAGAGAGCCCCAGACTACAGCAAACCCTTGTTGGCTGTCGGGGGTTCCTGGCTCTACTCACTGTTCTGGACGGTTCCCCCACTGCTGGGCTGGAGTAGCTATGGACTGGAAGGGGCAGGAACCAGCTGTTCGGTCACATGGACCGCCAACACCCCCCAGTCACATTCCTATATCATCTGCCTGTTCATTTTTTGTTTGGGACTCCCCGTGCTGGTCATGGTGTATTGTTACAGTCGGCTCCTCTGTGCTGTCAAACAGGTAAATTCCATCAAAACATATCAATTCAAAGTTAATATTACAATATAATTATGTGTGTAAAATTTCTACATAACAGGGTAAGGAGTTTAAAGATTTCACAACTCAAAACTGTTGCCTGCAGTGCTGTTTACAATCCTTTTTGGAACTAAACTATGTCTCTCTTAGCTTAAACTTGGTCAGTATCTCAGACTCCAGATAAAGTTTAAACCGCCTCAAATGATGTTTAAGTCCACACTCTCTACGCTATTTTTTTTTATTATTGTTTTATTTTTTTGATAAATCAGTGCTAAAAATAAAGTTTACAAAAGGGGGTTTTCACTGCAATGCCATAGAAGAACTATTTTTTTTTTTTGTTCCCTAAAAGAACCTTTAAGGGTGTTCACACTTGTAGTTCGGTTCGCTTGGTCCAGACCAAAAAACAAAACAAAAAACATTTAATCCTGGTTCGCTTAGCATTTGAACCTAAAGATACGGAACATAAAGTCATTGGGATATGTTCACATCCTGATTGGTCGGCTTTTATTATACGTATACTATTTCATGACGGAACTTACCGAACATCCAAAACAATGCAGTATGCTGGGCTAAATGCACTCATTGTATGTGCGTAGCCTATATATGATGGTATTTTAACTAGCTGAGAACTCTTGAAGAGCTTATAAAATGTGTAAAGTAGTCAGAACAGCGGCAGGAATCCCTCCGTCACAAACACAACAAGGATCTGCTGCAAGGAGATGCTGTTCTGATGCCTGAACCGAACTGAGATGGGCAACATTGCGACTATGACGAGAAAAAAACTGGTATGCTTGAGCATTCTGTCCTTTTTAGGGTCGCATCTTGTGACATAATGTCCCGCTTTTGGGTCGTTTACATGTCTTTGGTCCATGTTGCATTCATATTTAATTCGGACCGCACCAGAGTTCATATGGAAGTGGACCGAGACCCATCTTTTCAGGGGTCTTGGTCCGCTTGTTTGGTGCGCACCAGGGTTCGGTTCAACACTTATTCAAATGAACCACACTAACAGAGCACAGAGCACACTAATAACCTTTTGTATAACGGAAAGGTTCATTGAATGTTGAAGGTTCTTCATGGAACCATAAATGCCAATAAAGAACCTTTATTTTTAAGAATGTACTGTTCTAGATTCTAGCTTTTAAAAGTGAACATGAAACATTGTGCATTAACATAATAAAGAAGAACCTATAACAATTTGTTAAATGTGGTTCATTATATTTGGAATGCATTTTACTTTATCTTTTCATACACTCATAAATATGTGAAATTGCTGAAATCTTATAAATATCAATAAATTATGTTCATGAACCTGATGAGTCAGTGGTTCCTCTAAACCACAATGTAGGTTCATTCTATAGTGGATTGGAAATTCTTTCTTGAAGGATTTGCGTATCCTGAAGACTAGTTCTGAATCATCTGCTGGTGCAAACAAAAAATACAATCTAATTTACATGTTTTTCCTCAGGTAGGGCGTATCAGGAAGACAGCAGCAAGACGGAGAGAGTACCACATTTTATTTATGGTCATCACTACAGTGGTGTGCTACCTTTTGTGCTGGATGCCTTATGGGGTTGTTGCAATGATGGCTACGTTTGGACATCCAGGGATCATCACACCCATTGCGAGCGTGGTGCCGTCCCTCCTTGCCAAAAGCAGCACAGTCATCAACCCTCTTATTTACATCCTTATGAACAAACAGGTTAGACATTTCCAACTTTTTATTTAGCACTGAATCATAGGATATGTTTTCTTATATTTCTCAATATATATCATATATAACCACATGGGTGCTTAACCCTTGTGTGGTGTTCATATTTTTGTTACTCAGCCAGTGTTCGTGGGTCTGGTGGACCCGCTGCATTTTTGGGTTTTTAATTCAACACAATCAAAAATGTTATGTTAAAATACTCAACAGATGTTTACTTCATCCCAATTACAAGCAATATAAACAGCATATATGGTCAATATTTTCTCTTTACCTTTGTTAGATCACATTTAAGAATTGCAACCTCGTGTGGGAATGGCAGGAGTAGAAGCACAAAACTCACTCTTGCACTCTTTCACACTTACACACAATCTCTCTCTCACACGCACGCACACACACACACACTCATGCAGACACATACACACACCCACAACACAGACACAGACACACACACCCACACAGACACACATACACATACACACACACACACACACACACACACACTCACTTGGATATGTGGTGTACGGTCACTCTCCATAGGCATAATGGTTTTTCTAATGTACAAACTGTATAATCTATCCCCCTACACTAACCCTACCCCTAAACCTACCAATCACAGAAAACTTTTGCCATTTTTTGAATTTCAAAAAACACCATTTAGTATGTTTCAGTATGAGGACACAGATGTTGTCATAAACCATGTTTACGTTGTAATACCCATGTCATTATACACATTTGTGTCCTCATAAACCATATACAAGAACATACACACACTAACAGCAGGCCCTGACAGGAGGAGGACAGAGTAAAGGTACACAGGACCTACAATTTCCACACTTTTATTAGCCCCGGGTCCAGTGGACCCGAACATCCTGTGTGTAATATAAATGTGTAGGGGGGGTGTACAGTGTTTTCATTAAAAATGTGTTCTGATATATATTCCTCACAGAAAATGAGCCAAGGCCAATGAGTCTCAGTTTGAAAAAATAATTAATTTCATCATTTTTCTTTTGATAAAAAATGAAAACGGGTCCAACAGACCCGAACACCATACAAGGGTTAAATTAACATTCCTTCCATTAAATACACTGATTTCATTGTCTTTACTCAGTAAAAACTTACATCCACAACAATGAAGAACAAATTACCACCCAATAGAAGTAACAATGTCAAGTACTGGAATGATTGTAAGAAATTATAAATAATATTAAACCCTTGGTCGGCAACCTTTTAGTCATGAAGTGCCATTTTTACGTTTCTGGGTTAATCACTGTCTGTGCCACAACCCCCACCCCACAAACACATTTTAAATATTCATAATGGCTAACATAGAAATAGAACCTTAGAACAGAACCTTAAATATTCCTGAAGCAGTTTTTTCATAAAATTTGTTTTACATTTTTCAAAATCCTTTAGTTTGTTTGTTTTCAGGTTTAAATTAGACTTTGAAGAACAGATTTCCAAAAGGCCTATTTATACCAGGTCATGCATGTGTATTAAATTATCAGATGGCTATCCGTTTTGGTAAAACAGTTCCATTTACACCATTTACATCTGAATGTAGGTACAAGGTATTTTATCTTAATGAAATAAATACACCTCTCTTTTGCTTTCGTGCCAGTGATTAACCCTCGGTAAATAGATGCCATTCATTGCCGACCACTGCCCTATTAAAATGTGAGTTCTTTAGACAATAACAGCAGATAAGTATTGGTGCAGCTTAAAACAAAACTTTCTTTCTGTGAAAATACATTGCAGGTTTTTAAAATACATGTACCATTTTTTTTATTATATAGAGCAACAAGTAAAAAGGATAATAGAAATGATATGCATATGAGTCCAGCTTCTCAGAGAGGTCTGTCAGTAGTATTCATAGTAATTTATGAAATTTAAATTAAATTAATAAAAACATTTCTCAATTATCTACAGTAAAAATCCAATTATCTTGGCTCTATAATATAATAACAGCTTTAAAATTTTCATCTAATTGATGAGAAGTGCAAAAGATTTAATCACAATTTACCACAAAACAGAACGAAATCTGAGAAATCTCTTTCCACTAACCACATCAAACATTCAAATAAAAAAAGGTAATCATCCTTTACAATATGTGAGCAGCCTTAAAGGTGCACTGTGTAATTTTAGCGAAATCTAGTGGTGAGGTTGCGAATTGCAACCAACTGAAGTTACGGTGACTGACAGGAAAAAATGTTGTCATCTGAGACAGCTGAGAGTAGCTAGTTAAGCAATGAGGTTTCTTTACAAAATAAATTAAGAATTTAGGTTTACTTAATTATTCAGTAAATTGATATGTTATTGCGAATATTATTGTTACTTGTTCATCATTGTATCAGTGTTTTATTCGCTAACTTTAGCTAGCTTCTTTACATGAAGAACAACATTGTGATGAAACGCGTTTGTCCGTTTAGGGCTACTGTAGAAACATGTCGGTGCAAAATGGCTATTTTTATGTAAGGGGACCCGCGGTGTATATAGATAGAAATGGCTCATTCTAAGGTAATAAAAACATAACGGTTCATTAAGTAAGGTCTTTATACACCACTGAAAACATAGTTATGTATATGATATTGCATTTCTGTCAACAGATCCTCCTAAATATTACACACTGCACCTTTAAATGACAATGATAAAAAAAATCCCAACGTTTGGAAAATTTAAAACTTACGTTATTCAATCCTCTCTTCACACTTTTTTTCTTTGTTATAATTAGAACACAAACTAGAATTTGATTCCACTCATTAAATAGTGTAAGTGGATCCTTATATTTACAATCTCTGTGCTAATTTCAGTAGCTCGTCCAAGTAAATTGAGAATTTACTTTGAAACTCTCGTCTTGTCCTGCATCACAAACATGTTTTGTATTCACAGCATCTGTGAATAGAGGTCAGTTCTGAACATGTTGCCAGTCTTTTAGTATAAGGGCCATATGAGACGAAGCCTCTCATCTAGAATTCTGTGAAAGTGCGGTTTAATTATCCTCCTAATTATAATGTCTTGTCTCAGATTGTTATAAGAACTATATGTAAAACCCCTATTAGATGACAAAAGTCTGCGTTGGTTTAGATCAGATGGGTTTGTACTGTGATATGTCTTTAAATCACAGTGGACAGTTGATCTTACTGAATCCTGGCAGTGTGACCTTTCCCTTTTTCTTGAGGTCCTCCTCAAAAGATGTGCTCATACGCTTAACAAGCAGTTTCTCATAAAGCAGAGGGTGGTATGCCCCAAATGTGCAGGCTGCATCGTAATACTTCTCATGGTAATGGCACAGATTAGTTGTTCTCATAGAAGGAATATACTCATACACATGGACCTCCTCACAAAGGTTCATCATCAGGACGATACCTGTCACATAAACACACAGATACACATAAAGTTGATATATTCATTATAATAAATGGAATACAGTTAAACAGTATACAATCTGTAACTATATGAATTCAAACATTCTCATTCATATGACTTCTTATTTTTGTAAAATCTGCTCATTCCCCAGTGACGGTTATATTTAGGGTTTAATTATTAAAATAGTTTTTTATATTTATAAAAAAAAATCCACGTCATTTCAAACAAAATTAGCCAAATTTAAGTTTATTTGGGGTTAATTTCGAAACTGAAGTTGTAATTCTAATTAAAAGTGACACTGACACTGTTTAATACTGTAAATCTGCTTGCTTTAAAGAAATCTGTTGTATAAAATATTGTTGTATAAAATAATAAATGTGACTTGACTGGAGTGCTGAATTGCACAGCTGATGCAAACATATTCACATCGCTACAATCAGATGCTTTCTTAACTGCTGTTTTCTCTGCTGTCACTTTTGTTGTGTTATTTTGTTATTGAGAGGAAGGTGTGCAGCACATGTTTACATATTCACCTAAACGCTGCTCCTATAGCAGCGTCGGATGTTTGCTAATAGTATACTGCTGCAAAGGTATTTTGAACTATTTACCCCAAGCGAAGAATGAAAGGAACCAGAGAGAAAGATAGTCAATAAATAATGACTTGCATTTAAGTTTGTTCCTCACACAATCTTTTGTGTACTGTAACTGTAAACATACATCATATTCACCTTATTCCTACGCCCCATGACGCTTTGCATGAATTATGGGCGTAACTTCCGTTAAGCTGTAAACAATCAGTGAAAGGCTCGCTCTATGAACGCAATAATTCTTTTTTTTTTTTTTACTGGGTACAATGAGATGACATTATTCTACTCACCCTTCGAACCATCGAACATTAAAAGGACATTAAAAAGTGTAAAAGCATCAACAAGGTACTTTTAACACACCATGAATAACTTCCAAAGCGCGATTCTTTCCACAGCAATAATGGACGGGTTAAAAATCACTGTAGTAATATATATCTGTATTGTGTAACATACGTTGCCTTAATGAAAAATGTTCATTAACTGCCATTCATTAAATGTTCGTAGTGATTTCCGTCATTTAGACAGATAAATAAATTGTATTTACCTGCAAAAACAAACCTGGAAATAGACGTGAGGGTTTGAGGAGAAAAAAACGATAGAGTCTCCATGCATTCTAGTGAGTTATTAATGGAGAATATCATAAAATAAATCGTGAGAAAAGACCACAAATGTGCAGTATATGTTGTCCTTTTTCATACTTTTACACAATGCAGTGACTGAAAATAGCTCTTGCCATAGATATCCTTTTTATATCATGTCACGTTAAAATACCAAGTGTAACGTTATGACGTCATGATGTCGGAAAATAAAACATGAAGGAAAACTGACAGCTCATTCAGTCAAACTGGTGGATAAGCTTTATTTGTAGGGGCAACCTTATTATTTGAAATGATTCATTTCGGTCTTTTTTTAATGGAAGTATCCCAAACCGGAAGTGCCACCCATAATTCAAAACGCAGTTGAGTTAGCTCGTCAGGAAAGAGGTGGATATGATTTCAAAAGACTTCATAAGAAACTTGAAAACTCCAGACCGAAGTCATTGTAAGAAAAAAGAACCAGTACATTAACAGAAGAAAGAAAGTCATACATACTTGAAATGACATGATGGTGAGTAAATGAAAGAATCTACTCAAAGTCTATGTTAAATCTATGTTAGTACACGGTACACATTGTCAGCTGTATATACGGTGGTCTAATGTTGGCCAACTCTGTGAACTGTTGAATTTTTGTTTTACATCAAGACTCTGTCATCTGCCCGCAGGCTGTCAACATACACAGCTTGACAGCACCCTGCCAAGATCAGACACAGAGTTTTCTCACTACACACACGCACACATGCAGGGGACACACATCAAACACTTGGCAGTGTAACCACATACAATATGAAAGCCAATCAGGGGCTTGGATGCATGGGTCGAGACCACTCACCCAGCCAATCAGACAATGTGTATCATGAGATGAACAACAGGGCATCCACCCCTTGGGATAGCCAATCATCTTAGACCATTTGTTCAGTGTACACATCTATAGGTTGTCATGGTGACAAAGTGATCCAAGTGTATTGACTAGCATCAACCCTGCAACTATCATTTGAGAATCAGCAGGGTGTGCGATTTATGTTGTTTACTGTAGTTCAGGTCCTGCCAATGTGGACTGGATTGAATTTAAATAGCATCCCTAGGCATACTACAAAACCTGTGAAGAGACACACACATTGGTTTGAATGTAAACAGCTATTTCTACACATCTAACATCCGACATCTAATCAGAAATAAGAAACAAGTAATTATTGGGTTAATGACTCTAATTTTTGTTCTATATATTAATTAAATATTAAATTAAAATAATAATAATAATAATAATAATAAAATTATATAAAATGAATCTTCAAATTCTTGAAGAGACGACATCAAGTTGCTTGGCTTAATCTTTTATGAATACTTTTTAGAAAATAAATATTTTAACAAAAGTGCGCAAATCAACATGTATATATATATATTTTTTTTAAACAAGAAATTATATCACAGAAAAGACCCCTGCAGTGAGTCAATGTCAATAAGCTCTTAAAATATCAGATAATTTTGACCTTTTTATGACATGAGTTTAGTTCAGGTTGTAAAATGTCATGTGGGATGACCCTTTAAAAATGTAATAATATTCATGAATTAATAATCCATGATACTAAGAAATAATTCATGTAAAATTATGTCTTATAAAACCTCTGAAAAGAATGATTAATATATGTACACTTCCATGTATTACTTGTAAGATAAAGATTTTAGAGAATTTATTTTATTTATTTATTTTTTTAAACCATATGAAACCAACATTAAAATGAAGAGTACATTATAAAAAACTTGGCACATGTGTTTTAAACTTGATTTTTTAATTATTTGTCTGTTCCTTTATTGTGAACACTTACTATTAAGATAATCCCACTACAATTGGCCATAAAAAGAATGAAACAAAAAATTACATTTAATTTACAAAAATGTACTGAGAAGGTGCAATTCAAAGGATTTCACACAAATGTTTAATGGTTCTGCATCTTTTGTGTCTCTGAAAATATGAGTGGTAATTTATTGTGTTTTGTGCAGTTTTACAGGTGTTTCCTTATCCTGTTTCATTGCAAACACAGCTCTCTAGAGAATGGACAGTCCTCTTTGCCCTCAAAAACTACTGTCATCCAGCTCAACCGAAGGGCTTATAGCAACCCAGTGGCTGGCACCGAACCTCCTTCCATTGGTCTCCAAAATGATTGCAGCACCCCTGTCTCGGGCTGAACCAATACACAAACACACACACACACACACACACACACACACACACACACACACACACACAAATCACACCTTTATGTTCCAGCTCCACCCTACACAAAACACGACATCCATTTTTGAAAAAATTATGACAAAATCGTCTGTGTAGTGTTGTTGAGTGCCTACCAATCAAAAGCTGAAAATCAGAACTGTTGCAAAGTGATCTCTATAGCCGTCAAACTGTTGTCTGACCTAACACACCAACCAGTATTTGTATGTCATTTGTCAATATAAATGTTACAAAGAGCGAGAAAAGTGCAACCAGTTACTGGTGACTTGTTAAATTGGATGTGATGATCATGTGCTGGTGCATTACTTATAAATGTGCTTGGCCCTATGTTGTTTTTATGTTCCCAACCCATTTAAGGCCCGGTCTGAATAAAGCTGTAAATTTGGAGGAAACATCCTCAAAACTGGTAAAATCCTCCACCCATGACTACTTTGTATTCTATTTGTACCCTGATCCTAATCTTACCATTAGCTTCTGGAGATCAAGGATGTTGACAAGTGGATCATTAGTCACATCATTGCTTCAAAGTAGTCCAGTGACCCAAGACAGTATATCCAAACTTGGTCACTAGTGGTGATGTTGAAGGAATAGTTTAATAAAAGGAAAATCCTTCATTCCAAACTTGTATGTTTTTTTCTTCTCCTGCTGCTGAACATGGATTATTTAATGAATATCCGGTTGGGTGAATTCAGTACAATGGCAGTATAAGTAAAAATAAAAGTCCATGTGGCTCACTGATCATTTACCAAGTGGTCTATCTGACCATTTTTGGTGAAAAACTCCTCAATATTTAAAGGAACACTCCGACTTTTTGGGACTTTAGCTTATTCACAGTATCCCCCAGAGTTAGATAAGTCCATACATACCTTTTTCATTTCTGTGCGTTCTGTAAGTGTTATTTGACGCACCCACCGCTAGCCTAGCTTAGCACAAAGACTGGATGTAAATGGATAAGGTAGCATACTAATCCCAATAAGTGACAAAATAATGCAAACATTTTCCTATTTACATGTTGTGATCTGTATAGTCACAGCGTGTACAAATAACAAGGCTATATGAGACAGAGACCATTTTTAATCGTATAAATACTGGGAACTATATTCTCACTAGGCGTAGGAGCACAGCTACTTGGGCGGAGTGGCTACTTGGGCGGAGTGATTAGCGCAGCACAAGAGACGCCCTGTGGTGAGGAGCAGAGAGTTCGCTCAGAGTTGGAGTAATAGAGTCAGCAATTACTAGATAGTAAATTTATAGTTTACAATCATGGGTGTTCGCTGTATCTTGTCTTACAGCTTCCAAAGTTTGTAACTCCTCGTCTGTGTATTCTGGCTCAAAACTATATGGTTCTGGATCTTGGTTTGATACCCAGTAAAATTCCTCTGACAATTCCTCAAAGTCAGCCATGATCATGAGTCACGTTCGCTACTAGCTAGTTAGTCACTTTTGTTTGGTTACGGAACCATCAACAGGGCGTCTCGTGTGCTGCGCTAATCACTCCGCCCAAGTAGCCACTCCGCCCAAGTAGCTGTGCTCCTACGCCTAGTGAGAATATAGTTCCCAGTATTTATACGATTAAAAATGGTCTCTGTCTCATATAGCCTTGTTATTTGTACACGCTGTGACTATACAGATCACAACATGTAAATAGGAAAATGTTTGCATTATTTTGTCACTTATTGGGATTAGTATGCTACTTTATCCATTTACATCCAGTCTTTGTGCTAAGCTAGGCTAGCGGTGGGTGCGTCAAATAACACTTACAGAACGCACAGAAATGAAAAAGGTATGTATGGACTTATCTAACTCTGGGGGATACTGTGAATAAGCTAAAGTCCCAAAAAGTCGGAGTGTTCCTTTAAGCAGCTGTACAGTAAAATCATGGCAGACACCACTGTCCTTCTTTGCACCATCCTGCACATCACCCTCCAGTCCAGAGGGAGGCAATGTACTGTAACGGTATTGAATTCACCCAAACAAATATTCTCAATCGAAAGGCTGCATTCTATGCTGCATTCAAGTCCAATTTCAGACATGAACCTGCAAACTTCCCTAAGTACTTCCCCTCGGGGGAATCCCCAACGCCATTTTGAAGTGTGTTCAACTTCATCAAGTGGACAAGGGAAGTTTATTTGGCTAGACCCTTGACCCCCTCGATTTTGACACAGGGAGCGAGTCTACTAAAAAAATGGACTTAAAGGCAGCCCTAGTAAGGCTGCATATCTGGGCTTCCACGTAATCAAGACCTCTGGAAGGCAGCCTTCGTTTTGCGTCCTTTATTCAGATTTTTTAAAGGATGCATCAAGTATATTCTACCATCACCCATAATCCTTTATGCAAAAACAAGTTGGCACTGAGCTTGTGAAATATCACTATGTAACGTAAGAAAAAAAAAAGCTTTTTGATTTAAAAGCATTGTTTACTTTTGTTTTGTTGTAAAAGAATCACATAATGCTAAATTTTGTTCCCCGAAGAAGAAAGAAAGTCATATGGTTTTGGAATGACATGAGGGGGGAGTAAATGATGACAATATTCCTTTACGTCCAAGCTCTAATGGTATGTTAAAGGTACAATCCAATACTCCCATACACAAAAGAAATATATTAGAAATATATTTTCAAAATATATTTTTGGAATATATGCAAATATTTGAAATTGGCCCAATAAATATATTTTCATATATGTTTACATATATATGTTTTAACTTTTGCAAATTGTTTCATTTGAAATATATTTTGAAATTTAAAAAGTTAACATTTTCACAAACAAACAGCACATTTTCAATTTATTTTTTAGATAGACCACTTCAGCCGTGGATGTGGGCCCTTCGGTTACAAGCCCGAAGCCCTAACCAGTAGGCCACGGCTGCCTTTTTGTTATATTTCATATATTCATATATAGGGCTTTAAGTGTAAAATACCGAACTTGTCCTTTAAGATTTAGCAATGAACTTGCTAAACAAAAGGAGACAACAAGAAAGTGTGTGTGTGTTTCCTTGAACATTCATGGGCTTTTTGTTGTCACGGGCACTGGGCACTGTTTCTGCCAGTACAGCCTCCGGCAAGGTAAGTATCCTCTAGACATTTTATGGAGAGTTTACTTTCCTCACATGAGCTGCCTTTCTGACTGAAATAATCATTTCATGCACCCAAACTGGCATCTATCAAAGTGATATTACCTAGTAACACATTTCAGCATTAGCGCGCACACACACACACACACACACACACACACACACACACACACACACATCCTGCACTCTTCAGACATAAATGAATTCAAGAGGAACATTGAATACAAACAGATGTGATTATCATATGATGTTTTATTAACAAGGTTCGGGAGGAGCACGTTCAGATAATTAACACAAGTGGAAAGCACTCAGCAATCAATGGTGAGAGCTATAAATACTCAGCAGTCTCACCTCATTCCATTGACAGTTTTTGCAGCATCCCTCCACCACCCCTTCTCCACACTTCTAGTACTAAACACTTACATACGGGGGGAGTACTCTGGGTTCGGGCTGAACTCCGAGCTCGGAGCCCTCCCTCCAGACAGCACGCCATATACGCATTAAACTTACCCATTCAAATTATATGTAAGTGTGAACTCGTGAATTGTAAGTCAGCAGAAGACGCTGGAGAAGTAGGCAGAGAAACATGATCTTGCTTAAATTAGGGTCGAATGTGTGTCAACTGCACAGCATGACAAATCCCTCTAAAATTACTGTCACAACATGTGGCACAACAATTTTCTTGAGTGCAGGGATCAAAATAGGATAGATATTGTGTATATGTATGAATATGTAAATGGTGAAAAGACTCACCTATAAATCCTGAGGAAGGAGGGTTGGGTTGAATGTTTTCCAGTGTGTTGCTTTGCACAATATCCCAAAGTTTCCAGATAAATGAAGGATGCAGGATATAAAATGGCTGCTCAGGGAAGTTCTTCCGGTGAGTTATGTATGGATTAAAAAGGTCATAATTGGGATTCTGGTACCACTGTGAACATTGAGAAAAGTGTCAAATATTATGTTAAAAATAAAGTGCTGACACTGGATCTATTGATTTATTTAAAATTGCAATCCATAAATAGAATGGCTGTAATATACCTATTCTATGATGAACATGTTTTTCATTTCTGAATAAAAAATTATTTTGATAGTTTTGGAAGACAAAGTTAAAAAGTGGTAAAGCTGTGCTGATGAAGAAAATGAAGAAAAAATCATTATCAAGAAAGCCGTATCAAGTAATTTGGTAAAACATTTTGTTAATACTAAGATAAAAAACAAATGAATTAGTGAAGGAAAAAACTATATATATATATATATATATATATATATATATATATATATATATATATATATATATATATATATATATATATATATATATATATATATATATTAGGGCTGTCAAAAGATTAATCGCGATTAATCGCATCCAAAATAAAAGTTTGTGTTTAAATAATATATGTGTGTGTACTGTGTATAATTAAATTTGTATATATAAATACACACACATGCTTGTATATATTTAAGAAAAATGTGTAATTTATATATAAAAAAAAATTATATTTATATATAATATAAATTATATATAAATATATACAGTATATGTATGCAAATATTTCTTAAATATATACATGCATGTGTGTGTATTTATATATACAAAATAATTATACAGAGTACAAACACATATATTATGTAAACACAAACTTTTATTTTGGATGCGATTAATCGCGATTAATCTTTTGACAGCCCTAATATATATATATATATATATATATATATATATATATATATATACACAGTCAAACCAAAATTTACAGACACCTTCAACATTTCTCACATTATCACAGTATATCCACTATAGTTTAGAAAATTGTAACAAGAAATCAAAGTTAGCAAATCAGTTGATATTTCACTGGTTTTGGCCATCCTTCTAGACTGTTTCACAAATTAATCAGGTTGAATAGCTGTCAGCTGTTAAATTTAAGTACACAATTAGATAATCCCAATTTAGGTCAACCAATTACCTTATAATTATGTTCAGTTTGTGGTGTAAAAAGGTCACATTTGCAATTAAAGAAAAAACATTTAAGCAAAACATGGTCAGGTTAAAGTGTCGGAATACATTTTGGTCCCAAATTTGTATAAATTTTACTGATAGTCCACTGTATGAAGAATTTTTGGGTATGATATGTCACAGTTTACTTTATTTTGCTATCCTCTATAAACTATAGTTTCCTGCACCCACTAGTAAAAAAAATATAAAAAAAAATACATCTTTTGTCTGAATAATTTTTGGTTTGATCGTATATATATATAAATACCGGTATATATAAAAACATGCACCGTACCGGTCAAAAGTTTGGAAACGTTAAGGCTTTTTAATGTTTTTGAAAGTCTTACTAAGACTGCATTTATTTTATCAGAAATACAGTAAAAACAGCAATACTGTCAAATAATATTACAATTAATAATAATTATTTTTGTGGAAATATTTTGTATTATTATTATTAGTTTTGTATTATTTTTCAGGATTTGATTAATAGAAAGTTCAAAAGAACAGCATTTATTTATAAATATAACTTTTTTGTAATAACTATTAATGTCATAAATGTCTTTACTGACTTTTTTTTTTTTTGGATCAATTTATTGTGCCTTTGCTAAATAAAAGTATTAATTTCTGTATTGTTTTTTTTTTTTTTTTTTTTTTTTTTTGTACTTACCCCAAACTTTGAATGGTAGTGTGATTTCCAAAAATTAAATAAATAAAAGCAGCTAAAACAGTTTTTTAGCATTAATAATAAGAACCGATCTTGGAATGATTTCTGAAAGATTATGTGACACTGAAGACTGGAGTAATGATGCTGAAAATTCAGCTTTGCCATCACAGGAATAAATTATATTTGAAAGTGAGAGTGAAAGTGAAAGTGACACGTGACGGCCAAGTATGGTAACCCATACTTGGAATTTGACCTCTGCATTTAACCCATCCAAGTTAATGCACACACATTAGGAGCAGAGTAGTGAGTAGTTAACACACACACTGCAAACGTGGATACACACACCCAGAGCAGCGGGCAGCCTTTGTGTGGCGCCCGGGGAGCGATTAGGGGTTAGGTGCCTTGCTCAAGGGCACCTCAGTCATTTCCCACCGGTTCTGGAATCGAACCAGCAACCTTTGGGTTACCAGTCCAACTCCCTAACCACTAGGCCATGACTGCCCCTGTATTGCAAAATATATTATAACAGAAACCAGTTAATTTAAAATTGCAATAATATTTCACAGTATTGCTGTTTTTACTGTATTTTTGATCAAATAAATGCAGCCTTGGTGAATCAGGAGACTACTTTAGAAAACCAGACTGCAAAAGATTTTACTATGATAGTCCCAGTCTAGGGATCTTTTTTTCCCCTTCCTACTCTGTTTCATCGTCATCTTTGTATTCCTCTCAAATTGGCTACTCTAGCGAAAATATCAGCCATTTTTGTTACGTCCACCGCTTTTTGATTTCATTCTCAGTCAGTGATGCAAAGCTCTGGATCTAATCATTATAAATGATTCCTCTGCCGGCCAGTGCGCTGATAATGTCACTTAAATACCTACAAAGTCACCCTGCTCCTGCCTCACAAAATATATTTTTCAAGCAAGAAAACAACACAAGCAAAGTTTAATAGGGCTGAAGAGCATAACACTCCTGACAGATCCTCTGATATGATTTTCATACCTTATGCAGGTCAATTTTATAAGGAGCCGGATCCCAGGCTACCAAGGTAATGTTCTTATAGATCAAACTGCTGTTGAATCTGTGTTGGGGGTTAGCTAGAATCTGATAAAAAAGAAGAACACATCTCCATTTAATCCCTGCACACAGGGAGACAGGGAATGAGTCAGAGGGTGAAGGTTTGTGTCTCTGTGCATTAATGCAAATGACCCAAACCTGAGAGTTAATGATTCGAATGGTTGTCTTGCTGCCCACATCTTTTTCATAGCCCTTGGAGGGTGCAGCATTAAAACGCAGAACTGCATCATGAGAATCTAGAATGGCAAAAACAGCAGTCAATCCAAAGGACCAGTTAAATTACAAAGGGAGAACACATGCAGACCTTTTGTGGCACTATGGGGTACATTGTCATAGTGAAACCTGTCATTATTCAGCAATGCATGCTTTTTTTTTAGCTGCTGTAAATTTAAACAGTATAATTATACAGTAAAACATACTTAAATATCAGTTCCTTGTTTTGATGAAAAAATATTTTAGTTAAAGGTACAGTAAGCGATTTCTGAGAAACGCTGTTGAAAGTGGATCGGACCAAGCACCACAACACACTTGTAGCCAATCAGCAGTCGAGGGCATGTCCACTCATGATGTGGAGTAGAGAGAGTGAGCAAGAGGAAGATCTGAAGAAAGAGATGGCTGGGAGACATTACAAAAGAGAAATGTCTAGAGTAAAAGAAAAGTCATGATCAGGCAGAAGCTTTAGGATCCATGTTAAAGGTCCTCTAAGCGATGTCACGCATTTTTTAGGCTGATTTTTTTTTGTTTTTTGTCACATACAGCAAACTCACTATCCGCTAGCTGCCTGTCCCCTGAACACACTGTAAAAAAAACGGGGCCTCTGAAGACATCCCAGGCTTCACAATCGGCAATAATAACGTACTGGGCCAACCTGCAGCACGAAACATAACAAACAATTTTCAAGCCAATAACCGGCAAGAATTATTGGGGGGGGGGGGGGGGGGGGGGTTAGTGCGCGTGCACATGAAGTGGGGGGGGGGTTAGTGCGCGTGCACATGAAGTGGGGGGGGGGTTGGGGGGGTTAGTGCGCGTGCACATGAAGGGGGGGTGGGGGGCGGGGGAGTGGAGGAGAGAGAAGGATGAAGAGGGAAGTTAGCTGGAGGAGAGATGTCCTAGACAACGACAACGACTAACGTTAGAATTATATTCTCTTGAATTTTGATATGGCCGACACACGACCAAAGAGACGACGTTCCGATGAACAAATAGCAAAGAAGAGGGAAAAGGAGAAGGGATGCGCGAAGTCCCGAATTTACATCGTAAAAGCCTGTTTCAGGAAGCACGAAAGGCAGGGGGAGGGGACGGGATGAGGAGGAGGGAGGGTCGAGCTAGCCTCCATTTTGTTTGACAATACTTCGAACGTCAACAAGAAGTGACGTCACCCAACATCGCTCAGAGCACCTTTAATAATAGAAAAGCTTTCCAGCACTGGAGAGACCTAAGCGGGAAGGCCTGAAAACGGACGCTGACATTGCATTGTTTTTCGCTCCATACGCGAGTAACATTGGTTTTGCTATATTTCACAGAACCAAGATTGGCTGTAGTTATGGTAGCCCTAGTAACAGAACAGTTTTGAGTGTCACTGTTTGTCAGGAACTTGTGATGCTGGCGACTAACAACCAACTCTTGCTTGTAAATACTCTTGTGTACTGTATGTTCTTTCTTTTTTTTCGGTCATTCCTTCATCATCTTTGCTTTATTTTTTTGTGAAGCATTATTTTGCTTCACTGAAGTTCCACTATAAAGAGACATTGAGGGCCCTATTTTAACGATCTGAAACGCAAGTGTCAAAGCGCAAGTAACTTTGTGGGCGGGTCTTGGCGCTGTTGCTATTTTCCCGGCGGGATAAATGACTCTTGCGCCAGGCGCAAATCTAAAATGGGTTGGTCTGAAGTAGCTTCATTATTCATAGGTGTGGTTTGGGCGTAACGTGAAATAAACCAATCAGTCATCTCACATTCCCTTTAAGAGCAGACGCGCTTTTTCTAAAGCGGATTCCTATTGTAACGGCAGATTTGCCAGGTGCGCGCCAGGAGCGGTTCACAGCCGAGGAGAGCAACGCTCTCGTCAGGGACGTTGGGGATGGAGAAACCCACCCAAATTAACTTCGGTTAAAAAGGCGTATGATAATTTGGGTAAATGTGTAAGCTAGATGTATGCTTTTATAATAAATTATCTATCTATCTATCTATCTATCTATCTATCTATCATAATAATGTATGATTTGCAAAAATGAAAACTGCTGCTTCTGTGTAGATGAGAGAATCAAAGTGTATCCGCGTTGTGCACACGCTACATTGATTATGGCCAAGCATGCGCCCTTAAAATAGCATATGAATAACATGCGCAACGCGCCACTGACTTTAAACTATTTTTTCCTGGTTAGTTGCGCAATTGTTTTCTAAACCTGCAAAATAGCATGAAGGAACGTTTGAGCTGGAACACGCCTCCTTTTTTGCGCTGAACCGCCCAGGGAGCGCAAGTTCATTCCCTAGTTTAGCGACGTGCTTCTGTGGAGGGAAAAGCGCGCTTTGCGCGGGTGCAAAATAGGAATGATACATGCGTCGGTGTACAAAGTCAATTGCGCTGGGTGCAAGATAGGGCCCTGAGTGTTCATGTATTTTGAGGGCAGAGCAATGAAGAGAGGGGTGTGATTGTATTGATTTCAAATATAAACAGTGTTTCTCAGAAATCACTTACTTCACCTTTATAAATTGCGTACATTGAAACATCTGACAACTTACCCCAAAATAAATGTACTTAATTTTTATAACAATAAACTTGCCCTGACCAGACATGAAACATACCCTTGTCTGAAATTCTGAGATAACAGACTAACCTTTTAACCTTTCAGCCAAAATACCTGCATAATAGTTGACTCTTGTCTGAATGTATTGAATAATGATTTCAATAGTATTTTTTTAATTAATTTTTAGTATTTGAAACCAACATAAAACAAGCATGTGTTATAGGACATTTGACACAAAACCACAGTTATTGAGATAGAACAAATTATATGTGACACACCAGGTGTGACAAACCAGTTGTGTGACAAACTAGTTTTGAAAATGATTTTTGAAAAAAAAAAAAAAAATGTTGTAAGGCAAATTCTCATATTAATCATATTAAACTCCTAATGGACAGGAGCCTGATGTACAGGTATATTGGCTTGTTTTTCTTCTTCTATATCCCTAGTAAACTGAGTAATTCCGTATTCACTGACCTGAATAATCAAAACATCTGTCTGCTGTGCATTATCTTCTTCCATCAATATATTTCACGTGCAAGACATTCAATCGCCACTAGATAGCAGCAAAATGCAATTCACTTGGCAATAGAAACCATTTGATCTAGACTCACATCACAAGTTTTCAATTTATTAGTAATGTAAGTAAAACTAATTTTACGATCAAATAAACAATTCAGAGCACACGTTTGTGGTGGCTTGAAATGTAAAATATGTTGCTGTAATGCTGTAAGTTTCTAGACATAAGTCCATGTCCAGTTTCTGAACCTGTTTAATAAAACATCCAATAAGACACTAACAAATAAACAAAAACACGTAAACACGTGTGTGACAGAATTGCTCTCGTTCTTTCTGACAATGAAACAGGGCAATGCTGTTCAAGGGCTTCCAGAGAACAGGGAGCACTGCTCTCATGCTTATCTTGGCTGTCAGCAGGGGCGGACTTTACCATTAGGCAAAGGTCGGCAATTGCCTTGGGCCCCAAGCTACCTAGGGGCCCCCAAAATGCCCCATTAATTTATGCTTACGTTTTTTTTTTTTTAATTTTTTTTTTTTTAATTTTCGCAAATTATATATTTCTAAATCTCCATTTGCGAAAAATGGCATCAAATCATTAGTCGCAGAAAGGAGGGGGCCCCCCACCTCACTACATTGGACTATTCCATTATCTCACGCATCTGCTAAAGTGACAAGGCTGTATTGCGACAAAAAACTGACAGAGAAAAAGAAGTGATTGACAGAGTGTACAGAGTAGAGTAAAAATGAAGCGAAGCTACACAAGCGGTGCTGAAAAAAGGAGGAAAAATTGCAGAATAAGGTAACAAACTTTTTTGTGATGCCCGCTGACAATGACAACAACGATACAGGAAATACACAAACAGAGCAAGATGAGTCTAAACGTGAAAATGAAAAGTTTCGAAGTTACCCAAGCGTCTCAAATAAAAGAAAAAAAGACTCAGATACTGTAAGTAGGCTATTTGGGAAAGCTGCCAAAGATGACAAACTTTTTTATGGCTAGGAACAACAAACGTCCAACGCACAGAAAGATCGTGAAGCAAAGAGGACATGGAGACCGACAGACAAAACAGAGCAGTTTAAATTACTTATGATATGAAAAATCTCAGGTCTCAGATTCTGTCAATTCTATTACGAAATAATAAATACCGTTTGGAGCTTGTAATGTGACGTGACCGATCCCTAGAGGCACGTGAACTGATCATCTTCGGTAATAACTTACCAAAATGTATTCCTTATTCATAATATCGACCAATCAGTGTTTTTCAACCGCGGAAAGAGGTAAAACAGCTGGAGAACAATCGTCACATAACATTTAGCCTAACGTTCCTCAGGAAATCCACTTAGTTACCATAATATAGGCTATAGCATGTTAGTTGACTAGAAAAATAAGATATAAAGAGTATTTAGCTAAATAGGGCCTATGTGTAGGCCTACTATATTAATTATTTAGTATATTGTTTACTTATAATTTAATTATAATAAAAAAGCATTGTTTAATTTTAGTTATTTTTAACCTTAAATAATACCAGCTGATATGGCTCTCTGTATGTTCACAGCATTATGTGAGTTTTTTTTTCTTGAGAAAAATTAACGCCTATCTTGTGTACCTAATATGTATCCAAATGAGTCAATATTGAATCAAATCACAAGAATTGAATCGAAATGGTGAAATTTGTCAAGCAAAAAAAAAAAAAAAAAAAAAAACAGAGCTTACCAGAAATTGTACCATGTAAACATTGTAACGTTTCTGTTTAGGAGTGAATACGTGTATGCAAGGTTTAAAGGGGAAGTTTTATTTCTCCTCTCCAACCTTTACCTGCCTATTCACCATTCAGTCTGTAAAAAAAAAGATTTCGCTCTCTTTTAAAGGTGCAGTGTGTGATTTTTAGACGTCACAATAAGTCGATCTTCATAGAAGGGGGTTCCCGCGGTTATGTAGATATAAATGACTCATTCTAAGGTAATAAGAACATAACGGTTCATTAAGTAAGGTCTTTATACACCACTGAAAACATAGTTATGGATCTTATATTGCATTTCTGTCAATAGATCCTCAGAAATATGACACATTGCACCTTTAAAGATCGGATGGGGGGCCCATACATACCTTCGCCTTGGGCCCCCAATTTGCTAAATCCGCCACTGGCTGTCAGCTGCAGTATTCATGTTCCAACACATTCAACAATTAGGACCCTGTGCATCAATGTCTCTATTCAACAGCAAACCAAAACAAGGACTAACAAGGAGAAAAAAAAAGAGAGACGATGAATTGAGTAGAAAGAAATTGCATGACAGAGAGAAAGTAAAATCGAGAGAGAAAGAAAGAGAGCGCAACTATCAAAACAAGACAAGAAAGTGGCAGTTTGGCATATAAAAGTCTGAGAAGAAACTTTAGCACAAGCTGGTGTGTAATAAGAAGCGTTGTACACAGATTTTTGAAGCTAAGATTTTGAATGCAACTTCCTTCCCCAAAAAGAAATATTTTTTCCTTTGATAATTAAAATTCACAAATATAGATAGAACATGAATGCTGCAAACACACCCCCTTTTGCTGAAAATTCATAGTTTTGAATCATAAACGTTATTTGCGTTACATGCTTGATTATTATAAAGCCAAAACAATTTATAAAGTTACTTTATTTTCCTATTATCAATGTAAAGCCGCTTTGGAACCATCTACATTTACATTTACATTTACATTTAGTCATTTAGCAGATGCTTTTATCCAAAGCGACTTACAAATTAGGACTAAATTAAGCGAGTCATCATGAGGAGGCAAAAACAACGCAAGAAGTGCTCAAGATACAAAGTTCAGGCATTATTCAGAGTAGCATAAGCCCGATAAGTGAGGTTTTAAAGGGAAAGGTTTTCTTCTTTTTTTTTTTTTTTTATGAGGTTAAGTGCTCACGGAAGGGATGGGTTTTCAGCTGTCTTTTGAATGTTGTCAGGGATTCTGAATTCCGGATGAGGGTGGGGAGCGCGTTCCACCAGCATGGAACTGTGAATGAGAATGTTCTGGAAAGTGATTTTGTGGCTCTCTGTGATGGAACCACGAGACGTCGCTCTTTGACCGATCGTAGGCTTCTGGTAGGGATGTAGACTCGTAGGAGTGAGTGAAAGTAGGAGGGAGCTGAGCCTGTGATAGATCTGTAAGCAAGCGTCAATGCCTTGAACTTGATATGAGCAGCGAGAGGTAGCCAGTGCAGAGAGATGAACAGAGGAGTGACGTGGGCCCTCTTGGGCTCGTTGAAGACAAGACGAGCTGCAGCGTTCTGGATCATTTGCAGAGGTTTAGTTGCACATGATGGAAGTCCAGCCAGAAGAGCATTGCAGTAGTCAAGCCTAGAAATGACCAGGGCCTGGACGAGAAGTTGTGTTGCATGCTCAGTTAGGAAAGGCCTGATCTTCCTGATGTTGTGCAGTGCAAACCTACATGATCGAGCTGTCTTTGAAATGTGATCTGTGAAGGTCAGCTGGTCATCAAACGTTACTCCAAGATTTCTGACCGACCTTGATGGGGTGATTGATGATGATTCTAGCTGGATAGTGAAGTTGTGCTGTAGAGACGGATTGGCAGGGAGGACGAGAAGCTCAGTCTTTGCCAGGTTGAGCTGCAGGTGATGTTCCTTCATCCATGTCGAGATGTCCGCCAGACAGCTTGAGATCCATGCAGCTACTGTGGGATCATCTGGTTGAAATGAGAGGAAGAGATGTAGGCCAATGTAGGCTGTATCCTCCGAAGGCCGCATTCGAAGAGGTCGATTGCATCACAGCGCCGCAACGAAGGCTGTCCCAATTTGAAGGCTCCTTCAGATGTGGCCTTCGTTTTTCCTGTGGATGAAGGATACAACAGATGGATCCTTCACGACCTTGCCTAGCTGTCTCAAGTCACTGAGGTCAGATAAATCCCATCACATAGAGACTCTTTCACCTAGATATATCACAAGACAGTGTCTGTTCCCTGAACTAGGAAATACAAAAAACTCCCAAACCCATTTAAGGGTAAAAATTTGATTGATGTTCAACAAATAAAAAACAAATATAATGCAGATGAACAAATGATAAAGCTCGGGTTGCTGAATATTCAATCCCTTTCTTCAAAGGCACTTATTGCTAATGATATGATTACAGGCCATAACCTAGATGTGCTGTGATTGAAAGAAACTTGGGTAAAGCCAGACAATTACATTACTTTAAATGAGTCCACCCCGCAAGATTACTGCTGTAAACATGAGGCTCGTTTAAAAGGAAAAGGGGAAGGTATTGCTGTAATTTATAGCAATATCTTCAGTATTACTCAGAAGTCTAGTTTCAAGTATAATTATTTTGAAGTAATGGTGCTTTCTGTAACGTTATCTAGCGTAAGTGATCAATCCCATTTGACATTTGTGCTGGCTACTATATACAGGCCACCAGGGCACCATACATATTTGAATCAAAGAATTTGCTGATTTTCAGAGTTATTACTGGCTGCAGATAAAGTCCTAATTATAGGTGATTTTAATATACATGTAGATAATGAAAAAGACGCATTGGGATTAGCATTTACAGACATTCTAAACACTATTGGAGTTAGACAACACGTGTCAGAACCTACTCATTGTCATAATTTTACTTTAGATCTAATATTGTCACATGGAATCAATGTTGATGCCGTTGAAATTCTGCAGCAGAGCGATGACATCTCAGATCACTATTTAATCTCATGTATAATTATTTAGACAGGAATTTGGCCAGACTGATGTATCTAATGTAAGTGACACCAGGTCAGGCCTTTCTGGTGGCATTTTGGGTGAGTATGTTCCCCTGAATATTGAATGGCTGGGGCTCCTTTGGGTTACCTAGCCACATTCCCTAGAAGGGACCCCTTCTAATTTGAAGCTGTGGTTCCAGGCCCCTGAGCAGGCACAGGTAGGCCTTTCGGTAAACAATGTTTATGGAGGTTTCCCTGTGAGGCTTATAGCTTGGGCTATGACTGTAGAGAATGCTGTCACTGACAGCCCAGTGTGACCTGAGGATGAGTGGCATTTAATTTGAATTTGCTGGCTCTAACAGTTGTTACTGCTAATGATCACGCACTCCTCTTAGCATGGCGGCGTGGGTATATCATTCCCCTTAGCATCATTTCGACGCAGTGCAAGTTCCCTTTCGAAAGGGAACGTCTCAGGTTACGACGGTAACCTCTATTCCCTGAGAACAGGGAACGAGACACTGCGTCTTTTCGCCATGCCTCGGGGCCTGCCTGCCTAACAGTCCCTTCAGACAATAAGGTGATTATCATGTCTGCAAGGAGCCCTTTTATACTTCCAGGTCGCACGCTATTGATTCATGGGCTGTCGCCGGTCAATCTGATTGCCGTGATTTGATTGTGATTTCAGACACCTGTCACGCCTGAGGCGTTCCCCTTAGCGTCATTTCTAAGCAATGTCTCGTTCCCTGTTCTCAGGCAACATAGGTTACAGTCGTAACCTGAGACGTTCTTTTAGCCTTACTTTAACTTTCTACCTCTGGTTAGGCTTCAAAATTCATAAAAGTTGTGTTAATTCGAGAAGATTATCTTGATGAACAGAACGTGTAAGAAACATAAACTTTTGTTGGTCATAGATCTTATTTCCTGCAATAATCCAAAAGCCAATGGAAAAATCCTGTTGGGTTTTTGTCAAGGGAACCAGGGTGATGCTGATTTCCGGGTTGACCGACAACAATATGTTATCTCTGCAGCACTCTGTAGCCGCGCAAAATATTTGTTATGCTTTATTATTGATGAATATCAAAGACAACACATAACTGTATTGCTAATAAAATTTATAACCAAATATTATTGTTCCCATGCTCCATCAGCAAAAGCTAAAAATCCACAAAGAATTGTTTAACGACATTTTAAAAGAGGAAAAAAATATATAGAGATGCATTACGGCAACAGCTGTATTAGAAACTTTTTTTGCTGCTTAATATTTTGTGGAAACCATGATTTTTCTTCCAGGATTTCTTGATGAATAGAAAGGCCAAGAGATTAGCATTTATTTCAAATAAAAATCTTTTGTAACATTATATATGACTTTACTATCACTTTTGATGTATCCTTGCTGAAAAAACACTTACCCTACAGTTTAAAATGATAGTGTCTCATGGTTCCCACAAAACTGTTAAGCAGCAAAAAACTGTTTTCAACAATGATAATAATAAGAAATGTTTTTTGAGCACCAAATCAGCACAAGATTGATATCTGAAGGATCGTGTGACACTGACAACTGGAGTAATGTCTGCAAAAAAAAATTCATTGTCATCACAGGAAAAATTTACATTTTAAAATGAACAGAAAACAGTTATTTTAAATTGTAATAATATTTCACAATATTGCTGTTTTTACTGTATTTTTCATCAAATGCGGTCTTAGTAAGCATAAAATACTTCAAAAACATTTTAAAATCTAAATTTCAAACTTTTGTCTGGTAGTTGTGTATATATGCATATTATCCCCACCCAACTCACCAATTTCACGCCCCAGTAATGAGTTAAGAATTGCCCCGGCTGAAGTCACCACGGCACATGTCCTGTATGCCTGCTGCAGTTGAGGAGGAACCAGCTGTTGAAAACCTAGGTGAGCGAAGGGCTGTTCAGAGCTATTCAGAGTCCTGAGCTGAGCTTGCTCTTTTATCTGACACAGTATCTCCTGCCTACCTTTGTCTGCCTTACGTTGGCCTTTATAGAAAGCTTTGAGATCATTAGAGAGAATATAGTTCTTCTTGGCTTTCTCTAGTCGTTGGCCTAGCAATTTGGAGGACACCTGTCCCTTCCACAGACCACGGACCAACGACCAGGTGTTGAATTCAGTTTCAGGGGGCTTCATCACTTTCTTCCTAAACTCAACCCGACGTTTGCCAAAATTCCTGAAATGAAACTCTTCTCTAGCACGAGGAGGTTGAAACACTTGCTTGCGCTGGAAAGTACCCCTCCTCTCCGCAAACATACCCCAGGGGACATTATGGGACGCCATGATGGCCCGGGAACTACGCTGAACATGGGTTGAGTGTTGAGATTCAGAGTTGAAGACGGAAGTCATCCTATGGAGCTGGTTCACCTGGGAGTCAGTGAAGTAGGAAAAGATGGCAAAGAAGAGCAGCATCCAGACCAGCAGGACCAGCAGGAGAAGTTGAGACGACTGCCTTATGAAATGCCGTAGGCACGGCAAAAGAGAGTCCAGGACTATCATCACTCCGTTTCACAACACTCACCCTGGAATGAAACAGAAAGGGGTGGTGCTTAATATGAGTTTGAGGGGACATATGCAAAAATCATTGATAACATATAGGAAAAGTGACACTAATAAATCCAGAAATGATTCATTTCAGAGGAAATATATTTGTTACTGTCATTTTACTTTTTATTTTGAGCTATCTGAATGTTCAAATCCACAGTTATTTGTGATCAAATGTCACTACTGTCTGACAGTCACTATAGAAGTTGTCAGAACTGTGCTGTTTATGTATCCAATTTGACATTATTTGACAAAGCTGGCTGAATATTGGTAAAAAAATTAAAGGTGCTTAGGCACCTATTGTATCAGTTGGTTTTCCCACATTTCCCGCATTAACCACAACAATTTTTGAGTCTCTAACTTAATCCCTCTAGTGCCACCAACTGTTTAAAGTAGCACTTACGTTTCTGCTAATAACTATTTAACTGTAAGGGCTAGAATCAAAATATTTTCCCCTCTGAATCCCTGGCTCATGTGTCATTGTATGTGCCATTGTCTGGGTTGGGGAGTAACGGAATACATGTAACGGCGCTATGTAATCAGGATACAAAAATCAAGTAACTGTAATTTAGTACCTTTTGTTTGCTTTGTGTATTTATACCCTGTGTTCTCCCTTAGTCTTCGTCAATGTTTAGTGTGGTTTTCTCCTTAAAGTTTTGTCATTTTTTAGTTTGTAAAACATTTGTCAAAGTTTTAGTTTTGTCATTAAAGATCATTATCATCATCTTCGTGCTATTTCCACAACCACGTGATGTAAGTCTAATCCCTTGTCGCAGGAGTTCCTTAATCTAATATATGCTTTTAATCTATTGCAGTGGATCAAAGACTCTACTCATATTCAGGGCCATACGTTGGATCTTGTACTCTCTTATGGGTTTGATGTCACTGATATTGTGTTCTCAAATTTTCTGTTCTCTGATCATAAGCCTATTTTATTCTCACTCTCTCTTCTGGATCTCTCTCAACTTTCTATTACACCTGTAACATTGTCTCAGTTCTACTCTCCACAGTTTAGCACAAACTTCAATCTGTGCTTTGCTGAACTTTGCTCTCAGTTGCACTTGGATCAACCATTATCTGACCTGGATGCGGATCAACATCTTAGCCTTTTAAATTCAGCTTGGCTTAAGGTAGCAAATGTGACTGCTCCCTTAAAGCCTCACAAGTGCAAACCAAAATCTGCACATTGGCAACATTCTGACACCCGTCACCAAAGACAAATTTGTAGAAAGGCAGAATGCAAATGGAAAAGGGACAGGCTGTATGTCTCCAATCCAATCACTCTAAACCAAAGGTTCTGTTTTCAGTTATTCAGTCTGTTGTAAATCCTTCTGTTAACACATTGTCTGTTGCTTCTGATGCTCTATGTGAAGGCTTTGTGAGATTTTTTTATTAACAAAATTACTAACTTAAGACTTAGCGTCTGCCCTAACTTAACTGTTTCCACAATCTTGTCACCTGTTTCTGATTTTTGGGAGGTTTTTGAACCTATCAACCTCCAGACACTGAAGGAAGTGATTGTCAAGCGCAAACCTTTATTTTGTCCTAACAATATCATTCACCTGAGATTTTTAAAATTAATTATTGATGCGATTGGGCCAGGTATGGTATCTCTTAAACAAGTGCCTCCAAATGGGCTCTGTTCCTGCCAATCTTAAAATGGCTACGGTCACTCCTCTGCTCAAGAAGCCTTCACTAGATCCTTTCGTTTAAAAAAAAAAACGGCCTATTTCTGTTTTACCTTTCATTTCTAAGCTACTGGAGAAAATTGTGCTGGATCAACTCCAACACGTTTTGTCAAGTAATTGTATCTATGAGGTTTTTCAATCTGGCTTTAAGTCTGCTCAAAGCACTGAGTCCGCCCTCCTGAAAGTGTTAAACAATATTTATCTCTCTACTGATTCCGGAGACACTGCAGTTCTGATTCTTTTAAATCTTCCGACTGCTTTTGATACTATTGACCACCCTACTCTATTATCTAGACTAGAGTCTTGGGTGGGTCTAAAAGCTACTGTTCTGAAATGGTTTCAATCATACCTGTCTGACAAAATTTTTGTAAAGATGGGTAATTTCTCCTCTTCCATGGCACCTATGACTTGTGGCCTTCCACAGGGCTCTATTTTGCCTCCCCCAACTTTTTTTCAGGGGTGGCCAGGGGCACGTTCAAGCTTAAACTGGTGTGCCATGCTTTGCTATGGTTTAAAGGTTAAACGACATGTTTCCTGGAAACTGTGTGCAACGGGTTTGAGATACTTTTTCTCTTGTTTGGTGGGTGTTTCAAAAATGTCAGCAACATGTAAACCACACGGTATTAAATAGACAGCTCGCACAATAGGTCCAAGTAAAGTCGTTTACAAATGTGTCCGACAATTGAAGATATTAGAAGACATGTTTGTCGTAAGCGTTTTATAGTAAAAATATAGCATATCAACAGTGATCATAAATAATGATAAGCCTAATACAATAAAAATAATACGGTCATATAGATCATAACACAGTCTCGAAGGTAAGAAGTGGATTATCCTTCACCTGAAATGTTTGTTTCATCCTGAAATGCGAGGCAAATGTTGGATCACAATAATTAGGAACCACAGTTTCCACAAATCCCTTCACTCGATTGGGATGTTCTCTTTTATTCTGGACGGCAAAGGCAGTGACTGTAACATCAAGTGTATTTTGCAGTATTAAACACATTTATACCGATTTCATCAGGCTCCGACATATCTTCAAAAAGTACACAAAGCCTTCTCACCTGCCATAGTTGCAACTCTTGGGTCATCAGAACAGGGTGTTCAACGCACCACCGCTTCCATTTAAAAAACGTTTTGCTACTTTTTGTCGGGGCTGAACGCAGCCCAGGTAAGACCCAGTGATTTTATTGGGGTGGCAAAAAATAAATAAAAATCCTGCTTCAAATCTAGAGAAAATCCCTTAACATGTATCTAATTACAAAACAGCTTGCTATTTTCTTAATTTTGTTGTGTTTATTTTATTATTGAGAGAGGAAAGTGCGCAGCAAATTAAATGGATACTTCAGGATTTAGCATTAAGCTTTGTATTAGTAGAAAACATGTAGTATTTTCGAATTACCGTGCTTTCCACCCTCATATCCCCCTGAGACGAGAGATTTCTGTATTTTTTGTCTGGAAAAAATCCTCCGATGATGCAAAAATCGGCATTTTGCGTCATCTGAGAATTTTTTGGCCAGAGGCTAAAGACTACAGCCAGTAGGAGGAGCTGTCCCGCATGTTTTCAACCCACCCATAGAGGGGGGGATCTCACTCACAGAATGTACACATAGTTTCAGACGTCTTTCTTTGGAAGCTAAGCTAGCAGGCTCTTGTTCTGTGGAGAAAGCCGAGTAGTAAAAGAAAGCTAAGTAGTAGGGGTTACCATCCTCTTTTTCCCGGACATGTCCGGCCGTCGAGATCGTCCAAAATGTCCGGGATTCGGCTTTTGCTTTCTGCAGTCGCCATTCATTGTTTACATGCACACCTTTTGTTTCAATCTTACTGAATTCATTCCGATTGGTGAATCTGAATGTAGTGTTTGCATGAACGCTAAAAAAGTGATTGGTTGATGTGCATTTTAACATTGCTAAGAAAATTCCCGCTCCTCCGTGAGAGATACGAGACCGGCGCGTCTCAGTAATGACACCACCGGCCTACGGCCGTTCTCCCGCGGCCGTCAGCCTCGTCCTGCTCGCCACAGTAAACATGATGAATGGCGACTGTAGAACGCAAAAGCCGAATCCCGGACATTTTGGGCGATCTCGAAATCCCGGGCAAACTCGTCACAGAGTCTCACTAGTAGCCTAGCCTTGTTGTTTTCAACTGCGCTTTCTTACCGGTAGGCGTGGCTTGGGAGTGGCCTCGTAGGGCAGCGAAGCAAGTGCATTCTGGGAGTTGCTGTCTTTCATCCTCATAAGCCAAAAATAAATTTTCTGGATTTTCTCAGTCTAGAAAGCTCCAAATTCAAAAATAATTTCACATTTCTTGTACATAAATTACCTATTTTAAATACACATTCATCTTTCCAGAGGTGAAGTACCCCTTTAACTCATCTTACTGTAACTCTCAGCAGTGTGGGCGGCGTCAGATGTTCTCTAACAGTATATCGTTGCTCACGTGTTTCTTCATTATACCCCTAAATGAAGAACGAAAAAGAACTTCGCCCTGAGTAGCTATATCAGGGCCTTAACTGTGATCGCGTAAAGCCTGTGTGGAATAGTCTACGTTAAAACGGATGTGGAAAGGAACACATAAAACGTATTTCATGTAACTGCATAAAAATAAAAAAACTCTGGTTAAACACTGGATCATCGTTCCTATGTAAAAAAAAAATTGCGTGGAATAAATATCTTCCATAGAAAAGGAGTCTCTGACACAAGCACGATCAATCCGTATACTGTAACTGCTAGAGTTCCTTATTATAGCCATAACAGAGCATACGGCTTATAGCTAAAACATCGCAAAATAATGTGTTAAAGTTAAATAATAAAGTTAAAGCTACACTGTGTCATTTTTTAAGTTGATTCTTAGCAAAAAACACTTTGTTCTTTTTAAATTGATCTGTGCTCATTGATGTGTAATTGCTTCTACCAACTAATCAAGTATTTTTGTAAGCGTAGAATCTGCCATTTAGAATACATACGAGCGAGTCACTCGAATGGTGCGCCTCCATCTTGATAATACATTAGCCAAAGAGGGACACACCTGGAAATTCAAGCTTCACCTTTCGCATTTTTACACTCAGTGGCACCGTGACGAAGGCGAGGGGGAGATTACCCGTGACTGCCGGCAGATTTTAAATAATACGGCCACCGTAGGAGTTAAAATGCCCTCGGAATGGGAGGGGCTAGAAAGTAATATTCAGTTGGTAGTCATATACAATTTCAGCGCTAGATGGGCGAAAATCCTACACAGTGTAGCCTTAAGTTATTAAAATTGAAACAGCGTGTTCAGCTATATTGAACCGCAGTACAAATGCAAAGATGAAGTTGACAATGCTGACTCGCCATCTACTGAATGCGCCTATAGAGATAAATGCACATTTCATATGGATTACATAAGCAGAGAGTAGTCTGATTCTTTTAATTTTGAATTGTTTTGTTTAATAGTAGACGTTTCAATCTTTCTTATATATATATTTCTCATGTCTGTGAGGCAAGTAGCTTATATGCCGAGTTTCGGTTCATTTATGAGACGAGCTCCAGTTCACGTGGAAAGCAAGTGATCGCATCGGCGCCTCCATTTCCTGATTATATTGTCTGCTATATTCTTATTTATTAAATCCAAGCAATTGGTTGATGAAACATTGATTAAAATTATGATACAGTTTATACAAAACTAAATTCACTTGGTTTAAAGAAAGGTTTTCTACAAAACAAAACTTAATGAAGTGGTCAAAATCATGTCTGAACCACTCCATATGTCTCCCGATATACTGCGCATCTTATGATCCTATCTTACTCAGGCTGTTCACTTTTAATATACAATAAACAGAAAAAAAAAACAAAAAAAAAAAAAACATTATATTTGGCTATTTAAACATAAATATGAAAATAAATGTTTTTTCTTTAATGGCTATAGCATGTATAGTAGCCTACAGTACAGAGAAATTTAATGGTGAGTTAAATGTCATTTTCTGTAGAGAAAAATAAATGACGGAATATTATACTGAAATTACATTCAGTGTTGAAACATGTTTAGCCAGACACTTCAAAGAGCTTGAAAGTTGAAAAACAATAGAAAATTTTAGCTCAACTGGGAAGAAACCGGTATCTAAACTTATTAGATGGTTGAACGTTTTAAATATATATATATATATATATATATATATATATATATATATATATATATATATATATATATATATATATATAGCACATTTATAAGAATAGTTCAGTCAGAAATTAAAAATCTGTCATAATTTACTTGTTATGTTGTTCGAAACCTGTAGGACTTTCTTTATTCTGTGGAATGCAAATTAGGAATTTATTTTTATTTTATTTTACAATATCTTGGATGTCAAGATTTTAAACTTAAATGTCAATGTAATGTGAAAAATAGTTACCTTATAATACCTTATACCTTAAAATACAACCTTAATAATACCTCTATAGTACTTTGCAAAAATCATACTTTTTGTCATTTCTTTTTTTTGTATACTGACCACTAACTGTGTAATTGACTGTTATCCAGTACAACATAATCGCACAAAGATTTTTACATAGCTATGTATTTGTAGTTGTGCAACTTTATAAGATGGAAAGACACAGATCTAATCCCCAGACCGGAAAAACATGTTTTTTTGTGTGTGTGTGTTTTTTTTTTTTGCACCTACTCTCTGTGTTTCATTCAATAACAGTATTAAATGAGATAAGGGTGAAAGGTTACCCATACGTTTGGTATATCTGCCTGGGGTCAGAGTCTCTGTTTCCTATTAGTATTAATAACAGTGGTTTTAAATGATACAGAGGAAATCAGGTGCATTTCAGATGCTATTATTCCAACCAGCATTTATGTAGGCTATAGTGTGTTAACTGTATTGTCACAAAGTTCAGAAATCAACAAGGGCTTGAGGCAAAAATTCTACAGATGACAGACTGCCATTATGGTGACGAGTGAAGTCACTGGCTGCAATATTTAATGCCATATTTGTCACATATTTTACATTATTGCAGCACCTTTCTTCCCAGTGTGTCACAAACGCACTGGGGTGCGTTTCCCGTACAATTATCTAACTCGCTGGTTCGCTACCATATTACGATGCATCATTGAAGAAATCAACTAGCTAGTCAAGACTGTTTCCCGAAACCAAATTGTTGCAAAGTGGTCGTTCAACCATGTTGATTTATGACATCACGCACGTGGTGGAGTAACAACTATTTTCAATGAAACTGTTTAAGATCGAATCAACGCTAGATGTTTTGATATAAATTACAGACATGGCATCTGAGGACTATTTCTCATTTTTCTCAGTTATTTTGCTTTATTTCCAGATTCAATCATAGGCTTGTTCTTACATAGTAGAGCACATTTGCACATCTGCAGTCTTCAAAAACGGTGCTTTAAATCTCTTGACCAACTAAAAAGTAAATTACATTTGTATGTATTCTAAATAAGACACAGGTTGCACTGAATGTCAGCTTGCTTATTTTTCTCAAGATAAGGATTTATTAAGTCCACGTCATGCAAACTAGAAACTATGCTTCTAACCACAGGTCGAGAGCTGTAGTTTCAACCACACAACTTTGCAATGCTGTTTGCGAGTGGTTTCGAACGACGGTTTCGGGAAACACCGACTCATTGAACTATGTTGATAACGACGGAGCTGGCGACCATAGTTGGCTAACGATGCTTTCGGAAAACACAACTCTGTTTAATATGGTCCCCCCTTAGTGCACAACACAACGAAATTTAAAAAGCAAACATAAGTTCACAACAACACAACGGAATCAAGCCACAACACAATAGAAAAAAGCCACAACACAATAGAAAAAGGCCACAAAACAATGTTAACAAGCCACAACATAACAAAAATCAAGCCACAAAATAACAAAATCAAGCCACAACACAACAGAAACAAGCCACAACATACGAAATCAAGCCACAAAACAACAAAATCAAGCCACAACACAACAGAAACAAGTCACAACACAACGAAATCAAGCCACAACACAACGAAAATGCTCCCTACCACTAGGGGACACCCAGAACGTGGTAAAGTTAGTTTTAGGTTCGATATTCGTTTTCCCTTGCCACTGTTCTATAGAGTCGGCAGTCTTACAAAGATATCAATAGAGTGGTGCAGGTATGACATCACTTTGTAGGCCAAAACACGGAAGAGAGTTAGCATTTTAGCACTTCCAGTTCCATCGTCCCGAGATCAGTGGGTTTTTTGAATGGGGTTTTGGTTAAATGGCTGAAATAAGATCTGTGGTGAACACAAGCTCAAGACACCTTCAAAAAACCTTTGTTTTATTGTACAACATAAAACATGAACTTTGTCCCACTCGTAATTCTGTTACATGGAAGCTGACTGTTACGTGTCTTGAAAAAGGCGGTTGCTAACAAGTGGCTAAATGGGACTACAGAGGCTGCCGAGGAGATAAACGTCGGGTTTTTGTCGAGGGAACCAGTGTGATGCTAACTGCTGGTTGGCCTACAAAGTGACGTCACACCTCCACCACTCTATACCATGGTTAGTTTTAACAGTATGTAACCATTGTATATCAACATGAAATTCAAAACAACCTACATGCATTATAGCAACATATTTATACCTGAGAATGCTTTGACGTGCTACAACAGCGCATGATGCATATAAGGGAACATCTCCCAATTCAATTCCCCCATCTCCACGAAGTGTTTAAAATGTAAAATTTGTATTAATTAAAATGACTTTTAACATTTAAAAACAGACATGTTCAAATTCCAAAGCTTGCAGTAGGTTCCTACTGGTAAGACTGATTTACTACAGGTGACATTGTCAATACCTCCATTTATGTATTTACAGTAAACAATTATTTTCAGAAAAAAGTTTTTTTTTTTTCATGTTCCAAAGGTTGTAGTATTGTCCCAGTGACCAGACTGACTTACTACAGGCGAAATATTGGCAATACCTCCCTTAATGTATGTACAGTAAACAAATATAGTCCCAATAAGCTGTTTGTTGTAGTTCTTGAAAACGGTTTTCTGTTAAAGACAATAATTATCTCCCTTTGGGAGTGGAGTTTGTAACCTTGCAAAACCTTTTAATGCTCAAACAGCAACATTACACACTAACTAAAGTTGAAAAAATGAAAAAGCATTCTTTAAAATGTCCAGTCCCTGTTTAATGTTCTGTAATTACATGGAAAATAGCAACCAGATTCAGATTCACGCTGTAAAAAAATGTAAGTTACATTTTCTAGCTTGGAAAAAGTGGCAGTATAAAGTAAAAAAAAAAAAAAAAAAAAAAAAACTAAACATAAGTCACAATAAAAATTAAATTGACCATTCTATTTTTTTTTATGGAATATTGCAGCATTTATTATAAAATAAATGATTTATCAATTTACATTATTTAAAGTGCCCCTATTATGCTATTTTAAAGTTTCCTAATGTAGTTTTGGAGTCTCCTACAACAGGTTTACCTCAAAGGTGTAAGTCCACGCTCAATCGGCCCAATGGAGGTATCCGATTAGTGGGGGAAGGTCTCTGCGTGTTACTGTCTTTCCGAGTGGCAAAGTAATTTGATTAAATGCAATACATGTTCTCATATGTATTTTCTCGTTATTTCATCTGATTCCATGAATGAAAAGGTTTTAATGATATCTGAGCAACATTAAATGTGAGCGAATGTTTGACTATTCCTTTTAACTCTTTACTGAAAATAATGTCAGAGTCGATTAGAATAAAATAAAATGTTTACAATTTATTATGTCAGGTAAATGTATCATGCCAATTTCATAATCAGTTCAAAGATAATAGATACAAAACATCAAATGCTCTGGAATTGACATTATAAAATACATGATGCAAAGTGTTTTGCTTAAACTTCGCATCACAGGCTGATCTAGGTTACAGAATCGCCCTGATCCTCTAGTTGCATTTCATTATATAGACAGAAACTTCTTTCACATGGAAACATCTGCTAACAATGGGAATTTACATTCAGAGTTGACACCTTCTGGGAGTAGGAGACAATTTGCCTAGAGACCACCTTCCTTTGTGTGCCAGTTATCTCTAAACTTTTAAAAACCTTATTCCCTTTTGTTTTACTTATTTGGGAATGAGACCTTTGTACCAGTCGCACTGAGACATTTCAAATGATGCCAAACATGTATAATACTCTGATAATTATTCACATCAAACCATATGGATTTTTGGGTGATTTTCATGTGATCTCAGCATGAGAGAGGGGGAGTGGGGGAATAGATGTATTCTGAGGTGAGACTTTGCATCTTAAATGGTGATGCTAACTTTACAAGAGTGAGTTCAAATAGAGTAGCTTTCTCTTCCAGTTCTTCCAGTTTTTCCAGTCTTACAAAGGTCAAAAAACTTTCATTTTCTCATAATATTTATATCCTAATTTGTGATGGTGGTAGCCTAATGGTTAAGGATCTCAGCTTGCAGATTAAATCCCATGGTGTGAGAGGAGAGGTACATGATATAAATAATTCTTCCTCACCTTTGTGCCCTTGAGCAAGGGCAATAGTTAGAAGCACGTGGCAGGATCAAATGAGGGCAAGGGAATCACATGACAAGACAGGAAACATGACTGTAACATGAAACGTGACCTTGTAATGGAAATTTTTGATTTTCATTGATTTACAGTGTTGATTTTCATTATTTTCATTATTAAGACATTGAAATGATCTTTGCTGGACTGTACGTAGTCTGCCAACATATGACCAATGTGTGTGTGTTTTTAAACACTGGGAAACAGGTGAGACATCAGGAGGAGGTAGATTGAAAAAGGGCTCTGACCCCTAGGGTCAGAGACCGTCCAATTTAGAACTTGTGAGTTTGTAAGAATAAACTCAGCAGAATTAGATGACTAGCAGAGAAACCTTCCCTTGTTTAGATAAGGGCCTGTAAGCAGGAGACCTTGAAAGCAGTATAAAGGCTCCTCTGCCCTCCCTCTCGTCGTCGCACTTGTTTCACAGACTGTACTGGTGACTTCTGTGTGGCAACTGGGCCTTCTTGCAAGAATAAAATACTTTTTAATGATCATTTGATTTCAGAGTGTCTCTTACGCAGTGATGATTGTTTAATGAATATTTTTGCCACAACAAACCCAAAACAAAACTACATTCTATTAAGATACGAAGCTCAGGGGTGTACCAAGGAGAAGAGTGGGTGGAAGGGACGCTTCTGGTCTTAACAGGAGCATGCTCCTGCAAGATTTCAGATGAAAGATTTTATGAAATATCTGTCTTTTTTTGGAAGATAATATCAAGCATTCAATGTGGTTGGGATCTGTTGTTAAATCTGCTAAAGGGGAGCTTTTATACAAGACAATGTCTCCATATCCTTTTTCACTTAAAATATTCTTCTGTCCATGCAAAAAACCTTCTCTAATCATAGTTTTAGACACCTAAGAGCATTTGATAAGCTGCCTACTGTACACAAATGCTACAAATGGATACAAACACCATGCTTAGTAAGGCTTAAAGTGTGTGAGTCAGGTGCACAATTCCAGCTTTGTGCTGGCAAAAAAAAAAAAAATCACTAAGTGAGTGCCAGTACAACGGCAGCACCCCAAATATGCAAATTTTTCCACAGTTCTTTTTATTTAATGTTTAATGCTCTTTTGCATCCAGTGTGAAAATTATTATAGACAAGGTATCTCTGTGACAACCTGGTGTTGAGTGCCCTTACTCAAGGGCACAAATGTGATGAATAATTATTAATATCATGTACCTCTCCTATCACACCATGGGATTTAATCTGCAATCTTTCTGTTTTGAAGCTGAGATCCTTAACCATTAGGCTACCACTATCACAAATTAGAGGATATAAATAATTTCACCTGCTGCCTCTTGGTCCTTCATATTTGGCATGTGTCCAATACCACCGAGAGAAACAAACGCCTACGACAGCAAAGGCAATACACAGTGGAGGAGAATTTTAAATCAGCAAAGCTTTTAAACACACTTAAGCAAACCTGCCAAAGAGAGGAAAAAAATGAAGAAAAGCTTTTTCAATCCAAACAGAGGGTTTGCATGACATTTTGTAAAATGTAAAATTTGTAAATTTATAAAAAAAAAAAAAATGGAGACAGAATAAGGGCAAATTTTGATGGGTAGTATGCAGAGGAACAAACCAAGTGCTCCTCAAATGAAAAAAAAAAAAAAAAAAAAAAAAAACACTTATTATGATTATTATTATTATTGCTTTGATGGAAGTATGATCTGGTTCTCTGGTTCTTTTTTTCTGCACTTGGACAACTGATCCAATAGTCTAACCAAAACTAGGATAGAGTACTAAACATATATCTTGCCAGGCACAATCTGTTTTTACTTAGCTTTTTATAGAAAAATGACATCCTGCAAATCTAGGCTACTCTGACTGTAGCAGATCTGTGAATATTGACTCAATATAGAATTAACGATTTGCAAACCATGTAAATAAGACTGGAAAAAATATCATTATAATAAGGAAATATATCACCAATCATCCTTAACCCTTGTGTGAGACACCAAATACTGACTGTACTTATTGCCAAAAATCAAGTCTCTGAAAAAGAACTGTATAAAATAAAATATGTTCAAAAACTGAGTGATATATTTCCTTATTATAATTCTATTTTACCAGTCTTATTTACATGGTTTGCAAATCGTTAATTCTATATTGAATCAATATTCACAGATCTGTTACAGTCAGAGTAGCCTACTTTTCAGAAGCCAGATTTGCAGGATGTCATTTTTCCATAAAAAGTGGAGTAAAAACAGGAGGCAAACATAAGCTGATTGATAATGTCAGTATTTAATGTTTAATGGTGGTAATGTGTTGTCTAGGACAGATGTAGATACAGATGCCCTTCTGTATGTGTAGAGTTATCTGCATACAACTGAAAATGTTCTGTTTGTTATATAATCTACATTTTGGCATGCAGAAGTAGACTTGAAAATAAAAGTAGGCTAACTCCCTTTTCGTTCATGGATTGAGCTTTTTAGATGCAGTAATTTCCTTCTCAACTTATTAGGCTATTTTATAAGGAACAAAGTCATTCAAACAGACAGCAGGTCCTCAACATAACTTAAACACTGCATACATCCTATTAGATTAATTCAATAACAGTCATTACACTGTGAAAGTATGCAACTCCACAAATGCACTGAACAATTACACATTCAGATTAAAATGTTAAACTACTCTTTCATTTAAAAAGCCAAATTACACACACACACACACACACACACACACAAACGGAGTTAGAATCATCTTACAAAAAGCTAACAAAGTTCTGAATACAATAATCAGACACACAGATTCTACCACAAGTCTATGGAAAGGAAGGAGTAGTGTGCACTTACTGCAGCTGTAGACAGATCGAGTTGCGGCTCGCGCCGCTTGTTTAACAAAACTGAACAGTAATAAATGTCCACGTGTGAACATTTACTACACTAAAATTGTAATCCATTGAGCCGTTTCCACGCCAAAGAACTGGACCACAGCCTTTCTCTCTGTCATTACTTTATTTTATGCCAGTTCGGTAGCCTACGCAACCAGCATGTTATTGTCTCAAGTCACGCTCCACATGAGCTCGCAAAACTCTGGGACCAGATCTAATGAGTGCAGACAACGAAAGAAAGACGACTACGGAATCAGCCCGCCCTCAGTGCTTAATATCCAGTGCCAAAGCGCGCGATGTCTTTCCCTGAGCACAAGCACTGTCCGGTCGGATGCTCACTGTTGTTCAATGCATTTATGCTACATGATTGGGGACGTGTGTTTCTTTATGCATTCGCATTCGTGGAGGGAACGTCATAGACTTAGTGATTTAAAATTGGATCAAACAAAGGCAAAGTAAATGTCAAGACTTCAATGGAGGGAAAATGCTACTTCATTTACAACAGTTCTGGGAAAGATTTTCCAAACAATTATCAATTTCATTTCAGAAAAAACAGGGAGAAAATATGTTTTATTTATAAAATTAAAATTGTGAAAATGTGACTTTTGGGAAGTATTAATACGGTAATTTGAAAAGCAGAAATAAGTTGGCATTTCCAAAATAAACAGCTAAAGTAAACTGTTCAAACACAATCATTTTGAATGGTGGACAGCCTTTTTCAAGTCCACCCATAAATTCTTAATGGGCTTTATGCACAGCTGCACTACTTCCTGAACTTCAGCCAGCTCTTTTTTGTTTCCTGTCTGCCATTATTGGACAAACTGATTAATCCAGGTGTGCCTGACTTCAGTAACAATAATCAGACACACCTGGATTAATCAGTTTGTCCAATAATATGTATATATAATAATGTCATAATAACTGTGCACACTATTTTCGCTGTGACTGGCTTGACCAGAGTTCAGCACTCAGTGTTGTGTTTTTGAAGTTCCCATGTCAAGTTCAAATAGTTAAAACAAGGAATAAAATGTAAAAAAAAAAAAGGATAAAACAAGATTGTAACTGATGTTCTGTCTCTTTGGTGCTCTGGCTCCCTTGTTTGGGTCTCTCTCTCTCTCTCTCTCTCTCTCTCTCTCTCTCTCTCTCTCTCTCTCTCTCTCTCTCTCTCTCTCTCTCTCTCTCTCTCTCTGGTAACATTTTACATGCTGGGTAAGATTATTGGTATAAGTTATCATCATCTCATACATCTATTTTGTAACATTTTAAGTGTAACCATAACCATATTTTTTCCATTAAACTGTTTCAATTACAAATAATGTGCTAACTAGTTTTGATTTGGTATTGACTTTGAAGTGCTACAAATTGCAATACAATATCGTCACTCTCTATAGCAACGCTCTCCCACATATTAAGCTATTGTACCTGTGCTTATTTCCGTTGTTGGTATAAGTAGCAGTGGGTGGAAGACAAGAAATGTAGTTTTCTACCATCTTGCGAATAACATTTCTTTAGTCATTCGGCAGTCTTGCAGCTTGAACCTCTGCAGGAATCCACCCTTACAGATGGTGCCGAAACCCGGGAACCCTTTACTTTGATCGGTCATCAGAATGAGGACATTTTTTCACAGTTGATTTTGTGAATGGATTAAAGCTGACCTTCTGACCATGGAATGGGTAAGTCTGTTTTCATTGTTTTATGGTATGATAGGAAAAGTCTCCATTTGATGAATTGAATGAAACAGAATTTAGAAGGATTTAAATAGCTTCAACAGTCCCATTAATGTACAATTCATGAATATTCAGATCTGCTCAGGGATGGAAGGGAAAATTTCTGATAATAGTGACATATCGTTTGCTTTATGAGCAAAAAAGTTGAGCCTACCTTGTGTAAACTCAAGAAAGAGTACATTGGAAGGAAATGCTCCAATGGTGGGACACCATTGGCAAACATCAAAAGAAATCAGAACATGGTGAAATACCTGAGGCTTTAAACTTCATACGTTTTACACGGCTACGTGAGTTAACAACGTGTCTATCTTCAAGTATAGATGCTAAATGTAAAGAAGTGCAATCTAAAAATGCAGAGGCACAAAAGTCTGAGGCAAAGATTCAAGATCTTCAAACACAGCTAGATAAATTACTATTGAACTGTTAGCCCTGACTGAAAAGTGTAAAAATCACAAAGAGACCATTGCAGATCTCAAGGCTAAGCTGAATGCTAAAAAGTCCATGTCTCCCAAAATGCAAAACAGCGATGGGACTAAAAAGCATGTTCACAGAAGGTGACTTGCTCTGATGAATCTGAAACGTTTAGTTCAGAAAATGCATGTTCAACTGTCCAAGAAAGTGTGCCTATTTCAGTTTTTAAGGTGATGCAACACCGTAAAAGCGCAGAGTCATGTAACAGAACACATGGTGTACAAGCATTACAAAACCCTCAAACTCCAGGAGAACATAGCAAACATCCCTATGGTAAAGAAAGCATGTTTTGCAGTTTCTGTCAGAAAATAGGCCATACAAAGGAAAAATGTTGGTCACTGGGAAGGGGCAGACCTCCACCATCAGAAAAATACAAAACCACTTTCTAAGGGTAAAAATCAGCGATCTGCACGTACAGGTAAAACTCTTAGTGAGTTAACTGCCTTGTTCATGCAAGGCCTTCAGCTATTAACTTCACTTGTGGATTAGTAGCCCAATAGCAACAAATTTAATATCCAAGTTGCAATGATCCTGTTTGTATTTTCAAATTTGTAGTGCATAACACATTGTGCTCATAGAACACACTTAGTTGTTTGTGCTACTACATGTAAACATAGGCTAATTAAGTGTATTCTTTAAAACACATAATTGCTTTACAATTTACAAAGTGTTGTATGAAACACTTAGGTTAAAAGGTTGTAGATGCTATGCATTCTATATCATGTATCTTGTGTAAACTGGAAATAATTGTTGTACCTGAATTGCATAGCAATTTTTTGGAAAATAAAAACAGGATCGAATTTGCATCACAATTTTAAAACCTCCTCACCTTTGTTTTGGGGCATGATTGAATTTACACATAGCCACAGCTAAATGCAGCCATAGATGACATCATTTGATCTTCACACACAAAGTCAAATCTGCAGCTGATTCTGCCTCAAAAAAAATAATGCATACAGTGTTCTTAAAGTCTTTACATCTAGACTGAATTATAACTGTGAATATCATACACTGTAATTGTTTGTTTTGTTTTTCTTTGGATTTACTTAATCACTTAAGTTATTATTTGTCTCACCAAGTTAAACTTTTAAAATGTATGTCAGTATTTCTCATTTTTACCCAAGTACAAATATTTGTATTCCAGCCTATTCTCATTAATGCTTTTGAAACATTTCTGAAACTTATTTGATTTCTGCTTATTTGTATTTTATCCATTTGACTTCAACAATGTTTTTGGACATTAATTCAATTGAATCTCTGTGTTTGGTTATTTTGCTGATATTCTTCATGAAATGGGGTTTTAAACCAGCATTTGTTGTTTTGTTGTAATGCAATTTATTTAAATGTTTCCAAAAAAAGTGTAAGAGCTTGTAAGATCTTATTTTATTCTCCCTTGACCATCTTTTTAAGTACATCAATTTAAGGGCTTTTTGCCAGAGACAAATTTTAATCTGACCATATCAGTCCTCTGACCAATGACAAATGCCACATGTATGCTTTTGCTGTTGTTATGCTCTTTTAAAATCACAGGATCCCTGCTACCCAAGTTCACATCCTGCATCCTGCCTCAGAAAGAGGAACCAGTGTTTGCTCCCATATTCAGTGCCTGTTCTTGTGGGAGTGTGAAGTGTTCGATTGCATATCTATGAACGGTGCAACACCATTTGATAGAGCCTTCTCATGCAGGGCTGAAAGGAGAACAAAGACTGAAGACTGACCAACTGCTATTGCAACAAGCCTGGATGAAAAGTCTGAAGATGCAGCTACACAACAGAAAGCATGTCTTTATGGACTGTGCCACCTTTGTGAGTGATGGGGAAATGACATGCAGATGGGAACCGAGGAGAGTGATGGGAAATGTAGTGCAGAGGATGGTGACTAGGCTGATCTGTGACAGTATCTGGGGGACATTTAATTTAATTTTCAACAATATTATTGATCTGCCTGCATTGACACTATTATATGAGAACTGAACTGAGCTGGACGATGACATCACAGTTTTCTCAAGAGCGGCTATATCTATAAATTAACTAAATTAATAACTTTTTACAACAAAAATGAAACATCACTGAGCTTACTTAAGCTGGACTATGATGCTATTTTCTTCTGGAAATGAACTTTGTTGCATTATTTTCCTGTTATCTCTGTAAAGCTGTTTTGATACAATCTGTATTGTATAAAAAGTGCTATATAAAAAAATCCTCAGCATCCAAAGTGTTACAATAAAAATAGTGCTGATTCTCTACTGGTATCCTATAATATTAAACTAGTGTACTGCTATTTACTAAAACTGTGTGCTTCACAGATGATGGAAAAGAGCATATGCTTGTGTATGTAGACCACACACCAGTTTTGTGATGTAGCCTACTTCCACATCATTTAACTGTGGAGGTCTCTATTGATGTCACTTACCCTTTGTCCTGTATTATTTGTGCGTGAGTAATCGGTCACAGTCACACCTGCAGGCTCTCCCTCCGATCACCTTCCCACTCAGAGCACTACAAAAGCACACATAACCACTCACTCAGCATCTTAGTGACTCTCTTAACTGAAAACCTTCCTGATCTCCAGTGTCTCCTGATTAATCCTTGTGTGTCTGTCTACTTGTCTCCTCTGCTCCACTGCAAGTGTGCTCTGCATCTGAGTAAACAACTATACTAAAATCATTATTCTGCCATTATCCGTTGAACCGTCTATCATACTCACGTGTTACCATTGTCTTTGAAGAACTGTTCAATAAATATCTGCAATTGGGTTTAACCTATACTAACATCTCTTGAGTCTGGTATCATCTGACAGTATCTAGCTAAATTACCTTTAAAATATATATTTTTTTAATTTCTAGGTGCTATTTTTAAACTTTCTAAAGAGGCAGAAGAGAATGACGAGAAGTTCCTCTTTTATTGCGGAAGGGATTGTAGGCAGAATTGGCTGTTTGCCTAGCACTGTTGACTATGCAAACAGACTCCTTCCACAGAAATTCCTCAACCAAGAAAATAGTTCCACTTCAAAACAATTTAGACAACAGTTACAGTTTTTCCTCAATCGATTTGACACATATCGCCAAACTCAGGTAACTGTTATCAAAACCGTTAACACAGTAATCTGAACACTTTGTAATTGCCCTAAAGAGGTTGTAAATTTTCCTTCATTTCATGCAAATTACAAATCACATGCATCATTTTCTCAAAACACTGTGCACAAAATTTCCAGATGTTTTCACAGTATTCATACAGCCAACCAAAACCTTAACATATCAGGAAAAAAACAATGCAGCTCTTTTTATTGTTTTTTACAAAAATCACAATCATTTGTGCACCATTTTTCCCAAACACAACAAACAAAACTATGTTATTTAAGCCCGTTTCCACCATAGTTGAGTAAAAATTCTTTAAGTCATAATAATGAGAAACTTTCTCATAATTATGACTTTGTACCTCGTTATATTGACAAAGTTTCTCATAATAATGAGAAAGTTTCTCATAATTATGACTTAACATCTCATAATAATGAGAAACTTTCTCGTAATAATGACTTATTTTCTCGCACTTCTACGCATGCGCAAAGCAGTGGAGCAGAAGGGTTAACGACATCCGCTGGTCAAAGCCGTGTAAATGCATCACAGCAAACATGGCACGCTCTGCAGTGAATAACATTAATGATAAATTATCAGTATATGAGACGGGCTTCCATAGCCTACTAGATAGTCTTTTATTCATTTGTAATATTCTTTTGTATTTTTGTGTATGAACAAACAGCAACACAGAAGGGTGATCCATGGATTTCATATAGATGGAGGAGCACACCTTTCCAAATCTGTTAAAGAACGTTGTACACAATCAAGAAACGTTGTATCTGGAAATCTGAGTACAAACATATTTTCAAGCATATTTGTTTTTGCATAAGGGTCCGTTCATACAGAACGCACTTTTTCATTCCACTGCGCTGCTTTTTATTATTTCTTTTCTAGGCAAACGCGCACTAGATGGACGTTGTGCTTGCATTTTTTGCAGCATCTCGGGCATGAAGCTAGGTTAAAGTGCCCCTATAATGCTATTTTAAAGTTTCCTAATTGTGTTTTGGAAGGTTTACATGCATCAAAGGTAAAAAAAAAAAAAACAGTTTAATTTCCTCATAATGTACATTTGCACATCACCACATTTTCAATGATTCTCAAGGACTCGTCAGATGAATCAATCACTCTAAATCCCGCCTTTCCGCAAGCTACTCTGCTCTGATTGGCCAGACAGCTCAGTCTGTTGTGATTGGTTCACCACTTACAGTGCAAGCGTCGCAAACAAAAATGGCCATTGCCATGACAACGTCAGCTCTCCTGAGGCGTCCTACACAAGCGGGAAGGAAGTCGACCGGAAGTTGAAGCCGGCCACGTGCCACCATCTTGTAGCAGAACTTCACCTGCTGTTCATTCATTTTGGCGTCACTTTGACAGCGAATAACTTTACATCTGAGGCGTTTGAAGACTCCATTTGTCCATTATTTATTTCTAAAGAAACACGACAATGTATAAAATGCTCCATTACCTTGTAGCTTATGTTATGGCCCCGTAGAAGCAGTTTTTGTAAAAGTAGGCTAACGATTGCGTCATAACCACGCGACTCTCTGTCGCACAGTAGAGAGATTACCGTATGGACGGGAGGAGAAGCTCGCGGGCAATCGGGGAGACGTGGAGGCAAAATGACAAAATAATTAATCAGAATACCTAGCAAAAGTTTCTCCTGCTCCAAGCTCATGGACACCTCCTACTCACACTCTCCGTCTCTGCAAGTTTCGGAAGGGAATGATTCAGATTTCTCATGCCACAGCCACTAGAAGACAGACGGGTTGCTCACGTCACATCTACGTCGTCAAGCTCTGTTTGGGTCAGTTTGAGTCTGCGCGTCAGGAATGGAAGTCCTAAAAAATAGCTAAAAATGGGCTTCACTTGTCTCAACTGAGTTCCAATGAGATGGCTCTGTCCACTTCTTATACTGTCTTTGGTCCTACACCGTAAACTAAACACAGTAAAGAACAATGACGTCAATTTTACCATATCAATGCGAGCGCGAGTCTTATAATGAAACACTGGAAGAACTAGTTATTCAACCTGAACCCCCATAGCAAGGACGACTCGAGCAGGACGTTTCTCAGTGATACACTACTCAGTTTTAGGTACATTATGAACTGTAATTCCTCACCATCAGCATTAACAAGTGCATATCCATCAACAAACTGATTATTTTACTTGTACTTATTTATTTACAGAGTATTTTTGTAATATATTACGGTGAACACGTGGAAACTGTATCAATAACAGTGCATTTATGCAATGAATGACTTATGTAACATAAATGTTGGTAAAACAAATCTTGCTCCATGCTTAAAGGTGCTCTAAGCGATCCCGGGAGTCGAAACTTCTTGTTGACATTCGAATTGTTGTCAAACAAAATGGAGGCTAGCTAGACCCTCCCTCCTCCTCACCCCGTCTCCTCCCTCCTCCCCTCCCTTCCGACATAAAGGAAAGTCAAAGTAGTCACAAACAAAGTTAAGTTTTACTGATACTTCATTCAATGTGTAATGTCGCCAAGTTAGATAAATGCTTTTATATATTGCAGAACAGAATGCAGAAAAAGAGAAACATTAGGCTATCTTAAAATCATTTCGCCACCTGAGGTTATAACTATAGCTCCCATACAAGGACGCAATAATAACAAGATAACGTTAGCTTCGCGTTTCCCAGTGAGCATAAACAACGGCGGCGTCGTAAACAAATTTAGTCAGTTGTTAATAGCCTATAAATAAACGTTCAAATTCATAACAAACTGTGGATGAAAACAATCATTCACACAAATTGTCGCCCTACTGTGAATTTGCTTGATCATTTACAATAGAGATTGATCACTAGCTGCTAGAAACATAACGTTATATGTTGTATTCACCAAAGTTAACGCTGACTGCGTAGTTCTAGCTAATTACATCCTTGTGTTGGTTTGGCGAACATGAACGTCAGTTTAGAAAGAAAGATGGATTTACCTGTTCTGCAAAAACAGAGCAACTGAATGTCGGATCGGAAGCCCTTCTGCCGGCGGAGTTCTCGCCACCTTTAAAAGGTTTTTCCGATGTAAATTCGGTATTTCGCGCGTTCCTTATCCTTGTCCCTCTTTTTTGCAATTTGTTCATCGGAACGTCGTCTCTTTGGTCGTGTTTCGGCCATAATTCAAACTTCCCTCTTCATGCTTCTCTCTCCTCCACACGCTCCACACCCACTTCATGTGAACGTGCACAAACCCCACCCTCAAATTTTTCTTGTCGGTGATTGGCTGGAGCACTGTTTATTATGTTTCGTGGTGCGGGTGAGCCCAGTTTGTTTTTGTTGCCGTTTGTGGAGCCTGTGGTGTCTACAGAGACCGCGTTTTTTTTACAGTGTGTTCAGGGGACAGGCAGCTAGCGGATAGTGAGGAGATGTTTGCTGTATGTGACAAAAAAAAAAGGCCTAAAAAACGCGTGGCATCGCTTAGAGCACCTTTAATCTTTCCTCAAAGTAGTGAGAATGACAGGCAATCTGCATTAATAGACACAGTTTTGGCCCACAAACTGATTAGCATAAGTATTTCAGTAAGACAGTAATAATGTGAGTTAGCCAGTTAGCAGGAGACCTACACAATATGAAACTCAAAATTAAGTATTTTGAACACCATGTTTCAAGAGCAAGCGGTTTGCGAATCCTGCATTGAACTCCGACATTTGAGAAGCAGTCGTCAGTGAAATAAAGGGAACACAGCAAAAGTTTAGAATTATACTGCTATGATATCATGGTAAAGATGAATTTTAACCACTGATTCTTCACATGCTTGTGCTTGGGCAGTGAAAAAAAGGCTTCACATTGTAGAGCACAGCGTCTCCTCGACATGATGCTATCAAAATATCAGCTGCATTTTGCACCATCTGGAGGCGTGCAAGCGATGATTGAGGAAGACCCAAATACAATGAATTACAGTAATACAGTAGTCCAAGCGTGAGGTAATAAAAGCATGAATAACTTTCTCCAAGTCTTGGAATGACAAAAATAATTTTACGTTTGGAAATTATTCGCAATTGATAACTATTCTTTACAACAGAATTAATTTGTTTAGATAAACATAATTCTGAGTCGAGAATGACTCCAAGGTTCCTGACCTGAGAGGAAACGGAGGGGAAATGGTTACCCAGCTCCTTAATGAGACTATTCCTCAGTTTTGGAGGGCCCAAGACAATTATTTCTGATTTGCGGGTTGCTATGCAACGGAGTTTCCTCTGATTCTGGAGGAGCTGCTGGAGCAACTCTGCAAGGGTTTTCTTTGACGAAGTTCAACGAAGGCTCTTACGGAAGAGTTGATGAGTTTTGAGTGAGGTGGTTTGAAGAGTTTTGAGTGAGGTGGTTTGAAGAGTGAGGTGGTTTGAAGAGTTGCAACAGGGAATGGTTAGAGTGACAAGCTAGAGTGACACATAGCTAGAGTGACACATACTGCTAGCCTGGCAAGCCAGACCCACATCAAGATGTTAGTTCTGGCAACTCACCATAGACACGGCTCAATCCGAGGGGCGGGATTAACAGCTGTCCTTCAAATTCCCTCTGCACCCAATAGGACAGCGCTTCAACCAGCCAGAGCGTTTTCCCAACAGCGGAGCTAAACTTGACTCCAAGTCCTCCAGAGTTACCGCCAAAGCCGATTCGAAAGACTGTTCTCCAGCAGCAGCAGCCATTCTTTGTTTTCAAGTAGCAGGGAACCGTTGCAACTCTGTCATCATTATGTTAAGCCCGCCCCCACCTACTCTATACACGACATGATTGGCCTGACCCAATTTAGGTTTTTCCAGCACTAAAGTCAATGGAGAGTTGCTAGACTACCCTGGCTGCAAAATAAATTTTGCTGCCGCTAGGGTGCGTCTAGATTTCTAGGCTAACATACTACACATGCACAGTTACACCCTCCCCCCACCAAGAAGACAGAAGACGTATTCAACATCTGCTGCTGCTGCATTTATTGAACAAAACTTGTTTTGGAGGTATGAAAGTAAATTTTTTCATGAGATGTATTTTTGTCATACTGTCCTGACATTTTGTATGAATTAATCAAAACTTAGCCTACTTAGTTTGAATTATTGTTTTGTTGACTTCTAAGTAACATGGTTAGCATGTGTCAAAGTCAGTTGTTTCTAGCAGGCATATGATGTTCTGTCATGGCTGATAGTTGGGGACGGTTGCAACAAGTTATAAATTGCAATAAAAGTTTGTTGCATTGTAAATTGTTCAATTCTTCCTGTCTGACACTGAAATATGGAAAGATTGAATAGCATCTGTAACACCTGCACACTGAATCTGTGAGTTCTACACATAAACAAACAAACTGAGTGAGTTTTTGGAGGTGAGATTAACTGTTTGGCCCAGATTCATCTTGGTAATGCAGACTGTATGAAGAGTTTTAAAAAAGTGGCTTCAGGATTGACCGATGCTTGTTAGCAATAAGATAAAAATAAGATAAAATAAAACATCTTATTTATGAACTTAGTACTGACAAACCAAAGAAGTACTGAGAAAAGGGAGGAACAGTACTGAGAAAAAACACTTCCACCTTCGGCACAGTGTACTACTTGGAATAGTACTTATAGCCTACCCTCAGGTGAAATGGATTCTTAGAAAGCATGAAGACATCTGATTCAACTTGCATTCACTAAATTTACATACCTTAGTGACAACAGCTGATTAATGGCTAAGAATAAATCATTGTTATTGATGTTTATCACACGTTTTGAAAGTGAATGAGCTACACGCTACTCAGTTCATATGTTTACCATGCAATGGAAACATTTTAAAACAGAGCACATTAATCTTTTATGTTCACAGTTTGGAAGGTGGAGCAAGTAAATGGACGTGGTGGTGGAAATAAGATGGGAGAAGTTATTTTTTTTAAATATTTCGCGTTCCCAAAAAAGATATTTGCGTATGTAAAAACTGTTGTGAGCTCGGACAGACACTTCCTGTTTAAAGGGGTGGTGGATTATGATTTCACTGTGTAATGTTGCTGTTTGAGCATAAACAACATCTACAAAGTTATAACACTCAAAGTTCAAAGCAAAGGAAGATATTTGCTTTTAAAGAAATCGTTTTTTAAGGACTACAACAAACGGCTGGTAGGGATTTTATTTTATTTTTCTTATTTTTATTATGCTATAATAACAAATACAAAAACAAGACAATAATATAGCTGCAAGCAGCAATCCTGTCATGGTAGTCAAGGAAAGCGAGGATTCACTTGCAGGAAAGGAATTTATTTAAAAAATAATAAACAAGAACAGAACAAAAAACTCCCTCGTGGGGGAAAACAAGACAGGCCAAAAACTCAAGAACATAACATGGGGGAAACAGAGACAACGATCCACACAGACTGCAAACAAGAGGGAACTAATAAAGGGAAACTAATCAGGGGGAACAGGTGGGAGAACTCAAACAATAATCAGATAACAAGTAGGGCGGGGCTAACAATAACACAAGCACATGGCTCAACATAACAGACACCCAAGTGCAGAACAAGACAGGACAGACATGTGACATAACCCCCTCCTTAAGGAGTGGCTTCCAGACACTCCACTAGAACGGGGGGGACAGACCAGGGCGGGACGGGAGGGACAGGCCAGGGCGGGACTGGAGGAACAGACCAGGGCGGGACTGGAGGAACAGACCAGGGCGGGACGGGAGGGACAGACCAGGGCGGGACGGAAGAGACAAACCAGGGCGGGACGGGAGAAACAAACTGTCCATCGGGCGACCAGGGTGGAGCAGATTGTCCATCGGGCGGCCAGGGCGGAGACTTTCCCTCGGGCGGCCAGTGCGGAGACTTTCCCTCGGGCGGCCAGGGCGGAGACTTTCCCTCGGGCGGCCAGGGCGGAGACTTTCCCTCGGGCGGCCAGGGCGGAGACTTTCCCTCGGGCGGCCAGGTCGGAGACTCTCCTTCGGGCGGCCAGGGCGGAGACTTTCCCTCGGGCGGCCAGGGCGGAGACTTTCCCTCGGGCGGCCAGGTCGGAGACTCTCCCTCGGGCGGCCAGGGCGGAGACTTTCCCTCGGGCGGCCAGGGCAGAGACTTTCCCTCGGGCGGCCAGGGCGGAGACTTTCCCTCGGGCGGCCAGGGCGGAGAAGACCCCTCGGGCGGCCACGGTGGTGAAGACCCCTCGGGCGGCCAGGGCGGAGACTTTCCCTCGGGCGGCCACGGCGGTGAAGACCCCTCGGGCGGCCACGGCGCAGGAACTGGAACAAACACCACCGGCTCAGGCACTGGGACTGGCACCACCGGCTCAGGCCCTGGAACTGGCAGACACTGGAACAGACACTGGAACAGACACTGGAACAGACACTGGAACAGACACTGGAACAGACACTGGAACAGACACTGGCTCCGGCTCAGGAACAGACACGGGCTCCGGCTCAGGGACAGACACGGGCTCCGGCTCAGGGACAGACACGGGCTCCGGCTCAGGGACAGACACGGGCTCCGGCTCAGGAACAGACACGGGCTCCGGCTCAGGGACAGACACGGGCTCCGGCTCAGGGACAGACACGGGCTCCGGCTCAGGGACAGACACGGGCTCCGGCTCAGGGACAGACACGGGCTCCGGCTCAGGGACAGACACGGGCTCCGGCTCAGGGACAGACACGGGCTCCGGCTCAGGGACAGACACGGGCTCCGGCTCAGGGACAGACACGGGCTCCGGCTCAGGGACAGACACGGGCTCCGGCTCAGGGACAGACACGGGCTCAGGGACAGACACGGGCTCTGGCTCAGGAACAGACACTGGCTCCGGCTCAGGAACAGGAACAGACATCACCGGCTCAGGAACAGACACCACCGGCTCAGGAACAGACACCACCGGCTCAAGTGTGTGTGTAGCCCACACACACCACATGGCTGTGGCCATACTGGCCAGAGTCGCGGTCACTGAGGGCTCAGACTCAGGAACAGACACGGGCTCCGACTCAGGAACAGACACTGGCTCTACGGTGACCATCTTGTACGAAGGCACAGGCTCGGCAGGCGTGACGTGAACAGGTTCGGCGGCGGCCATCTTGTCCGAAGACACAGGCTCGGCAGACGTAACGGGAACACTCTCGGCGGCGGCCATCTTGTCCGAAGACACAGGCTCGGCAGGCTTGACGTGAACAGGTTCAGCGGCGGCCATCTTGTCCGAAGACACAGGCTCGGCAGACGTGACGGGAACACTCTCGGTAGCGGCCATCTTTTCCGAAGACACAGGCTCGGCAGGCGTGACGTGACCAGGCTCCGACTGGACAGACGTGACGTGAACAGTCTCTGGCTGGGCAGACGTGACGTGAACAGTCTCTGGCTGGGCAGACGAGACGTGAACAGTCTCTGGCTGGGCAGACGTGACGTGAACAGTCTCTGGCTGGGCAGACGTGACGTGAACAGTCTCTGGCTCCTCCGCAACGGAATCCTCCGGGACATTGGGGAGGCCGGAGGTCTTCCTCCTCCTCCGCCGTCTTCGATGGTGAGGTGCAGGTTCTGGTCTGGACGGAATTAATGGTGGATGGAGCTCTGGGCTAGGCAGCGGCGATGCATTCTCTGGGCTGGGCAGCGGCGATGCATTCTCTGGGCTGGGCAGCGGCGATGCATTCTCTGGGCTGGGCAGCGGCGATGCATTCTCTGGGCTGGGCAGCGGCGATGCATTCTCTGGGCTGGGCAGCGGCGATGCATTCTCTGGGCTGGGCAGCGGCGATGCATTCTCTGGGCTGGGCAGCGGCGATGCATTCTCTGGGCTGGGCAGCGGCGATGCATTCTCTGGGCTGGGCAGCGGCGATGCATTCTCTGGGCTGGGCAGCGGCGATGCATTCTCTGGGCTGGGCAGCGGCGATGCATTCTCTGTGCTGGGCAGCGACGATGCATTCTCTGGGCTGGGCAGCGACGATGCATTCTCTGGGCTGGGCAGCGGCGATGCATTCTCTGGGCTGGGCAGCGGCGATGCATTCTCTGGGCTGGGCAGCGGCGATGCATTCTCTGGGCTGGGCAGCGGCGATGCATTCTCTGGGCTGGGCAGCGGGGCTGCAGGCGGGTCCGATGTATCCCACCGAGCACGATAGTGGAGATACTTAGTGAACCTCGGAAAGTCTAAAATCTCCAGCCCCTTCATCTCCCATCGAGGCAAGGGATCGTCCAAACAAACATTAAAAAAGTCCTTAAGGACTATATCCCCAAGCCCGAGTCCCTCTGCTGCCGCGCTGAATCTCAGGGCGAAATCCTTCACCCTGGTCCCCTGCTGTCGGAGAGAAACCAAGTTGCTGACTCTCATGATGCGCCTAAGGTGAGGGCAGGAATCCTTCTGCTGAATCCTCATTGCGGTGGATCGTTCTGTCATGGTAGTCAAGGAAAGCGAGGATTCACTTGCAGGAAAGGAATTTATTTAAAAAATAATAAACAAGAACAGAACAAAAAACTCCCTCGTGGGGGAAAACAAGACAGGCCAAAAACTCAAGAACATAACATGGGGGAAACAGAGACAACGATCCACACAGACTGCAAACAAGAGGGAACTAATAAAGGGAAACTAATCAGGGGGAACAGGTGGGAGAACTCAAACAATAATCAGATAACAAGTAGGGCGGGGCTAACAATAACACAAGCACATGGCTCAACATAACAGACACCCAAGTGCAGAACAAGACAGGACAGACATGTGACAAATCCGGGGCCAAGCCCTTGAAGGCACCGCAAGCAGAACTAGTACAGCAAGCTACAAGTACAGCAAGTACAGCTAGCAGAGCAGCACATCAAGCAGAGCAAGCACAGCAGCACATCAAGTACAGCAGCACAGCAAGTCCTGTAAGCACAGCAGTGCAGCAAGCATTTAAGTACTAACAGCAGTGCAGAGCCGGAAGAGCAAAAACAGCAGAAATAGAATGTACATGAAGAACAGAAGGGTTCAGAAGTACAGATAGGATGAAATCAAAATGAACAGAAGTTCTGATGAGAATGAACACAGAATGTAGAAAAAACACACTTGTTTATAATCCCATTGTAAGAAACATTAGTACAGCTCTTACCCAGATAATCAAGGAATTGAAATGACAACTTTATACACAATTTTAAATACACAATCCCTCACAGGACTCGAACCTACGATCAGAATAGTTCGGGGTTCATGACACGTGGTTTAGCAACTTGCGCCACTCAGAGGACGTAAATTACAAAGCTGCAGAGGAGAGGCTTCAGTGTAAGAATAAACACACAAAATCATGTTAACGAGATTAGCATGCTAAGCTAGCTTAATGCTAATGTAGCTTATGGTTATCCTGATAGCTGAAGAGCCACATTAGAAAGAATGTCATCTGGTTAGCATGCTAATTACTTATTATGCTAAGCTAACTAGCATAAGGCAACAAACACAGGCTAGATCAAATTCGGAGACAAATATCTCGGGAACTGTAGCGAATATCAAAAATCTGTTCAGTCATTTCAGAGCCACTGTGCAGCTCTGTCCAAATATCATCTGATAAAATTTCGGATAAAATTGAGCAAAATTTGAAGGAGGAGTAGCGAAAAAACTGTTTTTCATTTGCTCCAATATGGCGGAGAGTCACATTATTGGAAAATGACAAATGAGATATCGTCGGAATCGGCATAAGCCAAGGAACATAATGCCATAAAGAAATCAAAATTTGAACAGTGTTTTCAAAAGTTATAAGCATTTTTGCAAAAAAACTTATATCTCTGGAACACTAGGTGGCGCTGTGTTCAATATTCTCATGTAACTTCAGGACATTGTGTCGATGATCCATACTAAATTTTGTGAAGATATGCCAAATAGTTTAAAAGTTATTGCAAATTATGACAAAATTCAAAATGGCGGACATGTCCCATCCTGGCAAAATCAGTATCCACGGAATCCATAGATACCACTTTATGATTTTCTGACAAACTGTTCAAAAGTTATTGACAAAAATACCCATTTTCCATATCTAATGACCCGTAGGTGGCGCTGTTCCCAACTTTGGCATGGACCCTCAAACCGTACTTCCGATGAAGCGTATCAATTTTCATTTCGATTGATCAAACTTTGGCCGAGATACAGCCTCTGAACCAATTTTGGGTCAACCTCCTTAAGTTTGCGACATCATAATTTTTTTTTTCTAGTATAAGTTCAGTCTGAAGATCATTTGAGCACATGTTTGGACAAAATTGGACAAAATTTGAAGGAGGAGTAGTGAAAAAACTGAATACTGTACTTTTCAAAATGGCTACTACTGTAATGGGCAGAGTCTTAATGGACTATATTGGTTTTTATCACCATGATGAGAGGAATCAAGTGTACTAAGTTTCATTTCTGTAGATCAAAGGGTTAAAAAATTATAACCATTTCAATGTTGAATTTTTGAACTGGTGGTGGCGCTATAGAGTTGGTCCTAGAGGCTCAAAAATTGGTCCAATTACTATTCACTACCATCACTACAAGTGTACCAAATTTCATCATTTTCTTATGTTCCGTTGATAGGGCTGCCATTGACTCCCATTCGGGGCTTGGCCCCTAATTAAACAATACAGAGGGTTACATTACAAAAACAAAGAAAATTAAGCTTAAATGATTGATGATTAAATGACACCATTGCAGAGTCTTACATGCAGTAGAGTTCCTCAAATAATTTATATATATATAAAAATCTTTCTTAATAATAAAAAAGGAGGAGTTTTCTTTGAAAATTTACACTTGTGAATATAAAATTTGGGAAGAAAAAGTAGCAAGTTAAGAACAAATTAAAAATGATAAGGGTCTAATTTCAGAGTCACCAAAAAACAAAATGTTTTGGCTTATACAGAAGTTTAAAGATAGATACCTTTTAACAAAGTTTGAAAAGTCAACCCAAAGTTTTTTGCAATACACACATTCCCAAAACAAATGAATAATTGTCTCATCAAACTGATGACAAAAGGAGCACAAGGGGGAAATAGAAATACTATTATTAAATTTGGCAAATTTATAATTAACTGCAATTGTGAATAATTTTAATAGAGACTTCAATCTTTATTAAAAAGAAATGAATCTTAGAAATTACAGATTGACAAGTTTCATTGAGTTTAGTTTCCAATATGAACTTGTTCTTGAGTTCTTGAGTAAGATGGGTTATCAAAAGACAGAATAATAGACTTATGATCGGACAGTGGAGAAGGCAAAATTTCAACCTTAGTGACATAATCAGATAAAGAGTCAGATATTAACCAGAAGTCAATCCAGAGCTGTTAGACCAGGTAAACTGTGAAGCATGAGGATGTTTTTCCCTCCAAATGTCAGTCAGACCAAAACGGGAAATCAACTCACAGAGGCCTGATGATCCATTAGATATTCTAGGTGGTGATCTATCCAAAGAGCTGTTTATAGTTTGGTTAAAGTCTCCACCCAAAATAATATGCAAATTAGAATATTTAGATTTAAAATAGTCTAAATATGTTTGAATTAAACAACTTAAAGTTTTTTAGTGTTAAATCCATAAATGTTACCCAGGACAAAGATACAATAATTTAAGGTAATTCATAAAAAAAGAAAATGACCTTCAGGATCAGACATTTGTCCCTATTATTTTACCCTTAAACTTGTGCTTTAAAGTTAAGACTCCTGCTGAAAGATTAGAACCATATGAAGAAAACAACTCATCACCCTATTGTGATTTTCAAAACTTAAAATCGCTAGAGTTTGCATGAGACTCTTGTATAAAACAAAAATCAGTGCTAAGAGATTTAGCATACAGAAAAATAGCTTTACGTTTGAAGTCATTACGTAACCCTCTTGCGTTAATTGAGCAAACAGAAAGTTTAGGAAACATTATGAACAATATGACACCAGAACTGTAACAAGTGAGTCAGTCCATGACATCCTGTAAATGAGAAAATAATTACTTGGAAATAAACAAGATTGGGGTCATTCAGGGGAAAAAAAAGATGTACAGTAAAAAATAAATAAGAATTAAAATAATAATAATAATATTCCGCAGATGAACCTCAAAGTGACTTTTTCTAAATAACCTGTTAATCTTTCAGTAAGCATTTTGAGGATTGAGAACTGTTACTTAAGTCAGAAACATGACGATAAAAGCAGAACGGTACCACTAGCAACAAAATCAAATTCAAATCATTCAACGACCTCCATGTCTTGCAAAATAAGTTCTTTGCCATCGATGTACGCATTTGGACCAACAAAGTAAAGACCAACGATCCTCGGGGGACAAGTCTTCTGCGAAACACAAGTGGTGCGTAGTAAGATAAGGAAAGTTCTTTGTGGCTTTCCAGAGAGCATCCTGAAAATAACGCATTGGGAACTGAAGAATAATTTCGCATGTTTTTTTTTTTGTTTTTTTTACTAGAGGGCAGAGTGTCGTCGCTCCTCACTTTTCCCAAAGGGTGTACCACATCAATTAACTCATGAGAGTTATATATGAGTCGCATATATCCAGAACTTTCTGCCTGATGTTTTCTCCTAGTTGTTCAGGTAGACTGTGGAGCCGCATATTCCATCTCCTTTTGTATCTGGAAAGATCCTGTACTTTGTTCTCCAATTCACAGATTTGTCTATTGGCATTTGTCACCTGCTTATCATCTCGCTCCACATTCCCCTTTACATCTTTAATTTCTTCTGCCAGAAATTTGACTGATACCTTCACTTCTTCAATACCTTTGTCAAGGATGTCGGCTCTTTCATTAATGACAGACTTGAGAGATTTTATCATCATCATGGCTAAAGGGGAATGCAGATCTTCATCATCATCATCATTCCTGCCTTTTTTGTGTGATGGTTCCTTTATCCGAGTTTCAGGTAGAGAAATGACTGTATCAGAGCACGAGCCGAAGTCCACAGTAACACTTGCACCGAGATCTAAAGTTGAATCCATCAGCTTAGATTTGTGTTTCTTATCTTATGTCATAGTTAAAAAATCCTTCCAGCGGTTCAAGCACGTAACGCTGACGAACAAAATGAAGGTGACGAGAAAGTTAAAATGTGTTAGGCCTAATTAAAGAAAATCTAAATAAAAGGATAGGCCTAATTCACGACAACGAACATCCCAGAATAAAAAATAAAATAAGTAACAAAACAGACCCTTAAATGATCAGAAAGTGCTTTCGAGTACAGATTATATCTATTAAACAGGATGCACTTTAAATTACGTTTAAAGACAATTCTTCACGGACTGATTCACTCACGCTGTCAACTTCACGCCGCCATTTTCCCCTCACTGGTAGGGACTACACAACATTCCTCCCGGGTTAGTGACATCACCAACCCTAAAATATAAACTATAAAATAAAAACCCCGGCCCCGGGAACACGCAGTCCATGTTGAGAAGAGGAAGAGTTGCTGAGCACATTTTTTGAGTCTGCTCAAGCTGTCGCATCCGTCTTTTTTTTTACATGCAATGCAGTACGCAATAGCATGTCACTCTGTAGGCATCTTCCAACAGTTCCCACACGACCGATTTTATAGATTATCATGACAGAATATGCTAATCAAAGACATGAAGATAGTTAACTCCACATCAGGAACATAAATAAATCAACTAAACATTCAAAAACGTCCTGTTGCATTCTACATGTTGTCACTTCTTCTTGAGTCTCTCCATCATTGTCCAACTCCAGTTTAAACATAAACATGACATGACATTTTTAGTGCTTGTCTGTGTGAGGTAATCAGAGCTACTAATACACACACACACACACACACACACACACACACACACACACACACACACACACACAGGAGCTGTTGAAGCTCCACCCTGTGTGCCGGGAGCACCAGATCATTTGTATTTTAAAGGGGAATTTGGTGACAGTACAGTTTGTCACAGTGAAGTTATTGAATATTTTTCATGATATAAAATGTGCAAAAGGGTTTTGGGTTTTGCACTTTGTAGACAGTACTTTATTCGGACATGTCTTTCAACCGCCTGCTTAGAGACAAATTTATATTATAAAGCTCGTTTTGAGGAAAATTGGGTTATAGCTCGTTGTCGTTACTATTGTAAGGTGTCATTTGTGTTTTAACAATGTTTAGCTCACGAATATTGATCCAGGAAGTTCGAATCTTTGAATATACTGTAGGCCTATTGCCAACTTCACTGAACTCCTTGAAGCACTCTGACCAAATTTTTTTAATATTTGAGTCCAAGTTTAACGCATGGAGTTGTCTGAAACACTGCTAGTGGATATTAAACGGGAAATGTCTGTCCGAGCTCACAACAGTTTTTGCACGGGAACGTAAATATCTTGGTGAGGGAACGCAAAGTTTCTCGGGGAACACAAAAGTTGTGAAAAATATTTTTTCTCCCATCCCATTTTTTTTCCCACCACCACGGAAGGACATAAAGCTGGGTAAATTATTTTAAATTTGGGCTGAACTGTATATTTAAGTTATAACTACTCAAACTCAGTCATATTCTCCATTTGCAACTTGTACTGTATACCTTCACACACTTCTGCTCATTAGGAAACTAGAAAATAATGTTTATGTCATGATTCATGTCTGTGTTCCCCTGTCTTGTCCCTTGTTTAGCAGTTCCCCGTTATGTTGATTAGTTTCCTAAGGTGTTTCTGATTAGCCATGTCCCCTTGTTATCTTGTTTAGCTTGTTTGCCTCTGTATTTAAGCCCTGTGTCTTGTGTCAGTGTTTATGGGTTCTTGACTTTGTAATGTTGTTTGTTCTGTTCCTGAGTCATGTTCCCTAGTCTAAGTCTGTCTGTCTGTCTGTCTGTCTGTCTGTCTGTCTAGTTTTGAGTTTATTTAATAAAGCTGTTGCATGTGGATCCTGCTTCCTCCTTTGATTCAGCCGGCATCATTACAGTTTAGGCCGGCAACATTAAGGGAGATCTGAGGAGAGTGGCACATGCACAGCTGTCCTGTGCAGCCCACTATACAGCCCATTAACAATGCTCTACCAGAATGGGCTTTGTTTCTGCAAGCTGTCATCCAAATGGGTCAATACAGCTGGTGCCCACAGTTCCCGTGATGGCTTTGAAGGCTCTGTGCACTGTTGAATTCTCAATGGACCAATTACAGAATTTGGTTGGTCATGTCCACGCCTTGAGCAAATGTTCCACTTGGTGTATTTTGAGTGTAAGCGTTATGCAAATTATCTTTACAGTGAAAGAAGACTATGTCAGCTACACACTGTTTTCTGCCAGTTTTAAAATCAGGCCATGGGCTGTTCCATTGTCTGCTCACAGAATGGCATGAAAGTTTGGTCTTGTAAGCAATTCTCCATTGGATATGATGGAATGAAGATTCAGGAGAAGCTCCTTTACTTTGAACACCTGGGGCCCTGTCATATACCTGGTGGAATGCAGCGCCAGTGTTTTTTGCTAGTTTCAGCCTGATGCAGTTATCATTTTCACGTCCTGCACCACGTTGTTTAAATAGCAAATGCATTTGCGCCCATCTGTTTGCCCATGGGCATGCTGGTCTGAAAACGAGGTGTGTTCAGGTGCATTGTTGGCGTATTGCTATTTTGAGGCAACTAGAATAGACTGCGCCATTGACCAACTGAAACCTGGTCTAAAGTCAATTGCGCAAATTCTTTTTGTTATTAAAGAGCACGTTAGTAATATGCGCCTATAGGCGGGTCCACAACGCGCATACACTCTGCTTATTACACACACAGGGACCCCGAACAGCACACAAACTAGCCAAATATTACAAATAAAAGGATTACAATGTAAAGGATTATATTGTGTACATAAAGATATGGTGGAATCCGGCTTGTCCTGTAGATGGTCTGCTTGCACGCTTTAACCTTGCACACGAGCAGATCCGTTAGCTCTCTGGCTGGTTCAGTCTTTCCACTTGCAAATTCCGCCATATAAATAGTAATCCGCCATTGCGCAAGCGCAACTGACTCTTAAAGTTCCCTTTGCATGGATTATTTTATTATTTTAGAATGTTTCCTAGGGTGCCCTTATAATGTTAGTATGTTTTTTAGAACAAAAGTTGTTATAATTTAGAAATAAAAGGCATATTTGCTAGCCTGATTTTAGCCTCTGATTTGAACACTCTGTTTGAAGGGGCGTGTCTGCTGTGAGACATCAGTGTAAACGCCCACTGCTGTGATTGGCTGACATGCTTGCATATGAAATATCTAGCATTACACGTGGAACTCTCTCGAATACTTTTACTATTACAGCTATTATATGTTTTTACTATTCCAGCTATCGAGATTAACGGATTGTGAGAAGTTTTTTAAGTATTTAGAAAAAAGTATTTTGTATTTTTAAGTATTTTGCAGTGATGAGCATTGAGCAGATGACAGCCTGTTGATCGCGTGAATTAAGATCTTATCATTGCAACGCAGTTTCTGCACTCTCACTAATGATTTCACCAATGCAAACATGAGGTAAGTACAGTAAGAGCTTCGTTGTGCAGTGTAACAGCGTCATTGATTTCATAACGAGTTTTGGCAAGTGTCCAGATAAACTCGCGCTGTGTGATTGACAGCTTGGGCGATTGGAAAGGGATTGTTCTTTGATCGCTTTCTGTATTAATCACCGTTTAAGTAAGATTATTTTCATCCTACTAAGAGAAATGACGTGAAGTTGATGTTACTAGTTTGATTTACTGATGCATAAACAGTATTGAACGACTTTGAGAGAAAGATTATCTGTCTGAACTTGAACAATTACACATCAGAAATTCACATAACCCACTGGTTCTACAGAGGCTCGGACGAAGGAACTAAAAAAATACTTTTGTGTTCATTTGTACAAACACTGAGCAACTGCCATGCTTTTCTTGTTTGCAAGCCATCATGTCTCTCGAGGAAAAACCAATGTCGCGCTCTCGCAGCTCATTTTCTCATGGGCGGGCCAAATTCTCTTTGCGGGCAAAGCAGAGAAAGGGGAGGTAACCTTTCCCCTTTTGACGACATTAGGGGAAGATTTCTAGATTTGCCTGTCTGAGCTTTTATTTTCTCAAAAATACCCAGGGCTTGGTTAACACCCATCAAAATGTCTAGCCAATGGGGGACCATAGGCAGGCTAGGGAAACTCATAAGGTTAAAAAACCTCATAAAGTAAAATTTTCATGCAATGGGACCTTTAAAGGAAATATGAAATTACACTCTGATTGTTTTTTTGCACGTTATGTCCAAAACACACCCATTACTCATTAATAGAATAGGGACAACCCTTTTAGACCATGCACTGGGCACACAGAACATTTTTCCCGTCGTTAAACTAGCAAAAGTGGATTCGGACATGCCTTAAGTGTGCTTAGATCGTTCAAATAGGGCCCATGGTCTTTCAAATCAGATTAAATTAACTGAAAGTTTATTTCATGCATTCATACATCACAACCATGGCCTGTTCTGTTTAGACATGTCACCTGTCTAAACCGGCTGTAATAGTCAGAGCATGGGAATCTCATCTGCCCGCATTAGTGCAGTAAACGTGTTTTGCGATTCGGTTGGGTTCTAAAAAACTAAAGTGACTTGCATCTGACACTGCTGTCTAGGTTTAAGACATTGTAAATAGTCATAGCAAGTTACAAGAAAATATAATGGACTCCCTTGTGTTCTCAAACCTGTCTAACCAGGCTAGTCAAAATTTCCCAGAACAACATTGCCTAGAGCATAACGGTGGCTCTGCCGGCCTGCCTTCTTCCCCACAGTGCATCCTGCTGCCATCACCTCCCTCAATAAACAACATGCACCTGGCCTTCCACCTGATCGAAAATGTGATTCATCAGACCAATGACCCTGAAGCTGGTTCACCGTTTGTCCTGTCTTGCACTACGTTTGCTAGTGCATACCAGGAACACTTCACATGACCTGCCGTTTTGGAGAAGCTCTGACCCAGTCGCCTTGCCATCACTGTTTAGCCCTAGTCAAAGTCATTATTTTTTAGCATATTTATAATATATATATATATATACAACCAAATAACAATAACAACCAAAGTGTAGACACAAAAAAATTATTTTATTTATTAATTTATTTGACAGGGACAGTGTACATTAATTAGCATTGCTGCAAATGCACCAGAATTAGCCAAAAGGCTATTTTTCATCCGTTGTCCCTGGACAGATCTTAAAATTGTCTACCTAAAAAAACACAATAAAAAGATTACAATGAACAATACAAATATAAAAAGCAGTACTCCTCACATCCTGTTGATAAATACAAGTTTACCAAAATACAGACATTATGTAAAAAAAAAAAAAAGAATTAATATTATACACATTGACACCGCAGAGACACAAGTGGCAGCAGGTTGGGTTGAGTGAAGATACATATTCTTATTAGTGCTGACATGTCTGATGTGTTATTAGGCAGTTTTTTTAGATGTTTTTTAAACAGAGTGTATGTGGTGAGTACTCTGATGTTCTGGGGGACAGAGTTCCATTCCTGTGCTGCTATGACTGAAAAGGCACTTTGACTAAAAGCACTTTTCCGTAAAGGAACAACACAGTCTCCTCGGGCCGACCCTCGTGTTACTCTCTGTGTGGTGTTTCTGATGTTTACAAACTGACTCAGTGGAGGAGATGACAGACCATGGATGATTTTGTAAAACAGACAGAGGTTTGAATACTTAATGACATTTTCCCAACTTAAAAGCTTAAGCTTTTCTAAAATGGCACAATGATGATACCTAAATGGTTTTTAATCCACAATTTTGATTGTCTGTTTATAAAGTGACTCTAAAGATTTTAGTGTTGTTTTATTTGCCTGTGACCAGGTTGTAAGACAGTAAGTGATATGAGACAGAACCATACTGTACATGAACATTTTAGCTGCTTGAAGTGACAAGTTTGATCTTATGAACCGGAAATTTGCGATGTTAAATTTGACTCTATTGCAGACCTTGTTTATCTGTGATTTAAAAGTTAGTTTAGAGTCTATTATGATGCCTAAGTATTTGAATTCTGATACAACTTTTATTTTTTTCCCTGTCAATACCCGACAACTACCCGACAACTAAGGAATGAAAGGCATGAACTTAAAGGCCCACTGAAGTGACTTGGAACGCGCAACTTTGTATGATGCGTTGAAGTAATTTCCACTGAAACAGGAAGCTAAGGCAGGACATATTGAATGGCTCCTCCCCCTTTTCAAATAGCCAATAGCATTTAGTTTACCTCACAGACTGCAAGTCCTACTTGACAGCACCATTGAAGCAAATCCAAACGCTGATGATACGTTGGATTCAATAGTAGAGGTGTAAAGGTAACACTTTACTATAAAGGTACTGAATTAATAGTTACTTCAGCATGAACTCATGATTAGTGAATATATGAACTAATCATGAACAGGTGAAGAGCTATCCTTATCTAAGACAGGAGTCATAAGGATTCATGCATGAATAACAGCAGCCTTAACTACATGTAAGTACATGTTTGATAGTTAATGCATTAATTAAGATTTAGGTGTAAACTAAATCAATTAGGCTTTAAAAGAATAAATAAGAAGTAATCTGAATTTTAATTAAACATATAATTTAATAATGCCATAATTTAAACTATCATAATCTGCCATCTGCAGCTTTTTGACATAGTTGGAATGGTACGTGATTATTTAGCCATTAATTAGACAGATCCATCTAACCAAATGTGGAAAAAAGACTAATAACTACCACTAATAAAATTTATTTGATCTAAACCGTTTTCTGTTGGTTTTTTTTTTTTGTTTTTTTTTTGTTTTATAGTCCATTTATGTTTAGTAATAGCTACTGTTTTTGGTTGGACACTCATTAGTGGCACACTCAGAGCTCGCTCTGCACATTAGTTGAGTTCCTACGGTAATGCTGGCATTTTAATCTAATAAATGTTGACTGCTTTGGTAAACAGAATTAATAATTAAAGACGTTGATGTTTGCATGTATGATTTATTTGGAGTTTTCAGGAAGTTATGCACTGTAATTAACTGTATTCTTTGTTATCTAAATGTACACATATACTTTGATTAGCATTAGCTGTAATGTAGATGTAAACGTGCCTTATGTGTCTCTTTACAGGTATGTTTGGGCTTTCTTTTGAGTCCATATATGTTTAATTATATAAATAAAAATAAAATAACCAAAAATCATTTTTATCTTTGTTTTTTTGCACCATGGATGTAAAGGAATAAGGATGGCACACTTTATTCAAATTTTAGTTAATGATTTGTAAGTGTATCATTGTGTCATGACTTTACTTGAGGAGGCACATCATAATTAATTACTAACCATACAACATCAGCTAATGGCTTGTTAAAGTGCCCCTATTATGCTATTTTAAAGTTCTCTTACGAGAGTACTCACGTGTTGCGTAAGTTTAGCTTACGCTACGGGGAAAACTCCTTTTCTCGAGAATACTGAAGCAAAAAATTATCCTTTAATTTTTAGAATGTAAAACGCATTTGCTGCAGCAGGCAGACATAGGCGAGACAGCTCGCGCGCCTATTGGCTGCTCTGCGGCAACTGCTGCAACCTATCAGTGCGTCTTGGCATGACTCCAGCTCCAATGGGAAGCCTTCCCGCGCTATCGTCATAGCCCGCCAGAACAGGGTGTGGCTTTGCCTATAAAACCCCACTGCACAGGTTGCACAAGTGATTTCGTCTCCTTCAGCGAAGGACTTCGCTGGATCTAGAGAGAGAAGCAACGCAGTCGATCAGCATATCAGCGGGAGGAGCTCGAGTCAAGGACCCGGCTGGATATTCGCCACCTTCGCTCGCCGTACCTGCTGCGCTCCCGGCGCTCATATCCTTTTACAATCTCTTCGTGTGTGTTCGCCGCTGCGACACGCACGTTCTTTTCCTCTAAAAGAGCTAAGGCATTTTTCAATGCCCATCATGTCCTGCGGCTCGTGCCGAGCCGTTCTCAGCGACGGGGACCGCCACGAGCTGTGCGCTTCCTGTCTGGGAAAGGACCACGCGGATCACGCGCTCGCCGAGGGCGGCTGCCGTGAGTGCGAATCTTTGCCTCTCTCGACCCTGCGGGCTCGACAGGCTTTGTTCGCCATCAAACCGCTATCTCTACGCCTTCTGCTGGGCCGCGCCATAAAAAGCGCCGCTCACAAGGGCCACCAGAAGTCTCTGTGAAAGAGCACTCGCCGGCGGCGTCCCCGCGAGCCTTTTCTCTGAGTCCCCCGTCTCTTTTCTCGACGGCCAACGCCCCGCTGTTGCGGCGCCCGACGAGATGGAGCGGGACATCGCGGAGGACGACAGCTGTTCGATTTTGGCATCCGAGAGTGAGGGCTGGTCAGGCTCCATCCCTGACCCCGCCCCGTCGACGCAGGAATCCAGCGTGAGGGCTTCTGTCGACACCGAGCTTCTCCGTCTTATCACTAAGGCCGTAGAAGACCTCGGCCTCGAGTGGTCAACGCCCAAGAAGCCCGCGCCTAACAGGTTGGATGGCTGCTTTCTGCCTGGACGCCGCTCTGCACCTGTTTCGAGGCCCACTCCCTTCCTCCCCGAACTGCATGATGAGCTCTCCAAGTCTTGGGGAGCTCCGTACTCAGCCAGGCTAAAATCCTCTGTCTCTTCGACGCTCTCCGCGGTTGACTGCGCGAAAGACAGGGGATATCTTTGTGTTCCTCCCGTCGAGGAAACGGTAGCGACTCACTTGTGCCCGCCCTCTGCGGGATGGCGGTCCAAGCTGAGCCTACCCATTAAAGCCTGCCGAACGACTTCAACGCTGATCGGTCGCGCCTACGCCGCCATGGCCGTTTTGCAGATCCACCAGGCCAACCTTCTCCGGTCACTGGACGAGTGCGTGACGGACTTGAGGAGCGCAACAGATTTAGCTCTCAGAGCTACCAAGACCGCTGCTCAAGCTATCGGCCGCAACATGGCCGCTCTCACCGTCACTGAGCGTCACCTGTGGCTAACGCTGTCCGACATGTCCGAGCCTGACCGCGCCACTTTCCTCGACGCCCCCGTGTCACCAGCGGGTTTGTTCGGTCCCTCGGTGAAGGGCTTCACGGAGCGTTATACAGAGGTGCAGCAAACGTCCCAGGTCATGAGACATTTTCTGCCGCGGCATTCTAGTTCCACAGCAGGCCGCGCTAAGAAGCAGCCGCCCGCTCGGAAAACAGTGCCCCCACCGCCTCCTCCGCCCACCTCACAACGCCAGGGTCGGGATGCACGTCACCGTTCATGCTCTGCCAGCCGCCGCAGACCGCCTCCCGCCCGGGGACCCAGGCACAAACTCGCGCCGAGCTTTGAGCCTCCCAAGTCTTCCTAGCCACTCTAGGAAAATGCCGATGGTCAAGCCCCGCTGCAGCCGGACTGCCATCGAAGTATGCACGAACCGCTCTCTCAGTTCCCTCAGCAGAGGCGACTCGAAGGGTGTATCCAGCAGCCAACGAGTCAGTTCCACAACTCGCTCACCTGCACATAAACGCTGTTCTCACGGCGACCCACATATCTCTCAAAAAGAGCATTATTTCGGGTCATATTCCGGCTCAGGCCGAAGGTGTCTTAAATGTAGGACAGGTGCCCACTGCCCAGTGCCCACCCCTAGACGAAAACACTACCCTCACTGTGTGTCACACTCATTCAAGGTCGAAAACAATAAAGCTGGCTCAAGCCGCCCGACCACTAAGTGTAAGAATTGTGCCCACTCCCCAGTGTTCACTCTTACACACAAGCACTACCCATGCAGTGTCCCACAGTACCACAGGGTCCATATCAGTCAAACCGGCTCACGCCGTTCATGTTCTAAGTGCAGGAAATGTACAGCGCTTTTTTTCCTTTCCTTTCTGGAAAAATTTCCTTTCTGGGGATAGAACTGGACTCCAACTGTATGGTGGCGCGCCTGACGCGAGAACGCGCGGCAGTGATACAGCGCCTGGCGGCGACATTAACTGTGGGGAAAAATCTCCCCCTCAGAGTGTTCCAGAGGATGATGGGTCTCATGGCCTCAGCCTCGTCAGTACTACAGTTGGGTTTGATGAATATGCGCCCTTTTCAACTATGGTTGAGACGGCGAGTACCAGCGCGAGCATGGACCTCAGGTCTGCTCCGTCTCACGGTGAATCAGACATGCGTTTCCGCCCTGAAACCGTGGACGAGACCCGGCTGGTACCAGTCAGGCGTGAACCTGGGCATCGCTTCACGAATCAAAGTGGTCTCGACAGATGCGTCCAACACGGGTTGGGGCGCCCTATACGAAGGGAGACCTTCTATGGGCCTGTGGTCAAACGCAGAAAAGCGTCTCCACATAAACTGTCTAGAGATGAAAGCGGTCGAGAACGCCCTTCAGTTCTTCCTCCCTGCACTGAGGAACCACCACGTTCTAGTCAGAACAGACAACACGTCAGTGGTGTCCTACATAAATCGCCAGGGCGGCCTCAAATCCCGGAGCCTCTTTGCAATAGCAAAGCGCCTCCTCATATGGAGCCAGCACAATCTGCGCTCGCTGAGAGCGGCGCACGTGCCGGGCGTCCTGAACGTGGGCCCAGATATGCTATCCAGGGCAAAGCTCTCCCCAGGAGAGTGGTCCCTGCACCCCCTCACGGTGCGAAATATCTGGGACGTTTTTGGCAGAGCAGAGGTAGACCTGTTCGCGTCGCAAGCCAACGCTCACTGCCCAATGTTCTTCTCGAAGGAGATGGATGCGCTGGCCCAAAACTGGCCCAGACGCCCGCTGTATGCTTTTCCCCCGGTCGCTCTGTTACCACAGGTAATCAAACGACTCAGGGAGAGCAAATGCTTGATACTTCTCATAGCTCTGCTATGGGAAAATCAAGTCTGGTTCCCAGAACTGGTAGAACTAGAGAGCGTGGCTCCATGGCCGATTCCGCTGAGTAAAGACCTGTTGTCTCAGGCCCAGGGAGCGATTTGGCACCCATACCCCGAGCTGTGGGCTCTGCATGTGTGGGCGATCAACTACTACCACTGCACCTCCCAGAGGTAGTGCTGAACACGATCACAGAGGCAAGAGCTCCGTCTACTAGACGGCTTTACAACTCTAAATGGTCAGTGTTTGCTGAGTGGTGCTCAGCTCATGATTTAAACCCGCTAAAAGGGGAGGTAACGGTGGTTCTTTCTTTCCTACAAGAGCTGTTGGACAGCGGGAGAACCCCTTCCACGCTCAAAGTGTACGTGGCGGCTATAGCAGCGTTCACAAACCCTGCAAATGGCAAGTCGTTAGGAAAGAACGACCTCATAATTCGTTTCCTAAGGGGTGCTAGGAGGATGAATCCTCCTCGGCCACCCTCGGTTCCGGTTTGGGACCTTTCTACGGTCCTTGAGGCCATGAAGGGCGAACCATTTGAATCTCTGCACACGGTAGGGTTAAAATACCTATCGTTTAACCCTCTGGGGACTAAGCCCTTTTTGGTCCGTTTTCTCTATTTTTACATTTGGGTTTATAAACCATTTGTAATGGAGATGGAACACCATTTGTTTGGTATCTATGGATTCAGAAGACCCTAAGCTAACATAAGAATGCATGTTATGTGTTTATAAAGGAAGTATGAGTAAAAAATGTACAATAAACTAGAGAATTTCAAAAACGAACATTTTATTTTAGTCATTTATTACTGAAAATCACACCTCACACACACAAAAAAAAGTGAACAGTTTTTGAACAAAAAATATATTTTTCAAACCCTTTGCTAGACAGATATTTGTAATTGTTCAATCAAAAGTGTAAAGAACAATGAAATAATGAACTTTATATACAGCGTTTTTTCAAAAAGCTGTCAGCTTCGGATTTCTCCTCGTCACTTTCCAGTAATTGCTCCAAAGCTTGGTCTGAGGTAAATCTTTTACTGCTTGCCATCATACAAGTGCTAAAACAATAAAACAATAATGCTATAATTGCTAATATGCTATAAATATTAAATATTGCTAATATATATAAATATTATAATCGTTCTGTCTCTCTCATATAAATCTCTGTGTGTAATACTCTGCTCCGTTCGCTCTCTGTCTCCTTCTCCACTCGACGCAGCTGTTTGCATCATATCACTTACTATAGTACCACCCCTTGAAGGCTACAGAGTCCTCTGATTAGCTAGAATAAGTCATGGTAACCTTCTTCTGATTGGGTAAGAAAAATATTCCTCCCAGCGGCAATTTTTCCATTGGTCTTTGAGTGTGGAATATTTCTAACAACATCGATTTCATTGGCCTTATACGCAGTTGTATTACGCAACAAGGAAGTGTGTATACCATATACCATTGTTTTCAGCGGAATCTGAGGAAGACGGCAAAAAAGACCACATCTCTCTATCATTAATAGTTTTTAAGATAATTAAACATTTGTAAAAGGATGCCATTTTGGGCGGTACCGCCCAGTCCGTCCCGAGAGGGTTAAAACCGTTTTTCTGCTGGCGCTAGCCTCAGTAAAACGGGTGGGCGACCTGCACGCACTTTCAGTAAGCGCTACGTGCTTGGAATTTAGGCCTAATGACTCTAAGGTCATCCTCAAACCAAGACTATTGTTTTTTTAAACCAAGACCGGTTATGTCCCTAAAGTGCTTACAACTCCCTTCAGAGCGCAAGTTATCTCCCTCTCGGCCCTCCCTATGTCTGATAGTGAGGCAGGGGTTAACCTTCTCTGCCCGGTGAGGGCATTAAGGATTTATGTGGTGCGCTCCGCCGCTTTCAGGCAATCGGAGCAGCTTTTCGTTTCGTTCGGTGGCCACATGATACAGTTGAAAGATACAGTAGGCTACAACTTACCAAAAAGTATTCCTCATACATAATATCGACCAATCAGTGTTTTTTATCAGCGTGAAGAGGTCAATAACACAGTTGGAGAACAATTATGTCAGATTTACCTCAGGAAAGCCATTTAATAAACATAATATAGGTCACGTAGTTGGCAAGAAAAAAAGAGCTATAGAGATTGTGCTATATATGTGTACTATTACAATACTATATTTATGTACGTTATACGTTTATCGAACAGCCTTCGATACATTTCTATGTTATAACTTCCCGAAAAAACTACACAAACATATAAAGCAAACTTCTAACGAAATACTAACAGCATCTTACTTACCAATCCAAAAGAAATGTTGCAAGTTCGGAGTCGAACCTCATTTCTTTCATGTCCATTAGTTGTCTCCAGCGATGGAAAGCAGTGCCAATGTTTACTCTGGTTCTGTTCCTTTTTTTTATCAGATTTTATTTGAATGTAGTAGTGGGCAGTAGGCTACTTTCCACACGATTGACATCAGGTTCAAGTACGCCCACAAGCCGTGCGAGTTATTTGTGTATTGCATGTTTGACTGGTGGTTATGTTGCCCGCATACCGCCTCCCATGGCCGAAACTGGTATTACAACACCTGTCGGGCCGTGGCTAGTAATGCTAATGCTAATTCAGGTTGATATCTCTGCAGCACTATAACTTGTCATTTTTTTAATGACATCATCGCCCTTATTTTTAGCGCAATTTTCAACCAGACAAAATTGCGATTGTTAACTCATGATTTCTGTTCTGTCTGTGCGCACCAATCTTGCACTTCTATCTACTCCTCAACCAGACCACCTAGAGACTTCGGGTTTTCGGCATTATGTTAAGGAAGGTCTAATCTCGGGAACGCACAAAAAAAATCCAGGAAAAGATTTACTGTCTCTTAGTGTTGTGATCCCATGACGTGAGAAAATTGTGCTAAAACACTCACTGAGTTTTTATTACTTGTTTGGATATTTTTACCTCAATTCTTACACATGGCACCTTTAAATGAGTCAGATTACTGAGACTCTCATCTTTTGTCTTTAATGGCTCTTGAAGCCCGAGCCCCAGCCCCAGTCGTTGAATAGTTAGGCTGATTGGATTAGCATCTATGCATTTGAATAGTTATGCTGATTGGATTAGGATTGGTAACACTCTAGAATCTAGGGCGGGTTCCTAAACATATACTGTATACTTCATTTACATGCTTTGTTCCGAGTGTACCCAACTGTATGTAAATCCCTCCCCCTTGAAATGTATATAAATTACAATGTCTACTGCCCTAGTTTAGACTTGATGACTGCAGCTACCGACAGCTTTCAAAAATCCATAATAGGGGCACTTTAATGCATCATTGTGTCATGACTTTACTTGAGGGGGCACATCATAATTAATTCACTGTTAACTACTTACCAAATTCAGCTCATGATTTATCATAAACTTACTATGAAATATAGGGATGCACGATGCCATTTTTTCATAACCGATCCGATACCAAAAATTCTGAGTATCGACCCATACCAGAGACAATTTATATAAGAGACATGCCACTTCCTCAATCCTCAATACAACTATATAAAGAAAACCCGTAACGGCAAAGATGGTGGTTGTATGCACATGTCCCGCCCCTCCCGCTGGAAAGCCAATCATCTGCTTTTAACAGTCAAGCCGGGAAACATTTAAGCCTATTGTCTGGTTCCACTGATGCATGCGCACAGTTGAGGTTTTGCGACAGCGGAGATGATTTGGCGACAGCGAGTTGTGGTGTGTGCAAGATCAGATGGAATCCACATGGAAGAGGGTGATAACAACGCAAAGGCACCAGACTACCAAGGTAGTTAAAGCATTTTATATCGACCACAAATATGTTACCTTACATTCTAAGTAAAAGACACAAAATATGTTGTGTTATCAAGGTACTGTCACGGTTCATAAATCCTATGCTTCCTTCTCGTCTCGTGCTCGTTGTTTATGTGTGTGTGAGTGTGTGGGCGTGCCGACTCATCAGCACTGATCAACGATCCAGTTGATTCAATCATCATCACCAGCTGCAGCTCATCACATCACCTTTAAGTACTCACCACTTTCTCATCTCCTTTGTCAGATCGTTGTTTGTGAGTCCCGGTTGTGTTAGATCCCTTCTTCGTTCCAGTCTTGTGCCTTCTTCGTTTCCTGTTCATGTTCCTGTGGATGTTCACTCTGGATTCGTCACGTCACATCAGCACTTCTCATCACGGCACTCATCTGACCATCGAAATCCCTGCGCCACTTACCTGTTTCTCTCTGGACTGCACCTATCATAATTTCTATTGTTCAATAAAGAGAGAGTTTTACTTGCAAACTGCTTCCGTGTTTCCATCATGACAGGTACGGCATAGCTAGTTAGCCACCTTTCCTACATAGCTAACGCTAACATTAACGATAAGCAGAAACGTAAAATCGAATTGACTTTAGGTAACTGTAGTTAAATACCTAATTTGTGTGGAACAACTTAAATGAAGATGCAGACCAGTTATAGTTGTACAAATTGAGTATTTATTTTGACCGTGCTTAATTGGTAAAGCACGTCAGTGTCCGCTGTGCTGTGGTGTCGTTTTTTTTTTTTTACTTTGTGAAGCTTGGTTGCGAGCTCTGAGCTCGGCCCCCATCCTGCACATCACGTATTTGTTTAAGGCCACCTTTTCGATGGCATTTGAGTGGGAAGGGTGAATGCGGTGGAGGTCAGCGAGCACACCACTGTCCCTGAGCGAGGTCTTCAGCCTCGCCGTTAGTTTTTTTTTTGCCCATGCTTTGGGGGGGGATCTTTTTAATGACGCCCTCACATTTACAAATACATTCCTTTAGTAAGGAAGATGGCTGAAATAGCCTAGATGTGGTGGTGTATTTTTTCTTTGAAATTAAGGCATCATCCTCCGCTAGACCATGGTAGTTGTGCTCGGCGTCATTTGTCCGCACGAGCAAACTTTCACATTCTCCACACTCTCTCACTGATGGCTCTTGAGCCACTTTCCGTGCGACCCAGCCAGACACATAGGCAAGTGCCTCCTTTTCGCAACTGTCCACATCTGGTATGTCCTACAACGAGTAATATAGAATTTTGTGAATTCTGAAATATTACAGAAACATCTATTAATTTTGGATCATATCAAGTCATATTCAGTGATCACCTGCTCATTAACCATTATTTGCTCTTTATCCAGCTCTTCATTTTCACATTCACTCTAGGGCACAAAAGAACACTTTAAGATAAAGTTGCATTTTAATTCAGCAGGTTGTAATTAAATGACCAAGTAATAAACAATTTCACCCAATCATTATGTTGCTTCAGGAGCACAAAAGAGAGGTGTGTATTTGGATTGTTAAAGGAGCTGTATGTAAGAAATCTATTTCAATTAATCATAAAATGGCCCTGATGTGTCACTAGACATTAAAGCGCACCTATTATGCCCCTTTTTAGAAGATGTAATATTGGTCTTGGGTGTCCCCAGAATGCATTTGTGAAGTTTCAGCACAAAATACCCCACAGTTAATTTATTATAACCATTTGAAAATGTCATTTTTGGGGCCTGTTTTAAAAAGAGCTGTTTTGTGTGTACCACTTTAAATGTAAATGAGCTGCATATCCCCGCCCTGCTGCTGGACCCAGATGATGAAGAGAGTCTGGCACAGAATAAACACGAATGAGAATGGACTAAACGTCTCGGAATGGTTATTTGATACATTTATGTACTTACAAAGTTTTAATCGCGTCCCCTTTGCCATTATGGATGTGCAACACACACACACACACACACACACGAACTGTGATAACGTTAGCGCAATTTTTTGAAACTACACACACACACACTACTGTGATAACGTTTGCTAAGTACAAACGATTTATTTATTTATTTATTTCTTAAGGGGAGGGAGATAGACGTTTATATAGCCTACTGTCTATGGAGATAGAGCAGACCTTAATTTATTTACATTTGTAAATGCTGCAAAAAAATGCCTACGTGACATAAAACTGTCTGACGTTGTTTGTTGAGACATCCTATGACGACGACAATAAATAGCTTTAGACGCATTTGTTGTTGAACTGGCTGACATCGATTGAAATGACTATTTGTTCAAAAATCATAAAATACACTTCTGGAGGTGACGTTGGATCGCGAACTGTAGGCAACGATCCACACTTGAGGATTAACTTTGACCCTCGTTCACTAACGTAAACAGTCAGTCAGAAAATGAATCTCGTATTTAGGAAGTTTAAGTGGTGCCTTTTCTTCATAAATAAAATCCATCCGCTGCGTTTTCAGTGGCTCTGATGTCAGTGAAGAATAGTATGTCCATTCTTACATCCCACAACAGAACACCTACACTTCTTAGGAGACATTACCGGCTGTCGTTGAAACAATGGATGCAGATCACCGAGGGCGGGGTCTATGCCAAAACCAGATGTCAATCAAATCACGTCGGTGGGGCTTAGCTCATTTCTACGTCACAGTGAGGGAAATCTAGAACAGGGAGTTCTGAGACAGTGCTTATGATTTATTGAGATAGTAAAAAAACTACTGGGTGGATTTTTATCATTCTAGGGTGGTTTTGCTCACACACTGCCAACACACATTTATGTTCAAACACCATGTAAAAGTGAATTTTGCATAATAGGTGCCCTTTAAGAAATCATGTTCATTTCAAATACTTATATCACTGACAACAGTAGTCCGGCCAGGATATTGTCATTTAAAAAGTGGACTTGCAGCCCTCAACTGATGTTGATGTTGTCATTTTGTGTTTTGGCCTGACGCGTCGCCCTCCACCTATCTACCAATCACGAAGTCAGTAGTGTTTCGGGATCCGGGTTGCCAGCTTTGCTCTAACCTACCCCAACTCTAGTCGGATAAAAATGTCTAACGTTACTAAATCAAAAAGACCTCGTTATAATTCAGAAATTCGCCGTGACAAAGTCCGAAATAAAACCAGAATTTGTATAGGAGATGCTTTTGAAAGATGGAGACGGTTGAAAACGGAGAAGAATTTGAACACAGACGCAACGTTGCTAATTTTCTCCAGGACAGGTAAGATTCATCTATGCTTGGCTAACTTGTACTTGATGTCAATGGACATTTGATATATTCATGACAGTTGAACAAAGTTATGCATGTTCGTGCAAAGTAACTGTCACGTATAACTAAAGAAAAACTAAAGGAGAGGACTCAAGTGCAGAAAGAATATTTATTATATAAAAGAAACATGAAATGAAACAAAAACCCTCAAGGGGGAAAACATGAAATAACCAAAAATACAACTACAAAGCAACATACCGGGGTTTCACGGGAAAGCGGGAGACGTAAACAAGACAACGATCCGACACAGACTGCAAACACAAAGGAACTTATAAAAGGGACAAATCAGGCAGGTAATAAGGAACAACAGGTGGGGCAAATGAAACCAATAATGAGATAAGGAGGGTGGGGTCAAACAGTGACAGGAACACAAACACCACATGTGCTACACAAGACAGGACAGGCATGTGACATTACCCCCTCCTTAAGGAGCGGCTACCAGACGCTCCACAAGGGACGGGAGGGACAGACCAGGGCGGGACGGGAGGGACAGACCAGGGCGGGACGGGAGGGACAGACCAGGGCGGGACAGGGGGAACGGGAGGGACAGACCAGGGCGGGACGGGAGGGACAGACCAGGGCGGGACGGGAGGGACAGACCAGGGCGGGACGGGAGGGACAGACCAGGGCGGGACGGGAGGGACAGACCAGGGAGGGACAGACCAGGGCGGGACAGGGGGAACAGGAAAGACAGACCAGGGTGGGACAGGGGAAACAGGAAAGACAGACCAGGGGGGGACAGGGGGAACAGGAAAGACAGACCAGGGTGGGACAGGGGGAACAAAAGAGACAGACCAGGGTGGGGCAGGGAAAATGAACAGTTCTGGAGGCCAGGGTGGAGCCGAGAGTCCATCGGACGGCCAGGGCGGAACAGAGAGTCCATCGGACGGCCAGGGCGGAACAGAGAGTCCATCGGGCGGCCAGGGCGGAGAAGACCCCTCGGGCGGCCAGGGCGGAGAAGACCCCTCGGGCGGCCAGGGCGGAGAAGACCCCTCGGGCGACCAGGGCGGAGAAGAACCCTCGGGCGGCCAGGGCGGAGACTTTCCCTCGGGCGGCCAGGGCGGAGACGACCCCTCGGGCGGCCAGGGCGGAGACTTTCCCTCGGGCGGCCACGGCGGAGACGACCCCTCGGGCGGCCACGGCGGAGACGACCCCTCGGGCGGCCAGGGCTCAGGCACAGGAACTGGCACCACCGGCTCGGGCACTGGAACTGGCACCACCGGCTCGGGCACTGGAACTGGCACCACCGGCTCGGGCACTGGAACTGGCACCACCGGCTCGGGCACTGGAACTGGCACCAACGGCTCGGGCACTGGAACTGGCACCAACGGCTCGGGCACTGGAACTGGCACCAACGGCTCGGGCACTGGAACTGGCACCACTGGCTCGGGCACTGGAACTGGCACTGGAACTGGCACCACCGGCTCGGGCACTGGAACTGGCCCCACCGGCCCAGGAACAGACATAGACACAGGAACAGGCTCAGGAACAGGCTCAGGAACAGGCTCAGGAACAGGCTCAGGAACAGACACTGGCTCCGGCTCAGGAACAGACACTGGCTCCGGCTCAGGAACAGACACTGGCTCCGGCTCAGGAACAGACACTGGCTCCGGCTCAGGAACAGACACTGGCTCCGGCTCAGGAACAGACACTGGCTCCGGCTCAGGAACAGGAACAGACATCACCGGCTCAGGAACAGACACCACCGGCTCAGGAACAGACACCACCGGCTCAAGTGTGTGCGTAGCCCACACACACCACATGGCTGTGGCCATAATGGCCAGTGTCGCGGTCACTGAGGGCTCAGGAACAGACACCACCGGCTCAGACACAGGCTCGACGGCGGCCATCTTGTCAGGGGACTCAGGCTCGACAGGCGTGACGTGAACAGGCTCGGCGGCGGCAATCTTGTCCGAAGACACAGGCTCGACGGCGGCCATCTTGTCAGGGGACACAGGCTCGGCAGGCGTGACGTGAACAGTCTCTGGCTGGGCAGACGTGACGTGAACAGTCTCTGGCTGGGCAGACGTGACGGATCGCTGAGGTGGTGCAGGCAGTGCGAGCAGGATCACCGGAACAGGGACCACCGGAACAGGGACCACCGGAACAGGGACCACCGGAACAGGGACCACCGGAACAGTCACGGAGGGAGTCTTCCTCTTCCTCCTCCGTTTCGAGACCACTGGAACTGGGGCCACTGGAACTGGGACCACTGGACTCGGGACCACCGGAACTGGGACCACTGGACTCGGGACCACCGGCACTGAGGCCACCGGAACTGGGACCCTCTTCCTGGCCTCTCGCTCCTGCAAGCGAGCGAGACCCTCCACCATAGCCTCAAACGTACAGCCATCATACGCCCTCCTGAGAACCCAGTCCATGGGCTCATTGAGTGCGTAAAAGAAGAGGTCCTTTAGAGGCCCGTCATTAAGTTTTAAACCCTCCGCCGCTCCAAGGAATTCACCCGCGAACTTCCTCAGGTCAGCCCCTTGTTGGCGGAGGGCACTTAGTGTCTGAAAACGAATAATGCGATCGTAGTGGGGGCACGAGACAGGAGGGCCTGGTGGGTGTCGTGAATCTTTCTGCTGAGTCCTTAACATGGTCGGATCGTTCTGTCACGTATAACTAAAGAAAAACTAAAGGAGAGGACTCAAGTGCAGAAAGAATATTTATTAAATAAAAGAAACATGAAATGAAACAAAAACCCTCAAGGGGGAAAACATGAAATAACCAAAAATACAACTACAAAGCAACATACCAGGGTTTCACGGGAAAGCGGGAGACATAAACAAGACAACGATCCGACACAGACTGCAAACACAAAGGAACTTATAAAAGGGACAAATCAGGCAGGTAATAAGGAACAACAGGTGGGGCAAATGAAACCAATAATGAGATAAGGAGGGTGGGGTCAAACAGTGACAGGAACACAAACACCACATGTGCTACACAAGACAGGACAGGCATGTGACAGTAACGTAACATTAGCTCACATGGACGTATGCTAACATTAGCAATGCATTATAGGAGCCCGTTTCTCTGTCATTATGCTGAGACGCTGATGAAAACAACATTAGCACGCCCATTATGGCAATTTGAAACGTAATTGAGACAGAAGCCTAACTTTACCTCAGAAAAAACGATTCGTCATTCGTTCTTCACGTATATCGTGGACTAAGTTACACATGCTGCAAGTTGACCTGTATTTCACATCACATATTTTAGCGTTATGGACGTGTGCTGCAGGGTATTAAAAAAATACAGCTGGCCACTTTCACTTCATGAATAGCTGTATCTTTGATATTGGTTACACACATAGATATCATATATGATATCTATGGTTACACATAGTGACATAGGCTTGTGCTTGTACTTACATTAATGACAGATTAACGTTACAAGTTAGACTAACAGCTACCGTTCTGTCTGTCACATACGAGCATAAGTTACATCTTTACGATTATACTGTCACATACGAGCATACATCTTTACGATTATACTGTCACATACGAGCATACATCTTTACGATTATATAGGCTACGAGCAGCATAAATCTTTACGATTATATTTAACTAATGACAATTAGTACATTTTTTAAATACATAATTACTTATCAAAATATCTATAGCATAAACATAATTAACAGAAAAAAACTAACTGTGTACGTCTCGTCGTCACTTGCCATTGGAAGCTCATTGAATCAGCCGTTTCTGCTGAATCCTGCAGCTTATCTGGCAACCTCGAGTCAGGGGGGAGGGGGAGGGGATACACCGCTCTACAGTATTTTTAAAGCAACAACATGGAACTTTTCCTCTGCGGTCGCCCTACAGGTTGGAAGCGGAATTGTCCATTACCGCTGTCGTAAAATGATTTACGGTTACTGTATATGAAGCATGCAGGTTTTTTTCATATGGGCAATGACAATATTATTAATCTTCCCCCTTTCATAATTTATACATGTTTAGTAGACTAAACATTTTAACTCAAACATTTGCGATTTGCATGTCGATTGCAATGCTCAAATCTGAACGAGAATGATAGTGATAGCATCCTAACCATCTAAAACTACCATGTTAGTGTTTACTAGCTACCAGATTGATAATTCGCTCATCTACTAGCTGATTCATGAAGATAAATGGAGGACCAGATAGTTTCCGTAATGTAGCCAGGCAGACAACAGATTAGAAAAACTAAAGATAGTATGCAAGCAATTTACAGTTACTTACTAGTTCAACAGCATGACGGCCAAGTCAGCATCGGTCTGGTAACTCTCCTCCTCCATAAGCTAACGCCAGCGAGCAAACGCTCGACCAATATTGATCCTCGTCCTGACTTTCAGTTTATTACTCTCCCTTTTCCTCTTCCGACTCTACTCCGACAAAACCTTGGACTTCTTACGTTTCGCTGCTGCTTCAGCCATGACGAAAACAGACGTACGAAAACAAACGCGCTGGTTGGCCACATTTGAGGAAGTGGTGGGCAAAGTGACGTATGCCGTAAAGCAGTCGAATTTTGTAGTTCTTTTTGAGCTCTGGTTACTACCCGCACCCCGAAGTTACATAGTGCCAGTAAAAGCGATACAGACCCCGTCAGGCTCTGGCAGACGTCTCATTCAACCTATTGTAAGTCGATGTACTATCACAAGGGTCTTGGAAATATATTATGAAGGTTGAAAAGTTACATGTTGTTACTTTAAAGTGATTGCAGTACCAGTTTTGGCCACAATCCTACATACGGTTCCTTTAAACAAAAATGACATCAACATTTCAGCAGAATTGCAGATTTTACGTAACAACTACAACTGTTTACTAAAGTATTGGGGAGGTTTAATTATTTTGGTATGACATGATTGGGATTGTCATGATATTATTGTGTGTACCCTTCCAGTAATAAAGAGTTATACACTGACCATACCTGCTCACTGCATTTCACAAGAGTAGACTGCAAAAAATGAGTGGCATTATCAGGAATGCAGTTTGTAGCACTGCCCTGCAAACTGATGATGTTGGCCACTGATGCACTCCTTAGTGCTGCAGCAAATTCCCTGGCAGTGGGGTGAAAGCGGTGTCCTCCCTTTCCTATGATGACTGAGAACAGGTTCTACAAAGAGAGGTAAGTGCATTGTTGTCAGTATTCAACTGCTTGGGGCAGAACTAGGGTTGGGCGATGTCTACCAATTTGGCATCAGATGATGTCTACTGTGAAACATCGCGATGGACGATGACATCGGGAGGGAGAGAGGGGAGGAGAGGGGTTACGTAACATTCTAATTTTCCACTAGATATTTTCCTCTTTATCTCATCAGCAATTTCGATTTCGGCATGATCTGCAGCAGCTGACCACTAAGGAGTGAATGTACAGTGACGTAACATAACTGCCATATTCAACCTGTGCTTTCGCGCTGTGGCAGGTGATCAGCGCTTGTCATAGGCCATATCACAACTGTTCAGTGTTTTTAACCACATAAAGTTTATTTTAAGTTTCAGACATTTAAATACATATAATTTATAGCAAAACAATACATTTATAGTTTATAAAATGCACAATGGTGTCTATGGAAGCAGCAATAACAACCCATTCAAATATATTTGCCGACATATCAGACACACAGTGTAAATAACTATAAAGTTAACTCTTTTTCTCCCAGTTCACCGGCCACTTACTTTCATGTATTCCGGGAGAAACTGATGAATTCACGTGCTGCAATAAATCCAACAGACAGGAATCTCTGAACTGCGGCCCAAACAAAAACATGACGCGCCCATCTCACGTTACAGATCAAGATCATTAATAAAGGTTTTTTAAACGACAAAACAAACTCACTTACACATATTTGAGAATACCATTCTAAACTTAGTAACTCACCTTGGAGTTTACCCCAAGGCTTACCCAAATTTCCAGGACTTTATCCAGTTGATGCTGTTCTGGAGATATTGGAGCCTGGTGTTGTTGGCACAAAGCGGCCTCCTCCACCATTTACTGTCTCTCATGCTCCTGCGGAACCATTTTAATTTTGGTGATTTATAGAAGTAGCCTACACACAATCTCACAATTTATGACCTTATGAATTTATGTAGTTTGAATGATACATGTACACACACTGTGCACACTTTAATAGAACCATGTTTGTGCATATTTTGTTTGTTCTTGTGTATTTTAGTTCCACCTGGAATTGAGGATGTCAAAGAGCCTATCCATGTCCTCTGCATGTCCTTGTTTAGTCTTGATATTGTATTTCCTTGCTAAAAGCCTCCCGTGGACAGGTGTTGACAATTAGCATGTGTGCTATAACACTCATACTAATACATATGGTTCGTCCTATGTCATTTGTATGTCCATGTCAAATAAAATCAATTCAATTCAATTCAATTCAATTCAATTCAATTCAATTCAATTCAAATTTGGCTGTGTGAAGAGCATCCTCTGTGAGTTTATGGTGGAGCACCATGGTCTGCATGCCTTGTGAATGTCAGGGGAGAATAATCAGATGTTTCTCAGTGTATTATATATATATATATATATTTTTTTTTTTTGTAGATAATAAGTTGTGTAGCTGTACCAGCTGCTACGGAGTGGCTGAAGACCTGAGTGGCCAGTTTGACGCTAATGTTGGTGAATGGAGGCAAGTGAATGTGCCGCTCTGTCAGTTTAGGAGCCATCCGGATGACACTTCTTTTGTCCTGGTTGAAAAAATCTTCCAGGTGTCTCCATGTCAGATCATGTCCCCCAAACTTAGAGGTCATAATTACAATGATTGTAATCATTACAGTGATGAAAGTGAATGCTAACGTTAATGCTAAATGCTAACGTTATTTTTGTCCGCCAAAATACGTTACTGTTTGAAAAGGCGGCAGATTTGATATGCAGTGTATGTGTGTGTTGTGTAAATATAGATGGTAACGTTATATAAATTGTCTCTGGTTATATGCTGACTGTATCCCTAACGTCAATAAGCACAGTATTTCTTCAAGGGTTTTTAAAAAATAATTTTATTTTACAGAACACATAACGTTATACAATGAGATTACAAAAAATTCTGTCCATATCAGGGGTAGACAAAGCAAAGAAAAAGTGAGACACAAGAAGAACAAGACACAAGAAAATAATAATTAAAAATATTGTACTGTACACTGATAAAACAAATGATATTGAGCATTTGTTTAAGTGCTTGGCACAACACCGGCATTCTGGATAGAGATGTAAATGAAGTTGGTGTCGTGAATCCTTGCGCATGCGTAGTAAAAGTATAACCTGTGGGGAAAAAGGTGTTTTAAACCTTATTTTGGGGCAAAGTCATCAAACTTTTTCAGTAATTTTTATCATATTTTACTGCTGTTTCTATACTGTACATGCAGTTTTTATGTCCCGGTGACCAGTGAAAGTGCAGTTCTGACTCTCTGCCCATTCATTTAGATAGGAGCCTGATCTTGTTAGTCCGAAATAGCTACCCGGAGGCGTTGCCAAGATGGCGGCCGAGTGGCACGACTTGTCTAAAGGACTTTGCCGATACTCAGGAAAAACATATTACAAAGGAAAGACATATTGATGCATACTGTATAATACAGTATCTATCTATGCAATAGTTTATTCAGCATTTTCTTTTAACAATTTTAAATTTCAGTTACTGTGCGCATGAAGAACAATTATAGTGCTCTCTACTCCAGTGTTGTGAACAGACACCCGGTAGAAAGTAACATGATTAAGGTACAGCAATACAGTCCAGCAAGATAGTCATTTTATGCGAAACCATAGACCTTTATCTACAGATCAAGTATAATAATAGTAACATTGAATCATCTTGGAGAGAGCTAGTTTCACCGTGTTGACTGTCGTGACCGAGCGCGACGCTCTGTTTGATGCTGAATGGAGAATGACTGACAGCAGCAGCTGAGGGAAGAGTTTTCGTAAACTTGAATTTAATGACTTAAATATTAATTTCTACCTCACATTATACTAAAGAATGGCTTCAGAACAGTTATAATAGTGCACGAAAACTTTATGATGCTTTATAATGTTTGTGTGCCTTTTGTGGGGCTTAAGAATAACACAGAATAGTATACGCACAATATCGGATTTGGATCAGCCTCTTCTAACCGATACCGATTCGGCCGAGAATGGCAGTATCGGAGCCGATACCGATTCTGAGTATCGGATCGGTGCATCCCTAACATGTACTACAACTAGTATTAAGCCCACTAGTATTCATGTTGTGTGGCTTTTCAAGAAGTCAGAGAACGGAGGTACAGTGTCATTAAAGCCTGCGTCTGGATGGAGAGTAAACTACTGATCCCAGCAAACGTTCCCCTGACCTTGTTTACATGTTTCCTGTTTGATTATTTTTTTGGGAACCTATTCCTCAGGAACTTTTGTAAGTCACAGTTGGTTTAGTTTCATGGGAAAGAGAATATCACAAAACAGACTAAGACCTTTTAAGATAAATTATTAGTAAATTTCCCCTGACATAATTAGTTCATGTTTCCTGTTTGGTTATTTTTTTGGGAACCTATTCCTCAGGAACTTTAAGTCACAGTAGGTTCAGTTTCATGGGATAGAGAATATCACAAAACAGATTAAGACCTTTTAAGATTAATTATTAGTGTATTTAGTATTATTTATGTTTGATAAGGAGGATCAGTGAAATTAATGACAAACTAATCCTGTGCTTTTCAGTAGCCTAATGTTTATAAGGAAGCTGCTGATGTCAGTAGTTTAAATTATGACAGTAATAAATTGTTTAAATGTATTTCAAAGTCAAAATATTTACTTCAAAGTCAATATATACTTACGGAGCCTGATTGATTTAGTTTACCCCTTAATGGACACATTAACTATTAAACATGTACTAACATGAACGGTAGTTAAGGTTGCTGTTATTCATGCATGAATCCTTACTCCTGTCGTAGTTAAGTATAACTCTTCATTTGGTCATGATTAGTTCATATCTTCACTAATCATGAGTTCATGTTGAAGAAACTATTAATTCAGGCATTAGTACATGATTATTCATGTACCCTTATTGTAAATTGTTACCGGTGTAAACAAATTCTAGCCATTTCATTATTAGCCAATGTACAGTTGGAAACCGGAATAAAACTCGAGAACAAACTAACACACATCTTCAACCCATAATGCTCCGTGTGATGAGTCACATGGCAGTACACTAAAGATTCTAGAGAGCATTTGATTGGACAGAAGATGTGATGAGAAGTCCGCGGTGATGTCATAAAAATCCGTGATCCATTGTAGTAGAAGTAAGAGACTGTACGTTTTGAATGCTAATATCTCCTAAATGTGAATTTTGTCATTGTTTTGATACACACCAGCTTATTCATAAGGCCTTAAAAGTGTCATGAAACCCTCCTGTTTTAGTCTGGTCATTCACACCTCAGAGTTCAAAAAGTCTCAAGAAATGGGCGTGTAAAGCTGTGGAAAATGGGAGTCTAGAGGGTGGGAAGAGGGAAGACAACAATCAATAAAACACAGACCTGCTACAACACACTCATTATACAAAAACATGATGACATGAATATTAAAATGACCATGAAAAAAAAAAAAAAAAAAACACAGAAAAAAAAAAAAGAGATCAGGCCACCTTGATGCATTTTTAAAAAAATAACCCTATATGACAAACTCACAAGAACGAGCAAGAATCGGGGAAGAAATTTTAAAAGGTCTAATAATAATAATATATTCAATACATTGACGAGCACTACAGTCTCTGAACAAATGACACACGTCAGTTTAACAGAAAGAATAAAGCCATAGTTACTTTTTTGTCTGTTCTTTGAATTTTCGGTCTACATATTGTCTTCTGTGTATCAGAGTAATCTATTGTGTCATCGCGATCATGATCAGATGTAGGGCTGTGCTGGGTCATGTTTAGACCACTAGAGTGGCCTATATGAAATATGTCCATAAAAACTGGAAACGCGCTTGCTCTGGTCCATATATGAACTATGGTCCACGTTGCTTTGCAGCTTTCTGCGTGGTAACCGCTCATGCGCGCTCCGCATGTTGTTTGAATTCTCTGCTGTAATGCGATCTCACGCGTAATATAGCGCAGTGATTGGGTTAAAAGAGCTCTTTCTCATGAATAAATGCAAAGCACTCAGTGCCGGCAGCCAATTACACACTCCGAAAGCACGCTTCTACCTCAGATTCTGTGACGTTGCTTACGCGGTTTCACACTGCACGCGTTAGCAGAGCGTAAAGGCTGATTTATACTTCTGCGTCGGACCTACGCCGGAGCCTCTACGCTGTAGGCAACGCGTTGGTTTTCATTTATACTTCTGCGTCGTTGTCCGCGTTGACGCGCGCAGAGGGAGCATGTGAAACCCGAGGGAGCGGTGCTAGCAGACCAATCACAGCGCTTGCGTCCTCGTAGAGTTGACGCGTTGTTTCATTTTTGGAGAGGTGCACGTAAGGGTACGCCGAGGAGTACGCGCGCTACACACAGCCTACGACGTAGCTACAGCGTAAGTTCGACGCAGAAGTATAAATTGGGCTTAAGAAACGCCTATTTTTTTCGGCGCCCATGTTAACAGATTAGAGCATTCACACCGCACGCAGAGGAGGCGCGGCAGCGCGTAGCAGGAGCAGAGAGCCGCTTAAGCTTAATTAAAGTGACAATGCATTGGTCATGGCCAAAATACACCTCAGTTTTACCCAAAAAGCGCATTGATGATATATATTGTGTTTTAAACAGTCAATCAAATGACCAACAGCAATTTAAAAAGAAAACAAATGTCCAAAAACAAACTTGTTGCCCAAACAATAAAAACAAAGATGAACCAAAAGTTATATAAATGAAATGATTCATAAAATAAGCTTCTTGACAAGTCTTTTCTCTTAAATGTATTTGAAAACGAATTCAAGCAATGCCAACTTACCCATTATAGAGTAGCCTACTCTGTCTGTACACACGCCGGAGTTCAGCCACGCGTGACAAACACTGCTAGTGAGAAAGCAAAACGCGCGTGTCCTGCTCCCGCTCACCATGTTACACTGACACCAACAGTTGCAGGAAACATGATGAAGATAAAACTCAGATAACGTGTCACGGTGTGACAAAAACAATTAGAAAAGAGATTAAAAACCCTCGTGAATAGTGTTATTTGGAGACCTCCTGTGGATACCCGTCTCATTACACCGCAAATCTGTTGCTATGGCAGCGAGGCCAATTGCCCGATTGACAGCAGGTGTGGAGTAATTAACAGAGAGCGTTGGGAGAGGAACACAGATTCAGATGGGGCTTTAAAAAGAGAGAGGAAACAGACTGTCGGTGTGGTTCTCCTCCCGTGAGATACTGTGTTTTGTCGGCGGGTTGTTCATATTTGAAGCTGGACTGTGCAGCAGGGCGAAGATTGAAGCCGAGAAATGGAAAGGAGAGAGTGAAGTTTTGTCAACGAAAACCCAAGGGATATCGTCAGCAGTGGGAGAGACGCAAAGTGATGAGTATTTGATCTGTAGTTTATATGCACTGACACTGAAGTGGTGTGGAGAGTCTGGAAAGCGTGTGGCACGAGTGAACTATTACACCGAGTGAAATATTGATCTGTCTCCAACCTTTGTTCTTCCTTCACTGAATGTGACGATTGCTACATCCGTTTTGGCTGTCTCTGAGAGAAGTTGAGCCCGTGTGAGAGACGAGAGTCGATCTGGTGGGAGAAAGACCGGTGGGTGAGTGCTGGCCCGAATGCACGGTGTGCGAGTGGAATGCAGTGCCTGAAGTGACGATTCACACGGTTTGTGTTATGGAGTGAAGTTTATCGTGTGGAGAAGTATTCATAGTCTGCTGTGCACTCTCTTCTATAGTCTTTCACCCGCTGTTTCTGAACAGGGTTTGTCACATCAAGCGCCCAACTTACCATTCGAGACAGCCCCGCTCTGTTAATGCTGCCGATCCATTAATTCCTGTTACATTGTTGCAGCGTACAGCTGAACTGGAGCGTCTTGCTTAAAGCATCCTTCCCGTCTGGTGGTCTCCACACGTCCCTATCGAAAGCCGCTGCCCTGGTTCGAACGAGAGAAGGTATTGCCGTTGAATGTTTCATCTACTGTTGAATGGTCAAATCCTGTTGCATTGTTACAGCGCACAGCTGGACTGGAGTGTCTTGCTTAAAGCATCCTTCCCGTCTGGTGGTCTCCACACGTCCCTATCAAAAGCCGCTGCCTGGTTGGAACGAGAGAAGGTATTGCAGCTGAATGTTTTATTACTGCTGAATGGTCAAATCCTGTTGCATCGATACAGTGTACAGCTGAAGTGGAGTGTCTTGCTTAGAGCATCCTTCCCGTCTGGTGGTCTCCACATGCTCCATTGAAAGTCGCTGTCCTGTTCGGAAAAGGAAAAGGTATTTGAAGTGAACGTTTGATATGCGGTTGAATAGTTAAACCCTGCTACCTGGTTACAGTGCACAGCCGAAGTGGAGTGTCCCGCTCAAGTGTCCTCTCCGTCTGGTGGTCTCCACATGTCCCATTGAAGGCTTGTCCTGTTCAGAACGAGAGAAGGTATTTCAATTGAACGTTCCATATGCTGTTGGAAAGTTAAACCCTGTTACCTGGTTACAGCGTACGGTCAAGGGAGTGTCTCCCTCAAAGTGTCCTCTCCGCTTGGTGGTCTCCACATGCCCTATTGAAGGTTTCCGCCCTGTTCAGAAAGAAAGGTATTTCAATTGAACGTTCCATATGCTGTTGGGAAGTTAAATCCTGTTACCTGGTTACAGTGTACAGTCAAATGGAGTGTCTCCCTCAAAGCGTCTTCTCCGCCTGGTGGTCCCCACCTGTCCCGACTGAAAGCCTCCGCCTTGTTCAGAAGGAGAGAAGGTATCCCTGTTGAGCGTCACATCTTGTTGAACCATTGAACCCTGTTGTATTGTTGCAGGGCACAGCCAAAGTGAAGTGTTCTCTTGCCGGGTGGCCCTCCGTGCCCGTGGTGCACATTGTTGCCGCTGTTCAGAAGGAAGGAGAATAGCTGCGGCACGTGCCTTGATCAAAGTGTTGTCCTGCTGTCCACGGTCCCCCCCCCCTGGCCCGGCCCGCTCGCCACCTGCGTCCCTGTGACCTGTCTGAGTTGAGGATCCCCGTCCTCTGGATACTTACCTCTGGGCAGCCTCCGGCACTCGTTCCATCCTCACCGCAAGTATTTACCTGGTTCCAGTCTGAATGGGGTCCGGGTAGCCAAGACTTCCTTGTGAGCCCTGTAAAGAGTACTTACCCAGTGACCTACCTGGATGGTGTGCGTCCTCCTTTGATTCCTCTCCGACGAGCCGCAGGGTGTTCACGAACGTCCATCTCGCTCTGGTCCAGGGGGCCCATCGAATTGCTTCTGGCGACAAGGAAGATTTTAATTAGGAATTTTCTAATTATCTGCTTTTAACTCAATAAAGAAATTGTTATTCCTTTATCCTCTGTCTGCTGTTTGGTTCCTTGACACACTCCTCGAGGCGGTACCCGGTCTCCAGGGGTGGGTGCAGTCTGGCTTGGCCCACCCCGACCTGTGACATAACGTCTTTAATAATCCACTCAGAGGATAATACACAACAACATTTAAATAAACGAAACCAACCGCTATACGTAAACGTGACCGGACAAAGTATGTGTGTTTAGTGATATATAAAGGAACTTATGGCAGACAGGTGTGGTGATTGCCCATTGTGCACAGGTGGTGACAGAGGATTATGGGAGTTGTAGTGTGCTGAGTTGACAGGTCTGGTGACTGAGGATTGTGACACACACACTTACATTCTCCTTTCACATATTTTTCTACTCTCACACACTGACATTCTCCTTTCACATGCACATAATTTCTACTCTCTCACTGTCTCATTTCCACCCATTTCCAACCTCTGCACTACACTTAGCAACATCCCACCTGCACGTCATCTCCAATCACACACACACCTGCACACCATCATCACCCTCATCACCATAGATATCATATAAAGGCTAGATGTCTTAAGGCGGAGTCACTTCCGGCATCACCGGCGGCCATCTTACCACAGGGCTCTGTGAATTAAGGTGAGTGAGCAGCACGCACACAAATCCTCTTATCTTGGTGACATCTTGATAATCGTTATTATAATCATTTACAAACGGTTTGGTTTCTTACAAACGTCATTACCGTGGCTATAATTCTTTTATATGGAAGTCCATTTGTATAATTATTCATATGTATGCAGTTTCATAGCTACATCTCTGACGTTTATAACAAACCAAACCGTTTGAAAATCGGTAGAAAATTGAGCAAGTTATGTTTATTTAAAAGTACATGCACCATGTTACGAGTGAGCGAGCACCCTGTGGTAAGATGGCCGCCGTGTGCGGACGTCGACCTCCATTGGCCAGCAGCGCGGACGAGACATCTAGCCTTTATATGATATCTATGCTCATCACTGCCACTACAAATGCACACTCCTCACCACAGTTTATTGTCTGAACTCATTTGATGTATGTGGACTTTTCCTCTTTGTCTCCAGTGTCGTCCTTCCCTGTGTCTCCGCCAAGCTCACCCTTTGGACTTCATTACCCTGCTCACCTCATCCCTGCCCCTTTGTTATCAATAAATCACTATTCACCATCCATCTTCCTCTCCTGTCAACTTATCCTAACACTATCACACTTACATTCTCCTTTCACATATTTCTACTCTCACACACTTACGTTCTCCTTTCACATGCATATGTTTCTATTCTCAAACACTTACATTCTCCTTTCACATACATATGTGTATATTAGGGTTGGTTCTGTCAGGGCCACTATCATCAAGTACAATTGACAATTAGCATATTCATTCGTTTCACATGACGTCACTGTAGCTTTGCGCTGCCATCTTTACGACCGACGGTCTCAGTAATGCCTGCAATATGTTCTGCAGCCGAAAGAGGAACCCTGAACTGGTATTTTATTCTATAAAAGAAAAGGATAGAAGAGAGAATCATTTATTTAAAAGACTTGAAGTCTCATGTAGGTTTGTGGTTATTTATATGTCCATTATTATACTCTCAATGCCCAACATTATACAGACAGATATCGACAGATTATGTTTTTTCTTCATTTTATTTGTTGGATCTGTTTAAATGTTAAAGCACTTTATCATGGTAAGTTAGAACGATTTGGGGTTGTTTTGAATATAACTGTCTGTCTGTCTGTCTGTCTGTTAGGTAATACCTACCTAAATCTAATAAATATTTTTCTGAAGTTCATAAAGATATTGTCTTCGTCACATGCGCTTTAGATGTTATGCTGTGAATAAGTAGCCTAAGTCTGCAGACGATGCATAATCTCAGCCTTGAAATGCATATAAGGGACTAGTTTTTCCAAAAATGATAATTCTGCCATCATTTACTCACCTTCATGTGCAAATCCATTAGTTTACTTTCCGTGGTAGACAAAGGGACATTTTTGAATATGTAGCCTAATGGAGACTCTTCTTGTCGATGTAATGAAAGTGAATGAGTAAAGTTAGCCTACTGGGGGCTGTCACGCAAAAAAATAATAATAATAAAAGACAAAAAAACATAACAAAAGGATCATAAAAGTGATCTAATACGACTTGTCCGTTATATTAATATCGTTATTTATTCATATTATAGCTTTATGTGACGAACAAACTGCAATTTAAGTCGTTATATTATAATCACTGATGGGCTTTACCTCTTGATAGCTTTTAATCGCAGCCGAATCGTGAGTGAATCATTCAAAAGGATTCGACTCGAAAGATTCTTTCATTTCGATATTTGTGTGTATTAAACCTTCTCTATAATTGAACATCTGTTCTTTCGGACAGATATGGCAGTCTTTTATGATATTTGGCTGATGTCTCTGGCTGTGCTGATGCTGGTGTCTCTCTGGACTTTGCCAGTGCTGCTGTTCGGATTAGATAGATTCATTCATGCCAGCCGAACAGCTGCTGATTCATAGATTCATTCATGACATTGCCTCGACTCTCATGAACGCGCGCCATGAAGCTCTATGACTTAAGTATTTCTATATCATGAAAGGCCAATTGGGGCAAGCCTGGGGCAGATAATAATGGACAAAAGAAAACTGGGGGTAACAAGTAAGGATCGGAGCTTAAAATTGAAATTTTCTCCAGGTATCTCTGTCTCTCTCTCTCATTCAAATGGGCAGTTTGGGCGGCCATACCGGGCGAGTCGGTCGTAAATATGGGGGCGTTCTATTTGTAGTGACGTAGGTGGCATCTATGAATAGTCAGGATTGGTGGTATGGTTCTTTTCTGGGCAATAACTCCCCGCGCATCCATGCAGCCTAGCATGGATAAGAGCAGGGAGAGCAGCAATAACCCCCCTTAGGGTTAACAGCGATTAGGTTAAAAGAGCTCTTTCTCATGAAAAAATGCAAAGCGCTCAGTGCCGGCAGCCAATTACACACTCCGAAAGCACGCTTCTACCTCAGATTCTGTGACGTTGCTTAGACTTTGCTTTGCTCAGAAAAACGCAAAAATAATCTGATTTTGAGTTTCATGACCCTTTACATACTTATGATAATGAGGTGTATGTGGGGCCGTACAAGCCATAATTCTTTCTGGCACTCTCACACTGACACCAACGGTTGCAGGAAACATGATGAAGATGAAAATCAGGTATAACGTCTTTGATAATCCATTCAGAGGGTAATACACAACAACATTTAAACAAACAAAACCTATCTAGAATCAGGACTGTGCTCCAAACCGTGTAGCGCGTGCACAGCAGAGAGGGAGAGGGAGCGAGAGACCTTGCGTGTGTGTGCTAGTGTGCATGTGTGCCTCTTGAAGCGCATGTAAGATAGAGAACATCTGATTGGCCTGTTTCGGTAAATCAACCAATCGATTGTCAGTGTGGGTGGGCTTTTATCTCTTCTCTCGAACCGAATTAATCAGTTCGGTGTATCTAGACACCGGAGCGCCATGGCAAAAAATTTCCCCAAAAAATGAAAGTATAAGATACATTTTACGCCAGACTACACGAAAGTGTAACCCTGTCTTATAAGAGTAAAACATAAGTAGTATAGTCTTGCACGCTGTACAGTTTGTAACAGTGACTTCAGGATACCTCCCTGAAATGACCTTTTGCAGGTTGGGATGGCTGCTATTTGCATTTATCTTCATCTTCCTCGTCGCGAGTGTTCTTTGTGCAACCAGAGACATTATATATATATATATATATATATATATATATATATATATATATATATATATATATATATATATATATATATATAAATATATGTTCTGGGTAACTTTGACTAGCCTGGTTAGAGATATTTTTTTAATTAGTTTCAAATAACAAAAGGGAGTCCAATAATAGTCATGTGATGTTGGTTAGTTAAAGAATTTTGAATACATTTTCTTGGAACTTGCTCTGACTATTTACAATGTCTTGGAACTTTAACAGAATTTAAGCATGGCATTTTGGGAAATGCACAAGGCTAACAAGTTTTACATAGGGGTACTTGTTAACATATTTTGTTGATCCTGGAACAACATTCATGTCTGAAAATTTTGTCCTAATCTTCCAAAAACATGGTAATTCTCTAGTCATTGTAAGCTTTTAAAGTTTTTGTAAGGTTTTGGATAGTAATGGCTTCTGATGGATTTGGTAACACCTACTACAGAATACTGTTCCAACTTCCAAATAATTAGTAATTCATTTACAAGGATATAGTAACTTATCAGTCGTCCCTATCCAAAACTTTACAAAAACCTCAAAAGCTTACAATGACTTAAGTCATTACTAGAGAGTTATCATGTTTTTTACTTTAGAATACTGACCAAATAATTAGTCATTCCTTCTGAAGGATTTGGAAACACTTGAGTCATTATTAGTGGGTTACTATCTTCACTTTAGAATTAATTATATATTATGCATTATTCACATTAATTAAGAATCCTCTTGACATTAGCTTTGGCTTTGAAGCGTTGCGAGGTATTCACGCCTCCATCTGCCCCAGAAAGTGTTGGCGAGATGTTGCACCCTTCTCCATTGCTGTCTATGAATATTGGTTTCCTTGAAGTCACCTGGAGGTGGGAGGAGTGTATGACCCTTTTGAGTTAGGAGCATGGCTGGCACCAACAAGAAAGGTGAATCTGGGTCTGTGGAAATGGGAACAAGGGGTCTTAAATTTGACAATTCCTATAACCTCAGCCATCAAAGTAGACAACACTTCATGTGTCAAGCAGGAAGGACTGATCTGTTGGAGCATGGAATCTAATATGCGCCTGGAGACTCCTATCATTTGCTCCCAGGCTCCTCCCATGTGGGATGCGTGAGGTGGATTGAAGACCCATGAACAACCCTCTCCACCCAAGTACTCACATTGGGCTCTTGAGGATCATTTAGCACGATTTCCAGCTCCTTGCAGGCTCCTACAAAATTGGTCCCACAGTCAGACCGGATTTGTTTGGCAGGTCCTTGCAGAGCAAAAAAACTTCTCAAGGTATTTATAAAGGTGGATGAATCCATGCAGTCAATCAGCTCAATGTATATGGCACGAATACTCATACAAGTTAAATAGAACAGCCCATCTTTTGCTTTGAGCTTGTCCTCCTCGCGTGTGCCTTGCCTTGCGACGACTGTCCAAGGTCCAAAAACATCAAGACCAACATACGTGAAGGGAGGTTCAGTGCTCAGGCGATCGATAGGTAAGTCCGCCATATTCTGCTCAGTTACCTTCCCACGAAGCTTGTTGCATATGACGCACTTGTGTACAATGCTGTTGATAAGGTTCCTAACACCAACAATCCAATACCCTTCATTGCGGATAGCTGATTCAGTGAACACACGACCCTGATGCTTGACTCGATCATGGTAATGCTCCACAAGTAGCTTCGCAGCATGACTGCGTCCTGGAACAATCAAAGGAAACTTCTCTTTGAGATCCTACTTCTCTTTTTAAGCCGGCCTCCTATCCTGAGAAGGCCTCTACAATTTAGTAAGGGTTCAGTTTTTTCAGAGCGCCGTGCCTCGGGATGTCATTTCTTTTGGCCATGCAGGTAAGCTCTTCTTGGTAAGCTCCCCTCTGAACGCTCTTGATTACAACTTCCTCTGCTTGTAACAACTCTTTCACTGTACGAGGATTAGCACAATAGTGCCACAATCTGCAGGCTGTTTCTCTATCATCAGACGACTTGTAAGTCTGGGCGACATGTATGAGAAAAGCTATGGCTCCGACTAATGACCTCCAAGAAGAGAATCACTCGAATCGTTGACATTCAAGATGAAAATCATCGGATACAGTAGTAGCAAGAGGACGAACTTCTGTATCCAACTCTGGCCCGATGAGGTCAAATTCCTTCTCTAGAGACAGATTCTGATCCATTTGCGACAGGAAGGCAGGTCCTGTAAGCCAGGTGGTGGTGCCCAACGGAGCTGCTGGAACGGAGTGGGTGCCGTGGTCTGCAGGGTTATGCTTAGTAGACACATAGGGTGCTTCTCAATTCTTATTTGTGCATCCTCGTTTCCTCTCCTTGCTTCCTTTCCTCGCGTCTCAGCTCCGCCCCCTGTAGGATGCGAGGGAAGGCTGCAAGGAAAAGACGCGAGGACGTAGGGATCGAATGAAAGCTTTTTTTATACAGTGGAATACTTGATCACTCGAGCGTCACTTCATTGCGTCATCAGCAGCGCTCAGAGGATCTGCCCTCATGTTGTTGAAATTTGTTTATTTAAAAAATTCATAATAAATAATAATAAAGAAAGATACCCTGTTGAAATATGTGAGGTGTGTGGTTTATATAAACTGCAAAAGTAAAGTATAAATCAAAATTATTGTGATCGATGTGAAGGGGGAGGAGAATTTATACGTGCGTCACGTTTTAGTCGATAAAACTCTTCCGCATAGGATGCACCTGTGTATCCTCACTCATGACTCCTCACTCCTCGATCCTCGACTCCTCGCGGTGCAATTAGAGAATTGAGATGTCCTTCAAGATGGCTGTGCTCGATCGGTTTCCGGGTCATAGGATGGAGGACGGAGGAGAGAGGAGACGAGGAGGGATATTGAGAAGCACCCATAGTGCCACTCCATTGGGCTTGACACTCTGTGGATACGCTGCACTCTGTTGGCTAGGTATACGTAGAAACGCCTTGTCTGGTTATAGATGTACCCCAGAACGACTCTACTATCCGTGTAAAACTCCATATCATCTAGAGTGAAGTCCAGCTCGTTTGTGATTGTCTCTGCTATCTCTGCAGCTAAAACTGCAGCTCCTAGTTCCAGCATGGGAATGGTATGAGCAGCTTGCGGAGCTAATTTCACCCTCCCTAAGACGAACCCAGTGTGACAAGCTCCTTCGCCATTGATGACACGAAGATATGCCACTGCTGTAATTGCTCTGACAGAAGCATCAGAGAAAATGTGGAGTTCCTTCCTCAGAGCTGTAGAGAGAGTAGTATAAACATATGTTCTAGGAATCTCCAGCTGTTTGAGATTTTGTAGGGATTTCCTCCATGCATTCCATGCTTCTTCCTTATCTTCAGGGAGAAGAGAGTCCCAGTCAAAAACCTCACCTGAGAGTTCTCGTAGTAGGAATTTCCCTTCAATGATGATAGGGGCAACGAAGTGAGTCGAAGAGACTGTTGACAGTAGCCAGTATCCCTCTGCGAGTAAAGGGCTTCTTAGTGTCGGTTATATGGAGGTGAATGTGTCCCTCCTCACATCCCAGCTAAGTCCGAGACTACGTTAGATGGGAGTAGGGTCAACTTCCAAGTTGAGATCTTTGAGTTCTACCAACCATTTCGACAGAAGTTCTAACTGCTCAGCAGCTGACAGGTGCAAACCTTCAATTGCGTTGACGAAAGATGACTTCCACGTCCGATAATTCTCAGGACGATCGTCAAACTTGAAGAGACCTAAGTTAACAAGCTCTCTGCGTGCTAAGTACCTGGTGACCTCACTCACATTAGTGTTGTTGTTTAACGATGGTTGTGGTGTTGTCTCATATGGAGAAGAAGTGAACGGCGGAACTTGGTATTTATGACAAGTTGTTTGCACTGACTTCTGAGGATGCTGCGTTATACTCTCAGTATCAGGTTTATTGTTGGAATCTCAGACATCCCAAGATACTAAGCGATGCTGCCTTGGGGGTATCTCGGGCCCCAACACATGGACAATGGGCTTTAGATGTGGTTGACATGGTTCATTTCCAGCAGGAGACAATAACCTCAGTTGAGACTGATTCATGACGTAATCACGAGTGCGATCAGAAACTTCTCTCACATCAGAAATACTTTCTCCAAGCTCACTATCTGCTGCTGCCTCCAAAACCTTTGCCTCAGCGATGGCTGCTGCCACCTCACTTTCATGCTTTATAGCTGACAGAGACGCTTCCATGCGTGCCTCTGTAACTTTCAGTTGAGCCTTCTCAATCAAGATTTCAGATTATTTTTTTAAGGAATTCAGTCCTGGCCCGTGCAGCTTCCAGTTAAGCGCGAGCCCTGGCAGCAGCTATGCTAGCCGATGAGCTTCTAGATCTATTAGATGAAGCAGAGGCTACAAGGAAACAGAGAGATGACTTGTTGGCCAACCGCACGGATACAAGGAAACAGAGAGATGACTTGTTGGCCAACTGCACGGAAAGAATGCGGTTATTTCCTGGTTAACCTCTAACCCAAGAGTCACATGATCTAAACCAACAACTTATAAAACAGTTTACAGTCATCAATACTGCCAAACTGCCACAAGATGGTGCTAAGAAATAAAAAAAACAAATGTGTGCCATGCCACGCATACAAATCCAATAACTACTTAGCTTAAGCTATAAAAAAAATAATACATTTTTCCCGTTATGTCTATTCCAGGGCTATAGATACTTTGGAGCGCCTCTGGAGAATAAAATACCTCAACAGAGACACCATAATCCATGGTTACGGTCATTTTGAGGCCTTGACAGAGACTGAATATTTGCATTCTTGTGTTAACTGTGACTACCATCCTCCCGTGGTCATCATGGACTTGCACAAGAAGGGTGTTTCATGTCAGGTAAGAGTTTGTTTTCGTTAATATAGTAACCAGTGTAATGAAATGTAAAAATAATTTTCTTGAAATACTATCTATCCGCCAGGGGCGGACTTTACCATTAGGCAAAGGTCGGCAATTGCCTTGGGCCCCGAGCTACCTAGGGGCCCCCAAAATGCCCTATTAACTTATGCTTAAGTTTTTTTTTTTTTTTTTCAAATTATATATTTCTAAAACTCCATTTGCGAAAAATGGCATCAATCATTAGTGTCGCAGACAGGAGGGGGCCCCCCCGCCTCACTACATTGGACTATTCCATTATCTCACTTTTACTGCGCATCTGTGAAAGTGACAAGGCTGTGCCAAAAAAACTGACAGAGAAAAAGAAGTGATTGACAGACAGAGTGTACATAGTAGACAGAGTAAAAATGAAGCGAAGCTAGCTACCCAAGCGGTGCTGAAAAAAGGAGGAAGCGGGAGGAAAGCAAAAAGTCAGAAAAAGTGCGCGGCGCGAAAGATAAATAACACGCAGTAGGCTAACAGGAGGACTGGGAAATAGAGCAATTGATCCCCAGAGCAAGACGAGTCTAAACGCGAAAATTTAAAGTTTCGAAGTTACCCAAGCGGCTCAAATAAAAGAAAAAAAGTGAAAAGACGCTGATAAGTATTTGGGAACGCTGCCAATGACAAACTTTTTTATGGCTACTGTTGGGGATACAGATCAGGAACAACAACGTCCAACGCACAGAAAAATCGTGAAGCAAAGAGGACACGGAGATCGACAGACAAAACTGAGCAGTTTATGAATCATGATATTTAAAAAAATCTCAGCTCTCAGATTCTGTCAATTCTATTACGGAATTCAAATAATACCGTTTTGCCGTTTTAATGTGACGTGACAGATTCCTAGCGGCACGTGAACTGATCATCTCTACCTAATAGTAAATAAACATGAATTAACAATGTTGAAAGATACCGTATAACTTACCGAAATGTATATTCCTTATTCATAATATCGATCAATAAGTGTTTTTCAACCGCGGAAAGAGGTAAAACAGCTGGAGAACAATCGTCACATAACATTTACCTCAGGAAAGCCATTTAATTGGCTAGAAAAAAGAGCTATAGAGAGTATTTGGCTAAATATGTGTACTATAGGCCTATTACTTATTTTAACCTTAAATTATACCAGCTGATTTTTTTTTTTGGATAAAAAGTAACGCCTGTCTTGTGAAACGTTACCTAATTTTTATCCAATTGAGTCAATATTGAATCAAATCACAAGAATTGAATCGAAATGGTGAAATTTGCCAAGCAAAAAAAAAACAAAAAAAGAAAATTTACCAGAAATTGTACCATGTAAACATTGTAACATGTTTCTGTTTAGGAGTAAAGAAGTGTAGCCTATGCAGGGTTTAAAGGGGACGTTTTTTCTCCTCTCTAATCTTCACCTACCCGTAGATTAGCTTTACCTCCCTATCCACCATTCAGTCAGTACATATTTTTTCGTTCTCTTTTAAAGATTGGATGGGTAGGGGCCCATAGCCTACCTTCGCCTTGGGCCCCCGATTTGCTAAATCCGCCACTGCTATCCGCCCGTACAAACGAACAACCGACTATCTATCTGTCTGTCTGACTATCTATCTGTCTGTCTGTCTCATTAAACAAAAACAAATCTCAATAAACAAATAAACAAATAAATAATGGAACAATGTGTAATATTGTCATTTACAGCCATGGAAATGTTTTTGCACACTTCTGAGGAGTCTAAAGCCTTCCTTGAGGGGTGATCGACAGCCCGTTTTTAGGCTAAAGAAAAGGAAGTTGGAGGGGACCTTTCAGGTGAAAGCATAGGGGATATGACAACACGATCTCATGAAAGTGCGTATCTATAGCACGAATGATATTTCTCGTATCATTTATACGCCAAAAAGAGTTTTTGCGTTCAAATGATACGCACTGTAAACAGAGTACGAATTACCCCACCATAATTGGGGGGTAGCCTACTGCTCCTTCACTTCTTCTATGACTATCATGGTCCATCATGGTCCACTACCATATCAATCTCCACCGTGATGGCCAAGTGCAACATGTGTTGTGCAACACACATACAAGGTCTAAACATGCGACAAACTGATAATCAGTAGGTTACAGAATATCTCATTGTTATTATATATCCAAAAGAGAACTGTTTTGATCAACTCCCAAAAGTTAGAAGTTAAGTGCACTGAAATAGCCTACCATTCTAATTGCTAGTAAAAATAATACCTTTACAATAAGCCTATTGCCTATTTCAGGTTTTTTCCTGGCTCAAAACGAGGCGGAGGTGGTAAAATCATAATAATGTATTTTAATAATAAGATAATTAAATGTGTATTTTTTTGTATATCATATTGCCTATTGTGTTTCCAACATTTTTTTGTTGGTGGAGCTTGGTACCTCTTGGGGGGTCCGGGGGCATGCCCCCCCGGTAGAAAATTTTGTACATTTTAAAGATAAATTCATTAATCTGGTGCACTTTGAGTCACCCGAATCCACTATTAAAAATAAATAATCCACACGCAAACCGCCTATATTCTTTGATTTAGATATCTGGCATCTGATCATCACATTACAAGTATTCAAATTCTTAGTGTTAAGAATGATAATATGGTGGTAACATATCACACTGAAGTAGGCTGATTTAAAATGAACATTTATTTAAAATAAAAGTTCTTCTTTTGGCAAAATTACATTTCCTTAATAGCCTAAACAGAGGCTTTACTCCCTTCAAGCTTAAATTGTCAATGTTTCATTACATCACTGTTTGAAAACACTCAGAATAATTTTTTGTACCTTTATAAAGGGCATTTTCCCCTAATTTTATTATAATAATATGTATGCTCCATATTTCATTTCAAATTCTTAAATTTGATAAATATATTCAATTAAAATAATTAGACACTAGGCTGTTACCAATAAAATGAAATAATTTACATTGAAAAATTATAACTGTATTAAATTAGATTAATTTTAAATAGCCTATTTTTTAATATACAAATAAGGAATGTTGAAAAGAATGATAGGCTACTTTATGAAACTAGCGTTTTGTCATTCAACGTTGACACTTGCTTGAGAAGTTGGAAGTCGTTCTCTATCTCCGTTGCTTCTAGCCACGGTGGTTAAAAATGGTACGGTCCACAATAGGGGTGTCTGAAATCGCTTTACATTAAAATGTTCCTACAGTGAAAATAGGAGTTGACTTGTATTGACCCTTCGCTAAGCCACGCCCGGAAACCGCCACAGGCCAATCATGGCTTAGCAACCGTAACTAGGCGCGGGAGGTCTGGCAAGCTTTCGAGCGAGAGGGAAACATGCCGAAGCGTTGTGCGTATGGATTGTGCAAATCAGATACCCGGTATCGTAAAAGTTTGGACGGGGTGGTGGATTTTGTTCCCTTCCCGAAACCTAAAACCCAAGGGGAGAAATGCCGGGCGTCATCTTCATTTATATAGCGCTTTTAACAATGTAGATTGTTCCAAAGCAGCTTTACATTGATAATAGGAAATTAAAGTAAAGTGTTTTGGCTTTATAGCAGCTCTAGAATAAAGTTATTGTCCAGCTCGTGGATCAAGCAGTGTGATTAAAGGCAAGACGGAGGCTCACAGACATAATTTAACGTTACTTAAAAATATATTTCAGCATTTTGTTAATCGACGGCCAAACTAGTAACGTTACGTTACCCCAATCCGATCGCGACTCTCCCGGTGTCTAGTAAAAGTAAAAGGTAGTTAGTAAAAGCAGGGAACATCAGGGGGCTTGCCGGAGATCTCCAAGGAAAAGGTTGGTATGCAAACTTAATCAGTTCATAACAGTAAGTTAGTCACTTATATGACCCACGACGTGTGAGCAGTAGCCTGGCGCGCTACAAATATAAGCGGGAGAATGTTATCATTGCAAAGTGGTCAGGCTAATGTCTTGTGTTTATTCCACAATACTTATGGATAAGCTGTTTGATTTATAAATATTAGAATATTTTCAAATTTCACTTACGCTGCTGTGCATGCACAAAGCTGTTCCTCAATTTGTGTTTCCCATTTGAATGATCAGCGTGTGAGGCGGCTACTGCTTGCGCTGGGACCTAACGTTATAGGCTTTAGCTTAAATTTTGATGAAATTATTCTCTAATCGTTTGCATATTATGTCGTGGATATAGCCCTCGAATGCATACTGCAGTCTTGTTCTCTCATATTTTCACCTGTTCGCCAAAAATGACTAATTATCTCCTTATAATGTCTGAAACCAGTGCATACATACTGTAATAGACGTGCCAGGCGCAAAAGCTTGACAGGCGTAGCAACAGTAACTAAGGAAGGCGGGGCTTAGCGAAGGGTCAATTGTATCTGTAATTATATTTTTTCACAATATCAAAAAAAATATCTGAAAATACCCTTTGGGGGTACTGGGGGGTACTATAATTACAGGGTAATCCCCTGTAATTCGAACTATGACTGTAAACCCCTTGGGTAGGATTAGGGGTGAGGAGGGCGTGCGTATTACAGCCATAAGGTGCGTATCATATGCACGCGAAAACTGCGTATCATATGTACGCAAAAACTCGCTTTGGCGTATAAATGATATGATAAATATCATTCGTGCTATAGATACGAACTTTCATGAGATACGACAATTAAAATGTCATATTACCTTGTGAATGTTTGATTTGCTTATGCTGTGGTGTCAGAGCCACAATATCGGGTTCAGGAATTATCATCACAGGTGTACTGTGTAGTTGGATCAGTCAAGTGTGCTGCTTGGTTCTGTTCAGTTGCCGAAAGTAGCCTACTACTCTGGAAAACGTTGCGGAAGCCATGGACAGATTAGAGGAGGTTGAGTTTTCAGAGAACAGAATCGATGCTCTGGAACCCTTCTGCTTCATATTTTCTGAAATGAATGACATGAACATGTAGTTGATGTCATGAAACAGCGAATGTTTTGGAATGTTGGAGCTCTAAAACGTCACAGATGTCGCAAATTCGTGCCACGACTGATGTGAATGGTTTTGAAGCGATCACAACACAGGAGTAGAGAGCACTAATTGTTCTTCACGCGCACAGCAACTTTAAAACTGTTAAAATAAAAGGCTCAATAAACGATTGCATAGATAGATACACTACGCACCGATCTATGTCTTTCCTTTGTGCTTTGAACTTTTCAATGCGAATTTGAAGAGCTGCGCGGAGTGCGCGCTCTGACTTGCTTCAAGCGCATCATTCTGCGCACAGGAGAAAGGATGTGATCACAGGTGCGCTTTGTACCGCTCTGTATTGGAGTCTTTCATATCATAATACTTTTGCGAAATGAAAGATTATTAATAGCCTTTCTTGTTCTGTCCTATCTTTCACGTTGCTGCCTCATTAAACAGCTGTGCGTTTAAAAAATGTATTAATTGTATAGTAGCCTAGGCATAGGCTATAAAATAATTGATCTTTTTGATTTTTATCTTGTTTTTCATGAATGTATTTTACATCAATACAAAGAGCAATGTGTAACTTTTACCAGTGCTACACTTATTGTCTCTTATTATTTGTTCCCCACTAAATGTTTATTTTTTTTTCACTAAATGTTCAGATTTTATACAATTATTGTGCACTCGTGATTTTTCTAGACTAAATTTGACTGCTGAATTATCCACTAATTAGTTTATAATAGCATTTTGTCATAGATTATGAACAGATATTTTATTTTATTTTTTTAGTTTTTCAGTATAATGAAGTTGTATGGGATCAATATCCCGTAAAGTTGTCTGTATTAAGTAGATTGTGTTTCACACAAAAGAGTGATTATCAGTTCAACACACAGATTATAGAAATTATACTTGATTTAAAAAATATAAAAAAAACTGCGCTGTAGGCCTATCAGTTGACACTCAGAATTTTTGGTATCGGATTGGTTCTTAAAAAAAATTATTTGCTGCATCTACTTATCAATAACAAATATTCTCTGTTTATGTAGCCTACTCTGAAACCACCGAGAGGTACAGTTTCTCAATACTTGCTCATTATCTTTGAAATATAGCCTATATGCCTTTGAAACACAAATCGTCCACATGTGAGGCACGCAATCCTGTAAAAGCTGCTATCACCTTAAAACAAAACATCAAACTTGATCTTTCCTCTGCTTTTTATAGATTTTGCGAATTTGTGAATTTTAAATCACAATTTTATTTTTTTCCCCAAAGGTTTTTTTTGTTTTGTTTGTTTTTTTAACTGGGACCATAGGCCACTGATGAGTCCTGCTGACTGAAACATTCACACAAGTCTCTTCAAACTGTTTTTCTCTGCTAGCGCTGTACCAACATCAGCAAGCTACTCTACATGAACATGGTAAAATAAGCTCCATCACTGACTACTGATGGAAGGGCAGTTTCCACGGCAAAAGAAAAAAAGCAAACACCTTAGAAATGACAGGTATGTTGAACAGGAACTGTTTCAGGAATTGCACAGAGGTGTGTGACTGTTCAAATCTCGCTGTTTAGATCAGTGTGCTCAATAATGTGCCTTTTTGTCCTTCGTTATGTATATTTGGATTATGTTGAGTTGTAAATAAAATGCAATCAAAAAGTAATTCTTTTAATCTCCTCACATTCTTTGTTGTAGTTCCCTCACAGTCCCATTCAGCTGATAGGGTCATTAGAGGTGGTGTCTTTGTCTTCCCAGGTGTCAAAGACATCAGTATTCATGATGATTTATGCCCTCCCCGCATACAGCTTTCTGACACAAAACAGGTCTTACAAATTTTAAATCAATAAATTGTTTTATGTGAATGAGTGTGATGCAGTTTCCAAAAGTCTTGTGAACAAATATTATGTATGGAGTAAAAAAAAAATTTTTTCACTAACCATGCATAAACATAATTTTCTCAAAATGCCAAACTTTTACATGCTCACATATTGTTGTAGCAGAGTTTGTGCTCAATACAGTGTAATCTGACTAAGCACAAATGTCAGGGCATGTCAAATCACCTCCAGGGCCCAGAAAACACCTCAGACCCCAGAGGGTTAAAGCCAAGTTCTTAGTGTGATTGCAACACATACTTCACAACCGGTCAAACAAAGATTTTTTTCCCATAGTGCTAACTCAGCACATTATCTTGTTTCTGCTTTTTCAGGGAACAGGGTTACAGTCAAGTAACCCGAGACACCCTCTAGTCTAGGCAGTGGAGTAGTCTGTGTATTTGTTACAGTTTGATAATATGTGTACAATAACATTATGATGTCCAGCAATCGATTTAAATAGTACATTGGGTTTAATTTGTCGTTTAATGAGATGCAATATGTTGTCAGTGCAGAGAATTTTCACATGAATAAACACATAGACTACTTACGTGTGCACTTTAATGGTCCAGTGGTAGAACTTTTGCCATCCGCACTCATATTTTTAATTTATTTATTTATTCATCAAAACCGATGTGTTCATCAGTGGTTGTATATCAAGCAGTGACAAGTTTGTGTACATTTTGTTTTGTGATTTCACCGGAATGAATAGAGAGTCTCCGCAACGGATTGAAGTGCGCGTTCGTACAAAGACTGTGAGTGAGCCACAAGAGAACACAGTATCCGTGCCACTGATAGTGGCGAAATGAATGCTCTGCTGGTTAACTGGAGATGTTTCATTTATTTTTATTGGTACATCCGTGCCGCGAGATGTTTTAAAAAGTGGTGGGAACAATATCGACCCTAGCAAAAAGTGGTGGGGACATGTCCTTATGGTAAATTACGCCTATGGTAGTAATTGTAGTTGTACAGCTGAGCTCCAGAACGTAATGTGAATCAGTGAATCAGTAATGAGGTGCAGTTACAGACAGTGACAGTAAAAGATTTGAGTGCAGTACTTTGTTTTTTTTTTGTTTTTTAACCTCTAACACATACCAAGGAACTTGTCTGTCTGGCAACCTGTTTCTTAAGAAAAATTAATTTGCAGTTCCTCACTTGTCACGGCTCATGAATTCACTGTCTCATTCTCTCTCCGTGTGTGTGTGTGTGTGTGTGTGTGTGTGTGTGAGTGTGTTGGAGGCATGGCCACTGATTGCTGCTGATCTGATGATCAGCGCCAGCTGCTGCTGATTTGGTTGTTTATTATGTCTTGCCATCAACCTTGTATTTGTCAGATCGTTTTGGATTTTTTTGTGTTCATGTCCTGGTCCTGGTTGTCTCAGGGCGTTTTTCCACTGGGTTCGTTTGCTGCGGTCCGAACCCGAGTGCGCTAGTTCCCGGCGCCCCCCGCAGCGTTGGTCTGGTTTCACACTCAATTAGTTGTATCGAACCCAGGTGCGTTTGCAGTGATCTTACGTCATCGCAAACGCACACGGAAAACGCATGGAGAATACAACTCGACTGAGCATAGCTGTAATTTGTCGGGTTTTTTTGGTGCTATTATGCACAACATAGTGAGAGACAACTACGTTTATGTGCATTAACGTTACATGGTGTAATTCAGCACATATCCAGGGGATGCCATGTTTCTGCTGCTCGTAGAAGATTTTTTTGAATGAGGAATGTTTTTTGAATGAGATTTGTATAAATTTGAATGAGGCACCTCACCTCTTCAGTGTCCCACAATGTTCCCCTGCCACTCATTTAAAAAATAAAAACATGACTGTGATAGCCTTTAAGATTGGTCTGATTTCTTCAAGCGTTCGCTATGTTTTTTTTTAATATGCGTATCTTCAAGCGTTTACTATGTTTACTATGGTAACGGTTAGCGCGCATAGTCTTTTGCATCACAAACAGAAGGCATTCAAACATGAACGCGATTTAAATTATTTTATTTTGGTTGTCTTGTGTGAGGAGGAAACAATGATATCGACAGTGATACGCATGCGCGGGATACTATACTTCCTGAACAAGCGCGCATCCGAGTCCGTGTTGCTTGCACATTAACGCGAACCACACCACGGTTCGGGAGCAACCGAGCTCAGACCACCTCCTCCAGGTAGTCTCGGGTTCGGTACTCTAGTGCGCACCCGGGTCCGATGACAGCGTTCACATTAGCGATTTTTCATGCGAACCGTTCCCCGGTCCGCACTAAACTGCCAGTGTGAAAGCGCCCTCAGTGTTCCTTCGTTTTGGATCTGGATCCAGTGTTTGTCTTCCTGATCGTCTGGTTCCTCATGTTCCCTGGAAGGCTGGTTGCCCATTTGCAAGGTGGGACTTCCGTGCACCTTGTTTCATCCGACCCACTGCTACTACTCTTGTTGGATGTTTTCTAATAAATATACTGTTTATTCACTCACAACTGAATCCTGCTTTATTTAACCTGACAGTACTAGCTTCAGTTTATAATTTATAGTAGTTTAGAGCTATCTGAATGTTTAAACACACATCCTGATACTGAGTAAAGACTATCACACCTATTTGAACTAAGCTTTGCTGTTCCTTGTGGAAAAGTTACTGTAAGGTAAATATTTAACAGCAGGTTTGGTGATTTAATAGTATTAGATTGATGATATTTAGATTAGATATTAATGTTATTAGATTGAAGGAAGTAGCCCCTTAAAAAGAAGGCTAGAACCTAAACTTTTGATTAAAGTGTCCCTATTATGGATTTTTGAAAATGACCTTTCATGTAGTGCGTAACATAGCTGGTGTCAAAATCACTGTTTTCTCCTTTTAACTTCAACAATGAAAATACAGTTTAAAAATATGACTTATCTGGTAACTATTAATGTACCTGAATTATTTAATGTGAGACCATATTCAATATTACTTTTTATAAAAAATATAGCTGTCACACAGTATTAACCACAACACTGTAATGTCTCTTTAAAAAGTTTGTGTGAAAGTGCCCTACCAACACTGTTAACAGTGGAGGTGGGTAGCTGTTGACCTCAACTGGGGATATTGTCGGATGGTGGAAGGAATACTTCGAGGATCCCCTCAATCCCACCGACACGTCTTCCATTGAGGAAGCAGAGGCCGAGGGCTCTGAGGTGGACTCGTACATCACCAAAGCTGAAGTCACCGAGGTAGTCAAGAAGCTCCTCGGTGGCAAGGCACCGGGGGTGGATGAGATCCACCCTGAGTACCTCAAGTCTCTGGATGTTGTGGGGCTGTCTTGGCTGACACGCCTCTGCAACATCGCGTGGCTCTTTTCAAGAAGGGGGACTGGAGGGTGTGTTCCAACTACAGGGGGATCACATTTCCCAGCCTCCCTGGGAAAGCCTATATGCCAGGGTACTGGAGAGGAGAATTCGGCCGATAGTAGAACCTCGGATTCAGGAGGAACAGTGCAGATTTTTGTCCCGGATGTGGAACACTAGACCAGCTCTATACCTTCTCAAGGGTGCTGGACGGTGCATGAGAGTTTGCCCAACCAATCCACATGTGCTTTGTGGATTTGGAGAAGGCATTCGACTGTGTCCCTCGCAGTGTCCTGTGGAGGGTGCTCTAGGAGTATGGGGTCCGGGGCCCTTTGTCAAGTCAAGTCATCTTCATTTATAAAGCGCTTTTAACAATGTAGATTGTTCCAAAGCAGCTTTACATTGATAATAGGAAATTAAAGTAAAGTGTTTTGGTTTTATAGCAGCTCTAGAATAAAGTTATTGTCCAGCTAAAGTTAGTTTGATTGATTCACTTCCATCGCAACGATCATTAGTTATTAACTTAGGGGCTGCTAACACGACACCGTTTGAACAGAAAACTCTTAAGTTCTTTCTGCGCAAACTTCAAAAATGCAAACCAGTGAGAACGCTGATGGCGTGCCATTGCGTATTACGAGTTCAGTCTATAGGTATGTGCGTTTAAATATATGTGCACAGACGTGTAGTCCTTCCCTACAAATCAACCCTCAACATACTACTACGCTAAGGGCTGTCCGGTCCTTACAACTGGAGCAGGAGCTTGGATCGCATTGCCGGCAGTAAGTCAGACTTGTTCCCGGTGCATGTTAGACTCTGGCAGGGCTGCCCTTTGTCACCGGTTCTGTTCATAATTTTTATGGACAGAATTTCTAGGCACAAGCCAGGGGCCGGAGGCTACCCGGTTTGGGGACCACACGATTTCATCTCTGCTTTTTGTGGATGATGTTGTCGTGTTGGCCTCATCAGACCAGGACCTTCAGCGTGTACTGGGACGGACTGAGGCTGAGTGTGAAGCGGCTGGGATGAGAATCAGCACCTCCATCAGCGGCCAAAATGAGCGTTCTTCGCAGGGTGACTGGGCGCACCCTTAGAGATAGGGTGAGGAGCTCGGTCACTCGGGAGGAGCTCAGAGTAGAGCCGCTGCTCCTCCACATCGAGGGGAGCCAGATGAGGTGGCTCGGGCACCTGTTTCGGATGCCTCCTGGACGCCTTCCCACTGGAGGAATTATGTCTCCCAGCTGGCCTGGGAACGCATTGGTATTCCCCTGGAAGAGCTGGAGGAAGTGTCTAGGGAGAGGGAAGTCTGGGCGTCTCTGCTTAGACTGCTGCCCCCGAGACCCGGCCCTGGATAAGCGGAAGAAGATGGATGGATGGATGGATGGATGGATTATGCTATTATTTTTATTTCTATTTTTATTTTAGTATGCACTGTAACCATTCATCTGTGAGACAAATACGTTGTATACATCATGGGCGAGGCTAGCCCCTTTTTAGCTCTAAAAAAGAGCTCAGCACCCCTAAAACTTGGAGTAAGAAATGTTGTTATTCTAAAATTTTTGTTCGTCTTTGACAAGGTTCAATAATGTCCAAAACATACTCCGTAGTTTGTGGTTTAAAATGTATGTGTTGAGGATGAAAATGAAAACATCCCCGCTTAGCAAATGGTGTCATCCTCTTCTCTTATTCTACTTCTCCTCTGTACCGGCACCGCTCAGCACGACCGTCATCCAGCGCGAAACAAACGCAGAGTGAGAACCATAGGCGTCACAAGGCCCTTTTTAAACTTATGCCTAGCCCCCCTAAAGATTTGTGATTAAGTGTAGGCTACACAAATTTGTGTTTGCTTCAGTCTTGTTATAATCAGATTCAGAGTGTTCTTCATCTTCAATCCGCAGCAGTGCCAAGCAGAGCGCACGTCAGAAACAGAGGACAGGGTGGGTGTGTGTGTGTGTGTGTGTGTGTGTGTGTTCATCTGAGCCTCATTGGTCTTTCACTGCTCCTCAATGTCAGAATATTTGAGATGGCCAATCAAATCAAAGTAGGCGGGCTTTATGTTCACAGAAGCTGCTGAGCGCGAATTTTAGCAGCACGACTGACGCTTCAGTTTACGGTCAAGTGCGAGTTAAGAAGATGTAAGTAGCTAAACTAAACATTTTATATATGACCTTATATTTGAGGTCATAAATGTTAAACGAATGACAAAAATAATTAGAAAACTAATAAACTTTTGTCTAATTTCGCCATTTTGAGCTGAAAATAGGCCTATATAACGTGTAATTATGTCATTGTGAGGGGACAAGAAACATTAACAAAGCTGTTTTCATAGGCACAAGATTAATAATGCATGTGTACACGTTGAGAATTAATATAATACAATTTGTAGCCTTCAGTAAATAAAAAAAAAGTTCAGCTTTAGGAGGGGAAGAGACAGGGCAAGATCAGGAGACTGAGAGAAAAAGACGAGATGGAGATGAGGAGAGAGCAGGTTTTAAATCTTTTTTTATCCTTTTTTGGCCTTCAAACATCTTGAAATGCACATATCAGAGAAATAAAAATGTTTAACCCCATAACAACCTCAAATTTATGAGCTCTTTGATTATAAAGCCCTGTCTACGGCCATGTATTAGGCCTTGTTCAATAATGAATGTGTACATATTGTGAATGAATTTAATAAACTTAGTTACCTAGCTTTCCTGGTAGCTTTGTCTGAGAAAATGATTCATAAATCAACCTATCAGTTGACCCTATGTTTACTTTCTTCACTGACAGACAAAAATGAAAAGCCTATATCAGTCAAAGCTCAGCTTTAGGAGGGGAAAAGACAGAGCAAGATAAAAACAAAGAGAAAAAGAGTGTGATGCTGATGAGGTGAGAAAAATAAACAGCTGCCTGCACATGGTTTTAAAGCTATTGTTATCCAATTTTTTTGGCCTTCAAAACATCTTAAAGGGGCCATGTGTCATTTCTGGCAAAAAAAATCAAGTCATACTCCACATTCCATACCAGATGGGGGCAGTATACCTCCAGAAAGTGAATTGGTCTACTCTAGAGTAACAAACGAGAAACGGCATAGTCTCTATGCTCCGCCCCTACATTCTTAGCTGCACATATACAAGTGAAAATAGGGACAACATCTATTTAGAGTGTTACGTTATGCTGCCCGCCTGAAGCTAATTTAGCCGCATATATCAAGTTTGATTTTCATTAGCAATACCACTTCTAGCTAAGTTATCATTAGTCACCAAAAAACATTCGGTCTCATTACACCTTGCAATATTTTCCGTTACGTTTCGTGCGTCCAAGGTGTGTAAAGCAGAAGCAGCCTGGCCAGCGGCGGAGTATGCGCGATCCGTAAGTGCTGAAGACGTTCTGCACGGCTTTGATGGGTGCGCAGGAGGACACAAATGAGCGGCGACAGCTTCTTCCAGTGGCGGGAGCTTTTTCCTCAGCGCCGTCAACAGATAGAGCGTTACTAAAACTGTATACACCGCCGCCATCTTGAGCTGCAAAGAAGCTCTGGCCGCCCTGTCAAGGACGCTTTTCAAAAAGTATGGGGAAACTTGACCGCTCTGAATATAGTGAGTGAGTGCGCGCGCGCGGCCGGGGCTCGCTCTCGCTCTCTCTGCTAGTTCTTAGAGGCAGAAGAGCGCTTGTGCGCTAAAAATGTCATATTTTGGCATGAACGTTCACCCGCCAGTGTGGCGGATAGCCTTTTGAGATTTACTCGCCAAACAGAAAATCTACCCGCATATGGCGCTTGGCGGGTGTTAGTTTTGGACCCTGTGTGCGTCTATTTGGGGTTCATTATCATCGAAGACATTTCAAGCTTCTTAGGTAATGTTACATTTTAGCATCAGCTTGGTAGAGACGGGCTCTGGTAGATAACAGGTGAAAACCGGATCGGATCTGTGGGTAAGTTAGAGCTAATTATCAAACACAGCTACGGTTAGCCATCGCTAACATTAGCACGTTTATCGAACAGCCTTCAATACATTTCTATGTTAACTTCCCGAAAAAACTACACAAACATATAAAACAAACTTCTAGCGAAATACTAACAGCATCTTACTTGCCAATCCAAAAGAAATTTTGCAAGTTCGGAGTCGAACCTAATTTCTTTCATGTCCATCAGTTGTCTCCAGCGATGGAAAGCAGTGCCGATGTTTCCTCGGGTTCAGCTCCTTTTCTTATCTGATTTTATTTGTGCTTGTATTTTATTTGTGTGGTGGTAGGGGTCTCTTGCCAAGGGCTTCAGCCATCCTTCCGCTCTCTTCCCTGAACTGAAATGTAGTAGTGGGCTGTACTTTCCACACGATTGACATCAGGTTCAAGTACGCCCACAAGCCGTGCGAGTTATTCGTGTATTGCATGTTTGGCTGGTGGTTATGTTGCCCGTATACCGCCTCCCATGGCCGAAACTGGTATTACGACACCTGTCGGGCCGTGGCTAGTAATGCTAATGCTAATTAAGGTTGATATCTCTGCAACACTATAGCTTGACATTTTTTTAATGACATCATCGCCCTTATTTCTTCTCATTCTTTTGATCTGTGTAGCTCATTTTTGGGATATTTTTACCTCAATTTTTACACATGGCCCCTTTAAAATGCACATAATGTAGATCAGAGAAATCAAAATTTTCTCGGGTGTGCATGCCCCCGGAGCCCCCTAAATACGTCACATTCGGGACCGAAGGTGATTAGAAAACCATGCCATATGTTACTGGATGAATGAATGAAACTAGTTAATAATGAGCATTAGACCATAAAATACTTTTTTTTTTTTTTTATCATACCCTCATTGGGGGCTGAGCCCCCCTAAAATGAAAATCCTAGAATCGCCCCTGGTATACATCAAACTCAGAACTACATTAAAAAACAAGTGTGTTTGATGACTTTGTGAATTGAGTTTAATGAGTAAAAAATATTTTATAAGTTCTCATCACACATTAAAAATGTATCCTCAATTTATGAGATCATGCTCTACTTCAAGTTATTTATTTTCTAATAAGCTCATACCCAAACCAATATTAAATTTCAGAGTGTGACAGGTGTACAGTCTGGCATTTGGTCCTTAGGGCAGTTATTTATCTCATTGACAAACATATGATGATTGTACATTGTGGAAAAACTGGTAAAACTAGTTACAAAAATGATCTTCTTGAGAAGCGTAAGTTATTCTATTTTTAAATAACAGCTGTATATTGAGATGTGGTGGAAATTAAATTTGTTCATTGCAGGTTGGAAAAAATGTAAAATACTAACAATATCTTGTAATCTAGGTTTGTCCTCTTACAGACCTTAAAACTAGACAAATTATTTAAACTTATGAGACTATGTTACGTTACTTATGAACAAGTTTTTTTTATTCAACTTCACAAAGCTAAAAGTGCCCCTAGTTGAAGAAACACCCAGCCTATATGTCTGTAATGAAAGTAAAAATGACTGATAAACATGTCTTTTGAATGGAAATAAATAACAGTACTTTGGGTGTCTTATTCATTACATTTATTTTCATATGAAAGCAACAGAACTTAAATTACATCCAGTTTATTATCAAAACATGTGAATCCGCGATATCTAACATTGATCACGTAGGTGTCAGATCCACTGCGAGAATAGAGAACTGTCCGGCTTGACTGCGCTTTTTTCACTCCTCCCCACACCGCAGCCACCTGCTCTCACAAACATTTCATGCGAGGCGAGGCGCATCTCAAACAAGCCTATTGATGTAGACCACGCTGGAGGCAAAACAAAAGGTGTGTTCGACATCGGCTGCGGCTGGATGTAACCGATCGGCGAGAGTAGCCGCGTGCAGGCGGGGAGGAGCTGCAAACGGAGACGTGAAGTCTGACACTTTCTGGTTCCCGTAGTGACCGCTCACGTGGTGTTTGCATACTTTGCCACAGCTGCTGCTGAAGTGAAATAAATGCAATATTTGCCAAATAATACACAGATGTTTCTGAGACATTTTCATTCAATACTTTATGTACTGCTTCATACAGCGTCTGTTTGAACAAGAATAAAGTTCAACATAAGCTACTATCAATGAAGTGGGGTCTATGTTTTTTAATCAGTTTTAATTTGACAAACATGACACAATATAACACCGCAACTACATGAAAAAAAGTGTCTGCTGATTCCAAGAACCAGTGGCGGTTCTAGGATTTTTCTGTAACAGGGGCCATTAAGGGGCCACATGTTACATTCAGGGGCCAAATACAGGGTACATTCAAGCACACAAAATAATTTATTCAGTACGGTGCAAATACATTTCGGCAGTCATTCCTTTTTCAAACGCTCTAATAAAAAATTATGAGCCAGTAAAGTTCTTAATGATTTTTTTCATTTATTTATACTGTGCATAAAGGACACAATGCACTTCTTTCTGAATTCCACCTTTTAAATTTCATAATCATGTCGTCGCTTATAAACCGTAAATTTTGTTAATTTTTTGGGGGTGGAATTGCATCTGTGATCGTTGTGAAGAATTCTCCGGACTCCGGTTGCTCTTCTCGTCGACGATTGATGGTTGGGAATCTCTAGGCACCTCACGATTCGATTACTATTCAGAGGGTAACGATTATCGATTATTAACGTTTTTTTTTTTTTTTACTACTTAGTACATTTAAAGCGAAGTATTTATGATGACCCATAAGAAACTTACTTCCAATACTTTCTATATTAATTTTATTAATAAAACAAATGGAAATGATTTGACAAGTCAACTATAAGGTTACATTTGCCAGCATTTGTCCCAACATTGCAAAGAACCAACAGGAAAATAAATGTGTGCCTGTACTAGCAGCGTACTTGTAGTAAATTAATACAAACTTCAGCATATTCTGAATCTCAAGCATTTATTAATAGACTTCTAACCAACATCCTCTTGTTATTTCCAATGAGCAATATAATCCTCAGACAAAAAAACAAAACAAAAAAAAAACATTTTGCTGTAGCAAATTCACTAACAGTTTTCGTTCAAAAATATAGAATTATGTACCAGCAGCTCTTATACAATTACAAACATAATGATAAATAATATTCTGAATAATTAGTAACATACAAAGCCGCTATTATTCACAACTAAATAATAAAGAGTTATGACTTGAAATGTTTGCTGTATACTACAATCAAAAACAGCTTATACAAAAAAAGTGAATGAACATCTGCAGAGAGCACAGTCAAAATGTAACTTTTTGTGACTGGCAATGCATTGCACATATTGCAGGGCAGTATAACGTGTATAACAGATCGGTTTACAGTATATTGATGTGAAAACTAAGCAATACAGAAAGCAGCTCTCATACAAAAAAAATACTAAATAGGTAACAATGAAATTGCCAATTTTCCATACGTTAGCTTTTAACGAAGAGGGTGCCGTTCGAATTTGGTGCTCAGCCATCATGCGTCTGTTATGGTTATGTGCGCGTCTCTGTTATGCGCGCGCAACAGACTGTCCGCGCACTGCACGTCCGCTGAGTTACGCCTTTTGCGTTCCGTCAATATTACGTTATTAGAAAAAAAAAAAAAATTAGAAAATCGATTTTTGACATTTGTGAATCGATTCAGAATCGTCCATATCTGCATCGCGAGGCATCTAAGAATCGATTTTTTTCCCACCCCTAGGAACGGGGGCCAATCAGGTGCCAGTCAGATTTCAGCAGGGGCCAGGGCCCCTGTGGCCCCACCTCTAGAACCGCCCCTGCCAAGAACACAGAGAACGGACTTGTGTTCTCGTGGAGACTGGTCTTGCCAAGCTTCCTTGGAAGAACGAACTCGGAACCGGCCGCAATGACTTCTGGGACACCAGGCGAGTACTAGCTCAAGTCTGCATTCGATGCATCCTCGGTATCAAGAACACTTCCGGGTTCTTTCATGCGTCCTCTGTACTTGCGTTCTTGAGAATTGGGTCTGAACTTCGACGGTTAATAATGACGTAAAACGAGAACACAAGGACGCAAGATCGCTGAAGAACGCATATTGAGAAACACCCGGTGATGCGTTGAACACACTGTTCTGATGACGCAAGAGTTGCAACTATGGCAGCTGAGAAGGCCATTCTTTGTGTTCTTTGTGAAGAATTTTCGGAGCCTGATGAAGTCGGTATAAATATGTGTTTAGTACAACAAAATATGCCCGATGTTACAGTTACTGCACTTGCCGCCTAGAACAAAAGAGAACATCCCAATCGAGTGAAGGGATTTGTGGAAACTGAAATGGAAGCACACATCTTACCTAATTCAGACTAAAACACATCTATTTAGCCTCACATACTGACTTTATTTGTACTGTTTTAATACCCTGTATTTTCTTTCTCATTTTTAGGAAAAACACTTAATTGTTTATTTCTATACCAAATGTCATACACTTGCAATGAAGCTAAAAATATAAACAACTACATCATGTTGATATCCTATATTTTTACAATAAAATTTACGACAAACATGTCTTCTAATATCCTCAGTTGTTGCGTATACCAAGCTGCATCGAACACATTTGTAAATTACTTTCCTTGAACCCATTGTGCGAGTTCACTTTAATACCGCGTGCTTTATATACATGTTGCTGCTGATTGGACTGCAGTTCTGACACACCCACCAAACAAGAGAAGACGTATCTCAAACCCCGTTGCACACCGGTGCACGCCGTTTCCAGGAAACATGACGTTCAACCCATAGACAGTATATAAACTGGACACAGCGACCCCATAGGTTTCAACGGAGAAAAGTGAAGCAAATTAGAAGCACTCATTTCCTGATGGCTGAGCGAACTGCGCAGACTCAAACTGAGCTTGACGACGTGGATGTGACGTGAGCAGCCCGTCTGTCTTCTAGTAGCTGTGCCGAGAGAAATCTGAATCATTCCCTTCCGAAACTTGCAGAGACGGAGAGTGTGAGTAGGAGCTGTCCATGAGCTAGGAGCAGGAGCAACTTTATGATTCTCTATGGGCTTCCCCCTTGACTTTATGCCTCCACGTCCCCCTGATTGACTGCGAGCGTCTCCTCCTGTCTCTACGGTCATTTCCAGAAAGTCGCGTGGTTATGACGCAATCGTTAGCCTGTTTTTACAAAAACTGCTTCTACGGGGCCATAACGTAAGATACAAGGTAATGGAGCATTTTATACATTGTCGTGTTTCTTTAGAAATAAGTAATGGACAAATGGAGTCTTTAAATGCCTCAGATGTAAAGTTATTCGCTGTCAAAGTGACGCCAAAATGAATGGGAGTCAATGGGATGCTAACAGCAGGTGAAGGCTTGATAGCCAATGGCGGCTTCCGGGGGTGGTACGGAAATCGAGAGCTCGATTACCCCCCTGGTTCAACCCGGAAACCATAGCAAAACGCTGCGCACCGTTTTGAACTTGAACGTGCCCCAGAGCTCCTGCAGCCCAGTGTAGCCACTGTTGAGAAGCTGCACTGGCTGAGTTCTCTGGCTACTCTCGAATCGCTCTCGCGGTACTTTGATGGCATACGTCACAGTCACGTGGTGTCGGCGCTGTATCAAGTTGGACAAAATTTCTAACCGGCATGCACTGCTTCAAGTCAGCTGCCGATCGGTCTGCGCAGAGCTGCATGAAGTCGAACAAGCCTAAAGGGAAAACTGGAGGCATAGAGCTGGTAAGTCCCGCCCATCCGTAAAACCCCAAGTGGACCTCTAGGTTGAAAAATCATCAATGCAAGTGAATGGGAGAAAATAATTATTTTCTGGTCCCGTTTGAATTGTGCCATGAATGTGAACATATGTTGTCTGTGAATTTTTTTATATAACTTTTCATGTTACGAGTTTGACAGTATATGGTATGATTCTTTGGCTAGCAGTTGTGGAAAAGACATAACGAGAAAGACTACATGTCGCCTATGTGACATCACCCCATAAAGTTGACTTACCCGTGGTTTTCACCAACCTCAACGATTTTGTCCTCTCCCTGAAAGAAGGCGGTGAAGTGCACCAAAGACACAGCCATGTTTAGCGGGATCCGTGAGCTAGTGTCCGTATGCGAGTGGTGGTGACGTTTCAAACGCGTCGAAAGCAGCGAAGAGTTGTAGTCCACAAAGTGCTCTCACACAAAGTCTAACCGTATCAAACTTCTACCCGCTAAATTGTAGCATTCTTTACAGGAAAATTTATATAAAAAATTCACAGACAACATATGTTCACATTCATGGCAAAATTCAAACGGGACCAGAAAATAATTATTTTCTCCCATTCACTTGCATTGACGATTTTTCAACCTAGAGGTCCAGGGGGATTAGCGGAAGGGGCGGGACTTACCAGCTCTATAGCATACATGACCCTAGTTAAACTGTGGTTGGCCTGGCCATGCGTCACTCAGAAAACAACAGGCCAATCAGAAGAGAGGTTCATGGATATCAATTAGAAAGGCCAAAATCGACCTGTTCTTAGCAGAGCCCCTGAGAAAGGAGCTGTAAAAATATATTGGGATGTTTTTTGGTACTTATACTACAAATATATATTCTTAAGGACATCAAAACCTAAAATAAAACTTCGGAAAGGTGTACAATATGGGACCTTTAATTGAGTGAGTTTGTAATTTACGTGTCGGCCAATCTGGTTCCGTCCGTTAAAATTAACTTTTGCAAATAACAGCCGCGGTCCTGGACAGTGAGTGATTTTAAAATAAAATCAAATTTTCTCCAGTCATTGTTAAAAAACAAGCTAACAAAACTTGCAAACTGGCGTTAGTGAAGCGGCCAGGGTCCACCTAAGCTCTGCCCACAAAAAAACGTCACCATGTTTACTAACTGAAATGGGGTCTATATATATATATATGTATAAATTATTTTAATTGCCAACCATATGACTTCACCTTGACATGTTCTGAAAGAGTTGCCTTTAACATCTTTAACACCAAAATGCAGAACCGATTTATCAGCAGAAAATTTAATGCTGCCATCTGCTGTTCAAATGTACACCACTTCCATCTTTTCAATGTTTTGAGGGAGCAGGATCCATTTTGTAATTCTTGTTTATTAAACGTAAAATGCAATAAAAGAATGAAATAAATAAAAACCTGAAAAGTCAGTGTTATTGCATGAGTTTATTTATCTTGCTATGCCATGTCTTACAGAAGAGGTGTAATACAGGTAAACATTATAATTTGTGTGTCTGTCTGTTATTTCAAAAGTTCAGCATATCAGTCCTTATGAGACAGCATGTTCACTGAGTGTGTAAAGAAGGTGGCGCATTGTCTCCAATGGTTGCAGAACCCTGGGAGGGATACAAGTGAAGCTCACAATCAGCAAAAAGAATCATCTTGCCACAAACAATCATCCAGCGCATATAGCTTCATGACATCATTGTCACAGCTGTTAGCATAATGATGTACATCTGAGCGTGTTGTGGAAATGTAATGGTCAGTTCCTCTGAAAAGCATTATTGCAATACAGTTCCTTTTTCTTTTTCTTAAAAAAGCCATGTTTATTTCTATAAACCCCAAATTCATCGAGATTAATGATACACTCTTTAAGTGGCAGACCATTAGTGAAAGTGCTACAACGACCAGCTTCAAAAAACCAGCTGCACTCCCATTTATAGTGTTGACTCAGCATGTTTTCGAAAGCAAGACTCAGACTACAGATTGTATCTATAAAGGCTGGTGACGTCTCAAATGTCCACTTAGCCCTCCGATGATATATGCTGTTGCAGTATGATCTGAGTTTAAACTGGATATGAACAGTATTCTGATGATCAGCTGTGCTTATACTGTCTATTTCTACTTACCATATTAAAATGACCAAGACCTCTTTTTATACACGGAAAGCGAGTAGGTGATCTAAAACCTGTATATTAAACAAAACAAAAGTATTTTCATAATTTGGCCCACTTTAGTTGAATAGATATGTGAGAAAAAAAAGAGTGCTTCAATAAAGCAACAAAGAAAAATAATTGCTGCCACTGAGAACATTTTCAAGGACAATGATTCAGATACTTCCAATCTTGGATTTGACCCAAATAAACTCCATAAAGTTATATTAGCATTGTTATTGCATCAACGTTTTTTGTAACCATGTCCTCATATAAGTTCCTCAGGATGTTTACGCAACATTAGCATGTAAACAAAAATTACTAACATCATAAAGTGCTAGTCCACCTTATTTAAGTACGAACCAACACTTGCACACACAGATTTGGCGTAAAACAAAATGGACATTATAACAATCCCCCATTAAACGTTCAAAGTGATGTTGCACATATCCTGCACATGTCTGTTGTTAAGTTCCTGTCTGCACAAAACATTGCAAGAAAATGCACAACTGTCTCTGTATGAGAGCATACATTCATTAATTTAGTATCTGGACTACACAATTTCCATTACCTCATTATGCAAAATGGTTCCATGTACAGTTTCCGAGAAACACACTTGAATACTGATGCAGAGATAAAGTGCATGATCTGCTAAGTCAATGTCCCTCTGAACCAACATACTACCATAAAGTAACATTCTGTCATAGATGTGCTCTGCCTGTGTTGTGTTGGTCTGCAGACACAGAGATCCGTAACCCAGTCAAAAAAGTATTGAGAGCTCATTGAGGGCCTGAATTCTGCTAATCCAAACCAAAGGTCACTTTAATGAGCCTCAGTAAGAATTTGTTTTTGATGTGTCCTCCGCTTGGAATCCTACTAGCAAACAAATGAAGGTTGATGTTCATGCCCGTTAGCCTTATTTATCTTTTCGAAGTCTGAATTAGCAAGATGATTGAGCTAATTTGATCTGATTTTGATAGAAATGGTTTAGTTTTATATGGGTGGCACGTCATCTGTGCCAGTGGGTGATAGGAATCATGCCCTGACTGCAGAGTGGGCACAGGCGGGCGTCACTGCTGTGCCAGTAGGGCACTCCGATTGGCCTTCATCTTCTCTAGTCTCTTCGTCAGGTGGCTGTTGCTTGCTTCCAGCTCATCGATACGGTCAAGCGCAGACCTCAGCTAGAATAAGCACAGCAGGAATTTGTTACATCACACTCTAAAAAATATTCAGTGGCTTTGTAAATATCACACAATATACTACCTTAATAAAATCTCTGAATATCACTTTTTTGTTGAGTTGGACATACCAAAATAAATGTCTGAAAACCCAACAGTTAATTTTGACTAAAATTTACATCTCTTATTTAAGTTTTATGAAAAGAAATTAGTATTTGACAAACAAATTATATTTTTAAGATATACTTCTTATTTTTGTTAAATTTCATTCAACATATCTGAGAATGAAGAAATGATACTGATCAGTTTCAAGAACTACTATTATTACTCATTCCATCTCAACATTCTCTCATCTTTAACAGCAACTTAAGAAATTGAGTAAGTTGGACAATCACGTGGAAAGAGAGGGAAATTACATTTTCCAAGCATTCTATGATACGGACTGTATAAGGAGAGTAATTGTCGAAATTACGTGTTATTTTGTGTTTTGCACAAAATTAATATAGTAGGAGATCTGTTTGTGCATGTTCTTTTATGTTTGGATTCATGGGAGTTTCTGTTAAATTGACGTTTGGTGTTACCATTGTGGTGAAGAGTAGAGCCTGTGGTCAGGTCGAGGATGAGCCAAGAGACATTTAAGTCACCACAAAAATCCGAAAGAGAATTTTACTTGAGTAACTTGCAAATCTGTGCTGACTTTTTTGGTTAAAAAAAAAAAAAAGTGTTCACAAACCGGACATCACTTTATTGCAGCAATAGCAAACAACAATGATCCAGACGATATTCAGTGGACAATATCAAGTTTTTTTGGTCCATTACCTTAGGTCTAATTAATTGTATTAGTCATGGCACCAAATGTAGATCTATTTTATTTTTTTCTTACATGTACTCAATTCATAAGGTATATTTAATTGATTCCACAGCTTTAAAATGTGCTCAATATTTTTAATTATAAGAATATTTCACAAAAAAATTTACTACATCATAATTTACATTTTTAGAGTGTAGTTTTGCTAAGATTTTTGAAATATTAGATCCCCCCCCCCAATCATTTAATAATGTACCTCTCTCTGTAACTTGCGTTTCTCCACTTTTAGTTCATCTTCCACTTTCTCCGCAGCCTCAGCGGACATCTTATAGCGACCCACCTGACCCTCCAGTCGAATTATCTGCCACATGACAGAGATTACAGGTTATGCATGAAACACTGTGGAACTTGTTGTACCACAGTCAGAACAAAATTAGTAGTGCATAAAGACAAGTAAAACTTGAAAGGTAAATATTAACCACTGATGATGAAATTGAAAGCAAGAGCACAATACTGAGTTGTGCCTCTGGGAAAAAAGTTCCTTGTGTTAGTTTTAACCATGACTTACATTTTGTTCAAGCGCTGTGACTTCTTGCACAGACTTGACCAACTTGAATTTCAGGTCACTTATCTGCCTGTTAGCATCTCCTGTAGAAAAAAAAAAAAAAAAAAAAACATTTTTGAGGTCACATGAAAACATTTAACTCCATATGACAAGCCAGCCTAAATCAAAACTGATAATGATTGAAATGTAAAGGTGTATCTATCTTACTCTGCAGATCTAGGATATGAGGGTCCAGACCATTCTGAAGGTCATCATCATCCGTGCATCCCATTTCTTCTGTCCCATTCTTCTGTTTCTGCTCTGCAGTGGCTTTAAGCTTCCGTACCTGCAAATACATACACAGAACAGCAGAACCTGATTTCACCAAGTGCAACATGTTCCTGGATCAACATCTTTGTTGACCCTGGAACAAAATTCCAATCAACCAATCAGATTTGAGGGACAAGCTTACAGTTTATGTCAAATTTAGGCTTACAGCCAGGGTTAGGTGCTTCTACATCAGTGTTATTCACCTATCATTTCCCTCTGATTTTAGGGAGAAGTTATAGGTAGGGATATGGTTATGATAAAATTTTCAGACAGGTATGTTGTTCCAGGATCAAAAAAATATGTTGACACAGGAACGCGTCAAACTCAGCAAAATCAGGGCGTGCCACAGTGCACAGTCATGCTAACAAAGTCCTTATAACAGAGATTTCATAAGATGCTCTCCCACAATATCAATTATACAGAAAACAGTGAATCACTTGAAAAGCATAAGATGACAAAACTCACCTGGTCGAGCAAACTCTCTCTCTCTTCCACCAGCTTCCTTAATCTGATCTCTGAAAAATTCAAACAAAAATATGTACAGCACATGAACGTCATACAGAATCGAACAATGTAACATACACGAGTCGATGTAGGCATTAATATAATTTATTTTGTAGTACAGAGTATACAAATTGGAACTGTCATTTTAACATTTTACCATGAATTATACAATGAATTATAAAAAATGCAATTAACGTGCATTTAACATGACCAAAAATGCATGACTCGATTGCAAAATAGATTGTTGGGGTGATAAGGAATAAGGAAAGAAAACAAATAATATATTTACTTCCAACGCCAGTTTTGTAAAGTCTATTTAAAGCTTTATTCCTCTTGTATGTCAAATTATCTTAATTTGAGTTGGGGGTTTTTCACAGCAATATTTCTATATAATTAATTTAATAATCAGAATATCATGTAATTAATTAAAAAAAGTTAACATAATTACTGTTTTTATTTAATGTGAATATACAATTGTGTATAAATAGAAAATGTATGGTGTTATTATTATTATTATTATTATACACATTGTATATGTACACTGATGTGAATATTATTTTGTATAAAACATTTTTGGTATTTGCTTTTTATTTGTGGTGACAAGTGATTTCAATTATGATGATGATGATGATGATGATGATGATGATGATGATGATGTATTGGCACACATGGAGAAGTACATATTCTTCCAAAGTGCAATGCATCTAATTGTCCATGCATTTGGATTTTATCCATATCACAATGTATTCACATTTCCTTTGAAGAATGTTTTTTCAAAAATCAAGCTTTTTATAATTTCAGAATATTGAAAGAATGTACAGCTTTTGCATGCCCAAAACATGTCTGGATCATTCTCATTTACATTAAAGATTTAAAAAGTACATATGCAAAATTACACGAGTATAATTTCTCAATGAAAAATCAAAATCAAAAGGATATTGTCACAAACATCAGGAAAAAAAAATCTGTGAAAAATCATAACACACAGCAACTGAAGATCTTCTTAATTTTAAACTTTGACTTAAAGAACATCTGTGTTTCATTTTCTACACTCAGTCCTCTCACATCGAATATTATTTCTTTTGGAGGTTCACTGCTATGCATATTTACACCATCCAGCACTAAAAGAGCAGCAACTGCTTCCTCACAACTATCGAGGAAGAAAGCTTTGCCCTTGTGATCTACAAGCATGTTATACGTGTCCTCCACACACTGCAACTCTGGCTCAGCCTCTGTCTCTTGCTGGTCCCTGGATTGTACACCATTGTCTCCTGTGATATTAAATATATCCACTTCGTTAGAGTCTGTGGGTTCAAACATGAGATCTTGAGAGGTTTTCATGGCAGCACTGAGTTCTATTCAGTTAATGTTCTCTGCTAGTCTGGTCTGAGGTTCATATACTGTAATTTCCGAAATTATCTGATTCTCAGGTTTAAAGGGTTATAGTGAATCAAGTTTCTGCACTTGAATAAATGTCTCCTTTATCGTCTGACATGTTTTTTCTGATTTTAACAGTAGTTACAGGTTCTTCAACATTAACTGGAGTGCACTTTACCTGTGAGGTGTTAAATCTGCAATCAGTAGACTTGGAATAGTGGTTTTCTAAATATTGAGAGTTGGAAACCTCCTTTACGTACATTGACCTTTCACTGAGGGCTGCCATTTCTGATACATCTAGGGTTGTTTGACCTTGCTTTGGCAACACATTTACTGAATGATTTTTGTTAGGATTTAGAAGATTCTCCTGTGTCAGAATTTCCTATTATAAATCTTGACAACTCTCTAAGTAGTTTTGGCAATGTTAATGAAAATGGCAAGGTTAATGTGTTTGGTCTTGGCAGATTATATCTGCTACACATGCTGCTGTGAGCATGTAAGATATGCTGCTGCATTAATACATAAATCCTGTAGCAGATCTCAGCATCTAAGGGAGGTGGAGGATTTCAGAGGAACTCTGACAGCTTGCTGCCAAACTAGCCTACAGCGAACACCAAACCAGACTTTTTAAATGTTGAACAAGCAATCTCACTGACTGCAGAATCAGCAGATGCCAAGCAACTTGTGCCATGTGCTAATATTGTGATTGCTTGCAGATAGCATGCAAAGGACCTGTCAGCCTGTGCCATCTAGAGTTTCATGACTGAACTAGATATTTATAAGAGTTTGTTACCATTTGTGCACAAAATGTGCTGACTTCATTCTCAGATGGTCAAGTATTTATGTGTATTGTCAGCTGACTACATTTCTTATAGGCTACTGTAATTTACTGCTGTAATGGGTTTTGACATCTTTAAATCACTGTGCTTCATGCTGGTTTTCAGAGATTGCATCAGATAGCAAACAGTCCAGTTTCTGTGCCTCAGAGTTTGTTCTCCCTGCTCTTTTAACTTCTTTTGGGGGGGATGTATACAGTCAACGTTTCCTCATTTAACAAATTGACACATGAATGACACCAAAATGATTTCCTCCCAACATCTTGAACTGTGCAGTCTTCACCATAGTTTTGTTTAATCTCTAATCTTTAACATATTTATAATGTTTTCTACAGTAATAATAAATCAATAAAACATTGCAAATATGCATTTATATGCCATTAAAAAGCAAAATGGTAAACATTTGACTACATCAATTTGATGGCAAGAAGTAAATCTGCTGCAATTGTTTAGATTGTGAGTTAAAAAATACTGGAAACCGTTTGTCTTACCTAACATGCTGTCTCCAGTCATGGTTGGCGTGTGAGAGTCTTGATTCAGTCGGCAAGCTGTTTCCGAATCAGCATGCCCATCAATCGCCCCGTCTGCTACCTGCCCATTGGCCGTCACCTCAGATCCCAGCACAATGCCATGTTTCTGAGCAAGAATACAATCTGATGTCAACATCCCATTTTTTCCAATGTTATTATGGTCCTTTGAATTTAAAATAATGATGCTACATTTAATGACTTCTATATCTATGTGATTGCAAATATTCCTTCTACACCTCTACCTTTAAAGCATCCTTAAGCCTGCAAACCTCATCCCTGAGTGCCTCTCGTTCATCATGGATAATGTCTGAATATTCCTTCTGCCTCTCTAAGGCCTAAATTAGGCCATCCGCAAAAGTGAGCAGTCAGGGAAGGGAAGAACAAAGGAGTAAAGGAAAGCTGTAAGGTTAGGAAAGACTACAAGGGACATGTGACACAGTATAAAGCATTCCAGACTTAAACTTAAAGATGGGTTAATAAGTTACACAAGCTAAGGAGGATTAAGGGAATTCTGAAATTCAAAAGATTATATTAAGTGTTAAAATCTAAAAGAGAGAAATGTTTTGATGTGATATGATTAAAGAAACATGGCCATGAAAAGTAATTGTACCAGGATCTTTTTATCTTTCCATTCCAATGTTTCTTGCAGGTCAGCTATCTCTCTAATATAGTCCGCCTGCTTCCCGCGAGACTGTTGGGCTTCCTGAGCCCCGGCCATGAGGGCAAGCAGAGGAAAACAGATGGGCAAATAGAAGAATATTAAGAGGAAAATATGAAAGAAGACAACAAAAAACAGAATCCATCTATGTTAGGAAGGCAAAGAGCCAGAGGAGTGCCCCATCATTTACTGGTGATGCTCACCGTCAACAACTCTTCACTCTGCTTCAGTGTTTCCTTCATCTCCTCAAACTGGATCTTTAGGACATTGTGGGCATGACGTTCTCGCTCACACTCCTAAAAACAGAAATGCCCATCATTGAAGTATGTATTGAAAAATTAATTGTAAATTTACAGTATATTCCTGTTTACTAGCAGCTGTACTGTCATAGTTATTCGAACGGTAGTATTTATTAAAGTACAACCAAATTCTGACTTTCACAACCATCTGCATGACTGTGTGCATGTCAGTAATCTTTGCATATTAACAGGCTGTGTACTGTATATTGAGTGTTGATATCTCTGTGTGCTTGATTGATAACTCACACTAAAAGCTTACCAGAGATAACAACTTCTCTGCTAACCATTTCCATATTTGCAAAACAACTTCAATATAACTGATTATACTATAACATGCAACATTGCCACATACAGTAGTTTAGTTATGATCAGACTTAACCCGAAATGCCCAAAAGGGGGTCAAATTGACCCAACAGAGTTTTATTTTTAGATTTTTTTCCAATATAATCCAATAATAACAATATTTTTCCAATAATAATTTAATTCCCTGATATTCCATTCATTCCTCTTGTATGTCAAAACGTGTACTATGTGAGCCTCTGCAGTGTTATGTATTACTCTTTGTATAATGGGGTCAAAATAACCTGTATGCACTTCCAATGGGATTTTGTCTCACCGTAGTAGTTTTGTCAATAATAATATTTATTCATCACACTTCATGGATTACATGAATGTAATGTACACATTAATGTAAATTTCATATTTTGTAATAAAAAAAAAATTATGTATTGTAAAAGGGTCAATTATTCTACAGGATTTTGTATTAAAACCCTCTTTATCAAATAATTTATTTCATCATTTTATAGGCCTTACCCTGTTTTTCTCCTCACACTCTCTCCGTGTCTCACACAGAAGTTCCTCCAGCTCCATCAGAGTGTCTCTCAGTGTGTCCACCTGATACATCAGGTTTGTCTTCTCATTGTCCAGCTGAGCGTTGGACACCATGGCCTTACGGTACTTCTCCTCTACCTCTACCAGAGAGTCCTGAGAGTAGACAACAAAATGAAGATCTTTACATATAGTTCATGGCCATTATAATTTAGCATTATGAACACACCAAGACTACCTTCATTTCCCGTATGGAGGCCTCAGTGTCAGCTGAAAGCGAGGTATCACAGCTTCCTCTTCGTGATAACCCTCCACCCAGAGATGCTAGAGTGGCAGCCGAGAGGGTGGAGGCTGTCCTGGAACCCTGAGGATGTAGTTTAAATATTTACTTTGTCTGGTGGATCACTTTGTTGCGGTATTATTCACTGTGATGGATTCAAAATTGTGTTTGTGCATCTATTCAACATCCTCAAAATTATTCTACTGACCTTTTCCAGGAAGTCTGACCTTTCCTCCACCTGTATGAAAAATTAAACATGTTCAGCAGAAGCTACAATGTAAAATCATCCAGGCTCTTTATACAAATCCACATTAAGTCAGAAATAATTATTTAAAACAATAATGCATCGGAATTGGGGCATCTATTGATATGTTCCATGCTTTACTCACTAGAGGGAGCACGACACAAACAAGATTCATGCTAATTCCACACAATAGCCTACTGAATATTCCAGAGTGAGGAACAGGATATGCAAAGGAACAGGAGAACAGGTCAGTTTTTGCCATGGATCTTCATGTGTTACAGAGATGACAGACTTGACCTTGAAACTGCAGTACTAAAGCTTGGTCAGTGATAGAAATGGGAAGCTCACCACAGGACTGGCACGGGCTGAACTCGCCCTAGATGAAGCCCTGGAACTGGAGCCCAGAAAGCCATTGTAGTCTGAAGGCTGACCAGAAAAGCAGGTATAGGGAAAAAAGCAGAATAAGATGGACAGAGGAGCAGATGTTAGCAGAAAGAGAGTTAGTTCTGAGCATTAGAGGAAAAATATGGGAACTGATAGGTATAAAGTTTAAAGAAATGACACAGTACACTACTGTTCAAAAGTTTGGGGCTAGTATGTTTTTATTAATGTTTTTGAAAGCAGTCTCTTTTGCTCACCAAGAATGCATTTATTTGACCAAAAATATAGTAAAAAACCATAATATTGTGAAATATTCATACAATTTAAAATAACTGGTCCTATTTTAATAAAATGTGTTTTATTCATGTGATCCAATTTTCAGCAGCCATCACTCCAATCTCTAGTCACACAATCCTTCAGAAATTATTCTAAAATGCTGATTTGGTACTAAAGTAACCATTCTTATTATTATCAATGTTGTCAATGGTTAATTAAAAACAGCATTTATTTGAAACAGAGGTCTTCTGTAGTAATATAATGTCTTTACTGTCACTTTTGATAAATTTTATCCATCCATGCTGAATAAAACTATTAATTTTTGGAGAAAAAAAAAAACAATCTTTTAAAGAGTAGTGTAAAACCATCCCCATATTGTGGGACAAAACACACTGACACAGCATTAGCAGGTATCTGTGCGAAGCAGAGTCCAATCAGTGTGACTAGTAAACAACCATATTTCGACCACACACAAAAGACAAAAAGATATTCAATCCAAGATGATTAACCATCAAATGCATGCTTTACATACTGTACATACACCAACAGCCCCACTCTACTGCCATGCAGGCATCCAAACACAACAAGAGTGAGAAAAACAGTAGGGTGGAGACTCCCAAACTCCATGAGAAGCTCAAGACATAAACAGACACAGACAACACCTAGTCAAGCCTGTGGTGTGGTCTGAAAACAGAACCATGCAAGACACTCAACAAGCCCAGACTGGCATTGGGTATCAGGTCATGCCCCTTTCAGAGGGATAGGTAAAAATTGGGCCTTACGCCTCTAGCGCTGGAGCCACTGAAACGCCTAGTGCCAGAGAATGAACTCTCTTCATGCAGTGACCCCTGCAGACAGAACAGAACACCTCACCATACTATATTCACCTCACAGACTCAATATCTCTCAGACATAACCATGGAGAACACAACAAACAGTTAAAATAAAGACCCTTAAATGGCCGCTTTATGTATCCAAGATGGTTCACCATCATGAAATGTGATCAAACAGGGCTGCTAACAACCAGAGAAGATGTACTTTAAACACATTATGAGGAGGAAATGCTCATGACATACAGAGGAGTCCAAAGAAAGCTTCTTTGTGTGTTTACAGAAAGTTAACACATTAGCCATCAACTCTAATGCACTCTGATGTATTCTGATTACTTATGGAATGACTAAATAAAGAATTGATTTCTGCATTAGATGCCTGAGTAAGAGGCTATGTATGGAGCGAAATATGTGCCATAATTTAACAAACAAATCCAGCATTTTGCAAACAAACTCAATCTACTTTGCAAAGGAAAACTCGACTCGCAAACAAACTCGATCCGCTTTGCAAAGGAAATCTCGACTCGCAAACAAACAGAAAGCAATGTGCAAGCACAAAGGTCACAAATGCGTGCAGGCAGATTTTCTCACAAATGCGTGCAGGCAGATTTTCTCACAAATGCGTGCAGGCAGATTTTCTCACAAATGCGTCCAGGCAGATTTTCTCACAAATGCAGTTGAGCAACTTCCTCCTCTAAAACAGTAGATGGCGCTAAACTATAGGCTAATTTAGCGCTAGTCTCCCAGGAGAAGCTCTGATTTGAAACTTGCCTTTGCCTACAGCTGAGGAAAATGACAGGTGAACGGGTGTGTTTCTGTCTTATTTGATCTATAATTAACCTTTTTGAGGTTCTCTTGCCAAACGTTTATTGCATATCTAGACAGAAATCCACATTAGCACCATAAATTAGTGATTATGTCTACACTTGAACGAATCTATTTCTTTCGTTCTCCATAAATGAATGAGAACATTTCATTTAATTGAGCGGCGGGTTTCATTTGTGTGTCCAAAATAATAATTTGGGCACTGCATAGGCTACGTCACAGGCAAGATAAGAAACAATTGTATATTGTTTTTTTTTTTTTTGCATTAATTATTTTATTACATTAATTGTTAAGCTGACTGAATTCCAACTAGGCTAAATAAATAAATAAGTGGGAGCCTCCTTTCAATTAAATTAAATGTTCTCATTAATTTATGGAGAACGAAAGAAATAGATTCATTCAAGTGTAGACATAATCACTAATTTAGTAATTTCGCATGAGTCCGATGCAGAAAAAAATGACAAAAAGCAACAAGATGGCAGAGCTTTCAGCTTATAGATTCCCCGATCCTAGAGAGTGAAGTGCTACTAAGTGCTAATGTGGATTTCTGTCTAGATATGCAATAAACGTTTGGCAAGAGAAAACCTAAAAAAGGTTAATTATAGATCAAAAAAGACAGAACCACACCCGTTCACCGGTCATTTTCCTCAGCTGTAGGCAAAGGCAAGTTTCAAATAAATGCTTCTCCTGGGAGACTAGCACTAAATTAGCCTATAGTTTAGCGCCATCTACTGTTTTAGAAGAGGAAGTTGCTCAACTGCATTTGTGAGAAAATCTGCCTGGACGCATTTGTGAGAAAATCTGCCTGCACACATTTGTGAGAAAATCTGCCTGGACGCATTTGTGAGAAAATCTGCCTGCACGCATTTGTGAGAAAATCTGCCTGGACGTATTTGTGAGAAAATCTGCCTGGACGCATTTGTGACCTTTGTGCTTGCACATTGGTTTCTTTTTGTTTGCGAGTCGAGATTTCCTTTGCAAAGCGGATCGAGTTTGTTTGCGAGTCGAGTTTTCCTTTGCGAAGTAGATTGAGTTTGTTCGCAAAATGCTGGATTTGTTTGTTAAATTATGGCACATATTTCGCTCCATAGCTATGGAAACCATAAACTTGTCAACACAAGATTCTGCGAATCAGTTTACTACACTGCATGCAGGTATCTGCTCAAATGAGGGATTGAACACACACAACAAGTCCGTAAATGAGATAGTTTACCCAGAAATGAAAATTAATGTCATTATTCTGCTCTAATATTGTTCCAAACTAGAGATAGAGATACCTAGCAGAATGTCCAAGTAGCTCTTTTCTAAAATGAAAAAAAAAAAAAATAAATACATGTTTATAAATATATAAAAATATATAATATATTAGAAGTTGTAATTTAGTACAAATATTAATATATTTTAAATATATTATATAATATAAATATATTAATAATTAAAATTATAATCAAGTACATTACATGTGCTTTAGTCAACACATTACATACTTACTCTAAAGCACAACAAAAAAGTATTAATATACTGTAATGATTGTACTTTAAAGGAAAACAAAGAACAGCCAGGGTCATCATTCACTTTCATATTATAGAAACTAACAGTTTGAACATTCTACTAGATCACTCCTTTTGTGTTCCACACAAAAAATGTCATATGGGTTACGATGACAACAGAATCATTGTCATTTTTGGATTAACTATATCTTTAAGTTCATTACAGTGTGTGTCATGTATTCACAAGATGAAACAGAGTTAACAAACAATCTGCATGTCAGGTTGCATGCAGATGACAACTGGAAACAAACCCTGAGACTTCTTGAACGGGGGGTTTCACTAAAAAGCGCAGAGGGCTAAAAACAGACAGAGAGGGGAGGAAGAAAAATGTATGCTCATAACATTTCATTTAAATACTATACATTCTTCAAGTAAAAAAAAAAAATCTCTCCACTAAATAAATAAATATCAGATTTTATTAAACAACTTCCTACAACATCCTACCAGCAATACAGCACCACATCTTAAAACAAGTTTGTATAGACTAAAAAAAAACGACAGCTTACTTTTGCAGCTTTCTTCATTACGAAAGTATTTTTTTCCATTAATTTTCTCAATAGGCATTTAAAATAGGAGGTAAAATGTGCATTTTACTGTTTGCATTTGCATGTAAGTATTAGCATTTCTGCTTTCAATCAAAATAATCCAATTCAAACATATACCAGAAACAGTACTCTGGCCACACTTAAAGTACTCGTGTAGTCAATAATTGTATCCCTTAAAACTCATCTTTGATCACCAAAATTACATTTTTAAAAGGTTTTTTCCTTGAAAAAAATTCTTCATGGCTTAAAATACCTCGAATGTAACTATACACCCTTGCCTCATTTAGTGTACACACACGGTTCTATGAATATGCAAATTAGCCCTGCCTCCACTCACTCACACCAGCTCAGAGATCCACTCGTTGACGTGATTGGTTACAAGGTAGTTTGTGACGTCAAAAACACCAGTAATTTCAAACCGCATTTTTGAGACTGTCTTCAAGGAGAAAATACTCAGCAATGGTGTTGACTTATGCATTTGCACATGGTTTGTCTTAAAGCATATTTAAAACAAGACATAGACATATAAACAACATTAAAAACTTGATTTTCACCACAGGGGGACTTTAACCATTTTCAACATGCTATAATTTGGGATTTCCTAATTCTTACCTTGACTACATTTTAAGGCAGAAATTAAGGTGCAGACCAATTTACAGATGTTTGGAAAAAAAAATTTCGACCAAAATAAAAATCATTTAGATAGGAATCCATGCGCTTGAGGGTGAAAAATTTCCATTGCATTTGGTTCAAGTTTGTCAAAGTAAGTTCTGGGTGAGCGATGCTTCATACATCGCTACACTATTAATAATAGACTTTTTTAGTTCACAAAATTTCATAGAAGTTTTGCTAATGTGGTCGCACCTTAGCAAAGATGCATTGCTAGTTTCAGTAACAACAACTTCTCTAATTGGTGGATTTCACAGTGCTATTGTGGGTAATGTAGTACTTAAAAATATACCGCAAAAATACAGCAAAATATTAATTCTTTTGTTAAGTTTCAAGTGTCTTCCCCAAATCCAACTAAAAATGCTACTTTTAATGACTTCTGCAGACTCAAAATTATTCAACCCCCTGAATAGAATCCCCCACAACATCACAAATCAGCAAAACAGATGCAACTAATGAAGGCTTCATTAGTTGCAGCAGGTTTACTTGAGCTAGAACACATGAAATACCTGAACTGTCTAGGTTTGTTGTTGATTGTTACTTTTGACTGCATGTTAGAAATATGGTTAAGTCAAAAGAATGGTCCAAAAAGTTAAAAGAAGAAGTCCTGGAAGATTCTACAGTGGCCATCACAGTCACCTGATTTGAACCCCATAGAAAATCTCTAGTGGGATTTGAAGAAGGTGGCTGCAGCACCCAAATCCAAGAATATTACTGAACTGGATTCCTCAGAAACGCTGCCAGAAGCTGGTGTCTGGATATACATTTCGTTTGCAGCTGGTACACAACAGCAAAAGGGTGTTATACTACATACTAAATATGCTTGCCATGAAAGGGTTGAATAATTTTGATTCTGCAGAAGTCATTAAAAGTTGCATTTTCAGTTGAATTTGGGGAAACCACTTGAAACATTTGTTGTGTTGAACTTTCAATTACTTTTGTTTGATGTGTTCATTGCAAACAGCTGTAAGTGAATTTTGCCAATAAACCTTATTTGCATTGAAAGTTGAATAATTTTGATTACAACGTCTATTTGTCTATCAATGTGGATATTTTGAATGTGATTTTTTTTTTTTTTTTTTTTTTTCAGAAACCAACAGTTGTAGTCGACTGACAGTTGTTTGAAAATAAGCGTTCCTGTCAGATGAACGAGGAAAGAGGAGCGGGCAAAATGAAGAAAGGGTTATAAGATAAAACAATGAAGAAGGGAACTAATTATAAAGGCAGGAATAAAGAGGGATTGCTAGGGATTGTGAGAGGGACAGACCCGTCCATTTTGTAGTCTGGCTGAAGGCAGACTGCTGGTGCTGCTGCAGAGATCTGTGTGGTTACCCTACGGTAAGCAGAGGAGGACAAAAGAACAATGTGAATGAGAAATAAAAAAAGCCCCATGAAAGTAGCTGAGGTGACAGATTGTTGCACAAGTGTGATGAAGAATGAATGAAAGAGGGAACAAGCAGTGAAAGGACTCTGTGTGCAAACGGCAGTCGCACAGAGTCTGGATTCATTATTCTGTTACCAATTCCATCAGCTATTTTACAAACATTGTTTCTCTTTGCATTTCACTGATGTTTGCTTACACTACCGTTCAAAAGTTTAGAATAGGCTAATTGCGATTTTGTTATGTTTTACAATTTAAAATAACTTTTCTATTTTAATATATTTTAAATGTGTTTATGTAGTGTTTATTCCTATGATGGCAAAGCTGAATTTTCAGAATCATTACTCCAGTCTTCAGTGTCACATGATCTGTCAGAAATCATTATTATATGCTGATTTGCTGCTTAAGAAACATTTCTTATCATTGTCATTGTTGAATTTTTTTTTTTTGCTGCTTAATATTTTTGTGGAAACTGTGATCAAAAGTTTGGGAGATACTTTTATTCAGCAAGGACACATTAAAAAATTAAGCAGAATGTTACAAAAGCTTTCTATTTTAAATAAAAGCTGTACTTTTGACATTTCTATTCATCAAATAATCCTGGAAAAGTGTATCATGGTTTCAACAAAAATATTAAGCAGAAAAAAACTGTTTTCAACATTGATAATAATAAGAAACATTATTGACCATAGAACCGAGCTAATAACTAATTAGACTAATTTCACATGATCGAATCATGTGACACTAAAGACTGATGCCTAAAATTCAGCTTTGCCACCACAGGAATTAAAAATGATATTTTTAAATATATTTAAATAAAATTCAAATTATTTTGAACTAATAGTATTTCACCATATTATTGTTTTTTTAGCCTTGGTGAGCATAATCATAAAACAAAATAAAAAAAATTCTGAATTAAAATGATTCCAAACTTTTGACCAGTAGTGTAAGTCCTGAATATCTGTTTTTATTTAAGTCACATAAGATTAAAATTAAGAGAAAGTAAACTACCACTCTTCAAATTGCGTGTTAAACAGTAGAAACTGGTATAAAATCTCCTGTCTTTTTTTTAAATTGTATCATCCAAATGAAAAGCTTTATAGGAGGAATCACAGGTATACTAACCCTCAAACTCCCCCGACTGCCAACAGACATCCGCTCCTCATCATCTGATATCTGAGACAGGAAGACAAAGAAAACAGGGAGTTTAGAACTGTGCTTTGGGTAAACCATGCTTTTCTGTATGCTTGAGAGTGTACTTCTATAGCAAATGTGGGTCAAAAAAGGATATAATTAAATGCATATACAATTTTTTTTTTCAGTGAATTATTAAAAAAATATATAATTAACATTTTGTGTGTACCTACATATTTTGGGGTTATAGTATTCATAACTAGCTACAGGCTATATAAAAACTATGGAAGCTTGTTTCCACCACCACCAAAAAAAAAAAAAAAAAAAAAAAAAAGGTTATTGCAACTTTAACAATTCTCTTTTTTTATTGCAATTGCAAGTTTATCTCACATTTTGTACTTTATATCTCACAATTCTGACTTTATTTCTTACAGTTCCGAATTTATAACTCGAAATTTGAACTTTGTTTCTTGCAATTCCGAGTTCATATCTCGCAATTCAGAATTCTCGAAATTGTGAGAAATAAGGTCAGAATTATGATATATAAACTTGCAATAGCAAGAAGAAAGATCAAAATTGTGGGATAAAAAGTTGTAATTGATGTGGCAGAAATAAGCTTCCATGAAAAAAAGTATATGTAACCATTTAGATAGAGTGTGTGTGTGTGTGTGTGTGTGTGTTAGCCTACATTGTCTGTTTCTCACACAATGTTTTCATATTGGAAGAGTTGTATGGACTATTTTTATGACAATGTAATGGAGTTTTATGATGCTTGAAAGCTTCAGTCCCTGTTCACTGTATCCGCATGGAAATTAGCATGAAATTTAGTTTTTTTAACATCATAAAGGTGATAAAGTGATTTTCATTTTTGGGTGAAGTACATCTGACATCTGTTATGAACAGCACACTACAGGCCTTTAGCAAAAATAAAATATAGGAAATGAGTGATGAAGAGGAGAACCGAATGAGGAAGAAGGAGGAAAAAAGGGGAAAAAGGGACTAAGGAAATATAAAAAAAAGGGAATAAAAGTGTAGGACAAAAAGCAGATGGAGAGATACAGACCGAAGTATGTCTCCGAGAGTGGCGGGAATACCGCTCACTGTCCTCCTGAAAAGCAGAGTGGGAAAAGAGGACAGAAAGCAGGAAGTTTTAGGTCAAAAGGTCACGTGACTATCAAACACTGCAAAAACTGAACAACAAAGCATGCACTGAGAGATTATGCTGTCTGTCATATCACGGTTTATTACAGGGCTCAGACAGGGTGTCTGGAGGGGTGGGAGGGGAGGGTTGAGTGCTTTAAGATGTGGGTCACGCGACCGCCCTATAATCCTGCTGTATGTTATGACCACCTCTACTAAGCCCTAACATGTCAGATGGGCCTCCTGCCCCCCACTGCTCCAGTAAAGCCTGTGAAATGAGGATCAGACACAGACTGCCTAAGAGACATGCAACACCAACCAATCACATTTCATTCTTTGAAGGATACATTGTGATAGTTAGGGTTTGATTAACTGCATTCAGGACCTGTGCTGTGTGGGACCTGTTTCTAATTTGAATTCTATCTTTGGCGGTCTATTGCATGCAGCAGTGTGGTATAATAACAGGCCATACCATCCACTGTTCAATATGGCCCCATTTGTTGTCCAGCCCATAGTATTTCTGGTGCAGAGAGGAGGAGAGCAAGACGATCAAATGAGGAAGGGTTATAATGAAAGTATAGGAGGATGTTACAAACAGGTTTGCAAGAGAACTTGGTTTAAGATTGGTCTTGTTTATTTCTTCCTCAAGCTTTAGCTGTATTTTTATAACCTGATGTTCATTAAACAATGCAAAATACTACAGCTTGTATTTCTAATGATCAAATATGAGGACTGTTAGAAAGACATTATGGAGGGACAGATCTTACCTTTTGCGCTTGATATATCTAATTAAACAGCAGGGAGACCAGGATGAAGAGAAAGAAAGAAAGTGAGACAGGAAGAGAAAGATATAAAGAGCTTAAAGGAGACTATAGGGATCATTTGTAAATAAATCAGGATAGAGCTGGAATAAAGAATAAAAATCTGTCATTTTGTATAACCTGCACACCATTTACACAACCCAAAACATTCTCAAAAGCCTTCTTAAAATGATGCTGCTTCAAAATGCCAACAAATTAACAATATCCTGGGGGATCACATTTAAATTTAGCAGTTGATCACATGATGCACTGAACGTTCTCAGTCAACAGTTTTCAGCATTAGTATTAATAATAATAATACAATTAATAATAATAAGAAGAAGAACTGTTACAGTTATCAGCATATTAAAATGTTTTCTGAGGGATCATGTGACACTGAAGACTGGAGTAATGGCTGCTGAAAATTCAGCTTTGCCATCACAGGAATAAATGTATTATTACATTTTGAATTATATTAATTATAAAAACATGCTAAACAACATGCTAAATTTACTAAATAAAGGCTATACCTCCAATGTATGTGAAAAGTAATAACATTCACCCAGTTATAAGCCATTCTCGGCACTACATACAGTACATATCACATCTTCAGTTTACTAATACAGACTAGCAATGGTTAACACCAGCACACGCACACACACACACACACTAGGATCCATGATCACACACATCCCTCCTTTTTCTATGCTAAGCAAAACATTGTTGAAACAACATTTTCTCTGCATCACAACTTTAAGATGTTTAAATCATGAATAACTGTGTTTCTGCTCCAGCTTAATTCTGACAGTGGTATTGTAATTTAATGCTTTGGTGGTTTATGAGAATTAAAGACAATTCACAAATCTTTCGTCCTGGAGATCCATTTTACACCACTTTTTTTTTTTCATCTCAGTTTGTGTATTAGTGGTGGGAATTTTCAAACCCTATCTGCAGGTTACATTATAACCTTATTACGAGTGAGTGAATGAAACATTCACTAAGCTGACTCGCTCAAAAGCACTGATTCATACACTAAACAATTACTATATGTTAAAAAACAAAAACATAAATGTCAATATTGCTTTTAAAATTTAAGTTACTCAATATTAACTTCTTTTTTACTGAAAATTTACACTGGAACATTATCAGGTAAGTGTTTATTTAAAAGATTTTACACGAGCAAGAGTGCTGTTGTTCTGAATATCAACAGGGTTGCAGGCATTAGGCACAATATATTGAGTATTATTCTGTGACAATTATTTAGTATTATTTAATGATACAAGATATTTAATAGATTAGAATTTAGTAATTTAACTTTTGCTTGTATGGATCTGCTTAAATAAAGCTAGTGTGAAATTCTATGTAGAACCATGCAACACAGGCTATTTGTTATAGCCTAAGAAGAAACTAGAACTGCAACAGTCTGCCAAACAGATTATCTCCTGACCTCTTTCTGTTGCCTCTCCAATTCCTTCATACGGATTTCTCGAGCTTCTGCCCGGGCTGCTCGTTTAGCTGCCAGTCTTGCCTCCGCCTGGTAGAGAGAGAGAGAGAGAGAGAGAGAGAGAGAGAGAGAGAGAGAGAGAGAGAGAGAGAGAGAGAGAGAGAGAGAGAGAGAGAGAGAGAGAGAGAGAGAGAGATTCAGAGTCAGAACTGCCCAATAGAGAAAAAACTAATCACATAAAGCAGTTTTTTTTTTTTATTCAATACAAATGAAAGTCAAGACTATTTACCAGTGTGAGTGAGAAAGGAAAATTGTATGACAGAGAAAACCCTTTTCTGCTTGGGTTCTATGCAGAGCGAATGCTAAAATTGAAGTTGAGAGTTCTTGGAATGTAATCTAATTAAGCTATTGACAGACTTTCAGTGATTAATCCATTATAGTTTTAATCTCATCATTGTCTTGAGGGGGTGGAAGTCCCATGGAAATGAGTACCAATCAGTAGCACCATAACTAAGATTAAGAACCAATGACTGTCCTACCAATAAAGAAAATGTTAAAGAAAAAACAACAACAAAATCAACATGATGGTCAAGGAAAAATATAATCGACTGTTATATAACCATGAAAATAATCATTAATAGACTGTAATATTGTAAGCTGTTAACACAAACATAGATTGTGATATTGTAAACACAAACACCGATTGTGAACTAAAGTTACCCGCAAAGCACGCACACACACAAACTGTGCCAGGAAGGAATAGCTCACTCACTGCTTCCAAGCTGCCATTTCCGGTCAACAAGTGAAACCCAAAGCATAACTGAGAAAGAAATGCTGCTCAACAACCCAACTGATGTACATCATTGTAAATGCTTATATCTGTCACCATACAAATAGCATTTTTTGGTCCTCACACTTCCATGTCTCAGTGGTTTAAACTAAAGCCAGATGAAACAGAACGGACAAACAGGAGAAACACTGTGCGAAACGATACAGTCAATTCATTCTAAAAAATGGCCACCATGGATTACTGAAGTAACACTAACTGCACCATGGTATTGTGGCAGAAATGTGGGATATTCATATCGAATTTTATTAAATTTTAATGTAGACGTATTAAATGTATTAAAGTGGTGGTTGATTATGATTTCACTTTTCAAACTTGAATTATTGTGTAATGTTGCTGTTTGAGCATAAACAACATCTGCAAAGTTATAACACTCAAAGTTGAAAGCAAAGGAAGATATTTGCTTTAAAATAAATTGTTGTTTAACAAACGACTGGTAGGGACTACATGACATTCCTCCCGGGTTAGTGACATCACTAACCCTAAAATTAACATAAACCCTGCCCCCGGGAACACACAGTCCATGTTGAGAAGAGCAAAAAGAGTTGTTGTATAAGAGTACATTTGTGAGTCTGCTCAAGCTGTCGCATCTGTCTTTTCACATGCAATACAGTACGTAACACAAATGCAATATCATGTCACTCAGTAGTCATCTTACAAGAGTTCCCACACGAGCGATTTTTATAGATTATCATGACAGAATATGCTAATCCATGACTTGAAGATAGTTAACTCCACATCAGCAACATAAATTCATCAACTAACCATTCAGAAACGTCCTGTTGCATTCTACATGTTGTCACTTCTTCTTGAGTCTCTCCATCATTGTCCGACTCCAGTGTAAACATAAAAGGCAGAACAGGTAATCAGAGCTGCTAACACACACAAGCTCTTGAAGCTCTGCCCTCTGTGCCGAGAGCAGCAGCTCATTTGTATTTAAAGGGACACACATGAAACAACGCATTTTTATTGACCCTCAAAAAGGGACAATTAACATGCTGTAAACAATTATCTGTAGGGTATTTTGAGCTAAAACTTCACATACACACTCTGGGGACAACAGAGACTTATTTTACATATTGTAAAAAGGGGCATTATACCACCTCTTTAAAGGAGTAATGGAATATAATTACAGTATTTTTTGTGATTAAGCTTTAACATTTTGTGCATTTATACTAAATGTATTTAGGCTACTGTTTTTCATACAAATACCATAGAAACCATATAGTTACATTTTACCATGGTAGTGAGGTCCTATATGCATAGTTTTAACTGTGGTTATCATGATCTAAATGTTTGCTACTATGGTTTATCTGAATACAACTCAATCAGTCAGAAAATTAAAATTTTACCATATAAAAATGAGTAACAATTTTTACAGATACTTAATTGTTTTTGTTAAAGCAATTTTTCTCAAGCTACTACTACTGTCAACTCAAGTTACTGGTCAATGTGCATTTCTAAGAGTCAAAATATGTAATATTATTAATATTGCAGCCTGCACTGCAAACTGTGCTGAAGATACACGTCATCTAAGTCAGGCGACACAAATCCGTTTCAATTTGTCACGTTTTGACAATTAAGAATAGTTTAAAACCACAATTTACATTCTGTTTTTTACAACTTTCATTTAGGAGCAAACATCTGCCTTTATAACTTGAAAGAAATAAAGATTTGACATTTTTTGCTTTGTCAGCTTTGTCACAAACTGCTCTGGAACACTGGTCCAAACGTATCTTTTATTAGGGCAATCCACAATCCATAAAACAGGCAGAAGGTCATAATAGTGGTGGCTGATTTCGAAACAGTGCTTCATGAAGCTTCGAAACCTTTACGGATCTTTTGTTTCGAATCAGTGGTTCGGATCGAGTATCAAAGTCACGTGATTTCAGTAAATGAGGCTTCATAACACCAAAACTGTTTCGAAACATTTCAGTGGTACACACCTGGGGGGGATATCAATGTGTGATCATGCGGATTCACTGATCTATGATCAGTTTTATACAGTTGTAGACATTTTAATGAGACATTAGTATAATTAAAAGGAATAACAGTAGTTATTAGTCTCTTATTGGCCTGTTTAGCTGAGCCATCAATAGAACAAACAAAAAAAGCACTGAAAATCAATAAAATAATGCATATCATACAGACATTTGATATTGAATCTTATTAGCCTAGATTATAAGTTAATTTCATTTGATAGATTTTACTTTAAATAAAACATTTGCAATATGTTTGTAAAAGGTGTTTTTATGCATGTTTGACCTGAGTTTTGTTGCATTTCCACTGTTCTGAAAATTTAAAAGCAGACGTCACCACCGTGTGGCGTTTCGAACACGAAACAGTGAATCATTTTCCAAAGCAATTGGTTCAATTGATTCAAAGTTTTGAAAAGCTTTGTTTCTCCCATCACTAGGTCAAAACACAGGGCAGATAATCCAAAAAGACAACAGGGCAGAAAAACACAGGCAAACAGGAGAAAAGACAACAGGGCAGAAAAACACAGGCAAACAGGAAAAGCTCAAAAACCATGACACGAGATATTAAGGAAGAGAGCGCTCAGAAATGCGGTATGACACCTACAAGACTTTGTAACCCAGACAGCACACTCACATCCGCAAGATATACATCTCATATACGTCTTTAAGATGTCAGTTTTTCATACATTCTAAATCATAAACATTTTAAAGACATTTTCTATATCATCTATTTGACATCTGATGGGAAACGTCCTATAGATGTATTACAGATGGGCAAACACTCTAAAAAATACATCTTCCAGAAGTAAACACACACATCAAACAGACGTGATGTACTGTACGTGTGCTATAAGAGAAAGTATGCAACGTTCACAAAGTGAAAATACAGGGCTTATTTAGGCAGAGTTTAACAAGATAATGAGACACAGCTGAACATAATCACATCATGAGTCCAGGAAATGAGTTATGGGAAATGATGTTTATGATCTGATAAAAATGGACTAGGAAGGAGTGCTCTCTGGTGGAAATCATGGGTACTCCAGCTGGCAGATGACACAATCGTGATAATTATCGTGATTATTATTGATATAAACTGATATGGAACATTTTATTGTGATAACTTTTTGGCCATATCACTCAGCCCAAAGTAATTTATTATATGGGCATGTTACATTTGTTACACATGTATTGAATCTTTAATTTCGCTTACAGTGTTTCGGTGGGGGTAAAAAATGGTGCATCATTAGTAAAAAGTGAATTTCACAAATCTTACACTAAAATATTATTAAATATGAAAGTTGACATTACATAATACTGTCAGAGTTAGACCGAATCATATATGTAATTAAAACGACATTTCATTTAAATGAACTGTATAGTTTCTTTTATAGCCATCTTTGTTAGCATTCAGTTTTAAAAAGAGAAAGTTATTCAACCAATTTTTTTTATTTTCTTGTCAATATTAATTGTCTGGTTAATATTTCCTACATACATAGCCACGGGAACATATTTTATCAGGGGGGGTGCTGGGGGCGAGGCATAATGTTGCTGGGCGGTACCATGGTGGGGCAGGGTTTAATGTCAAAACCCTGCCCCTTGGTTCCCAAATTACACACATCCATATTTGCAAAAATGCACATTTTGAAGTTGTTACTTTCATTTTTGAAAACATACGTTTTTAATAAGTAACTAAATAAGGCAGTTTGGGGTGTGAGTGTGTGCAGAAAATTTTATAGAAAGGAGAATTTTCACAAAGAAGTGGAATCAATGAATTATGAATAATTTACTGCCATTGTGAGAATAATAAGTAATCATGTAATCAATACAAAATGAACTGTAGTCTGATTACAAGTATTTTAAAATGTAATATAATTTAATTACAATTACTTAAGTACTTTTTTTTTTTAATCTGATTACGTAATCCAGATTACATGTAATCAGTTACTACCCAGCACTGCATAATATAATGTATAATGTGTCAATTACAATGTGAATAGAGATCAGTGGTGGCAAGGGGAAGTTCAAATGAGGCAATCAAACCTTTGTGTGAAAACAGCCTGTCTCTGTTGAATGAAATTAGTCAATTCCATTGTGCTACCTTTTTGTTTTACCCCAAAATTGTTAATCAAAGTAGCATCAAATAATTGTTTTTATTTTATAAGCTCCGGAAGAGCAAGCGTTTTGTTGTGAATGCAATATATCCAGACAGCATAGGCTAATGCACTGTATGAAGTCTGGCTAAATCTCTGAAAGTGGACAGCATAACAAGCTTGCCGAGGCGATACAGACTAACAGACTGTTAGAAAGCAGCTCTGTTTCTTTTGTCTGAACAAGTCACAACTCATTGAATAAGGGGCTTCAGACAAGCCTCTGGCCTAGATCCTGCCAACCACGTCCACTGGCCTGTCAACAGCATGCAGGGAGCTCGAGTTCACACTGCTCAGCAGAGCAACTCTCACACTACTGACTATCAGAGACATAACAATGGAAAACTAGTTACAATATAAACTGTATAATTGTACATGTTTATTATCTTAGCTTCCGCCAGGAAAAAAGTTCATTACAATGTACAAAACTACATAGCAACAAGACAAACACTGCAACAATATTACAGTAATATTACTAATGAAGTCCTCTGAGGTAATTTTCACCACAATCAATAACTGAGACACAAAATGGCACCAGTTGTGTTTCTATAAAAGAAGAAAGAATATGCAGTGTAGCATCTGTTTCAGTTAAGGCCAGTTTACATCAAGACAAATGTATGACGCAAAATTTAGGAGTGATAAATGTTTTAATTTGAATGAACGACTGTTAACGCATCTACTCAGGCCTACATACAGTAAACAATTGCATAGCGTCAATGTGACAGATTTTTTTACTGAGAAGTGTTCTAATCTCTTTTCCATCGCGCTGTAAAGAAAACTGGCCAACCAATGACATTCGTGTTTTGGTCACATGACATGTCTATGTTCTATAAAAAAAGTAGGTGTGTTCGACATCGGCTGCGGCTGGATGTAACCGATCGGCGAGAGTAGCCGCGTGCAGGCGGGGAGGAGCTGCAAACGGAGACGTGAAGTCGGACACTTTCTGGTTCCCGTAGTGACCGCTCACTTGGTGTTTGCATACTTTGCTACAGCTGAAGTGAAATAAATGCAATATTTGCCAAATAATACACAGATGTTTCTGAGACATTTTCATTCAATACTTAATGTACTGCTTCATACAGCGTCTGTTTGAACAAGAATAAAGTTAAACATAAGCTACTATCAATGAAGTGGAGTCTATGTTTTTTAATCAGTTTTAATTTGACAAACATGACACAATATAACACCGCAACTACATGAAAAAAGTGTTTGCTGTTATAAAAAACTGATTTGTGAGCTTTAGAGGAACTAAAGGTGGTCGAATAAACATGAAACACATGTGATCGTTGTCATGCGGTGAATCCGGCCAATCGTGGAACAGCTGTGTCGTCATCAGAGCTCCTGCAGCCCAGTGCAGCCGCTCTTGAGAAGCTGCGCTGGCTGAGTTCTCCGGCTACTCTCGAATCGCTCTCGCGGTACTTTGATGGCACACGCCGATTGGTCACAGTCACGTGGCGTCGGCGCTGTATCAAGTCGGACAAAATTTCTAACCGGCATGCACTGCTTCAAGTCAGCCGCCGATTGGTCTGCGTAGAGCTGCATGAAGTCGAACAAGCCTAGTATGTTCTATATAGCCTAGTATGAATGTGTGTAGTATGAATAAAATTCTGTGACCTACAGTGTCAGTTGCGTATCCATAGGATGCACTTCAGAATCCCGCTGGAAGTAGGTAATTAGGGTACTTTTCACCTTTATTGTTTTATAAACAAAATGGATTTGTGCATGCTACTTGGCTCACATGCTGTTTTTCGCCCACAATGTAAGTAGGCATATTTGGATGCAGCACATGCCTTGGTGGCACTAATGAACAGATTATTTAGCTATAAGCGACAGTGAATGGCAGAGAAAGAATTCGCAACTGGCTCTCTTGTCTCTGCACTATTTCATTTGGTATTATTCAATAAACACCATAGAGAATACAAAAATCTGAATGGCTGTTTGTTTGAAAACATAAAACATTTTTCCTTAAGCGCCACCTACAGTCAAGGGGGTCGCACACCGGACGAGGAGCGCAGCGCCGTATTTAAAATTCGAACACATTATTCTCTATGAGTGTACACACACCGGCGGCGCCATTCGACGTCTGTCCGCGGCGCCCAGCTACAGCTCAGGACCTTGTTCAAAATCCTGCCGCGCCACAGAGCGCCATTTACATAGTTTTATATTAAATGTACATTTAATTGTCTCAAATCTAGGTTAATGTATATACTGACTTCACCCTGTGCTGCAATATACATTTAGTTTTACATTCATTTACAGAAATCAGCTGCGTGGATGAAAACTGCTGATGTTATCGGATTTTCAGGTGATATTCTCAATTCATTCAGTTAACGGACGCTCTGAGGTAAAGTGTTCAGACTGCAGACTTAGCAATGATTGTATTTAATTGTACAGTACAATCAACATAGTACAGACATTATCTTAATTCCATAATGTCCTTAAACATAACAATATTGCTAGCCATAAACTGAGAAAAAGCGTGTCCGGTGTGCGATACCTCGAGTTGTCCTAGACACGACGCGGCGCGGCTCTGCGCTTCTCGTCCAGTGTGCGACCCCCTTCAGAGAGTGAATTTGCATTTTTATTCAGACCATCTGCCGTTTATTCGCACTGGTTCAAACTGACAAATCCAATGCAAAATTTGCACCTTTTTTGTGCCAAACATTTGTGCTGGTGGGTAAAGGCCTTTACCTATAGATAAGTGGTCTGATGTGCACTGTTTCCATGGACGATATTATGAAATATCAGACTGCTGGATTGTGCCCAACCAAAATCGAGTTCCAGAGAGCCATGCCCTAATATGTGATCTCCATACTGTGAAGTAACCTTTCAGAATCTTTCTGTCATTTTATTTATTTTTTTGTGCATTTTTAATTTTACCATAGTATAGTGATGTTAATAATCCAGGTGGACACAGTGGTTATCATGATGAGCATATTTTGTAAAAGAAAATGAACAACCCAGCTAGTCAACAAGTTTATGTTGAGCAATATTAGGCTGAAGATTCTAATGGAAAATAATAATAAAGAAACAAGAAGAGATCCCAACCACAGTTTGAGAAACAATAGCCATAATGTCTACTGAAATACGGCACCAATAATGAACAGTTTAAACACATGCACATGCCAGTATCTCCACAGGTTAAAACCCTTTGATCAGTGACTCAGCATGAGACACATGTGTATGCGATAAACTGGTGCCTTATCAGTCATACCAGACTTGTGTACATTCTCCACTTTAGACCAGTGATTTTTGTTGGTTTCATGTATTAGTGCAGAACTAAATCGTAGTGAAATAACATTATTACTACTAATGCAATATTAAGCTTCTTTAATTATGAAAGGCTCCAGCTTCACGGATTGTCGCAGCTGTCATACATGAATGATTTCTAAAGCACTAAATCTTTTTGCAAATACACTCTACAAAGAGTAGAAAGAAATACAGTCACTGCAATCTGCGTTTTTCTTCTTTGGCTGTATTCCTACACTGGGGGAGCTATATTTTGAGCTTTAATGTTCAGTTTCTGGTTTCGTTAAATACCGCTCTGTAAAAACAGACTGCAAGTCACTGCTATTAGAGGGATTTGAGGTTCTGTCAGGAGAAGACAGAGTGCCTGTCCTAGATCAAGCATGAGCGTGGCAGAATATGACAGATGTTCCTTTCCTCCTCAGCTGTGTCAGGACCCCACAGGCCTCCCTATGGAACCATAAGGAACTAGATTCTTTCAGAGCTAGGAAAGAGATCAACTCTGTGAACTTGCATATAATATTGCAAGTTTGTTGTTATAGTCCTACATGTTTTTACAGGTCTTGGGTGAAATAGCCTACTTGGGTGATGCATTGTCAGGGTTATTAGGAGTGCATGTCTAGTTTAGACATTTTTGAAAACATTTAATATAGTCTAACAGTTATTGATTCTTCATTTTTTATTTCAGATGATGACCATCCCATTATTGAAGATGTAGCACAGGTACTACCACATATACCAGCTGCAGTTCAAGATGCCCTAGAGTTTGTATGTACTTGCAAACACAATGATGGTTTCAATAAATAATAGTGAATCAAGTGAGTCTGAGGATGAAGTCATGTGGAATGCCGTCAGGGTCAAGGTTATGGAATTGACCTGTAGGTGTCTGAACTGTAATATTTATTTAACTGTATTCTAACCTTGAATTCCCAAGTTTTAATGTTGATATGTCTGGATATTTCCCTGTTTATAGTCTTTTGCAGTTGTAATTAGTATATTGAGTGTATACATTTTAAAGGGGTCATATAATGCCATTTTTGTACAAGCTAATATGATTCTTTAGGGTCTAAATTAAAAGTATGTAATATACGTCAATTAAAAATTCTCATTAGTATTGTAAGAAAACACTCATTTTACCTGGTCAAAAACAGTTCTGTTTTCAGCACGCCGTTTAAGTGCATGTGTCTTTAAATGATAATGAGCTTTGCTCACCCCGCCCCTCTGTTCTGTGCGTACACCGTTTGTAACACAATAACACAATAACCATAACGCGTTGTTCATTATAATTTAAACGTGGGATTATGAATTATATTGAGAACGTCGTACATAGAAACATGCCATAATGTACCCTGAGTGTAAACCTTAGCCGCATTCATTGTGAAGCGTGCTAGCGATTTGCAAAGATTAATATAAATATTAATATAAAGGTTAATAAAACGCTACACTCACTTCTTCTTCCAGAGGTGCAGCAGGAACACGAATAGTTGGTACCGATCCTTTTTTCAGGAGCAGCTTCTTAGCAAAACCAGCTTTATACTGACCCTCGTTTGTAAAGCAGTCTGGTGAAATGATTCGCGCAAACATGAAAGCATTGACGCTGATCGTGGGGAATATTCCCTTCAAAAACAAAACTCACCCACTGCGTCTTCAGCGGTTCGGATTTAGGAACAGCAAAATGACTGCTGTGTTCCTTATTGCACCCAAGAACAGAACACCACAATCGCTTAGACGCCATTCTGCTCCAGCGTATCAACAATGCGGACTATGATGACAGACAGCTCGCTCACGAGCGAGGGTGGGTCTGTGTTGAAACACTTCTGTCAATCAACAATCGTGGAAGGGGCGTCGATTTTGTGACGTCACAAAATCGAACGGCTTGATTTGAGATGGGGGAAAATATAAGAAGATTTAAAAAAAAAACACTGGATGGATTTTTATCATTTTATGATGGTTGTGTACAGGCACTGCCAACACACATTTCAGTACAAAAGTGCATGTACCATTATATGACCCCTTTAAAGTTTAATTTCAACAATAAATGTGAATAGCTGTGGTTCAGATAATATAATAACAATATCAGAAAAACTGAATTTTAATATGAATAGATCTTAAATATTTTTATAGACATTTTTAGAGGATTTTTTTTTAAATTGTTAATAGAGTTTGTAACTTGTAATAAGGCTCTTATACAAACAGAAAATGAGTTAAATAAGTGAAATACATTGAATGTCATAATAAACAGATATACTGTACCTGTACACTTAATGTTCAAAATGTTTGTAAGTGGTGTGTGTTCCTTGGGGTCAAAGTAATAATTTTGTATCTTTTACATGTACAGTGACTAAAATAAGTCTTTTACCACAGCAAAGTGACTTTTACTTGTGTTGTGATACTTGACTGTTGTGTTTTTATTTTCATTGCCTCTCTTTAACCCCTTAACTGTCTTTTTGAGAATAGATGTGAAAATGCACTAGCCAAACTTAAATGGTTGTAATTCAAAAATGCTTAGGAATATAGACCTAAGTTTGGTCTTGTTTTAAGGAAGACACACAGCAGATTATTGCATGAAGTGAAAGCACTTCAAATGAAAGTATGAGAAAGTTATGGAAGTTTCAATTTACTGTAAATGAAATGTACTGTACTAAATATTTTTTTTATTTTTATATCAAATATATATTTCCAAAATTATTTTACTCTAAAATTAATATAAAATCAAAGCCATATGTCTAAACAAGTTATGTTCTAAATTTGAAGTTGATTTCACAAAAATTTAAGTTCCTATGAGATTTTGTTTGTCACGGTTCATAAATCCTATGTCTCTTTCTTGTCTCGTGTTCTGTTGTGTGTGTGTGTGTGTGTGCTGATTGTGTGGGCGTGCCGGCTCATTAGCGCTCATCAATGATCCAGCTCATCACTCCCGTCACCAGCTGCAGCTCATCTCATCACCTATATATACTCACTACTTTCTCATCTCCTTTGTCAGATCGTTGTTTGTGGTGTCCTGGTGTTTGTTCCCGTCAGCGTCTCGAGTCTTGTGCCTTCCTTGTTCCTGTTCGTGTTCCTGTGGATTTACTCTGGATTCATCTCATCTCTGGACTCACTTCACCGCACTGCTGCACTCTCATCACCGGGTTCATCTGGCCATCGGGGTCCCTGCACCGCTAGCCTGTCTCATCTGGACTTGTATCATTTTCATCATCAATTATACAATAAATAGTTTTTACTTGCACTTTGCTTCCATCCTTTAATCATGACAGAACGATCTGACCGTTCCATGGAAGCAGCGAGTGGCTCTTCAGGCTCACTGGATGCGTTTGTGAGCAACAGCATACAGAGAATGGACGCTCAGGAGAAAAACCTCAACGAGACAGCTCGCGCTGTTCAGGCTTTAGTGGCGAAGGTGTCCGGGCTCACTCAGCAGATCCAACATCTTCGAGTTCCCACTGCGCCACCCGCACCGCCGATTCCACCACCAGCGGATCCCTCCCAGTCGGAGCCCTGCCTGCCGGTTCCCGAGTCCTATTCAGGTGAACCTAATTACTGTCGAGCTTTCCTAACCAGGTGCTCAATGCATTTCTCTCTTCAACCCAAGACATTCCACGATGAGCGAACCAAGGTCGCATTTGTGCTGACGCTTCTGACTGGGAGAGCGGCGTTATGGGGAACGGCGGTGTGGGAGAATCAGGACGAATGCTGCTCTTCGTTACAGAGGCTCTCCGACGAGATGAGGTGGGTGTTTGATCGCGCCGTTGTGGGGAGAGAGGCTGCTAGAGTGTTGCCGGATTTACGGCAAGTAGAGAGATCCGTATCTGACTTTTCGATTGAGTTTCGAACCCTAGCAGCAGAGAGCCAATGGAACGAGGAGGCGCAGTGGGACATGTTCCTGCATGGGCTGGCTGACCGCGTCCAAAAGGAACATCAATAAGTTCCTTTTCACGAGTTGATCGATGCAAGTTTCAAGTTCCCCTCAGACCCCTTACACACCAGATTGCAGTACACGCCCTCAATGGTCTAGAACTCCCCACCATCTCACTGGCCACCAAAGACATCACCCTCATCACATCAGGCAATCATACCGAGACCATCTCCTTTTACATACTGGACACTCCTCTTGCACCCATCGTCCTTGGTCACCCCTGGCTCACCTGTCACAACCCCAAAGTGGACTGGCAGTCGAAGTCTGTGTCGGCGTGGAGCAGTCATTGTCATAAGTCTTGTCTTGTGTCTGCCTGTCCGTCTGTTACTGTCCCTGTGTTTCAGGAGGAGGCAGTGGATTTATCTAACGTGCCCGCGGAGTACCTGGACCTGAAGGAGGTGTTCAGTAAGTCTCGGGCTGCTTCTCTTCCCCGCATCGTCCCTATGACTGTGCTATAGTGTTATTGCCAGGTACGTCTCCGCCTAAGGGCAAGTTATATTCACTCTCTGTTCCAGAGAGAGAGGCCATGGAGAAATACATTTCTGATTCTCTAGCAATGGGGTTCATCCGCCCTTCCTCTTCTCCATCTCCATTCTTTTTTGTGGGTAAGAAGGATGGATCGTTGCGACCTTGTATTGATTACCGGGGGTTGAACAGCATCACGGTAAAGAATACTTATCCTTTGCCGTTGATGTCTTCAGTCTTCGAGAGGTTGCAGGGAGCATCTATCTTCACGAAATTGGATTTACGGAATGCTTATCATTTGGTCCGCATTAGGGTGAGTGGAAGACCGATTTTAACACCCCCAGGGGGCACTTTGAATACTTGGTTATGCCTTTCGGCCTTTCCAACTCCCCAGCGGTCTTCCAGGCACTTGTCAATGACGTGTTGCGAGACATGGTCGATCAGTTCATATATGTCTACCTGGATGACATATTGATTTTTTTCATCGTCTCTCCAGGAACACGTGCAGCACGTCCGACAAGTGCTTCAGAGGTTGCTAGAGAATGGGCTTTTTGTCAAGGTGGAGAAATGCGCTTTTCATGCACAGTCTGTTCCTTTTCTAGGCTACATCATCTCGGATGAGGGAATGCACATGGATCCTGAGAAGATCAAGGCTGTGGTAGATTGGCCAAGTCCAGATTCCCGTAAGGCCCTACTGAGGTTTCTGGGGTTCGCCAATTTCTACCGGCGTTTCATTCGCAATTTCAGCCAACTAGTCGCACCTCTGACCGCCTTGACCTCCCCCAGAACAACGTTCAGGTGGCTCGGCTGCGTTTGCCAAACTGAAGGGTTGTTTCATTTCAGCCCCCATCCTGATAACCCCTGATCCATCACGTCAGTTCGTGGTGGAGGTCGATGCGTCAGAGGTGGGGGTAGGTGCAGTGCTATCCCAGCGTTCTCCTTCAGACGACAAGATGCATCCTTGCGCGTTTTTGTCTCATCGTTTATCCCCTGCCGAGCGCAATTATGACATTGGCAACAGAGAGTTGTTGGCGGTCAAGTTAGCATTGGAGGAGTGGCGCCACTGGTCAGAAGGGTCAGGGGTACCTTTTATCGTCTGGACCGATCACAAGAACTTGGAATACATTCGGACTGCTAAAAGACTAAACTCCAGGCAGGCTCGGTGGGCTCTTTTTTTCAGTCGTTTTGATTTTACTCTCTCGTACCGCCCGGGTTCCAAAAACATCAAACCCGACTCTTTATCGCGTATTTTTGACCGTTCTGAACGCCCGTCTACTCCCGAGTACATTTTACCATAGACTCTATTCATCTCTACACTCACGTGGGAGATCGAATCGAAGGTCAAGAAGGCCTTAGAAGGGGTAACGCCTCAGGCCCGTTGTCTACCGAATCGTTTATTTGTGCCTGAGGGTTTACGGTCCAGCGTTATTCAGTGGGGACATTGTTCCAATGTGGCTTGCCATCCAGGAGTTAATCGCACTAAATTTTTAGTCAAGCAACGATTCTGGTGGCCTCTCATGGCTCGTGACGTTCACAGTTTTGTCTTGGCTTGCTCAGTTTGCGCCATGGGTAAGACTTCTAATCGACCTCCAGATGGGTTACTTCAACCGCTGCCGATGCCTTTGAGACCCTGGTCCCATATCGCTCTAGATTTTATCACCGCCCTCCCACCCTCCCAGGGTCACACGGTAGTTTTGACCGTGGTGGACCGGTTCTCGAAGGCAGCCCATTTTGTTCCCTTGCCCAAATTACCCTCAGCCAAGGAGACAGCGTTGATTGTCGTTAACCACGTCTTTCAGCTACATGGCCTCCCGACAGACGTGGTTTCTGACAGAGGACCCCAATTTGTGTCCAAATTTTGGCGAGAGTTTTGTAAATTCCTGGGTGCGACTGTCAGTCTGTCCTCTGGGTTCCATCCCCAGAGCAATGGTCAAACTGAGCGAGCCAACCAGGATTTGGAGAGAACGTTGCGATGTTTAGTGTCCAAGAATCCTTCCTCTTGGAGTCAGCAATTGTCTATGGTGGAATACGCCCACAACACGTTGCCAGTGTCATCCACGGGCCTATCACCGTTTGAGTGTAGTGTAGGGTACCAGCCACCAATTTTTCCTAGTCTGGAATCCGAAGTCGCGGTCCCCTCCGCCCATGCCTTCGTCCAGAGTTGTCACCGAACTTGGACTAGAGCCCGTGAGACTTTACTCCAAGTGGGGGCACGCACCAAGGCCAAAGCCGATCGCCACCGGCGTAGGCCTCCCGTATACGTCGTCGGTTCCAAAGTGTGGCTTTCTACAAAGGACATTCCATTCCGCTCCGTTTCTAATAAGCTTGCACCTAAATTCATTGGCCCGTTTTCTGTCACTAAAATCATTAGTCCGGTGACAGTCCGTCATCCGTCTTTCATCTGTCCAAAATTAAGCCCGTTTTCTTTGCTCGCATTAATCCGCCAGTCCTGGCCTCATCTCATCACCTATATATACTCACTACTTTCTCATCTCCTTTGTCAGATCGTTGTTTGTGGTGTCCTGGTGTTTGTTCCCGTCAGCGTCTCGAGTCTTGTGCCTTCCTTGTTCCTGTTCGTGTTCCTGTGGATTTACTCTGGATTCATCTCATCTCTGGACTCACTTCACCGCACTGCTGCACTCTCATCACCGGGTTCATCTGGCCATCGGGGTCCCTGCGCCGCTAGCCTGTCTCATCTGGACTTGTATCATTTTCATCATCAATTATACAATAAAGAGTTTGTACTTGCACTTTGCTTCCATCCTTCAATCATGACAGTTTAGGTGCTGTACCAAAAATAGCTAGCTGGTGTAACCCACATTCCATTGAATTTTGTTTTGCTGCATTCTCCTGTAACAAATGAATAAATTTATATCCAAATATCCCTTTTATCACAAAAATATGGAACATTGAGATTCAGACATTTCCGACCATATGTGTTTTGTCATTATAAAATAAATGCAATATGAACACTGACACTGCCCACTAGGGGAGGAGAATGCTAAATAAATTTAGAGTACTGTTTCCATGATAACACAACGGCCAATTTCAAAACGGTTTTCACAGGATGAATTTTGAGTTCGTAAGCTTCCGCATGATACCTAATTTATGATGATTTCTAAAATATTTGATATGAAAAAGGCAATATTTAAAAAAGCGGCAAGCGTCCCACTAGAAAGACGGTGACAGTTAAACCATGTTTTTCTAAAAATTCCGTCCCTGAAAATCATAACTTTTGTTACCGACAAACGATGAAAGAAATAAAAACAGATTTGGAGAAACGATCTTGAAGGAATTCCAGAACTGAAGCCACTGGGCAGTTAACTGGGTCTAACTCGTGTTCTCTACACCAAGTGGAAAAAACATTCCACTTGAGGCCATATAATCTCCTCGTGGAAGGAGCTCTGGAGCTAAGTATTGGTTCAACTACTCCAACTGAAAGACCAGCATCTAGGTACTGTACCCCCTCAGGGGCCACACCCACAACTTCCACAGCTCTGGGCGAGGGTGGAAAATTGTGCCTTCCGCCTGAGACAACAGATCCCTCCTCAGAGGAATCTGCCACGGCGGGCCTATCAGGAGTGCTATTATGTCTGAGAACCATACTCGGGCCGGCCAAAACGGGGCTACCAGAAGTAGACTGATTCCCTCTCGATGGACCCTCTCCAGAACCCCCGGGAGCAGAGCAATCAGGGGAAAAGCGTTCAGACGAAGCCTCTGCCAGGCCTGCACCATGGCATCCAACCCTAGTGGGGCTGGATGTGTGAGGGAGAACCAAAGTGGACAGTGGGACGTCTCTCGAGACGCAAATAGATCCACTTCCATTGGTCCAAACCTCTGCCATATCAACTCCACCACATCTGGGTGAAGTCTCCATTCCCCGGGCCTCAGCCCCTGCCTCAACAGGATATCTGCTCCCTGATTCTGAACCCCCGGGACATACATCGCTTTGATGGACAACAGCTTGCCCTGGGACCAGAGGATAATCTGATGCGCCAGTTTGTATAGAGGGCGCGACCTGAGACCCCCCTGTCGATTCAGATAAGCGACCACCGACGTATTGTCTGACCGTTTCAAGACGTGGTAGCCCTTGATGTCTGGGAGGAAGCAGCTCAAAGCTCTGAACACAGCCAACATCTCTAGGCAATTTATATGCCAAGAACGATGATGGTCCTTGGGAAAGGAACCAAGGTTTCTTCCATATTAATATGGACCGAAGGCTTCTGCGGGTGACCCTGATAGTACGGAACGGATTTCCCCTCGGGGAAAACCCCTTGGCTTTCAGCCACCACTGAAAGGGCCAAAGGTATTATGTTGGATGCCGCTGCCATGAGGCCCAGGAGTCTTTGAAATTGCTTTACAGTGATGGCCTGGCCTAGCTTTATCCCGGACACCATGGCCAGGATGGACTCGATACGCGCGGGAGACATATGTGCCCGCATCGTAACCGAATTCCATACTACGCCCAGAAACGTAGTTTTCTGAGCTGGTTCCAACACGCTTTTCTTCGTGTTGAGTCTCAACCCCAAGTTCTGAATGTGGCCAAGGACGACATCTCGATGCCGAACTGCCATTTCTCGAGACTGGGCCAATATGAGCCAGTCGTCGATATAATTCAGTATACGGATGCCCTGAAGTCTCAGTGGAGCCAGAGCTGCATCCATACATTTGGTGAAAGTGCGGGGAGAGAGTGCTAGGCCGAACGGAAGAACCCGATATTGGTACGCTTCGCCCCCGAAGGCGAACCTCAGGAACTTCCTGTGACAAGGAAGGATGGAGACATGGAAATACGCATCTTTTAGATCTATCGTGACAAACGAGTCCTCGGATCTGATTTGATTCACGATGATGGGAATAGTGAGCATCTTGAACCGGAATTTCCTCAGAGCACGATTCAAGTGCCTCAGATCTAAAATCGGTCTTAACCCTCCATCCTTTTTCGGAACTATAAAGTACCGGCTGTAAAACCCGGTCTCCCTGTCTGGAGGAGGAACACGTTCTATGGCCTCTTTGACCAGCAGAGATTGTACTTCTTGTTCCATTACCCGAGCCTGCTCGGGCACCACTGTAGTCTGTACCACCCCAGCGAACTTGCGGGGGCGGTGACCGAACTGCAGTCTGTAACCTATTTTTATTATACGCAGGACCCATGCAGATATATTGGGAAGATGTTGCCACGCTTCTGCAAAATCTACTAAAGGAACCAGCCTCTCGAGGTTGGCCTCGGGTATTTTTCGAGCACTGTTCTCGACCACCTGAAGCGGAAGACCGGCAGGATCTAGCTGAGACTGACTTTGTGACCATAGTTGATGCTCGTTTACACATTTTTGGTGTGTGCGTTCGCTGGAAATTGATGTGACCCGAAGCGTCATAGACGGCGGGAAACCAACATCGATTTCCTGAGGGCTCCGCTGCGAAAACAACCTCGGTTGCTCTCGTGCGGGGGGGACAGCCCTCCGAGATCCTACCACCCCGGTTAGGACCTCTTTCCCGAAGCCCGTTTCGCCTGAAGGACGTCCCTCAGGTCGCCCTTCTGGCAAGAGGACTTTGAGTGAGAGAGCTTCCTCTGTTGCCAAGCTCCTGCAGGAGAGGCTCTAGAGGAAATGCTCTCTTTCTGTTCCTGGCGATAGGAGGAGGAGCTAGTTGACGGCTGGGGCTGACCACTTGAACCAGCCCCCCTAGACCTGGATTTAGAACGGTGAGGGAGAAACTGCAGGAACGCCGCTGATTGTTTTTTCGCCTCCTAAAACCTGTCGACGACAGTAGTGACTGCGTCACCGAACAGGCCAGAAGGCGATAGCGGTGCGTCCAGCAGAAAAGATTTGTCTCGTTCTTTTATTCCCGACAGATTTAGCCATAGATGTCTCTCTGTGGCCACCATAGCTGCCATAGAGTGGCCAATAGCATGTGCCGTCTCTTTAGTGGCCCGAAGAGACAAATCTGTGGCTCTTCTCAGTTCCGCAATATCAGCGGGAGTCGGTCCCTCGCCCTCATCCAGGTCTTTAAGGAGGTCGGCCTTGTACGCTTGCAAAATCGCCATTGAGTGCAAGCAAGTACCAGCCCGACCAGCCGCCATATAAGCCCAGCCAACCAGTGCAGAAGTGTCTCTGCACGGTTTGCTGGGCAGCGCCGGGGCTTTAACCCCCTGAGGTCGGCTGTCGCGCCGGCGCGATAGGCTCGTATTTTTCCGTATGAGTGCAAAAAAATAATAAAGAAAAAATATTAATTTGTATCTTATATGCTTGTGTTATACATCAATTGATCCTGTTTAGTGTGTATTTTTTTTGTGTATGCTCATAATAAAAACAAAGTGTTGTGCTTTTTGCCAAATAAAGAAAAATAAACATGATGCGAGTTCTGCCTACTCTCCGTCAGTGAAGTCAATTCTGAAACGCGTCCGAAAATGAACTGTAACTCAGCGAATACTCAGTCAAACAGGCATACAGTCACACAGGCATGAAGCTTGAATTCTCTTCTTTTCAATGAAGTAATTTTTATAAAAAATAAATATTCACAGTTTATGTAATATGTATGCAAAGAGAGAGATGTCAGTCGTTCTCATCTCAGCTAATTAAGTTTTAATGTGCTCCGCCCACGGAGAGCGCGCGCTATTCAAACGCAAATGTGAGGCGATCCAAACAAACCTGTGAAACGCCCACATCAGCTGGATAACACACCGCGAGTTCACTTTCAGACTTATGTACTTTACGATGCTGTGAGGAATACTACTATCTTGATAATAATCCTGCAAACATTTACCTCAGAAGTTCTGGAAGTATCATTTCGAGGAGCAAACGGATCCCGCTGAGGAATTAGGTCAGTTATGTTTGCTTTGTTCTAATCGGAATGAATGAACGGAAAGATGCGTGCTGTTGTGGAGCTACTACAGCTGGCAAAAATACTGTTTAAATAATATGAATCGCGTTTGAATGAATGAACGCAAAGATGCGTGCTGTTGTGGAGCTACTACAGCTGGCAAAAATACTGTTTAAATATGAATTGCGTTTCTGTGTATGAATGAATGAACGAACGAACGCACAGATGCGCGCTGTTGTGGAGCTACTACAGCTGGCAAAAATACTGTTTAAATAATATGAATCGCGTTTGAATGAATGAACGCAAAGATGCGCGCTGTTGTGGAGCTACTACAGCTGGCAAAAATACTGTTTTAATATGAATCGCGAATACAAAGAAAGATTACACTGGAAATATTGTTACAATTTTAAATGTTGTTGTAATTGTATAACCTTAATTGTATATATATATATATATATATATATATATATATATATATATATATATATATATATATAAGGATAGATGTAAACAAAATCTTAAAAGGTCATTATAAGCCTTCTCTTTAAATAATTTTATTATGCTTTATTAGTGACACATTTGGGAAGAGAATATATTCCAAATCTGAAAATACAGTATGAGAACAATTAACTGCACAATTACTAGAAATGTTTACCGTGGATATTGTACAATTTGCAAGCAAAATTTGTGGAAAAAAAACAACAAACCAGTTATATATTGTCCTTGCATTTTTGTGGCTCATTCACACACCTGAATGAAAGGCTCATTACGTATGCAGCCTCATTATGCGGGCCCCATTGACTCCACAGGTGTGAATCACGCCCACCCGCATATGGCCTTTCCAAACAAAAAGTGTTTTACAAGATTTAAATCAATGTATTGTGTTATGTGAATGATTAGGCAGGATGATTTTCACATAATTTTGAAGAAAAAATTCTAGGCAACGTCATCCATTAGTCAAAAGTCTTATTTACATATATTTAGAATGTGTTTTATGGCCTTATTTCAGAAACTTTAGTTTTTTGTTTTTGAAAAAACCATGCATAAACATTATTCTATCAAAAATACAAACATGTACATGCAAGTTGTTCACATATTATGGTAGCCCTGTTTGTGCTAAATAGAGTGAATTTACACCTTTTCCATTAATATGTTTATAAGCAACTGAAAAAAGCACAAATGTCAGGGCATGTCAGAACATCTCAAGGACCCCAAAAACCCCTCAGACCCCAGAGGGTTAAGCGAAGATGCCGCTTCAGGAGAAAGATAACTCGCAAGAGCTTCCTCCATTTGCGGCATCTTGCCATAACTTAACTCTCTCGCACCCGCCACATTACTATAATCACATGATGTTGGTGATGAGATGCGAGACGAGTGTGGTTTTTCCCAGGATCTTGAGATCTCTTTATGCAGATCTGGGAAAAATGGTAAACCCCGGCACTGAGGTTGTGAACGGTGCTGCAGGAATCTCTCATCTAATTTACTTTGACAAGGATCATCCTGCTTATTTTGTGGCCAGCTGATGTTGAGTCTGGCCACAGCACGCGTTACAACCTCTATTAATTCCTAATACGCGGGAACATGAGCCGGCGAGTATGACTCATGTTCCCCGCCCTCGATGCTGAGCACGTCTACTTCCTCAGAAGCAGACAGCTCGAGCACCGGGCACTCATCGCGGTCAGAAGAAGCCGCAGCGCGGGCTTCTGCACCGTGAACGGGTGCCACAGAATCTTCAGATGATGAACGAGAAAGTGCCTCGGCAGTCTCGTTCTCATCCGCAAGATCCTTTTGCGATCCCCACGATCTAAGCCGCCGCGCCGCCTCAACGGACGTGGGACCTGATCCGCGGGGATCGCGAGCCTGGCCATCTTCATTAAAAACAGCCAAGCGGGAGCGCAACACTCTTATAGGGAGTACTTCACAGTGTTCACAGGCAGCCCCCTCGAGAGCTGCCTGTGAGTGCTGCGCTCCCAAACAATATACACATAACTGGTGTGTGGCCCCACCCGTAAGAAATCTAGGGCAGGGGTGCACACACCTAGTATATTGTTCACTCGCCATGTTTATAATTAGGGGTGTCCATGGTTCACCGATTAACCGATTAACCGTTAAAAATTGCGTAACCGAGTGAAACATTTTGCTTGGTTAAGTGGCGTCAATGAATTTACGCCTTGAATTTAGTTGTAATAAATTTTTGCACCACCAGAGACCGCTAGACCAGTTTTCTAATATGAAGCGGGCAAAGAAAGCGCGCGTCCGAGAGTAAAGGCTGTGCGCGAGCCAGAAACAAACATAGTATCCGCGCCACTGATCGCAGCACAATAATATCTGTCTGCAGAGCCGCAGAGCCACAGCTTTACCCCAGCAGTTTTACCCCGCGCATGCGCAGTTTCATCACAACAGTTTTACCCGCAGAGTCCGTTTACCGTTACATTAACCCATACAATTTGTATTATGCATTTCCTAAACATGTACTTGCTAATCAAACACTTTATATGAACAAACTACTAATCTATAAAACACAATCGGTCTTCCGACCTTTTACTATTGTGTTGATATGCGCGAGGGAGAGAGAGCAATACAGCGCTCGTGTTGTTTGAAGGCGATGAGAGTGCGCGCGCGCGCGGCCGGGGCTCTCTCACTGTTTGTTCTTATGCGCCCTGTCCACTGATCTAAATAATTAGTTGTTACAACGACTTATTTGTTCCCTCGTTTTAATAAATCGTGGACACGTTGAACTAATTCCCTCCCTCATTTTGATTTAACGAATTACAACGTGGCCAAAAACTGTTTGATACTATTAATTAGTGAATGCTAAAGACCTATTTTTTGTGAATTGGTGAATATTCAGGTGAATTATTTCGTGGCCACGAATTAATAATAATTATTAAACTGTTTTTCTTACTTGTGAAGATAGCTCTTCAGTGAAGGCCGACTATTCTCGTACAGCTTTTTATTCCTTTTTTTTTTTTTTTTTTTTTTTAATTGGTGAATATTCAGGTGAATTGTTTCGTGGCCACGAATTAATAATACCTCAGCACGTTTTACAAGACCCTTCTCGATCGCAGCGGCAGCGGCACTTTGATCACTTGATTTAAAAAACAAAACATTTCAGCGCTAGATTGCCTAAAAAAAAAAACGAACGAAATGAATGCTCTGCTAGTTAACTGGAGATGTTTTGTTTATTTGTATTGGTATTCGTGCCGCGAGATGTTTCAAAAGTGGTGGGGACAATATCGACCTTAGAAAATAGTGGTGGGGACATGTCCCACCCGCAAATTACGCCTATCTCGGGGTTGCGGCGCGCACACTATGGTTAACCGAGTATTAACCGCTAAGGGCCTCAGTTAACGGTTAATGAAAAACTTGAAAACGTGCAGCCCTATTTATAATATATATATCTCTTGAGATCAAACTGACAAACAACACCAAATATGACAGACAACAACAGAGAGCGCTTGCTGAAGAGCGAAAGCTAGTGTGTGTGTGTGTGCCGGCGTGTATTTATACTTCCGGGTATGCCGTCACGTTACGTCATGACGCAACACCAATCAGGATTGGAATAGTTTCATTCATACTTCAGAGGCGCACGCTCAGGGAGCATCCCCAAAGAGTCGTTTTTAACGACGCAGTGCGAGTTCCCTCGAAAGAGAACTCAATATATGCGCACTGTTTGAGATTTGTGCACGCTTCGGATGAGTTCTCTTTCACGTCTTGCTCTTAAATGAGTTTAGTTTAACACAGATAGCAACGTGTGCAGTTCAGGTCTCGCCTACGCTCGCGCGCTATGAACACCCGGGTGATGACCGCGTAAATGACTGGTCATGTTCGAGCAAATGGCACTCGCATTGAACAAAGTTTTGCAAAGAGTAACCGTTTTGTTCAAGTTTTTTTTTTTTTTTTTGGATTATCGCTGTTGTAATGTCTTATTGGGGAGTCAGCATGTGCATCCATCGACAGAAACATACAGTACATTAGCGGAACTGACTGTTTTACGCGATGATGTTTTATTAACGTAGTTCGGGAGGAGCACGTCAAAATAAGCTACTCTATTGCCACCTGCTGTCTACAATCAGTAATCACAAATACTCTAGTATCATCAGCTGTCTACAATCAGTAATCAACAAAGACTTTAGTATCACCAGCTGTCTACAATTATCACAAGGACAAGTTATTCTTGAGAACTGGTCCTTTTTAATGGGAAACTCACATAAGTAAGCGGTATGAATCCAACTCACTCAGCCAGTGAACCATTCAGAGCCATAACTGAGTTTACAGGAACAGCTGACTCCCTCATTAAACCATGATTCAAATTTTTTTCCCCCAAATAGGCAACAGTTTTCTTACACAGCATCAATATTTATCTGGCACAAGTACAATCAGGATCAGTAGTGTGTGAACATAAAATTTCTCCATTGATTCTGTAACTAAACATTCCCTTGGTTCTAAAATAATTTGTGCAGTCTCGAGCCCTGATTCTACATCTGACACACTGCAGCTTAAAATATGTTGCTCTGTGAAGCAAAATGTCCATCATAATCCAAACACATAATTAGTATTCAGAAGAGTTGAATCTTCATAGATTAAGGAATAATGATTCAACTACTTGCACTTATTTGCACTTAAGTAGAGTCTGTACTTGGCATAAACTATAGACTGTGCTTGGGATGGTGTACTTGTTTGTGCGTATATATTTGCATGTGCAAATCTCTTCCAACCATCACTGAGATCCAAGGAGGGAGAGAGGTCAAATTGATTCAAATTGCCGCAGTGGAACGCCTAAATATCTGAGATCAAACTCATGCTTTGGCAGGCCCATGTGAATTAACTTCACCTCACAATCCGCTCCAGGGCAGACCAGCTCAGAATAGCTCAGCTCAGCTCTCTTTCAATTAGACAATCCTATAACAAAATCACCTAGCCTTAATATATTCTTGATCTATTGTATAGAACTTCTAGCATGGAAACATTTATTAAGTTTGATATGCAGTCCACATGGCAGAAATGAAGTATAGGCAGCTGTGGTTCTGGCCCAGCACATTTTAACTTACACTCTGGGTGTCTTTGGAACCATGAGCACACATAGTAATAGCCTCCAAAGCAAACAAGCCTGCACCTCACAGCCATATTTAACATATGTGGCTCAGAGCAAGAGTGCAAAATGAACTTTGCATAGGGACTGATGGAACAAACAACAAGAGCGTTCCTCCTCCTCCACAGTCTTGCGGAGGGGTTAATTTGAATATCAAGTATGCTGACTCACAATTCACCCAGATCACAAATGTGTGTGTGCAGGGCCGGTTCTAGACATTTGGAGGCCTTAGGCAAAATTCATGTTGGAGGCCCCCCACCCCCAATAAAAAACACTTGAAACAAATATGATTCCTAACTTTTTTATTTATACAACATTTCATTTTAAATTTAGTATATTTTTACTTACACAGTACATAAGTTTGGACAAATTACTATTTTTAATGTTTTTGAAAGAAGTCTCTTATGCTCATCAAGCCTGGATTTTATTTGATCAAAAATACAGAAAAATAATATAGTGAAATATTATTACAATTTAAAATAATGGTTTTCTATTTTACTATACTTTAAAATATATTTCTGTGATGCAAAGCTGAATTTAGTGTCACGTGATCCTTCAGAAAACTTTATAATATTCTGATTTATTATCAAATGTTAGAAATGGTGCTTAATATTTATTTTATAACATGTGATACTTTTTTTCAGGATTTTTTGATTATTAAAAAGTTGTTTTAAAAAAGTCTTCACTATCACTTTTATATATTTAACACATCCTCGCTGAATATTCCTGTTTTTTTTTTTCTGTATTTTTGATCAAATAAATGCAGGCTTGTAGAGCATAATAAGAAACTTCTTTCAAAAACAATAAAAATAGTAATGGGTCCAGACTTTTTACTGGTAGCCTACTACATCAAACTTTATCTAAAGTAATCTCTTTTTTGTTTAATGAAGATGTTATTGTTCTTGTTGTTATTTTGCTGGTGTATTCAGTTTATTCACAGTTCCAGAATACCACTTCAGTAGATGAACATAAACGTGCTTTTATAATTGTTTTCATAGCTGCGTTATGGGCAGAGATTGCATTGCTACCTTAAATATGCTATACACAAATCAAGTGGAAGAGAAAGATACGATCGCTACTGAGCAGGGAAAAAAATCTAAACTAATATTCGTATAGGCTATGATGTCAGGGTATTATCTAATCATCAGCAGAATATAGAAGATAGACCCATAGATATGAGATCCTTTATTTGAAACATTTAAAAATGTTGCAGTGTGTTGGTTTTTTAACTTTGAATACAAACGTCTTATCTTTTACTTTTGTAGCTTTTTTACTAGTCAGCTCCCAACGCGATGTTATTCATTGTACGCGCAAATTCAAAGCGTCGCGTCTGGGCACGTTAATGACGCTCGCACTCTTTTAAACTCGTAGACTAACAAAGCGGTGAATGATTTTTCCAGAAATGACGCTGATCTACAGTAGCCCACACGTTTATATTTAAAATACATTGCAATCACTCCAAAATCGATGACCTGCATTACGAGCTGTGCTTCTTTGCGTGCCTATGTAGACTTTTGTACAGTCATGGGCTGGCGTTAATGTGACGTAATGTAACAGTCTATGGTTAAGATAAACATCGTCACTATTTTTAGTTAATTAATAAATTTTGAAATAAATTGTAGATAGGACATTTGTACATTTATTTATTTATTTTTTATTTTTTATTTTTTTGTCCCTCTGTCTGGGCCCCATCCCGCCAATCGGGCCCTAGGCACGTGCCTAGTTTGCCTTTGCGTTAATCCGGCTCTGTGTGTGTGTGTGTGTGTGTGTGTGTGTGTGTGTGTGTGTGTGTGTGTGTGTGTGTGTGTGTGTGTGTGTGTGTTTGCATGGGCTGGAAATGGAGTCATCAATTCAGTTTGTAACACTCAGTGAAATTTGTTAGGAAAACACAACCAAATCATTAAAATAATCAGAGCAAATTAATAAATATTTTTACGTGTCGTAATTCAGTGCAAGAAAAACATTTTTTTTTTACATCTATTGACTCTCAATGACAATTCATTGGTTTTATTTTTTTCCTGCATGTTTCTGCATGGTGGTTGCACCACGTGACTTTGATTAAGCTGATTCAGTAGATTTAGTAAAGTTTTTCAAATATTAATAAGAAATGATTTTTGTTAAACAATCGTATAAGAAATGATAATAAATAATTAATATGGAATATTCACAAGGTTTTCTTTTTAAGAATTTTAATGCAGATTCATTCAAGTCAGTTTTTGAATGAATTGCATTTTTAACATATTTTTTAATAAGATAAAAGTTTTTTTTTTTTTTTTTTATAACCATCATGTCATTTATCCAATTATTGCTTGTATAAAGCCACCAGTAAATATTTTAGAAGATAAATATTTGTTGATGAGTATTATGGCTATACAGACATGCATTCATTGACAACACTTTCATCATTTTACAAGCCTGGATCATAATAGTATAGTTTAGCATGCTAGTTTAGCATGGTAGTCTGCTGGATCCTCCACAATTAAGCACTCAGAAATGGCCTGCAAGAGGGAAAATTGCACTGTACAAATTTTGTTCGGCGCTAAAGTTGTTGGCTTATTTGTGGCATTACCTGATTTGCATAATTATGTTGGTTAATTTGGTACTGAAACAATGATTAAACAATTATGTGATACTGGCCAGATGGTTTAACAGTGATTCTGAGTAAATGTAAAACACAATAATAGGGAATCCGTTGTTTTTGTTTTCTAGGTGACAGTGCAGAAGATTAGACGGCCATGGAGAGTTAGCTCCAGACTAATCTGCTCTTAGAGCGCAATGCAGGCCCATAAAGCATCACTTCCTGTCTGCTCCTCACCTCGGTCAACCCAGCAACTTAATCGCAGGCTTACTGCAACCCCCCTAACATGCACACTCGCAATGGCCTACAACATCAGCTTTGCCTTCCACTGCACCACAGAGAGCAGAATATGCTGATATATAACCCTGCATGACTAACAGAATAACTGCCTCTGCATTCCTGGCACTTTACAATGGAAACTGTCATCAGTAGCCCTGAAAGGGAATACATTTGAGTTGTCTAAGGAGTTGAATGAAAGCGGCCAAAATGATGCACAGTATTGAAGCTCCTAGAGGGGCGATTAACACAGGATGTTGTGGAGAGGCTTAAAGAATGCAGGTCAGTGGGTGGTGGCTGGCCAATCTGTTGCTGCAGTGAGGCAGGGGCTAAATACACTTCTACTACTAGGTCAGCTAAATTCTCTTCACCTCATGAGCCAAAAACCACACTTTTCCCTCCACAAACCAACCCTCTATGCACACCTTGGCAATAGAATTGCCATTGGCTAGTCATTTTCTTATGGGCAGGTAGCAATGCTTGACATTATTGGTAATTCAGTGTTTCTGTAAAAAACGAACAATAACCCTAATAAAATACTACTACTATTACTAATTCTACTACGATATAAAAGGTCTGATATGCTGCTGGGCTCATGAATAATGTTGTCTGCATTCGTTCAAAACGCGATGAGCGCTAGCCAATAAGATTGCTGCTTGCACATTATTCCCGCCACTTGAAAAACTTGATGTAAGGCTTGTTCGACTTAATACAGCGCGGCCTGCGAAGACCGATCAGCGGCTGACTTGAAGCAGTGCATGCCGGTTAGAAATTGTGTCCGACTTGAGACAGCGCCAATGCCAAGTGACTGTGACGTATGCCATCAAAGTACCGTGAGAGCAATTCTAAGGCAGCCGGCTGATTCATTCTGCGTAGCTTCTGCACAAGCTCTGATGACGACAACTGTTCCACGATTGGCCGAATCCACAACATGACAACGATCACGTGTGTTTCATGTTTATTCAATCACCTTTAGTTCCACTAATGGTCACAAATCTGTTTTTTATAACAGTAAAAGCAATTTTCATGTAGTCACAATGTTATATTGTGTCATGTTCATCAAAATAAAACAAACCCCACTACATTCGTATTTAAATAGTATAGGCTTATGTTGAACTTTATTCTTGTACAAACATACGTTGTATTTAGCAGTACATAAAGTATTAAATGGATACGTATCTGAAACGTCTGTGTATTTGACAAATATTGCATTTATTTTACTTCAGCGGTGGTAAAGTATGCACCACGTGAGCGGTCACTACGGGAAGCAGAACGTGTCTGACTTCACGTCTCTGTTTTCAGCTCCTACCCTCCTGTACGCAGCAACTCTCGCCGATCGGTTACATCCAGCCGCAGCTGATGTCGAACACTGAAACAGGAAGACAGGGTGGGACATATCTAACAGCTCCTCCCCTTTTTTTAAATAGCCAATAGCTTTTAGTTTATATCACAGCTCGGCCAGAGCCATTGTGCTTGGTAAAGCCGCAGTTTCCTCTTAATCTCTAACCATTACTCCTAATAATCTCATCCATATTACTTTAAAGTACAGCATTCTGTGCAGAATTCAAATGGGTCCGTTTTGTGGTCTGCGCAACCTCGTGCATACAATCCGCTCTGAGATATCATGTCTCTGGACCGGAGCAGACTGTGTGCGCTACGGAGGTTCGTGTGACACTAACGTAGAACCAAACTTCATTCGCCCCAATGTTTACACTGTCTGAATTGTTCCCTATCCCCTAAATAGTGCACTATGTGCCATTCACCATGTTGAAAATAGTAAATGTGTGAACAAGTGAACGATTTTAGCCACAGCTACAGCGTCTATTTATAGTGCAGGGGGCGGGACTCTTCAGATTCTAGAGAGAATTCGATTGGACAGAAAATCTGATGAGAAGCTGAAGTGCAATGTGAAATCATTGATCCATATTGGCGGAAGTGAAAGACTTCCTGTACTGAGTGAGAGACTGTCATTGTTTGTGAGCACAGTCACACTAACTTATAAATAACAGTAAAGGCTAACATATTCATACCAAAAGCCAAAAAACTTCAATTTTGATTTCATGGTGACTTTAAAGGCTGCATAATTCTGAACAAATTATGACAATTCCTATCTTTTTGACAGGGAAAAAAAGAAATAATATTATGTAGTAGTGCATTAGTATGTGGTATATAAGACTCTCTTGCTTTCTCTCTCTTTGCTTGTGTGTGAGAGAAACACAGAGCACTCGCAGCCAAGCCAGGAGTGTGTCAAATACACTGTGAATAGGAATAGTGCACTCACTGTGCTGTAAAGACATGGAGACAGAGAGAGAAACTATGTTAAACTACTTAGCCAGTAGCTAATGATAGACATTATTTAGTTGCATATGTGTGTGATTTACTTGCAATGTAGAGAGTTTAAATCACAACCTTTTTGCATTAATAACTGTCAAAAGCCTTCACAAGGTCCCAAATGTCATGCTTAACCTTTGTGGTCTACTTCAAAATCCACACTTTGGTGACGTTATGTCGCATAAACTGTCCAGTAAAGTTTTGCTGGAGCCTGCATTAGTGCTTCTGCAAAGTGGGCGGTCGCGAAATCCCTAAAATATCCAATGGGATGTTCTACTGTCTCACAGGCACACGAGCCATGGCAGGTCTGCAACACCATAAGTACATATCAAGAGTGCCATTTGGAACAAAGCCTAAGACGTACAGCCTGGAAGGCTTTCTGCTTCCTGTCTCAGGAGTTGGAAAACACAAGGGCAGTAAGTGGAAAAAGAGTCGAATGTGAATGGAGTCCAAAGTTCCAATGGACTCCACATGCTGTGACTGAGGTAGATGTTAAATTTGGATCATGAGATGTGATTTCTGCTTCTGTGCAACTAAGACACAGTAAAGATATTTCACTTGAAAGGAGGTCATCATGGAGTTCAGACTGCATTCAATTAATTCTCAAATTCTCTCCATTCTGCTGGATCCATAATATGAGTACCACAAAGAAACATCAGAATTCATTTATTGGGGCTCATAATTTAAATTTATATAATAATAATAATTTAATGATTTTTGGGGAATGTCAATAAAAACAATACTGACATTCAGGTAATTGTGCAGCAAATTTCCAGAAAAAAAGTTTTGTTTCTGCACTGGCTGTTTTGTTTAATTGAGACATCAGCTATCATTGCAGTCAAATTGTATGGGTGGACCCCTATCCCCTGGGCCCAATAAAGGACCTTTGGCAATGTTCATACTGTCAGTCCAAATCCGATTATTTGTGTATCCAATTGGAATCAAAATCATTGACTATCCACACTGTGTATATATTGCAACTGTTCAGATCCAACGTGTGTCCTGTGGTGCTCTTTTGTTTTCCGTAATATCTGCTTTGGTTTTTATGACATTGCATTGCATACTCCAAAAACAACAACAACAACAACAGCAACGTAGAGGGATTTGCAATACAGATGCGGTCTTATCTACAACATGACGGTATGTAGCCATCACGCTGGACTACTACCTCTTCTGATGCAGCAGCAGAAACGTAGGAGGCAGCTTTATTGTCATCTACGCTGTATCAAAACATGTCTCCATTATTCCTGTATTGTGATGGGCAGACCAAACCATCACTGTACAATAAAACAGAGTGAGCAGTTTAAGCTCAGAAACATGCTGAGAAGAAGCCAAAAATGTATTAGGACAACATAACAAGCATTGTTTAGGCTAAATAAAAACATTGCATCAACTATAGAATGGGTGGGAAAGACTTTATAAGACTTTCACATGACCGTCATGGCAAGAACTAACTAGCGCCACATCTGCGAACAAACAGAGGAAAGAAAAGTGTTCAAGTTTCTACAGAGTTTTGCTGTTCCCTAATGCCTAGTGTATAAAAACAGCTCAGATGGTAGAGATGTTGATTATACTTATCACAGATGAACCTTGTAAGTGCTACATAGCGGTCTGAGTGGCACAGTGTGATAATGACACCATATCAGATTGCACACCTAATTCATGCCTAAACAGAGCTGTCTACCACCACATTTACATAACATGGTTTAAGTGACACAATTCAGATTTTTTCCTCCTGTGTGGTACAAATCGGCTATGACCCATGAATGTGTAAGCAGATTTTGTGAACTGGATCAAATGAATCACTGAAAAGATCAGACTAAGTGCACAGTTTTTCAATCATTTTAGTTCCAGAAAGCACAAACCCAAGTGCATTTAATCAACTTAATTGTTCATGAATTGGACAGGCAGGGCAGATAAAGTTTTCAGTGTGACAACTTAAATTTCTGCCTGTTAATGGAAAAGAAGTCACAAATCGTATGGACAACATTGACAGTACTTTTATGGTACATTTTTGTTGAGCCTGTTGAGCCTAAACGGCAACATTTGTCGTTTATTTTCATTATATTGAAAACAGCAGCCAGTTAAAAAGAAAATCAACTTTTGTGTTAAACAGAAGAAGGAAAGTCATAGGGGTTTGGAATGGCATGAAGATGTGAAAATAATTCCTTTAACTATTCCTTTAACTTCGACTCAATTCTCCCTGCCTTAGGCAATGGCTGATTGTGCAGTTTCAATGAGAAAGAGGATCAAAAAGAAAGTAAAAACATTTGCGGATGTAGAGTTTATTCTACTCTACAGGGACTGATTCATCCTGTTAGAGGGATGGTAAGTTTAAAAGAGGGTGGGTACAGAGTTTTACAAGAACAAAAGGACCAGAGGGCAAATGATGCAAAGCATCATTACTTTTTCCATCCCTTAACTGGAGCTAATTTTATAGACTAAATATCCCTGATTCATTTCCATACTACATGGAAAGATTTTTCCTATTAAGGGCACCAGCTAAGCATCAAGGTATGGTCAATGTCAATTAGAAGAAATAAGCATGGTGGGGAAAATTGTGAAGATGTGTGGATTCTTCAGTGAGGAAATGCTTTCCAGATGTGGTCAGTTGATCCAGAAGGTCACAGAGGTTTTTAGGTGAACCTGAAAACCTGAATATTTTTGTAAAGAACTAAGTGACACTAAATTATGTTTTATAAACAAAGTTCGGGAGGAGAACGCTCAATGATCTATGAATCAGCATGAGAGGCCTACTGTATGAATACGTAGCTGACTCACCTATGTTCCTAGACAGTTTTTTTCTGCATCCCTCCACAACCCTGTGTCTTCACACTCGTCTGGTTACTATCCTAACGAGAGATACGGGGGGCACTCTGGGTTCGGGATACATTCCGAGCTCGGAGCCCTCCCCCGGACAGCACGCCAAAATACGCATACTGTTTTACTCTATCTAATCATTTGTAGGTGTGAACTCATGAAACACAAATAGCTGACTTTTAATATGGAAGATCTTTTGAAACATTAGGAATAAGATGACTTAATTATAACAACATCCATTAACTGTTTATGATAAATAATTGATAGAATAAAATGTGTAGTAGGCAAGATAATATTTGATGAGTAGCCTATAAGTAAAATTAGCAAGCTTGACTAAATCCCTGCACCATTTATTTTCTGCATTTATAACCCATATTTTCCTCTCAGAAAAGAAATAAATCTAGCTGCTTGTGTCTGCTTTTCATTACAAACTGAAAGCCAAACGACAAGAGGACTATGTAGGATCACATATGGCAGAGTATTTAAGTGATAAGCACGATTTGAGCTCTGTGTATTTTAAAATATATCCCTAAGGTTATTTGGGCCATTTACTGGGTGTGATGTGCCGCATCAGAGTAGTTTCTGACGTCAGCAGTCTGGGACCTTCTCTTAGCATTTTCGTTTGATCTTCGCTTCATGACGTCACGCAGCTGTGCAAGTATCCAAACATGATGATGCTGTTGCTCAACTGCACTAGCGCTATTTGTATAGGGGTAGAGGGGAAATGCTTGTCTACCTATTAACTGAAGTCGTGAAATCATGTAGGTCATGCTAGCAACAATGCCTCGATTCAGACTGCGACGAATAATGTGTTGTTGTTTTATTTGTCATTCACAACCGCCTAATAATTGGGAGGGGAGGGGTGCAATGCTTTCCATTCACATGAAAGGACAAGCGTCATCGTATCCGTACTCATTTTTCCGTACTGCATGCGGAAAAAAAGGGACAGCACACAGCACAACCGACAAAACCGTATAATTCAGCAAGATCGTTTGGGATTCCAGTTAAGACTAAATTTGAAGAACTCCAGCACTGGTAAAAGGACGACATTTTGCGCAGCATGATAGAGCTGCGGCTACAGTACCACGTGAAATGCTGTTCATCTGTCTTACCTCTCGAGCTATTTGACTGAGCGCATCATCCTCCGCCGATAGTTTCTCCCGGTTGGGAATTCTTTTCCTCCCCGTAACTTGAGTTGCCATTTTAAATTCCCTTATACTCTGGCACAAACCTCGACAAAAATGACCTCGCCAAACTGAAGTGCTGTTCAGTTGTGTGCAGATCAAAGATCACTATTCAAAGAGTCATGGTCGTGAGTGAACAACATTAATAAACGGCTATATAACCACAAGTAAAAAAATGTAGAGCACTAGGACGCATCCTCCCTTTGATGACCCATCGTCTCCATAAACCGCATGAATATATGGCGGGAGCCTGTTGCACATTCAAACGACACATCGATATGTCAAAACATCACGGATAGGACGGAAGATGACAGTTTGCTGATACGCCATGAACACGATAGACCATCTACACTCCTGTGAATATAACCAGTCATCCCTTAATAGTCCTTCCTACGTTCGTTCGGTGTAACGTCAAACCAAATGAATGAAGAATAAAGTTGTCGGTCCAGAGCTGCATTTGTTTCTAGGGCAAAGCGAACCCGGATGATGAGCGGCCCTATAAGGATGAGAATATAAAGCAGCCCAATGGCACACGGTCTGATTTCAGGCTGTGCTGGACGCAGCGCGAAAAGTGGGCGGGGCATGTGGGCGGGACCTGACCTTTGCATTTGAATTATTTCAGTCTTCTTTCATTTAGCACCAGTTCGCAAAATATTTTCAGAATATCATTGTTGAATATGATTCTCGCGCCATTTATCTATCTATCTATCTATCTATATATCTATCTATCTATCTATCTATCTATCTATCTATCTATCTATCTATCTATCTATCTATCTATCTATGTGGTCAAGTTATATTAGAAGAGGCTTTATTAGACAACTACAACTTTATATGTGATTTCCAAAGCCACCAATGGGGGGAAAAGTTGTTACACTGTATATCTGACTGTGTGTAATATATATATTTTTTATTTCAAGCATATAATTGACTTATTTTCTCTGTTTTAACTTTATTACAGTTTTTCTCGTCGCTTTGGTACATTTCTTAAATCATCCTCGACATTTGCAAAACAGTAAGTGCATTTCTCAAAACAATTCTTACAAATAGCAGAACACCATGGATTACCTGCAAAAGCCAGTCTCTTGCTCAAAATCCTTTGTTCATCTCTCAAAAGTAAATATCTGCGTCAATGAACATGTCAGTGCCATCAGAATGACAAGTCCTTGTGTCATTGTGTACGGATAAAACAGTCAAATTGCTTAGTCATGTTGTCAATATAACAGTGTACTCTGGAGGGATGTTCTGATGTAAACTATGGCTAAAGTTTTGATGACAATTATTGTAAATTGTAGGTTACACCTTAGTGTATGTGGGAGTTTGATTGCAAGAGACTGGACAAGATTCACATTTACGTTTTTACTGTAATTTGTTGACAGACCATGTCATTGCAATACAGAAAGGAAAAGACAGCACTGCATAGCACTTCACGAGTTCACATGTTAATGAAATCTGATGTAATATTATAATGCGTATTTGGCTTGCTGTCCGGGGGGAGGGCTCCGAGCTCGGAATTCGGCCCGACCCCAGAGTACTCCCCCCTATGAATGTATAGATCATGGGTATCTATGAGCAGACCCATCTGAATGTGAGGTGATGGGGTGGTGGCGGGATGCTGAGAAATTTGTCATGAGACAGGAGGTAAGGGAAGGCTTTATTTATACTGGCTTCTTCTTGTGCTGATTGGATGATTACCTGAACAGGCTCCTCCCGAACTTTGTTACATAAAACTTCATAAAGAAAAAAATGAAATGTGAACATAGGACAATCTCCTTAGGGAAAACTGTACATGCAGTGCTGTAGGAATTACAGTCTTTCTACACCTCCTGACATTCCTGTCTGTTGGGCCACAAATTCTCATCCACATCACAACGAATATCTTCTCTTGCGATGCAGCGTGGAAAGAATCTTTTAGAGTGTCTTATCCAGCCGCAGGCATCTGCTGTGATGTCATCACAGGCTGCATCCATGGAAGCCAGAAGAGTCATCTGTGTATGTGGCTGGCGATCATCCATCTCCATTCTGAGAAAAATTCCTCAATGGGGTTAAGGAATGGGGACTAGGGGGAGATGAACTCCATCAGCATCCTGTTGTGGGCTGCAAACCATTGCCTGATGATGTTGGAGCAATGGAAACTGATATTGTCCCAAACTATCACTTACTTTGGCAGGTCATCTCCAGTCTGACCCCTCTCTTGTTCAGGGATGAGATCCCTGTAGAGAGGGTCTAAAAAGGTGACAAGATGCTCTGTATTGTATGGCCCAATAATGGGAATATGCATTAGCACACCATTCTCAGAGATGGCAGCACCCATGGTTATGTTCCCGCCCCGTTGGCCTGGCACATCAACTGTAGCTCTGTGGCCGATGATATTTCGCCCACGCCTTCTGCGTTCCGTTAGGTTAAAGCCAGCCTCATCCATGTAGATGAAGCTGTGCGGTGGTTCACTTGCTTCCAATTCCATTATACGCTATATCCAGAGGACACAAAATGAGTTTTATGAATTACATGCATTTTTATTTTGAACAAGATACAGTTACATCAAATGTATACAGCACATATTGCAACTTCTTTTCTACAGCCATAGCAAATATGTAAAGGTCACACTTACTGTACTGTATATCACTATACGATGTTGTACTGTTTACCGTGAGGTACAGTTGCTGCATGCTCATACATGTTTTACCTGGTAGCGCAGCTCCTTCACTCTTTCACCATTTCTTTCAAATGGAACAGTGTACAGCTGCTTCATATTCATTTGGTGTCTTTCCAGCACACAGTCAATGGTTGAGATGCTGACTGTTTGGATGTTTTCAAAGATGGTGTTGTCCTCTATAATGGCACTCTTTATCTCCCTATAGTCTTACGGCATTGTTTTCTACAACCATGGTGCAAATAGCCTCCTCCTGTTCAGGTGTGAAAAGGGGCCCTCTGTCACTCCTGTGAAGTTGTCTTGCAGTCCTATGTGGAAAAAATACAGCAATGCAAAACACAAAATTGAGTAAGATAAAATATCACTGTTTAAAGTATACTTACTGTATATTGTAAAATGCAAGTGTAATATTGTAATATTGTATGAAGCATTACAGAAAGTATACAGTATTATAATACAGTGCCTATTGTTAGATTACATACCTGTTCTGTCGACGAAAAGTCTGAATGATTGAAGACACAGTTGTTCTCCCAACATTTGGCTACGCCCTTCGACCAGCCTCGGCCATTGTAAGCTCATGATTGAGAACGTGGTCTACAAGTGTGACTCTTATCTCATCAGGAACGCGCATATGTCCTCGGCCTATTCTGCCTCTTCCTCTGTTTTGCCTCCCAACTCCTCCACCACGCAGCCTCACTCCTCTTCCTCCTCTTCCTCTTCTTCTTCTCTTCTTCTTAGGTAGTTTTGAGCCAATGCCACCAACATAATTAGTGTTTTTGTCATTGTGTGAGCCACACTGGTCTAATGTTTAGATACTTTTTCACCATGGAAATATTTGTTACATACAAATTTCATGTTTTTTTGTTTTTTTTTGCTTTCTATAATGTACAAGAATGTCAGTTTTGTCTGTGTAAATACAGATTCAGATGACTGGGAAAAGTCAGCACTGTAGTACACAAAAAAGAAAATTAACATTTGTATTTTTTACAGTTCATTTATTTTTGCAGCAATGGGTTACATGTCAACTGAACATTCTCAGTTGCTTGTTCATTTTTACACACTCTATTATGTCTTTCACTAACACATACAGTACATATCTTACATTACACAGTTACATACAGTATCTTCCTATTGCTCTTCCATGACAATTTTTAGTTGACTAGTTTATTTCTAGAAAAAAATACTGTAAAAATACAAATGTATTTATACAGTACTGATGTAACTGCTTCTGTTCAGAGATGTGATGCTCCTCCATGTTCAAAAATGGTAGTGATCGTGCTATCAGCAAACTCCATATATACAAATTGCATGTGCTTTGCTTAAATCAATAAGAAATTCAAATCTGATGTGAACAAGAAATTAATTGTTCAGAGATCTGAACCTATTTTTTTGAGAGCGAAAAAATGTCTAATTTGAGAATTGAGCTGAAGCGATTGAAAAAAAAACCCTGTAAAAGTGTTAGCTTTCTTTAAATGTCCACTAGAGGGCAGCACACTCCTCAACAATGGACACCAAGTGGATGCGAATGCAATAATGGGGTCAAGCTTTGGCTCGGTGACATTTAACAACTATCCCTGCTCGTAATCAAGCCTGTCAGTATGAAACGAACTTTTTCCTTGTCTGCTGCCTTAGACTTTCGCTCAGGATAGTAGCTAGTGAAGGTACTTGAATGAGATAGCTTTCTTCATGCTTAAAGGTGCAAAGAGCAAGTCTCTGAGTTTTTGCAGAACTATGCCCCCCTCTGGCGACAAATGAAACTGCACACTGCAACTGAACGCGCATGACGTCACGCCCAGCCTCAGATTCGGCCCGAATCCCTCTTATTTATTTTACTGTACAGGATTATAGAGGCAATCGCAGTGATCAGAGAAGGGCTCATTCAGCCCATCAGGCAATTGTTTAAGCATGTATGGGTTAGAAAAACAGGTATTTTTAACATGAAAAGTTGTTTAATGCACCTTTAACATACCAATCTATAAAGAAGAAATCAACATTTATAACGTAAAGATAAGTGACTGGTTTAGTATAGGCCCATCTCAAAAAAGACCAATAATGCAATAAAGAAAAACTTTTTTAGGGAATACCTTCCTTTATTATTAAAATCTCAAAGTTGTAAAGGCAATTTGAGGAACAAAGCAAGCAAGGAAAAGCAATAGCAATTATTACAATTTTTCTTTTCATGGATACTTGACATATTCTGTCTTTAGAACAATTACCTTATTTTAACTAATAATGATTTTAGTTAAAGTTGGGGTTTGATCAAGTCACCTGATTATTTACACAAGAGACACAAAGCTGACTAGTGCCAAGTCAAGATCAGATGGATATTAGATAAGTCATGATATTACAGAGTAATATGGACAAAGATATCTTCACATAGGGCATGTCATTAGCAATATGTGATAACCTCATTGACAGTGGTCTAAATTACATTTAGTAAGTGATCCAGTTTGTACCATTGGAAAAAAAAACACATCATAATGATTCTCATGCATTCTGAAACAACATAATTCACAGTTAAAGGTTGTATATAGATGGAAAAATACTGTTTAATCCTTTAGGGCTCGTCTGTCTTCTGATGATTTGCAAAACTGAATGCATGTATGGATATAAGAGGCAAATGTACTGATGGATTAAGGGCTAATTAATGCAGAGCAACAGAGAAGTTAAAGCGATGTCCTGTTTACACTCAGAAGTGTACTCTGTTTGAAGGAATGTCTTGGGAAAACTTCCTTTTTTGCTGTATACTCAGAGCCTGAAATAAAATATTAACAAAAACATCTAATTAGTTGCAAATCTGCAAGAAATTTTGTTTAAAAGTTTCATTTTACCAAGGTTATTTTTTAGCAGTTCACCTTTTTCTTGGCTTTATCAATTGATAATCCTTTAGCACTTAGAGCAGCAATCTTGTTCTCAATGTCTGAGACCTGATAGATAGATAAATAATTAATTAATATCTGCATACAGACAAATAGACAGACAGACAGTCGACATATAGATAGATAGATAGATAGATAGATAGATAGATAGATAGATAGATAGATAGATAGATAGATAGATAGATAGATAGATAGATAGATAGATAGATAGATAGATAGATAGATAGATAGATAGATAGATAGATAGATAGATAGATAGATAGATAGATAGATAGATAGACTGATTTTTTTGGAATGTAGCTCACCTCACTTTCAGTGCTCTGAACTATAGTGGCTGCCAAAGAAACCTGGTCCTCCAGTTCAGAGAGTTCTGAATCAATAAGCGGGCCGCTGTAGTGATTGTTGGCATTCTGTTCAATCTTTTGCAGCTTTTTTGCCATATCAAAGGACTTCCCTGAAGTCATGTACACCTGCAGTAACAAAGAAAGAAAGAAAAACTACAGCAAAATTCAGCTCTGAACAAATCTTAACAAATCGAGTGATATAAAACCGATTGGTCAAAGAGTCTAATCTCTCTCCTTCAAACAAACATAACAGTATCTATAAGAGGGATAAGCTTACATTTTCCTCAAGTTCCCTGTACGCATCATCAGCCTGCTTAACATCTGTGCCCGCTAACTGAAGTCTGTCATTAGGATTTGAGTGGGCCAACTCGTTCATAGCGCTTTCAGTGGCATTAATTGTTCTTAGAATCTCAGTTGTGATGTCGCATAGGGCCGCCGCAGTGGATCTCTGAAAGCCATGTAGAGGGAACAGTAAATAACCGAGAGGAGAGAAGCCTCATCAGCATTAAAACCGTAATAAAATGACTGTAGAGAGGTATTAGCATTGCTGAGATTATAGCTAAATGAGGCATAAGTGTTGTATGGTCTTTGGATAAGATAAGGTTTAGTTATTAAAGTAACTCGGGAACTACGAACGTCTTTCAGATGTTTCTTTGGCTATACTAATAAAAATGCTAGAGCTAAACTCAGTATTTTAAGATTATTAGGAGATAGTTAACCCAGAAAATTTTAATTCTGTCATCATTTTACTCATCCTCATGTCGTTCCAAACCCATAAGACCTGAAGTCCAGGTAACCAAACCTTCATCATATAAAGCAATTAACAAGACTTGGATTAAACCGCTCAGTTTATATGGATTTCTTTTATGGTGCCTTATGAGCTTTTTGGATCCTCTAAGTTTTGGTAACCAGGACTTTCAATGGAGAGACAGTAACATCTCGGGTTTGATTAAAAATATCTTTATTTGCTTTCCGAAGATTAACCAAAGTCTTATGGGTTTGAAATGACATGAGGGTGATGACAGAATTTTCTTCTTTTAATACTGACTTTTAATACCATCTGGTATTCCACTAATAGTCTGATAATGAGACATTTGAATCTGCTTTAGCTGTTCTATAAAAAAAAATAATTATTGTAAGGCTTTTTTTTTTATCAGAGATGCTTCTCAGGAAAACCTTACCTTGGACAAAAACAGCATCTCCCATAGATTGTTGGACTCTATGGATATGTGTGTTGTCTGTGTACTCACCTTTTGTGCTTCAGTGGGCATTTCATCACTGGAGGAGCTCAAGGGTTCTTGGGACACAGGGGCCATCGGTGCCTGGTCCCCCCTCACAACAGACCCTTTGGACTTAGGAGGTCTCTTCGGCTCATCTTCATCAGAGGAAAGTGCCTTGTCGCTCAACAGCTCATCTAGTTTTCGCCTAAGCTTCTCCTCGTCCACCTGTCCTGCTGTGGGCTGAACAGGCTACAAACATACAAAATGAATAGTTTTTTTATTAAAATCATGAGATATGGACCTACATGAAACCTTTAGAATAATAAGAAACACTGGAGCTACATTTCTGTTTTGAGACTTTATTCATACCTGATCAGAAGGCAAAGTCATTTTCACTTCCAATCGATTCAAAAGACTCTCAATGGCAGACATTCTCTTGCTCAGTTCATTGATCTACCTCACAGCAACATTTGAAAGAAAGGGGGAAACAATCAAGGTTATGACTTTAATATGCAGATTGATTGCAGGTAGTCACTCCTAACCATACTTTTGTCTAACTCAGCTTAAATAGGAAGATTTAACTGAAATTAAATCTGAAACTCATCTTACCTACAGTAATAAATGGTTAAAAAGTGCAATAAAAACAGTACTTTTAAAAGATACGCTACTGTTCAAAAGTTTAGAATCGATAAGATTTTTTTAAATACAGTAAAAAAAACAAAACAAAGTGAAATATTATTACAATTTAAAATACAGGTTTCCATTTTAATATATAACAAAATGTAATTCATTCCTGTTGTCACACCCGCCAGCTGCGAATGCCCTTGAACGCCAGCAGAGGGCACTCTTACCGTTCACTCTACCACTTTAATGGACCTAGTTTCCCACAGTGCTTTGTTTGTCATCAATTTAATCATGGGAAGCTGTTCCTCATCACCTCATCACCTCTCTTTGTCTATTTGCCTGTTTATACCTGTACAGTTGTTTGTATTGTGGCAAAGTCTTATACACCATTACTGAGTGTTTCCATGTTCCTGGTTTTTGAAATCTGCCTGTGTCCTGGTTTTCTCGTTCCTGTCTTGCACTCTGGATTGGTTTGTTTGATTTGACTGATTTACGGTGCTCTGATCTTCTGCCTGTTTAATGGACTATGACTTTGGATTGTGCTACAAATAAAACTGCAGTTGGATCTTCTTTCATTGTGCTCAGTGCTGTCTACATCCAAATCACACAGCAGAATTTTCAGCAGCCATTACTCCAGTCTTTAGTGTCACATGATCCTTCAGAAATCAATATGCTAATTTTGTGCTCAAGTAATATTTCTTATTATTATCAGAGCTGTAAATGGTTGAGCTGCTTAATATTTTTTTGTGTGTGAAACCATGGATGCATTGTTTTCAGGATTCTTTGATGAATAGAAGGTTCAAAAGAACAACATTTATTTGAAATAGAAATATTTCTAACGATTCTTAACTGCTTCTTTTAATCAATTAAATTTGCCCTTGCTGAATAAAAGTATTAATTTCTTAAATAAATAAAAAAAAACTGACCGACTGACTCCAAACTTTTAATAGTGTATGTTTTAAATCATGTACATCCACATGAGGTGAAGAACCAGGTCATAGCCAGTCACCTTGTTGAAATCACATGACCAGCTGAAAACAACTAATTTTGTCTCAGTAACCTCCCTAACCTTGAATACTTCCTCTAATTGTGAATAGTGCATTTTTTACAAGGCATCTGAAACCATTTATGTACTTTTTAAGTATAACTATATTTCAGATGCCTCTTAAAAGTCTTTTAATCATACCGGTGGTGGTCCCTGATGAATGTTTTCCTGAGATGATGCTCGACTGCGGCGTCGCGGGGGCAGCTGGTAGACAGGGTAATGGAACATATCTTCCTCCTCTGAAGTGTCCAGGTAGATCTGGCGCGGAGCCACGGAAGAGTTGATTTTAGAGAGAGAGCGAGCGCGTACCATTCTGTGTTCAGAATACAGTCCATCATCTACAACAAAAATGAAGAGGACAAATTAGTTCATTTGCTTAATGCTGAAATCTAAGTTATCTCTCCACGCAGTGCATCCTATGTTATACAACACATAATTGAACAGATATCAAAAAACAATATATGATTTGTAATACTTACCTCTTAACCCACTTAACCTTGACCTTGATCACTTGATCAACATTATGCACAACATAATTACAAATGTTATTTTCGAAATGTTATGTCAGTGACCCACAGATGCTGGATTACAAAATAAAAAATAATAATTCAGTAGAAACATGCAAAATTGCATATGGTTTCTTTAAAAAAGTATGTGTATGGGGTAAACTACACATTTAAAATACATTGAAAATTTGTTTAAATATATTTCATAAGAAAGATTTAACATATAGTCATGATCCTGGCCTGTGTTCCATTGGTCTTGTTTGTACTTTTATGTTACTTCCTGTTCTTCTCCATGTTTTGTAGTTCTTTGTAGTTTTTCTAGTAGATTAGTTCTGCAATCATTCCCACGTGAGTCTTGTTTTCCTATTGCTCCTCTAGTATTTATACCTCAGTGTTTCTTGTGTTCTTTGTCGAGTCTTGTCCTTCATGACTGTATGTTTTGCAAATTTTACTTGAAGTCCCTGATATGTGATCAGTTTTTTTTACTCCATCCAGCAGCAGTTTGTGTGAATTTGTCTATTTATGAAAAAAAAATGAGGAAGAGAAAGAAAGGTAGCCTAAAGAAAGAAAGGGAGATCGAAATGTACAAACAGAACGTGCTTTCTTCACCTGGGCGTGAAATCCTGTCGAGACTTTTCCTGCGGTTCATGCGATGGTGATGGTGATGGTACATGTCAGAACTGTATTCTAGATCATTCCGCTGACCTCTATCTTCATGGATGTACTGGAGAAGAGAGAAAAGTGTTTATAATGCCTGAGTACCCCTTAAAAATGTGGATGTTGATAGCAATAGTGAGAACCATATCAATACCTGGACAGACTGTCTGCGAGAGTGAGTGGCATAGTCGTCCATGTCAAGATCCATGGGGTGGACAGAGAGTAGACGCTTGGTCTTTCGCATCTGAGAGGAAGTCACAACAAGTTCATAGAAGATCATATGAGTAACAGAATACTAGTTTAAGAGACTTTGGTTATCGTAATTGCACAATTTAAAATATTCCCATTGCTTTTACATAATGATTCTAAAATATTCCCAGGGATATATGAAATATACAGTAAATGTATAATAATGTATAGTAATGTAATAGCATTCAACTGAAACAGAAGCGTCATGCCCCTTTAAATGTGCCACCTCAGATTTATGAACAAAGTGGATTTTGAATGAAAAAAAGTATCTTCATTAATTAAGTTGTAGACTTAAAAAAAGTTTGTCTAAAACTCTGTGGCAGAAATCCCCTTTATATATTTAAGTATAAAAATACTTAAAATATATATTACATAAAATATATAGGCCTATATATTATGGCATACTAAGAATATACTATTTAAGTCATGATAGTAAGGAAGGCCGTTTCCGCCACACAAAAATAAAATCTTTGATACACCATAATTGATGTAAAAAGTCAAAATTATGACATTAAAAAGTTTTTGTCTTAATAATTTTTCCTTAATATGTCATAAATTCGTATCACAATTCCAACTTTTTATCTCATAATTAGTATATCATAATGTCAACGTTGGCAACACTATTTCAATAGTCCACTTTAGACATTCTATGAGGAACTTTGTAACTACATGTCATCTACCAGTCATCTACCAGTGGAGTATTAATAGACTGTCTGCTCAACATCTACTAACACTTTATTGTGATGGTCTTCCAACAGACATTCTACTGACTATAAGTAACATGTTAACTTATTCTACTAACCCTAACACTAACCTAACAGTCTACTAATACTCCAACGAGAGTTAGTTGACATTGTCTAGCAACTAGACTAACACACTTAGCACAAAAACAATGATTTACTAAGTTGTTAAAAAGAGTTACTTTATTTCACCTTGTGAAAGCCTCGAAAAATGCTACTGAAATTCATACTGAAATGTGAATTAAAATACCTAACAATTTAATCTACCTGCTTATAACGTTGAGCTTCAGCAGCATCCAAATTTTCTTCATCATGACCATTACACACATCTAAGAATAAAACACATTATATATTTCAGTGGTGCACTATCAAAAGGGATTACATGGTTTCAATTGGGATCCTTCAACAATGCTTGGTCAAATGCCCTCAGCTCTACTCTGTGACAACACCAACTATATACTTCCTGTTTTCTTCACAACGCCATGAATGTGTTTTGTACTCACTGCGCACATCAGGCATGCTCTGTGTGTCATCATCACGTTGCCCTAAAGAAATAAAGGACGACAGTGTAAATGCTGGTCTTGTGTAACACAAAGGGAAAATCTGACTATTTAAAAAAGGACTATTTAACTCAGGCACTCAGACAGATTACAATATGTGGAATTATTGCCAATTTTTTCATGTATAATTAACAAATTAGATATTTGAGTAATCAATTTTGAATTGAAGTTGTTGTACATAATCCCACAACAAAACTATAATAAAAAAAAACTATAATGAAGCTTTATAGTTGTAAACAAAAAAGCATAAATAGTTTTACAGCTGTAAACCAAAGACAGATGTCAGTTCAGTCATCTTTAACCTTGGGATAAATAATCTACACCTCCATTTTTCTGTTTAACTTGTCCTGTCGCGCAAGGCTATAAACAACATCAACAAGTCATACAGCGCCCCAGACACAGCATGTGACCCAGTTGTGGCCTCAGCACTGCTGGGACACAGTCTCTGGATAGAGTTCTTTGAATTCAAAAGACTGATCAACAAATCCTTTTGGTAACTAAATACACATAGACATAACAACGATTACACATGGTCTAACTATTTGCTGTCTCTTGCTGTTGTTCATCTGAAAAGCAGTATATACATGCTTTACATATTTACTATATGTTATACCTAATTATTGATCATGAATATTTTTATTTTTTTTTACATTTCTTCATTTAGCAGGTATTTTATCTGATGTGACTATAAGGTAACACTTCAGTTTAGGATTTCTAAAGCACATGATAATGCCTTATTCTGCATGACCATATTCTACATCCCTTAATCCTGTCCAGTAGCTTACTCAAAACTACCTTATTACCCAATACCTTACCTTACCCAATACTACCTTACTAACTACCCAATACCTTACCCAATACTACCTTACTAACTACCCAATACCTCACCTTACTCAATACCTTACAAACTACCCAATACCTTACCTTACCCAAATACTACCTTACTAACTGCCCAATATAGTACCTTACCCAATACTATACTAACTATTACTAAGCAGTAATTATGAGTTTATTGAGGCAGAATTCGTAGAAATTGGACCCTAATCTAAAGTGTGACCGACTATACAGTTAAAATTACTGTATACAATATGTTGAAATCAATATTTCATATCCACACATTTGTTTATTTAGAGAGGAGCTCTGTACTAAGTGGGATAATGAACAGTCAGCCAGTCATTATTGCAAAATAAACCCTTTCAGGATGAGACAAGAGCCCTCTGAGGCCCAATCACCATGCCAAGGTTTATTTTGCGATAATAACTGGCTGACTGTGCATTATCTCTTACTTGACACTCCCTTGCTCGCACAAGCACTTAAAATGACTGGTGATACTGAACCAGTGTGATGATGTGACCGCAATGTGACAATAAAGGTTATCAGGGGGCTTTTAATAGCACTCACCATTTTCATTTAATCTCTTGTACAGTGACCTCATTACTTTTGCACTGCCAAAACGCTTGAAGCGAGAGTGTACATTGTCATGGTACCACCCCAATGTTCCAATTTTTAGGACCCTGGATGAAGAAAAAAAAAAGGTGCTATGTATAGATTTTATTTATAAGTGATCAAATATTCATATTATTTTATAGAAGTAAGTGTACTAAGTGTGTAAGCTCTAAACTCTGAGAATAGAAAACATTTTCTAACCTGGACATGCGGCAGGGGTCGCATACCCAGCCACGCTCTTTCTTGTTGTAGCGGCTGCAGGTCTTGCAGGTGTAGAGTTTGCAGTCCATACACTGCCGTTTACTGTTCACCAGGAACTTAAAAGGCTGCAGGCAGCGGATACAGTGAGAGTCACCCAGATTTGACTGAGATCCCAGGAGTTCCCTCTTTGTTTCCTCCTTCTCAATCTTGGATTTAAGATCCCTGCAATGTAATATAAATAGACAGAGCCTTTCAGAATGTCTCAGCATAATGACATACATGACTAAAGAATAAGCTTTTCAGCTGAAATAATCTTTATGGCTTTGACGGTGAGAATCGGGCTGCTTTTCTGTTGGCCAGGTTTGGCTTAGCCCTCAACTAAATATTAAAAATAACTAAATATAAATCATTGACAAACAAACTCTGATCCTTGTGCAGGACACATAATGTTCATAGGGATGCACAATACACTGTGTTCCAAATTATTATGCAAGTGACATATCATTAGGATTTTATACAGTAAACGTTCAGATGATGTTTATGATGTCATTCAGAAAATGTTGAAGGAAATGAGTGAAAAGGTAATCCAGCCTGATGACCTCAGGGACTTCATAAAAGGCAGATACTTAAATTATAAAAAAATATACTGACTTAATGCTTGAAATATTTTCTTTTAAGGTAAGAACAGAACACAAAGACTAAACTTGAAGATGATTTATACTCTCATTTCCACAGGATGCGCCTACCATTCAGCAAACTCCAGCTATGACAAAGTATCTCTCGTTCTACAGAGAACTAGTGGAAGTTCCACTGGACTTTGCTGTGGGTCTTCTGCCCTGCGCCAGACTCTGGGTGTGGCTGGGTAAAAATCTCAAAATAATGCATCCTACAATTGGAAGGTGGATAATATGGAAGGCCATCCTGAAAAGCTCTACAAAGTTCTGCTGGACAAGCATCTGGACACATATGAAAAAGTGTCCAATAATATATTCTGTGAACAGACGCGAAATGAGCATGATTTATTTTACTCATCTAGAGTGGTTGATGGCTGGTAAGTAGTTATGAAGTTTTTCTACCAGTAAAAACAGGAATCCCATACTAATATGAAAATATATATAAATACTGTATATTTGCATGATGCGTCACTCTTAAAAGTAATCAGAAATCCTATTGATGGTTATCCAAGGCATATATTCTGTATTACTCATGTTTGATTGTGTTTCACGTTTGATTATTCATCTTTGATTGTAAGGTCTATAGAAGAACAAAATTCAAGGAGATGTTTTGTTTTATCAAAACTATGTAGGGGAGATCATGTGGGGATTGAGACAGGGATGATTGTAAAATTGTTTGCTTTTACCATCTGTAACTTAAGTGTGTTATGTATCTCAAGCGTTGATATCATTTTCACATTTCTCTGCTACAAATTAGTTGTTTTGAAATCTACAACTTGTCCTTAAAATGTGAAAGTTAATGTTAAGCACAATAAGGGATGTTGTTGCAACCTTCCCCACTATCAGGGTGGCAAGGCAAGTTTATTTATATAGCACATTTCGTACACTGTGGTATTTCAAAGTGCTTTACAGAAGAAGAAGAAAATAGCAACCATAAAACAATTAATAAGAAATAAATAAATAAAAAACAATAAACGAAGAAAAAAAAAGAAATGAGTTAAAATGAGATAAGATTATGGGCCCTATCTTGCACCCATTGCAATTGACTTTGTACACCGACGCATGTATCATTCCTATTTTGCACCCAAAGCGGATTTTTCCCTCCACAGACGCACGTCGGTAAGTTAGGAAATACACTTGCGCTCCCCAGGGCGGTTCAGCGCAAAGAGGAGGCGTGTTCCGGCGCAAACGTTCCTTCATGCTATTTTGCAGGTTTAGAAAACAATTGCGCCACTAACCAGGAAAAAATAGTTTAAAGTCAGTGGCGCGTTGCGCATGTTATTTATATGCTATTTTAAGGGCGCATGCTTGGCCATAATCAATGTGTGCACAACGTGCACTTTGATTCTCTCATCTAAACAGAAGCAGCAGTCTTCATTTGCAAATCATACATTCTTACAATAGATAGATAGATAGATAGATAGATAGATAGATAGATAGATAGATAGATAGATAGATAGATAGATAGATAGATAGATAGATAGATAGATAGATAGATAGATAGATAGATAGATAGATAGATAGATAGATAGATAGATAGATAGATAGACAGACAGACAATTTATTATAAAAGCATACATCTAGCTTACACATTTACCCAAATTATCATACGCCTGTTTAACCGAAGTTAATTTGGGTGGGTTTCTCCATTTCAATGTAACTTCTCTCTCTTTTATGGCCGTGACGAGAGCTTTGCTCTCCTTGGCTGTGAACCGCTCCTGGCGCGCGCCTGGCAAATCCGCTGTTACAATAGGAATCCGCTATGGATAAAGCGCGTCTGCTCTTAAAGGGAATGTGAGATGACTCTCTGATTGGTTTATTTCACATTACGCCCAAACCACACCTATGAATAATGAAGCCACTTCAGACCAACCCCTTTTAGATTTGCGCCGGGCGCAAGAGTCATTTATCCTGCTGGGAAAATAGAAACAGCACCCAAGACCCGCCCACAAAGTTACTTGCGCTTTGCGCTTGACACTTGCGTTTCAGATCGTTAAAATAGGGCCCTATGTGGATAAACAACTAATATTTTGCATAAACTGACTAGAGATTATCGAACTGTCAAAAGATTTGTGAGTGATTTAGAGCAGAGAAGAACTCTGTCATTTAAGGCTTATTAAAAAAGTTTCTGTCAATCTAAATAATTGTATTAAAAGGGAAACTATAACAAAAAGCCACTGTTGAGCAGCAAACAGGTATTGTAAGCTGCATGTGTCTTTGGAGTCCCAAGAACCTCCATGCAGGCTAGCAGTTGTCCATAAAGTTGCATTTCAGCCACCTCTAACCCAAGCTTGCAAAGAGAAACGTTTACAGTGGGTGTAGCCCCCCTGTGTAGTTCACTCTTATGACAGTTCAACATTCTCTATTCAGTTTTTGCTAAATATTAGTTGTTTTTATGCCTTTTGCAAGACATTGTGCCATTTCATGCTCCCTGCACAACATTTGCAACTGCTTTTTTATCACTTAATTAGAAGCACCACAATTACAAAATGCTCATCTGTTACGTAGGGTCTACATTTAGAAGTACAATTGGAACAGACATTTAAAAGTTTATTTTAAAATGCAAAGTATTGAACATCAAAATAAAGCTCTGTATACACTTGCATTTTTACGACAATATGTTCTACAAAAAGTTCTACACTTGCGGTATTGATGTCTACTTGGGCCAAATACAGGAAATACGTCATGTGAGTAGACAAGTGGTCAAGAGCAAAGACCGCAAGTGGCCCTTTGTAGTTTGCACTCCCTTCTTTTTGTTCCTGTTTTCTTTTGTTCCCATCATTTCTAGTTTGTTGTTATGGTTACTCATTAGCTGATTGATTAGTACCCACCTGTGCCTTGTTTTATCCCTTATTATTCTGTCTATTTAAACCCTCTTTAGTTTGCAGTTCAGTGTCCTGTTTTGTCTTTATGCTACTGAACTGGAAGTAAACTGTTATGTTTTCTCCTGTGCCTGAGTTTATATTTGTATTATCTTATTTGTTTTTGTTAATAAAACGGCTGGAATATTTTCCATCTCCTTCTCCTTCCTTCATCATCACAATGCTCTGACGTGACAGAATATGGGACCTAGAGAAGATTTTTTGGGTCTGGTCTCAATGATTACAACAAACTGATAGTTCCCTTTCGAGGGAACTCGCGCTGTGTCAATGATGCTTTGGGAACGCCCCTGCGTTATTGTGTCTGAAGCACGTATGTCAACTGGTCTAACGGCGAGAGTGAGCGTCACGGGCGGGTGACGTCACAACAAGAAAAGGATAAAAGCACATGCTTCAGCAAGCGCTCTATGTTGAAACTGTCTGTCTATCTATTGTTGTCTTGTCACAAGCATTTATATCTATATCATGGCAAAAGATTTATAGAAGTTGTGTGCTTCTCCCTGCCTGCACTCTTTTACGGGTGGGGATACACCTGTATCATCTATGTGTAATGTGTTTGGGAGTGGAGCATGCTATGTCAGCCTTCGAGGGGGTTCGCACACTCCGTCCGCTTCTCACGTTCCGCTCTTGCCTGTCACTTTTCGAGTAAAGTGGCCAGGCAAGCGATCCTCAGGGATCCGGACCCGCTGCTACTGAGGCAGCACGGAGAAGGCATTCTTGGGGATCGCAAATGGATCTCTCGGCGGGGTTTCGCCACCTCTTTCCCCAGCATATGACGAGCTGGTGGAGGTGATTACTCGTGCTGTTGTTAAATTAAATATTGAGTGGCCAACCGAGAAAAGGGGTGCTTATCCTAAAAGTAAACTAGATGAGCGCTTCCTGTAATCAAATGTGTCACCTCCATCATGGGGCCTTCCATTTTTTCCCGATCTACACAGTGAACTGTCTAGACCGTGGAACAAGCCATATTCATACTGTCTTTTCAGCCCCCAAGTCCATGTATATTCTGATAAAGGGGCTGAAAGAATATGAGGCGATGCCCAAGGCTGAAAAGATGCTAGCTAGCTATCTCTCCCCTGGTTCAGCATCGTCCCTGAAGGCACCAGTGCTACCCACTAAGCCACTCAAATCTACATCTAATTTAGTGGGTAAATCCTATACGGATGCCTACATACAGTACAATGGCAGTGTTACAGGCATATCAGGCTGATCTGCTGGGTGATTTTGATGAGAGCAAGGGGGTAGGACGTTCGAGAAGTTCGAGAACTGCGTCGGGCCACATATCTGTCTCTCAGGGCCACCAAGGAGACCACCAGAGCAATAGGGCGGTCTATGGCAGCCCTGGTGGCCACTGAGAGGCCCCTTTGGCTCAACCTGGCAGAAATAAAGGACAAAGACAGAGCCTTTTTATTAGATGCCCAGTTAACGCCTCCTTGTCTCTTCGGCGACTCTGTAAATACGGTCGTCAAGTGGTTTCAGGAGACCAAAAGACAATCTGAGGCATTTACAGATTATCTCCCTCTCCGTACCCAACTCCCTAGGGCTGCTGGGCATGAGCTCCAGCGAGCACACGGCTCAGTGTAAACTCGACACTGCGTCAAACTTGCACCCTATGAGGGGGGTTCAAAAACTGTCAGTTCGGTCGGTTCCTGCCAGTATACTTCAGGCCACCAAAGTGGCTGTTCCAGTTATACCAGAGGCCAGTCTTGACAGGCTGGTACCCTTAGTAGATTATCTGACAGAATAGAATAATCTGCCAAACATATCTCAGTGGGTCCAGCAGATAGTAGAAAGAGGATACAGAATCCGTTCGGTTCTCGTCTGCCACGCTACAACAAGGAGTTGCTCAAGTTAGTGCATCCTGAGCAGGCTCTGGTAATGGAGCAAGAGGTGAAAGCTCTGTTAGCGAAGGAAGCTATAGAGCAGGTGTACTTTATAGCTGCTACTTCATTGTTACAAAAAAGGATGGGGAGTTGCGTCCTATACTAGATCTTCGCCAGTTGAATCGTACAGTCAAGAAACTCAAGTTCAGCAAGATGCTGACACTCAAAACAGGTCGTGACTCAAATCAGGTCAAAGGACTGGTTTGTCACGATAGATCTAAAAGTTGCATACTTCCATGTCTCCATCCTCCCTCAGCACAGGAAGTTCCTGAGGTTTTCTTTCGGGGGCAAAGAATACCAATATCGGGTGCTTCCATTCGGTCTAGTGCTATCACCCCGCACGTTCAAGAAGTGCGTAGATGCAGCTCTGGCCCCGCTCAGGCTGCAGGGCATACGCATTCTGAACTATATAGACGACTGGCTGATTCTAGCGGAATCAGAGCAGTGGGCGGTTCGGCATCGGGATGTCGTCCTCGCACACATGCAGAAATGGGGTTGAAACTCAATGCCATGAAGAGTGTGCTTTCTCCACCACAGATAACCACTTTCCTTGGTGTGGCCTGGGATTCAGTCACAATGTGAGCCATCCTATCGCCTGCTCGTGTAGCTGCTATCCTCACAGCCACGAAAGAGTTAAAGCTCGGCCAGTCACGGCACTGTGAAACAGTTTGAGAGACTGTTAGGCCTCATGGCAGCGGCATCCAATGTGATACCTTTTGGCCTGCTGTACATGAGACCTTTGCAGTGGTGGCTCAGGACCAGAGAAAGAAAACTACTTCGTATGATCAAGATCACGCGGTGGTGTCTCCGCGCCTTGGTTATATGGAGGAAACCTTGGTTCCTATCCATGGGTCTAGTGTTAGGAGCTCTTTGACATTGAGTTGCGCTCTCGAAAGATGCTTCCATCACTGGCTGGGGAGCGGTAATGGAAGGCCGTCATCATATTTTGTGCCACATAAATTGCCTGGAGATGATGGCGGTCTTCAATGCTTTGAGACATCTCCTCCCAGACCTGAGGGGCCATCATGTGCTTGTCCGGTCAGACAACACATCGGTGGTCTCTTACATAAATCATCAGGGGGGTCTGCGTTCGCGTCCACTATGCAAACTGACGCACCAGATCCTCTTGTGGTACCTAGGGAAGATACTTTCCCTGAGGGTAGTGTATATCCCAGGCTGCCAGAATATAGGAGCAGACATCCTGTCCAGGCAGGGGCTGAGACCAAGGGATTGGAGACTCCACCCCGAGGTGGTGGAGTATATATGGGAAGTTTACGGCCAAGCAGAAGTGGATCTGTTTGCGTCGCAGGACACGACACACTGTCCACTTTGGTTTTCCCTCACACATTCAGCCCCCCTGGGGACCTTATATATCTCCTCGAAGGCTCTCCCTTGGAGATTCCGGTCAGGAGAGACCTTCTGTCTCAGGCGGGGGGCACAATCCTTCACCCCCGCCCAGAGATTTGGAATCTGTGAGTTTGGCCTCTGAGGGGACCCAACTCATAGATGCTGGTCTCTCAACTGAGGTTGTAGAGATCATCTTACACTCCAGAGCTCCAGCTCTGGAAAGTGGAAAGTTTTCACTTCTTGGTGTCATCAGCGTCAGTGGGTTCCGGTTAACTGCCAGGTTGGTACAGTACTTGAGTTATTACAAGCTCGCTATTCAGCAGGGTTATCTCCATCCACCCTAAAGGTGTATGCGGAGGCCATAGCGGCTTACCACGCCCCTGTGGGTAATGCATTGTTGGGTAGAGACCCCCTGATTATCTGTTTCCTTTGTGGTACTCTGAGGCTGAGGCCTGCAACTCGAACCCGGGTTCCGGCTTGACCTGGCTATAGCCCTAGAGGGCCTATCTGTGGCTCCCTTTGAACCCCTCGAATTAGTTTCAGAATAGTTTCTGACCTACTATAGTTTACCTATAGACCTATACGCTATACCTAGAGGTATATGACCTATACCTGGACACTGCCCCAGGGTCTCAGGTGCTTATGACTTAGTAGCCAAAAGTTTCTCATACAGGCAATTGTAAGTACAGCTTTTGGGTATTATCGTTCCCAAAGCATCATCGATGCAGTGCAAGTTCCCTCGAAAGAAAACGTCTCAGGTTACGACTGAGTGCTTTTACCCTTTCCTGGTCGTGACGTCACCCGCCTGTGACGCTCACTCTCACCATTGGACTAGTTGACATATGTGCTTCAGACCCAATCACGCAGCGTCTTGTTCCCTTCTCAGGGAACTATGATTACAGTTGTAGCCTGAGACGTTTCCCTGCCTATTAATTGTCCTCAAGAGAAGTTTATCAATTTTGTCAAGCTTATGCTAATGAGAAGTAGCTACTCTTTCACTGTACACAGCTACACACAATAATTAAAAAAACATGTTAAATATTTATCAGCAAATGATTTGCTAAAAAATTGTTTAACATGGATTGTAAATTATTAGTGTGATATGTGTACAGTGAAAAAATAATAATCACCTTGTGATTCGCTACAAATAATATTTGCTATAAATAATGTTGTGATGCCTAAATTGACTTTAATAACAATTGGCCACATTTAAAATGACTGATTTTACATTTATAGTTTATAGTTTTCCATTTATGATTAAACAAAACAATATAGAATTATTGTTTATCCAACATTACCATAAAAATTATCAGATTATCAACTCTGCCAGAATTTTAATATCAGTGAATGTCTATTTTTATATCAAAACTCATAGAGTTTATTAGTGTCAGTGAACATTTGAAATGGAATCCTTTCTAAACAGTCACACAAACTTGCACTGAATTTTTCACTATCATGATAATAGAATAATTCAGCACTAGAACACATAATGGATGTCGTAAAATAGTCATATCAAGAATTCAACTTGAATTCAAGACATACACTAAATAACTGTCCTTGCCAGGAAATAGAAAAGAACATAATCTTCCAACTCAAGCAAATAAGAATTCAATAGGCAAACAGAGACCTCCTTGTGAAAAGAGAATAGAGCTCTGGGGCATCATGTTTTCCCACCCAGTGGAATGGTGTGATCAGGCCTTGTGACTATACCATGATCATCATGATGTCTTTACAATAGTGCCCTTTCAAACTTTATGCCCTTTCTCATAAACTTGTTTTTCTGGTGTGTGTATGATATATAGAGAAATATGGAAGAAAGTATGCATTATGGATAGATCTCACAATACACAATGTGCTGGTTGGCTCCACTGACAGATCACATACGTTAACAAATTTACCAATGTAAATGTATGATTTGCTAACAAAAATATGTTTTAAGAACATTTTACTAACATTCCCATTTAGTTAAGAAATTATTATTGTTATTTTTGAATGTTCTCTGAATGTTCAAAAGGGACAGTTTTTAATGTTTTAATGTTGTTGTTTTTTTTTTGTTATGAAAGCTTTAAGGGAAAGTTCCATTTTATAATTTTGCAATAATTATGGGAAAGTTACGTTTGAATGTTCTCTGAAACAAGTAGTAGCATTAACAAAGGTTTGACAAATTTCCAACTAAAATTTCAAAAAAAAAACAATAAAAAAAACATTCTATTCTGTTAATGATACTGAAAGAAATTGTTCATAACTTGCCAGAGAGTCTTGCCAGAGAGTCAGAGAGCTAGAGAATCTTGCCAGAACATAAGCCAAGGTTCTGAGAACGTTCCCTGTTAGCTGGATAAGTGTAATCATGCAATTTAAAATTCTCACCCAAGCCTCTCCTCTTCCTTCTTCCTGAGGACGAAGTCTCTCTGAATGACGTCCCACACATGTTTGGCCTCCTCTTCTGATAGCCTGGACAGGTCCAACTTCTTATCCATAATCAGAGCTTAGTTGTTTTTTGTATTTTTTACTAAATAACAGAAAAAAATTACTCAAGTACAAGGCTACAAGAAGTCTAAGGATAATGTGACTCTTTCATCATTCTACCTCTTTATCCTCTAGAGAGATAACAGGTTTTCAATATGGGCTACCTGGACATACAAATTCATATCAGCACCACAGTCATTATAATCAAGGATCCATCCTTTGGGTGTGACCCTTTTCATTCCCAAGTCTAGGCAGCTACTTTAAATAAAGGTACATTTAAAAGGTCTCTTAACACATCTCCAAAATAATTCAGCATAGATTAGTCTGTAAACATCTGTAACATCAGTAATTCAAATCAAGTTTGTGAATTCCAATATGAAAGAGGCATTAACTACTGATTAATAAAATTAGTACTAACACAACAACTGCATTACCTTTAAAATAAAGTGATGGATGCATTTCATTAAATATCGAATGATGGCCCAATAACACCACTACTACTATGTGTAAATGGGGAACTGATGTCATTCTAATTCATAGTGCATTGGTTGCCATGGCTCCTCAGATACAGTATTCATGATGTGATCATAATGATTTCAGCCAGAGTGTTATAAGTAATTAAACCCAGGAAATGAATAAAGTCGGACAGATACCTGATGCAGTTATTAGAAAGTATTGTATAATCACAGTGACAACATGCATGAACTCTTCACATTGCTAGCCTTAATAGCAGCAAGAGGAATTGACTTAACATTAAACCTATTCACATTATTTAATTAATTATTTAAAAATGAGACTTTACACTTAGTTTCTTAAGAGGTAATGAAGATTTAGTTTACCTTGCATGCAGACACGTAGCTGCTCTTGCCAAGTCTCTCAGGATGAGGCAGATAATGTGAGAATAGTCAGAGGTATGGCAGTCTTAATCACATGTCTAGTTTTTCAAATGAAATGCAAAGAAAGCTCCACCCTTTCCACGCTTGAAATATAAATGAATGTTCTTTTTGTTTTGTTTTTTTCTGGCAGATTAAAATAATTGTTATGTGAATTATTATTAGTTGTATTGTATCCTTTACTTTTATCTTGTTGATTCTTTCTGGTTCAATTTCTTCTATAATAAACAGTTGGTTAAACATTAGCCTTTTTGTTTTATTAAATTTTTTACTATTTTTTGTTTGTTTGTTTATATTTTTACATTGACAGATCAAAGCTTCTTTAGGTCTGTAATAAATAAATAAATAAATATACAAACAAACTTTTATACAACAGAAAGTCCAACAGAACTGGGACTTTTTACTGTTTGTATCACTACCATTAGGCCCTATCTCTGTTTTTTCTTTTTTCTTTTTATTTTCTTTTGCAGCTTATATCGTTATGCTATGTGACAACATGTTCTAGTTAAACAGTATATCCAGTGAGGCGCTAGATAAGTTTTTAATTGAATGGGCAGTCTTCATAGAAATCTTTTCGACCTATACTACAGGGAGAGAAAGATTGCAGAAAGACTACAAACTGTTAACAATATGAAGTATTAAACAACACAAAAAAAAAGGAGAAAAAAAAGAAAAATGTCCACACAAATTGGACAGAAAATAGCCCTATATTAAAATATTAAACACCAATATATCAATATATTATTCTTCATTTAGTTCTATGCAACATACTCAGATTTAACAGATTTATTTTTTGACTAATTATCAAAATAAAGTATAGTCATACAAAGCTATTATTACCAGAGTATGTGATCAGAGCAGGTCATTTTACCATTGTTGCCCAGGCTATACCAGCTCAGCAAACAAAAGAAATTCCACGTTATTTGAGCAGACTTTGCTTTTCCAGTGCGTGATGGTACATGATTGGAGCGTTTGGGTCCTTAAGGGACCGTTCGGTATTTATGGAAGGGGCCACCGGAGGAAAATAGGGGAGGGTCATGTATTTTTATTCTTTGTTGAGGGGAGGGTCATCCAACTTTTTTTAGTCTAGGGGGAGGGTCACCCAACTTTTATATTCATGAAAACAGCAACATTTCAAAGTGGCTTGTTTGGTGCTATTTTTTTCCATTTAGCTCCATGTTGATCTCGCGTTATCAGCCTCCCTTCGATATCAGATGGGTCTGACCCAACAAAAATCCAGTTTGGCGCTGTTTGACAGTGCGCGCGCACTTCAGTTCGCGCTTAGAAAAAGTGCATCATGTCAGAACAGAATGCCAATGAAAAGTTTACCCGTCAAAGCTTTAAAGCACGAGCAAATAATGAACTTTTGATAAGTGCACAGTGTCCTGTGAGTGTAACTCTACTGCTGCATTAACATGTGATGTGAACGTACATCGAGTTTTACAGTATTGGGACTGAGGCGCCAGAACTGCAGCTGATAGAATGTGCGCTGTAGGGCGATAGGCCTACTGCATATTTTAGTTTCCATTCTTATTTTGTTTCCACGATGTGTAAGATGTAGGGCTACCACATCTTTAAACTATTAGTATTATTTAAGTTAACATAAAATACATAGACCTACACCACAAAAACTAGTTGAGGATAAATTCGTTAAAATTCGGCGATTCCAGTGTTATGGACGTGACATTTGCAGTCAAAACTTAAAATAAAAATTCTCAGAAAATGCATTTAATACCAATATTTTGAAACTGTCACGGTTCATAGATCCAATGTCTCTCCTCGTCTCGTGCTTTGTTTGTTTACGTGTGTGTGAGCGCGTGAGTGGGTGTGTCCGGCTCGTTACCTCTGATCAGCGATCCAGCTGCAGTCACTAATCATCAGCTGCAACCCATCTCATCACAGTATATATTCTCATCACTTTCTCATTTCCCCTGTCAGATCGTTGCATGAAGTCTCTGTGTGTTTCTGGTCCCGTTCTTGTTCCTGTTCTTCGTTGCCATCCTGAGTTCCTGTGTTCCGGTTTCGTCTCGTGGATGTGTTACTTGTCTGGATTACTATCGTCACTTCAGAGCACTCATCACTGTCTTCACCGTGTCTGACCATCAAAGTCCCTGCGCCACCGCCTGCATCACCCTGGACTTTGCATACTACTTCATCTATTATTCTACTACAATAAAGAGTTTTACTTGCAGCCTGCTTCCTCGTCTCTGTCATAACAGAACGATCTGACCAACATGGAAGCAGCGAGTAATTCAGCGCCCTCGTTCGAGGATTACGTGAGTAACAGCATGGCACGTATGGATCTTCAAGAAAAGAATATTCACGATACTGGTCGCGCTGTTCAGGCGTTAGTGGCGCAGGTGTCCGAGCTCACCCGGCAGATCCATCAGATGCGAGCTCCCGCTGCGCCGCCCACACCAGCTGTTCCCCCCACACCATCGGAAAGCCCATCCCAGTCAGAGCCACGCCTACCTGTTCCAGAGACCTACTCAGGTGAACCGAATTTTTGCAGGGCTTTTCTAATCCGATGTTCCATGCATTTCTCCCTTCAGCCCCGAACCTTCGGCAGTGAGCGTTCTAAGGTGGCCTTCGTTCTCACCCTCCTGACTGGGAAAGCGGCATTATGGGGAACGGCGGTGTGGGAAAATCAAGACCCATGCTGTTCCTCGTTCCAGGAGCTCTCCGCCGAAATGAGAAGAGTTTTCGACCGTGCTGTCGCCGGGAGAGAGGCCGCAAGGATGCTGGCCGATTTACGTCAAGGAGAAAGATCTGTTTCAGATTTCTCGATCGAGTTCCGGACCTTGGCGGCGGAGAGCAAGTGGAACGAGGAGGCGCAGTGGGACATGTTCCTGCATGGGCTGGCTGACCGCGTCCAAAGGGAGATCTACGCCTTGGACCTACCCCAATCGCTTAACGACCTCATCGCTCTGGCACTTCGAGTTGACGCACGGCTGGCCAGAGTTGGGAGCCGCACTAGGAGCAGTCACCCTCTGGCAGGAGCCGAGGGTTCACGGCTTGGAGGCGGGGACGCGGTCAGCCCCGTCTACGATCACGAGCCCATGCAGGTGGGTCGAGCTCGGCTTTCCCGGGAGGAGAGGGAAAGGCGGAGGTCCCAGGGCCTTTGTCTGTACTGTGGAGGAGCCGGGCACTATGCTTACAACTGCCCGGTAAAAGGCCAAGCCCGATAGTGAGTATGAGGCTACTATCGGGTGGGATCTCCGCCGAGAAGACCTCATCTACATCTACCCTCCTTCCGGTAAGACTGAGATGGTCAGCACGCACTCACGATTGTCGGGCACTCTTGGACTCCGGGGCGGAAGGTAATTTTATGGACCATTCATTTGCACGTCAGTTCCAGATTCCCCTCAAACCCCTCACTCATCAGATCGCTGTACATGCACTCAACGGACAGAAACTTCCTACCATCACTTTCGCCACTGAAGATATCACCCTCATCACATCAGGCAACCACACTGAGACCATTTCATTCTACATTCTGGACACTCCCCTTGCACCCATAGTTCTCGGTCACCCCTGGCTCATCCGTCACAACCCTAAAGTGGACTGGCAGCTCAAGTCTGTGTCAGCTTGGAGTAATCGTTGTCATGAGTCTTGTCTAGTGTCTGCTTGTCCGTCTGTTTCTGTCTCTGTGTTTCAGGAGGAGGCAATGGATCTGTCTAACGTGCCCGCGGAGTACCTGGACCTGAAGGAAGTGTTCAGTAAGTCTCGGGCTGCTTCTCTTCCTCCGCATCGTCCCTATGACTGTGCCATAGACTTATTACCAGGTACGGCTCCGCCTAAAGGCAAGTTATATTCACTCTCGACACCTGAGAGGGAGGCTATGGAGAAATATATTTCTGATTCTCTAGCAACGGGGTTCATTCGCCCTTCCTCTTCACCAGCGGGGGCGGGGTTCTTTTTTGTGGGGAAGAAGGACGGATCCTTGCGACCTTGTATTGACTACCGGGGGTTGAACAACATCACGGTAAAGAATACTTATCCTTTGCCGCTGATGTCTTCAGCCTTCGAGAGGTTGCAGGGAGCGTCCATCTTCACAAAGTTGGATTTACGGAACGCTTATCATTTGGTCCGCATCAGGGAGGGGGATGAGTGGAAGACCGCTTTTAACACCCCCAGAGGGCACTTTGAATATTTGGTTATGCCTTTCGGGCTTTCCAATAGCCCAGCGGTCTTCCAGGCACTCGTCAATGACGTGCTGCGAGATATGATAGATCAGTTCATTTATGTCTACCTGGACGACATACTGATTTTTTCTTCTTCTCTCCAGGATCACGTGCAGCACGTCCGGCGAGTGCTTCAGAGGTTGCTAGAGAATGGGCTTTTTGTCAAGGCGGAGAAATGCGATTTTCATGCACAGTCTGTTCCATTTCTAGGGTACATCGTGTCAGTTGAGGGAATGCGCATGGATCCTGAGAAGATCAAGGCTGTGGTGGATTGGCCAAGCCCAGAGTCTCGTAAGGCCCTACTGAGATTTCTGGGGTTCGCTAATTTTTACCGGCGTTTTATTCGCAACTTCAGCCAACTAGCCGCACCTCTGACCGCCTTGACCTCCCCCAGAACGACGTTCAGGTGGTCAGACGCAGCCGAGGCTGCGTTTGCCAAACTGAAGGGTTGCTTCGTTTCAGCCCCCATTCTGACAACCCCTGATCCATCACGTCAGTTCGTGGTGGAGGTCGACGCGTCAGAGGTGGGGGTAGGTGCAGTGTTATCCCAGCGTGCTCTCTCAGACGACAAGATGCATCCTTGCGCGTTTTTGTCTCATCGGTTATCGCCTGCCGAACGCAATTATGACATTGGGAACAGAGAGTTGTTGGCAGTCAAGTTAGCATTGGAGGAGTGGCGGCACTGGTTAGAAGGGTCGGGGGTACCTTTTATCGTCTGGACCGATCATAAGAATTTGGAATACATTCGGACTGCTAAAAGATTGAACTCCAGGCAGGCTCGGTGGGCACTTTTTTTCGGTCGTTTTGACTTTACTCTCTCGTACCGCCCGGGTTCTAAAAACATCAAACCCGATTCTTTATCGCGTATTTTTGATCGTTCCGAACGCCCGTCTACTCCCGAGTGCATTTTACCAGAGACCCTATTCATCTCCACACTCGTATGGGAGGTCGAATCGAAGGTCATGAAGGCCTTAGAAGGGGTAACGCCCCCGGTCGGTTGCCCACCGAATCGTTTATTTGTGCCTGAGAGTCTACGGTCCAGCGTTATTCAGTGGGGGCATTCTTCCAATGTGGCTTGTCATCCAGGAGTCAGTCGTACTAAATGTTTAGTTAAGCAACGATTCTGGTGGCCTCTCATGGCTCGTGACATTCACAATTTTGTTTTGGCTTGCTCAGTTTGTGCCACTGGTAAGACTTCCAATCGACCCCCGGATGGGTTACTCCTACCGCTGCCGGTTCCTTCGAGACCCTGGTCCCATATCGCACTAGATTTTGTTACCGCCCTCCCACCCTCTCAGGGTCACACGGTAGTTTTGACCGTGGTGGACCGGTTCTCGAAGGCGGCCCATTTCATTCCCTTGCCCAAATTACCCTCAGCCAAGGAGACAGCGGTGATTGTCGTTAACCACGTCTTTCGGTTACATGGCCTCCCGACAGACGTGGTTTCTGACAGAGGACCCCAATTTGTGTCCAAATTTTGGCGAGAATTTTGTAGATTACTGGGCGCGACTGTCAGTCTGTCTTCTGGGTTTCATCCCCAGAGCAATGGCCAAACTGAGAGAGCCAACCAGGATTTGGAAAGAACGTTACGATGTTTGGTCTCCAAGAATCCTTCCTCTTGGAGTCACCAACTCTCTATGGTGGAGTACGCCCACAACACGTTGCCAATGTCATCCACGGGCCTGTCTCCGTTTGAGTGTAGTGTAGGGTACCAGCCACCACTCTTTCCTAGTCTGGAATCCGAAGTCGCGGTTCCCTCCGCTCACGCCTTCGTCCAGAGGTGTCACCACACATGGACTAGAGCCCGCGAGACTCTACTCCAGGTGGGGTTGCGCACCAAGGCCAAAGCCGATCGCCACCGGTCTAGGCCTCCCGTTTACGTCGTTGGTCAAAAAGTGTGGCTTTCTACCAAGAACATTCCTCTCCGTTCCGTATCCAATAAACTTGCTCCCAAATTTATTGGCCCGTTTACTGTCACCAAGATCATTAGTCCGGTGGCAGTCCGCCTCAACCTTCCTCCTGCGTACAGGAGAATTCACCCCGTTTTCCATGTTTCCAAAATTAAGCCTGTGTTTCGATCAGCGATTAACCCGCCAGTTCCGGTTCCTCCCCCGCCGCGACTCGTAGATGGGGAACCCACTTATTCGGTCAATCGTGTACTGGACTCTAGGCGGAGGGGACGCGGATTTCAGTATTTGGTGGACTGGGAAGGTTACGGTCCTGAGGAGAGAAGTTGGGTACCGGCCAGAGACATTTTGGATCACTCCCTTATCGATGATTACAATCGGCAGGTAAGGGGGCCTGGGAACACCAGGAGGTGTTCCTAGGGAGGGGGGTACTGTCACGGTTCATAGATCCAATGTCTCTCCTCGTCTCGTGCTTTGTTTGTTTACGTGTGTGTGAGCGCGTGAGTGGGTGTGTCCGGCTCGTTACCTCTGATCAGCGATCCAGCTGCAGTCACTAATCATCAGCTGCAACCCATCTCATCACAGTATATATTCTCATCACTTTCTCATTTCCCCTGTCAGATCGTTGCATGAAGTCTCTGTGTGTTTCTGGTCCCGTTCTTGTTCCTGTTCTTCGTTGCCATCCTGAGTTCCTGTGTTCCGGTTTCGTCTCGTGGATGTGTTACTTGTCTGGATTACTATCGTCACTTCAGAGCACTCATCACTGTCTTCACCGTGTCTGACCATCAAAGTCCCTGCGCCACCGCCTGCATCACCCTGGACTTTGCATACTACTTCATCTATTATTCTACTACAATAAAGAGTTTTACTTGCAGCCTGCTTCCTCGTCTCTGTCATAACAGAAACGTCTGAAAGGAGTCAAGACATTAGAAAAATATCAGTCTACACATGTGTTTTATATTTAATATGAGGGAAATATAGCCTACATGTGACGTGTGACCAGGGTTTAAATTGGGATTTATTATGTGGGGGGGCTCTCCCTAGGGGGGTCCGGGGGTACGCCCCCCCGGGAATTTTTTTTTGAAAAATAAACTATAAAATGGCATTTTCTGGAGAGTTTTGTGCAAAAGAAATGGATAAATTGAGTCTTACATAATCTGTGAAAAACTGCAAGGTTAAGAGCATATTTGCATTGTTGTAGTATCAACAGGTATTAGGACATTTAGCATTTACATTACTGTTAATCAGCAGTGGTGGAATGAAACGAAGTACAAATAGCTTACTTCGTTTCTGTAGGCCTAAGTAGAATCAATAGTGCATACTTTTGACTTTTACTTCGTTACATTTTGCAGTAATTATTATACTTTCTACTCCACTAGATTTCTACAACGTTTCGTAACATTTTCTGATCAGTTTTTCCCCTGCCAAAACAGGGATTGAAAAAAATGTCCTGTTTTCGGTGCTGATGCGGTGGTGACGCGTTCATGTGAGGGTGGCGCTGCCAATAAAGCACATAAAAGCTGTCACAAAGAACCAGCAAAAGTAATGATTATGAATATGTAAAATATAGCAAGGAGACATTTTAATTGTTTATTAATAAACAAGTGTTTTCTGTGTCAGTGCCCTGCATAGATGAAGTTGACGATGCTATCCTCGCAATCTTCGCAGTAGTGAACGCGCCAGAGAGAAATGCACATTTCGGATTACACAAGCAGCGGTCTGATTTCTTTCGTTTTGAATTGTCATGTTTAAAAGAAGACCTTCCAAGCTTTCTATAGATATATTTATCAGGTCTGTCAGGCAAGTAGGCTCCCTTACGAGAGTCCAGTTCACTCGCCGGCGCGTCCGTGTCGTGATTATATTGTCTATATAGGCTACTAGCCTATATTTAAATGAAATATATGAAACATTGATTAAAATTAAGATACAATTAATACAAAACGAAATTCATTTTAAAGAAAGGCTTTGTGCTTTCTGTTTGAGGTCTCAGTGAAAGTTTTAAACAGTCTTTTAGTGCCGCTTTCAGCGCTCACGTATGTAACATTGTTTTTTCCTCATATGCGAACATGAAAATATAAAAAAAAATGAATATGTTATGTTCTGTGGAGAGCCAACCCTTCTTCATCCGGAGGGTAGTTACTGTGGTTTGCAGTGTAATTCACAGAATTACAAAAAAAATATTTCGCCACCTAAAAGTTAAAGATTTTTTGTGTCACGTCTACGGCATGTCATGTGTAGCCTATTTTCCTCATATTAAATATAAAACGCTTGATTACACATTGTATTACCTTGTTATGATATAGTGACCCATACAATGTGCCAAATATATTTTCATTACCTTGTCTTTCAATGCAGGGCACTGTTTATACAACCAACATTGTGCTGAACTTGACAAAATTGATCTGCTGCTGCAGCGGCGGCCAGCAGCTCGTTTTTTTTTTTTTTTCAAGGCAGTAACGTTAGAAGGTTCTGGAACTTTTGCGCGCTTCCACATCCCGTGCAACAACGGATCTCCCAGGAACATTCATTATTGCTGCGTACATTTATCCGTGTCGGAGTTCTGAGAAGTAGCCTACCTATGCGCATGGCATGCGCGAGCGGTAAGCGATCATGGTCGACTGACAACGAGATTAAGCAGCTGAACAAGACTACGGCCGTGTCACGATTGTTCTCAGCTCCGCCGAGACTAAATAGACATGCCATTTCAAAATCTTTCATTTATAATCAGAAATATGTTTTCAAAAGCATCACTTTCATCAAATTTTATGTGACATAATTTCCAATAAGCAACTGACTGCAAACGAGCAGGCTTATGTGCCGGGGCTGAGCCCCGGAGAGCCCCGGCCCAATTTAACCACTGCGTGTGACACAAAAAATCTTTAACTTTTAGGTGGCAAAATATTTTTTAGTAATTCTATAAATTACACTGTGCAAACCAAAAGATATATAGGCTACCCACCGGATGAATAAAGATCGGCCTCCACAGATAATAAAATATTATAATATTTTTTATTTTATTTTTCGTGTTCGCATTTATGTGAAAAATAAATAAATAAAAATGTTACGGGCGTGACAGTTCTCCATTACGGACATGACTGCGCTGAAGCGACTTTAAAAATTTCACAGAGACCTCAAAAAGCACAAAGCCTTTCTTTAAAGTGAATTTCGTTTTTTTATTAATTTTATCTTAATTTTAATCAATGTTTCATCTGGATTTAATAAATAAGAAGTAGTCTAAAGTAGAAAATAGATAATCATGACACGGAGGCGCGGGCGAGTGAACTGGATCTTGTCTCATAAATGATCCGAAACTCAGCTTAAGGTAGGCTATGCTACTTGCCTCACAGACCTGAGAAATATATAGAAAGCTTGAAATGTCTACTTTTAAACAGAACAATTCATAACTAAAGAAAACAGACTGCTTTCTCTTTATGAAATGTGCATTTCCAACACATTCTCATACCTAAGGCGTCACTTTTTGTCACTTTCAACCATGCTTCAATATCTGACGCTCAAAGCACCCTTTAGCGTCCATATGTGACGCTTCGGTTATGGGTAGGTTTAGGCGTCATGTAACTGACGCTTTCGGAAGCGTCAATATCCGACGCACAAAGCACCCTTAGCGTCAATATGAGACGCTTCGGTTGGGTAGGTTTAGGTCTGTGGTAGGGTTATGCGTCTCATATGGACGCTAAAGGGTGCTTTGAGCGTCAGATATTGAAGCATGGTTGGCATTTCTGAGAAGATCGCGAGATTCGCGACACATCGTCAACTTCATCTTTGCAGTAGACACAGAAAACACATGTTTATTAATAAACAATTAAAATGTCTCCTTGCTATATTTGACATATTAATAATCATTACTTTTGCCGGTTCTTTGTGACAGCTTTTAGATGCTTTATTGGCAGCGCCACCCACATGTTGAACGAGTCACACCCATAGACTGTAAAAAAATATGGACGACGCCCCTTCGCTCTCTTCCATTGATGAGAACTGAAGCCGCCAGAGTCCCGATATGGCGCTGACATATTGGAACTTGAGTCTGCGCAGTAGCGATTTCGGGACCAAACCTGCGCAGTAGCGAGCAGGAAGTAAAGCCGCGAGATCAACGCTCCGCCCTCACTCTCGCCGAATGCACTCAGGGAGAGTGGATTCTGCACACTTTTTTAAAAATTGATTGCAGTACGACAAGAGGCTTGTTAAAATAAAGTAAATAAAATCTCCTCAGTCCTCCGAAGATCCCGAAAAAAATGTCCGTTGGTGCTTCAGTGACTACTTCGCTCGGAGAACCTGTCAATCACAGCTGTCAATCATTACGTTACACCACCGCATCACGTAACTAACTAAAAACCAACTTATTTTGGAAACAGATACTAGAACTTACATCAGCGTGATAAAAACGACAGCAAATGAAAGAAACCACCTTTGGAAAAAAGATATTTGAAGTGTAATTTAATTGTTTAGTTGGTCTCGCGTTCCGTTGAATAACATGGGGAGGCGGGGCTTATGACCTATACTAGGACCAGTCACCGGGGGGCGATCGAGACGTTTTGGCTTCACTTTTCAGGGCTTGTGCGGCACGCTTGGTCACACCGCATCAGCACCGAAAACATGATTTTTTTCAAATCTAAAATAAAAAATCGTGATACGAACCGAATCGTAGGTTTTGGTCTATCGTTACAGCCCTAGTAAGATGAGAAAGCAAGAGTTTATGGTTTAAAAAACAAACAAACAATGACTATCTGAACATCTTTGCCAAGCGCAAACCAGTACACAATTAGGCTAATCAATAAATTATCGGGGAGGGTCATGCCTTTTTTCACAATCATTTTGGAGGGTCATAGAAAAATGTATTGCTGGCGAAGGGAGGGTCATGTCTTTTTTGACAACAGATCTCAAAACTCCTCCGGTGGCCCCTTAAATAAATAACGAACAGTCCCTAACGAGAGGTCAACTAATGTGTTAAAATGTCAGAAAATGCTGTAATTAACTTGCCAGTGAATGTGCTTGAGAAACACTGAAATGAATGGGATTCAATGCTGGTGTCACGAATCACGATTCCTGCCTGTGTTTCCAGTGTCTGTCTTGGACACTGTCTTGCCACTGAATGCCAACATGTACTGTAACAGCTGGAACTATTGGTTGCTTCACAACACGCGTTACTTGTAACTCTGTTTGTCGTTACTCTGTTTTTCAACAGCTCTGGTTAACTATTATTTTAATACAGCAAACAATATTGACAATACTGTTTAAAAGTTACATCATGGTATATGACCTACCTTTTTGTTTGTTGAACTGTTAAAATCAGTCACACTGATCACACAGTCACACACGCAATTGTGTGAATCTTAAACATTTTAATGATATCTTCTAAATGTCTATATGACATCTAACAGGAAACATCCTAGAGACATATTGCAGATGAGCAAACACTCATGTAAATGCAGACATCAAATAGATGTCTTCGAGATGTACTTGTGCTATTTTGCCATTTAGAAATACCCTCGAATATCACACGAATGAAGGACATCTTTTCAACATGGGGTTCTCAAAAGCGGGAGTCATCATAGTTGGGTAAACTTCTGCGGGGAATGGGAGACAACAGCAAATATAATTTTAGTATTTGCATTTGCATTTGCTGTAAGCTAAAAACAAATGAAAAAAAAATCTGTGATATCTTTTCCAGGACCGTCCAAAAGAGGGAAAAATATAGAGAGATTCATTACAGCAGTCAGAAGAGAGAAAAATGTCAAATTGTCTGTCAGTCCCTCAGCCTTTGTTTTAGAAACATCCTCACAGTCACAGCAACATTAGTTTTTTTTTTTTTTTTTTCATTTACTGCCAAGGTTATATAACACGATATAGCATTGTGATATTATAGCAATGAAAATATGAAACATTTTACTAGATTTGCGAAGTTGATAACTGTGGAAAAGCATCACCACAGTCCATTAAAATGGTCCATTCTTGGTGTGCTTCATATTTCTTGTTTGTGCATCTCTACACTGCTTCTTGGATCAAAGCTATGGGGACGCCAGGGTGACCGTGACCTGTGTCTAATTTCAATGGAGCATCGTAAGCAGAGCCCCCTTAGTACACGTCATCAGCCGTTTGTATAGTTAGCACGTGGTGAAGGCAGTATCCAGAAGTGTGTGCCTCCGTGTCCCAGATATTTTACACCTAAGGACATACGTGTACTGTGTGTTTATTGTGTAGGTGAGGAGCATGCAGGTTCAGTTCTTGAGGGTTCTGAATGGGCTCATTGTGAGAAATTCTCAATGAGAAAGCTCAGTTCGTGTTTCTCCTTATTCTCGAGGGATGTAGGAAAACGTCTGTGCCTCGCGGCTCAAGCCCCACTGTTCCCGAGGCATAGCAGAGGCTTAGGTCATGGGGATCGCAGATCAAGCTAGCAGAGGAGTTTGAAAAAGGTTTGGCCCATTTACACTCCTTGGTCATGGACTCGAGCGATCTGTTGGATCAGGATGTGCTGTCTCTCGAGTCATCCGATCCAGCAGATATCATACTGGTGCCATCCAGTTAAGAGGAGGCAGATGTGGCTGAAGAGGCCGAGGACAGTATTTGTACTGCCCCGCATTCAGGGAATTTAATTGACATCATTGCCCGTGCCACAGCCAGATTGGATCTGACTTTGGGGCGTGAAAAACGGTAAGTCGCTCGTGGTAGGTTTGACGAGCGGTTTCTGTCAGGATATAGCCGCCCTTCCCCCATGACCCTTCCTTTTCCTTCATGATCTCCATGCTGTGTATATATCGTGGACATGCATACGAATATGTTCCGTCATTTTACTAAATCGTAACTCATTACATTTAAAGGGGACCTATTATGCAAAATTCACTTTTGTATGGTGTTTGGACATAAATGTGTGTTGGCAGTGTGTGTACACATCCACCCTACAGTGATAAAAATCCACTCACTCCTTTTTTTTTTATCCCCATAAATCATAAGCAGTCTCTCCAAACGACCTGTTTTCAGAATGTGGCTTTAGTGACATCACGATGATCTCGATGCCCACGAGTGTTGACTGACACCGCCGTTATAATTTAGACCCGCCCTGATCGAGTTCACTGCGAGTTTACACATCCACCATTGCTGCAGCAATGCACTCACGAGAAGCGTCGAAGCATCTCCCAAGCGTTGAAGGTGTTGTAGCTGGATGTATTCATTCACATAGCTCTCTCTATTTACTCTTGAAATCTGCCAGCCACTGAAGACGAGGTGGATTCATTTTGTTTTTCAAAGAAAATGCTCCCTCAACTCTACAGAAATTTAAGTTACTTATGCACTTCTTATACTGTTTACTCAGCTCTAACAGTGATTTTCTGAAGAAAAACTTATGCTTCATCTTTTGTGTGACATACAGTAAACTTTATTAAACTCATCAGTATATTTTGTGTCATCATTCAGACAATTCAGATCGTCAGACGGAGTCCTACAGCAGGCTTGCATTCAAGGTAAACTAAGTAACTTTTTTACCTTAACTGAACAGCTTCAGAGTCATTGGAATGGTTATATTACTTATTTTGGGTTGAATGGTGGTCGTTTCGCACCCCCCTGGTGCCCGTGAGCGGAAAATCTGCACTTGCAACTTTGAGCCGGCGGGCCGCCAGCCGCCGCATCAGGAAGTATCTCGTGATATCAGGTCTCGCGATGTAAACAATTGCTTTACGGCCAAAAGAAATCTGCTAAAATGCTGTCATTATTGCGCTCCCTCACGCTGTTTGAACCCGAATGAAGAAGACGTTTTAAAAAATGTCCCATCTGCTTTGATGTCGTTGATCTATAGCCTCTGGTGTCTGAGAATCGCCAACGAGTTTTTACAACAGTGTTGTCAAATATCTATTCCGAAGCTGTGGGGGGAGCTCTATAGAGAAACCTGCGAGCAAAAAGCGAGAAAACAGCGAATAAATCCCGAAACTACTGAGCCCTGCTTTAATAGTGTATACAAGCAATGCCAAATAGGTTATAAATTTCGTAATTAAACTAAACTATACCTGTTCCAACTCCATACAGCATATATTCTCTGACTCTGTAGGCATTTTTATGGTCGAAATGAACACCATTACTGTGACTGTCTGTTTTATTATTATCATCTTCCTGTTCTGGCTCTGATGCCGGCTGCTTAGGCTCCGTCCCCTGTGCCGTGAACCAGCAGCTCATTAGCATTAAAGGAGATTTAGCATTTCCTTAGCATTTAGCGTTTTTCACAGACCCAAAAAATGATGATTTAAACGTGCTGTAAATAAAATTCTGTTGGGTATTTTGAGCTAAAACTTCACATACACACTCTGGGGACATCAGAGACTTATTTTACATCTTGTGAAAAGGGGCATAATAGGTCCCCTTTAAATCAAAATTAGAGAACAAATTAGTACAAAGAATACAAACAATTTAAAGCAATATTATGTAAAAAATTGTACCTTAAAATAATGTTTCCAAAATCGTTTCAGTGGTTCATCAAGTCGTAACAGGGTGAAAGGCACTTATGCCTCCACTTTGCGGTCCTTTATCTGCTATAACCACACTATGTAAGATTGCCAGATTGAGTCGCGTTTCTGTAGTTCTAATGAGACATAAGAAGACTACAAATTTGACTTGCTTTACGGCAAGCGTTACAATAGTAATTATTTTGTTTTTCTTCGTTTCTGATGTCGCAATACATCATACTTTCATAAAATCATGCATCATACTCTATCTTGTCTGTGGACATCGTTCATTCCAAAGCCGGTGCTGGATAAACAGTGGGCGTGCGTGCGACAGTAGACTGCGGTGGGCTAAATGATTTACGACAGCGGTAATGGACAATTTCACTTCCAACCTGTAGGGGGACCGCAGAGGAAAAGTTCCATAGTGTTGCTTTAACACATGCATTTAATAAAATGAAGGAAGTCGGCGAAACAAATTATTGTCCATGATTTAACTAAAACTAGGGAACGGATTAAAAATGCGGGAACAAATTAATTAAACGCGGGAACGATTACAATACATGTGAACTAATTCTTAATTCACAGTTAGCAGCTCTCACTTCGGCTGCATTAACTTTGCATTGTTTCTAACATTAAAAAAATGTATTCACATTCAGTACTCAAACTGTGATTGACGTCCATCTTGTATAAGTGTGGTGATCCAATTCGGTAGGTTGCGAGAAAGAAAGAACTAGGGTCCTTGAAATGTGGTCCTGAAACTGCAGTCTCCAGTATTGCAAGATTATACTATTGGCTCTACCTCTGCTGTGGTGCGGTTGTTATGCTCACTGGCACAGCTAGCAGCATTACACTGGCACACACTGTATAAATGTCCGAGATCACATAATTTTTAATTACACTTCCTTTAAATTATTTTTTTGTCTATTTAAAGTAGTTTTTTGGGAAACTACTTGCTGACAACACCGCTCATTGGTTTAAACAACCGTAACGTTTTGTTCTCTTGTAAAATATTTGACCTGATATCATGTTATATGTGTATAAATTACATGTAAGTATTCCCAAACACTGACTCCCTGCTAAAAAAATGTCTCGGTAACGTCAGAGCCATAGAGAGAAAGAGTTGCGACACTCCCATAGACCTCCGTTGTAAAAAAATGGCGCCGCTTTTAACCGCCTAGTTCCGGGATTTGAAGATCGGATTAGTTCCAAACACTGTCATTTGGGCGTTGGACCCCATTCACTTACATTGCTGCGCGTCGAGTTGTTCCAGAGTTAAGTTGCTGAAATATCGATCTCTTTTGAATTGTCAACTGTCTATATTGTATCAGAGTCCCTTTGCGATGCTTATACTGGTCTTCATTTGTACATGCACAGCGTAATTATTTATATTTTATGTTGGTTGTTTCAACCAATTTTCAAGCACTGCCTGCTAGCTAGTGCGACTTCGTCAGCTGTGACAGTAAGAGTTCGGTAATGAATCGCTACCACCTTTATACCAACTTTTATTTAATTAAATTTTTGGGGATATACTAACTTTTCATTATGTTTTATTGTCTTGAGTGAAGCGGCTTGTGAGAACAATGCTGGACCTCTAGGATTGTTATGGGATCACCAGTCCTGTCTGTTTCATGGAAACCTGCCCCTGGTTTTTGTTTTTCTTGTTCACACACACCCACACAAGCACACATTTTTGTTGTCTGTCATTGTTCAATAAAAAATATTTAAGCGAACTCTGAACGGACCGCCACGGCAGACCTCTTTGTGTGATCACGAAGGTAGGCTAATGGCTGAATCAAAATTTATAAGCAAAGTCACGGGAATCAATAGCCTAATACAGCCCAGTTGTGCTAAAATAAATATCATGAGACGTCCATCATCAGATGAATGATATGGAAAAGTTAAGTTAGAGCCGCTAAAGCCAGTGCTACTACCCATGCGAACATGAACACTAAGCTTTTCCCTCCAAAAATATAGCCTAAAACTTATCTCCAAATGCAAAACGCCTCGGTTACGACTGTAACCTCGGTTCCCTGAAGAGGGAACGAGCGTTGCGTCGAGAATGACGCTATGGGGAACGCTTTGCGTGATGACGTCTTGAAGCACATGTAAAATCAGTCCAATGGTGTGGCGGAACGTCAGAGGCGGGTGACGTCACGTACCAGGAAGCTATAAAAGCCGGCCCGAAACAGAAAACGAAAGCTTCGTAAAAGTCTGAAGTCGAGCTGACAGGCATGAAGGAGATATGGCAAGGCGACGCAACGCTCGTTCCCTCTTCAGGGAACCGAGGTTACAGTCGTAACCGAGGCGTTCCCTTTCAAGGGAACTCCCGTTGCGTCGAGAATGACGCTATGGGGAACGTCTATACCAACGCCTCCATAGCTACGAATGTCTGTCCTGTGTGTAATCTGGAGAGCAGCACTAGGAAGACAAAACATGAGACCCTGGAGCAGAGTCTAGATCCAGAGAGTAAAACCTGACGAAAGTGTGCGGTGAGGACCAGCCTGCCGCATCACAGACGTCCTGTAAAGAAACTCCTGAAATAAGGGCCTTAGAGGCCGCCATACTCCTCGTCGAGTGCGACCGGACAGCCAAAGGAGAAGGCTGCCCAGCCGCCTCATAAGCAAGTGAGATAGCCTCGACCACCCACTTGCTCATCCTTAGCTTAGACACTGGACCTCCTTTGTTAGGGGACCCAAAGCACACAAATAATTGATCACTTTTTCGCCACAGGGCAGCTCTGTGGACATATGCGTCTAACGCCCGCACAGGGCAAAGCAAATTATTAGCCTCCTGGTCCGCATTTTGAAAGGGAGGAGGACAGAAGGCCTGCAGAACAATAGGTCTGACCACATTAGTGGGGACCTTGGGGATATAGCCCGGTCTTGGATGAAGAAATGCTTTGATCATACCCGGAGCAAACTCCAAGCATGACGGAGCAACCGACAACGCTTGGAGATCCCCTATTCTCTTGAGAGAGGAAATAGCAAGAAGGAAAAGAGCTTTCAGCGTTAAAAACTTCTCAGGAACCTCCTCAATTGGCTCAAAGGGGGCCAGGGACAAGCCTTGTAACGCAATGGACAAATCCCATGGTGGCACCCTAGAGCGAACTGCAGGCCTCAGCCTCCAATTGCCACGAAGGAAATGAGATATCAAAGGGTCTTTCCCCACAGACATTCCACCCAAAGGAATGTGGTAAGCACCTATGGCCGCCACATAAACCTTTAAAGTGGACGGGGTTAGACCTGCTGTGAACCGGTCCTGCAGGAACTCCAGCACTGTACCAATTGGGCAGTTAACTGGGTCCAACCGACGGTCACTACACCAAGAAGTGAAGACTCTCCACTCCAGGGCATAAAGTTTCCTCGTGGAGGGAGCTCTGGACTGTAGAATGGTCTCAACAACCTCAGTTGAGAGACCTGACTCTATGAGCTGGGCCCCCTCAGAGGCCAAGCCCACAGGTTCCACAGTTCTGGGCGGGGGTGAAATATTGAGCCCCCTGCCTGGGACAGAAGGTCTCTCCTGACGGGTAACTCCAGAGGATGCCCGTCGAGGAGGGAGACCAGATCGGGAAACCATACTCTGCCCGGCCAACGCGGGGCTATAAGAAGTAGGCAAACCCGGTCCCTGCGAACTCTCTCCAGAACTCCCGGGAGCAGAGCAACTGGGGGAAAGGCGTACAGACGTAGCCTCGGCCACGTCTGAACCATAGCATCCAGTCCCAGAGGAGCTGGATGCGTGAGGGAGAACCAAAGTGGACAGTGAGACGTCTCTCGAGACGCAAACAGATCCACTTGTGCTTGGCCGAACTCCCTCCATATAAGCTCCACCACCTCGGGGTGGAGCCTCCATTCCCCGGGCCTCGGCCCCTGCCTCGACAGAGTGTCTGCTCCTATATTCTGGACCCCGGGGATGTAAGCTGCCCTGAGTGACAGTAACTTCCCCTGGGACCACAAGAGGATATGGCGTGCCAAGTTGGATAACGGGCGCGAGCGCAAACCCCCTTGGTGGTTGATATAGGCGACTACCGACGTGTTGTCCGTATGTACTAGCACATGGTGTCCCCTGAGATCTGTGATAAAGCTCCTCAGAGCCCGGAAGACAGCTAACATCTCTAGGCGATTGATATGCCAGGAACGATGATGGTCTTCCCACAGACCTTGAGCTGAGCGACCTTCCAGGATCGCTCCCCAACCCGTGAGGGAAGCATCCGTCGTTAGCAGTTTGCGACGACAAGGAGCTCCCAACACTGGGCCCTGGGACAGGAACCAAGGTTTCTTCCACATAACCAGGGCACGTAAGCATCGCCGCGTGACCCTGATTGTGCGAAATGGGTTGCCCCTCGGGGAAAACCCCCTGGTCCTGAGCCACCACTGCAGGGGCCTCATGTGTAGCAGTCCAAAAGGTATCACGTTGGAAGCTGCTGCCATGAGACCCAACAGTCTCTGGAACTGTTTGACAGTGAGTAGCTGGCCTAGCTTTACACTTTTCACAGCTGCAAGGATGGACTCTATACGTGGCGGTGACAGGCGCGCCTGCATCGACACTGAATCCCAAACTACGCCTAAAAAAGTGGTCCTCTGGAGTGGAGAAAGCACACTCTTCTTGGCGTTCAGCCGTAACCCCAACTCTTTCATGTGGGCGAGAACAACATCTCGATGTTGAACCGCCAACTGATGCGACTGAGCTAAAATCAACCAATCGTCGATGTAGTTCATGATGCGAATACCCTGGAGGCGCAGCGGCGCCAGAGCTGCATCCATGCATTTGGTAAAAGTGCGGGGTGATAAAGCTAGGCCGAATGGAAGAACACGATATTGGTATGCTTTGCCCCCGAAAGCAAACCTCAGGAACTTCCAATGACACGGACGGATGGAAATATGGAAATATGCGTCCTTGAGGTCTATCGTGACAAACCAGTCCTCGGACCTGATCTGTGGCACGATCTGTCTCAATGTTAACATTTTGAACTTGAGCTGCATGACTGACTCGTTCAGAACTCGAAGATCTAAAATGGGACGCAATCCCCCGTCCTTCTTCGGAACTATGAAATACCGGCTGTAAAACCCGGTTTCCCTGTTGGAGGGAGGTACATATTCTATGGCCCCTTTCTCTAACAGAGTGTTTACTTCCTGTTCCATAACCAGAACCTGCTCGGGGCCCACCACTGTGGGCAGGACCCCCATAAACCGAGGTGGGCGTTGCTTGAATTGTATCTGATACCCTTTTTCTACGGTCTGCAGGACCCAACGAGAAACATTTGGCAGTAGCTTCCACGCTGTCAAAGATTCTACTAGAGGTACCAGCCTCTCGAGACTGGTTTCTGGATTTTGTTGTTGTTGAGCAGTCAATTCGACGCCCTGTAACGGCGCACCGGCAGGGAGCGACCGAACAGACTGCTTTAACACCCTCCTCGGAGGGGGCGGGCATCCCGAGGCCACTACGTTTCCGGGTGGTCCTTGAGATATGTGCTCGCCGGAGACCGCTGCGCCCTGTAACACCTGAGGCGGCAGGGTTGGCAGAACGGTCCCCTGAGGGTACCAAAGAGAGACGGGCACCGTAAAAAGAGGTGTTAACCGCTCTGCTTTGGGGGGGGACTACCCTCATATGTCCTGAGCCCTCGGACATCAGGATTTCTTCCCAGCAGCCTTCTTGGCGGTAATAACGGTCCGCAGATCCGCTCTACCCCTCGAAGACTGCTGGGTTTGAGCGCGCCCTCCGTGTCCCCGAGATTTTTGTGGGGGAGCACGGGAGGACACACTCTGTTTCTGAGTGGCACGATGATCAGCGCTCTTTTTAGAGGAGTGAGGCTGCTCCCGCTCAGCAGCCTCATAGAAAGAACGGCGGGGAAGAAGTTTTTGGAGAGCAGCTGCTTGCTTAGCGGCTTCTTGTGATTTTGCTACCGCAACGTTAACTGCATCGCCAAACAAACCAACAGTGGAGACCGGAGCATCTAAGAGGACATGCTTTTCTTTATCCTTGATATCACTTAGATTGAGCCACAGATGCCTCTCAGTGGCCACCAGGGCTGCCATAGACCGCCCGATAGATTTAGCGGTCTCCTTGGTGGCCCTGAGAGACAGATCTGTGGCTCTGCGTAGTTCGGCCACCGTGTCAGGACCAATCCCCCCGCCCTCCTCTAAATCCCCCAATAATTCAGCCTGATATGCTTGCATGATTGACATCGTATGCAGACACGCTGCGGCTTGACCAGCGGCTGCATATGATTTATGAACCAGGGAAGATGTTACTTTAACTGGCTTAGAGGGGAGTGTAGGAGCCTTCAGGGAAGATGCCGTTGCTGGAGAGAGATAGCCCGCAAGCGTCTCTTCCACCTTCGGCATCTCCCCATAACCATACTCTTTATATTTATATATTGAGGAGTAGTGTGATGTTTGTGGTGTATAAACTCTGTAAGACACTGGTTTCCCCCACGATCTCGACACCTCGGTGTGGAGATCGGGGAAAAACGGCAGGCTCCTGCGCTGGGGCTGCGCACGAGATGGCAGGAAGCGTTCGTCGAGCTTACTTTTCGAACGAACGTCCTGCCTATCCTCTGGCCACTCAATTGAAAGTCTGTCAACAGCTCTAGTAATAACATCAAGCAATTCTTCAAACGCATGAGACTGAGGTGGCGAATCCTCAGACTCAGCATCAATACTCACAACATCCAACTCCTCAGAGCTGGAAAGTTGCAGTACTGGTGCCTCCATCGGGGGGGAAGAAACCGCCGCGCGTGCTTCCACACCCTGATGAGAGGCACTGGATCTGTCAGTAAGAGGCTGAGATAAGGCAGAGCCCGTCTCAACATCCACTGACAGATCCATTTGCGAACCCCAGGTCTGAGATCGCCGCCGAGCCTCAGCCGCGGCGGGACCCGAGCCCTGGGTAACGTGGTCGGGATTGAACCGAGCCAAACGGGATCGGAGCGTCCGCAATGGAAGCGCACAGCAATGCACACAGTCACCACCCTCGAGTGCTGACTGGGCATGCTCCTCTCCCAAACAAACAACACAAAGAGTGTGTGTGTCACCTCCCGTTAAATAACGCGGGCAGGGATGGACACACACTCTAAACTGCTGCTTGCTCGCCATACTGAATAATATATATATAGATATATAGACAGACAACACCAAATAAACGGACAGATTCAACACAGAGCGCAACTGAAGACTCAGAAAGCTTTCGTTTTCTGTTTCGGGCCGGCTTTTATAGCTTCCTGGTACGTGACGTCACCCGCCTCTGACGTTCCGCCACACCATTGGACTGATTTTACATGTGCTTCAAGACGTCATCACGCAAAGCGTTCCCCATAGCGTCATTCTCGACGCAACGGGAGTTCCCTTGAAAGGGAACTGACATTAACAATATGCAATAATGCAATAACAGCTGAAAAAGGACTTGGGTGTGTGTTTTATTTTATATTTACCGTTCAATAATGCAATCGCTGCTGTCTGTCCCATTGAAGAACATGACAGCCAGCGTGTGTTTTGGAACTATTGGGGCTTACATGAACCACGTGACAGCCATAGCGGCGACATCAAAGAGTGTCGCAACTCTTTCTCTCTATGGCTCTGGGTAACGTATGTAACCCTCGATCCCTGAAGGAAAGAATGTAGATGTCACGTCGGAACATACCAATACGTCAGTGATGTTCCAACATGACGTCAAACATGACCGACTGAAAGGGAACAAGAGATTCATTGTTTTTTGTTTATAACCCATACAATTTGAATACAAGTTTTGTTTTTCATGCTGCTCAGTACACTGTAATGTTTCTGGATTTACAACTGTATTTAAAGGGATACAGTGATATTTTTCACCCTAAAATGAAAATGTTACTGTTATTGGTACTGACTACTGGAATTTTGGTACCGTGAAAACCCTATAGAATATAAACTAACTGGCCAGTTTTTGTCTGAAATAAAAGTTACTGTATATGAATAACTTAATGAACTTTTGTACAGTATACAAGCCGAATGACAGACATGTTGATATTCAGCACAACATCACTTTTCCTTGTACATACAATAAATGCATTTCTTACATTGGGAAAACTGCAAGGATAGAATTTGCCACCTGCCATGTTCAACCTTTTGACTTCCACATTACAGTAGAGCTTATGAGGCATATGGCAAGATGACAGAGTTAAAGTTTCTATTTACTATACGCCCATCTACAGGCAATGTATGAGGTGGCTAAAAATGAATCTGGGATAATTTTACACACCACAGCGCAGTCAGTAATGTTTCGTGTCTAGTGCAAAATGACACAGCAGATTCTCTCCTGGAATTTAATAGCTAAACAATGCATTCCCTGGTCTGGAACTGTCTCTATCTTAGTGATCAACAGAAAAGCCCATCTCTAGGGCTGTGGTTCAGGTAAAAGATTTGTCCTAATTCATGCTGTAGGGTAGGAGGTTGAATGAGAGTTGCCCTTTAGTGCATTGGGTCTAGACTAAGGGCAGGCTGATTCAATACTCTAAAATTAGCTCCTATGCACTGCCCTTGCTTTAGGTGATGGCTAGGGGAAGTCCTGCTCTTATTTAGGGAAGCATTGCTGAGCTTTCAGTGACTTTTCAAATGTACCAAATGGATCTTTGCACACACTGGTTGAGTGTTTCACTGATGAGCTGTAAAATGGGAACTAAAACGATCTAAAACGTTTCTCAAGAATAAATGTGGTTAAATGGAAAAGTATGAGACTGACACTGTAAAAGGGAAAGCTGTAAACGGGGCCATAATAGAAATCACTTTAATGTGGGCAAAATTATTTCATGCTGAAGTTAAAGTATTGCCTGTGGCTCATTTCCTAATGGAAAATAAGGTATATTTATATTACTTAAAACGATTATAATTAGAAATAGAATTTAATAAATAAACTACAATTATAAATAGAATATAATTATAGTACTTAAAAATTATAGTTGTATGAATTATTCATTTCTTTATGGCAAATCTTGGAGGAACATCTTTAAATTAGTTTCTGGACCAAGAAGGTATTGATACACTCGTGCACACACTTCATCCCGTGCCGGTGTGGACTTCAGCTCCAGCATTTTAGAAACAGGAAAGCTGAGCCTCAAACTAAACAGATAAATATACATGACAGACATGCACGATACTATTCACAACAGCTCAGACCAACATTCTTTGAGAATTTTAAATCAACAGGTCAACCCTGTAAACAGCTGATTCTTTTGTTCAATACCACATTTTTCTTAAATGGGCACATAATTGTTATTGTAAGTTTTTGTTTTCTATGTCTCTATAAAAAAGTACTCTGTGATAGTTAAATGTAAAAATTTGAGTCTGAATTTGTTAATGGACATATTAAAGTATGCTGAGTAAGCCAATGGGGTAAGCCAGTCCTCATATTGTAGTTCAGCATGCTGGATCTTGCCCACAGGGCATTGGGTTCATAGCCAGGTACGAGTAGAATAATGACATGTATGTTTAGATTAGTTTGACTGGTTCTACAAAACATGTATTGAAAAATATTTTTTATATATATTTTGACAAATAGAGTACAACTACATTTTAATGATCATTAATAAATGATTGTTTGACTAGCAATAGTTAAGTTTAACATCTAAATGCTGTGTAGATGTGTTGACATGGTTTATCTCTCCAGTCTCGGTGCTTTTATTTTTAAGGGAAATTTAATAGTAATTTAATTTGATATTTATAGTTTATTTTTCAAGGACCAGTGTTGATGGTGTTTCTGTAAAGTCGTTATAGTTTTTGCAAATCCTGATAAAATAAGGTATTGTTCACTCTAAAGCTAGCTTATATATAACCTTGAATGGCATTCATTTTAATGGCTGTTTACTGGTTGCTTGACATGTACAACATTGTTATTCAAATCCTCTGTTAGGGTTTGTTTTAGGGCCATAGCAACTGTTTCTGTGGTTGATAGAAGAGTCAGTGTTAACCTCTGGCCCATAACTTTGTCAAACATGCCTACCAGCAGCTGTAATTGTCAGGGTTGGAAACATGAGGCCTGCATCCTACTGTGAGTCTATTCCTGGAGTCATGTGGCTTCTCTCATTCTCACCAAGCTAAAATAACCACCCACTCCAACTGTGTCGCTCAATGCCTCACAAGGATAGGTTGGAGAGAATGCAGATATAGCCACACAGTTAAAAGGGATAAAATGTTAAGAATTTTAAGGTCATCTGAAGGTGTGTGCGCTTCAACAAATGAATAATTTAAATAAGTGACACTTTTTCTTGTAAGTCCTTTTATTTCCACCAAATTATCCAATGAAAATGGACATTACATTGCAGTTCATCAGTCAAGTGCATTTAATATTTCAAGTATTCAAACATTTGGATCTCACATGACACTCTAAAGTAAATTGGCAGAGCTGTATTCTACAGCATGTAATCTAGCTTTAATTTAGCAAACAAAACATAAACTTCTACATTCTAATAAAAATATAAAAAAACATAATTAAATATTAACATCCATATTAATAAAAAAAGTACAAAAATCAAGTGGAAAAGACATTACAAATGGTGCAATTTGTACAATTTGTACTAAAACTGCTTTAAGATTGCACTTCCCTTGTCTCACAGTTATCAAAAGCAGCTAGATTATTGTCCTTATGACTGAGGTTTGTATCTGCTGTCATCTCTTTTTCCCTACAAAGTCTTTTTTCTAAAGTCTATCATTGCTTATTCCTCTTCTTCCTCTTCCTCTTCCTCTTCCTCTTCCTCATCATCATCGCCACTGACTCCAAAGTCCAGTTTTGCAAGCATGACCTCTGCATCTTCAGTGAAGAGCGTGAAGTGGTCCATACTCTCAAAGCCTGGCTCTGGCCTCTCTAGTTGTGAGTTTTTGGATGTATCCTTGGCTTCAGTGATTAGCTGCTTAGCAGCGATGAGGAACTCTGCTGTATTGCTGTTGTCTATTGTCTGGGAGGCTTTATCCATCAGCTTGACGCTGGCCTGCAGGTGTTCATTGTACTGCTGAACTAGAGATCGCACCACAGCTACCTTCTCATCCTGTTCTTGAGCGATCTTCTCTAGGAGTTGGGTCTTGCGGTCTTCTAGGATGGCATAGAGTAGGTCAAACTTCTCCCCAAGCTTCTGCTTCTGCACTTGGCTGTTTGCTTCCACCATTTTGCTGTTTTCCTCCATCTGCGTTAACATCGCCTTTAGGCAGCTGTTGCTGGCACCTAGAAGGTCGATTGCATTTTGAAGTTCAGACTTCTGTGCTTCATAAACAACTTTTAGAGTGGAAACCTCACAGTCCTTGTGCTGACCGAATACCTTGCACATGGAGCAGGTAGGTGTCTGGCAGGATAAGCAGTAGATGTTAATTTTTTCATCTTCGTGTACCTCGCACATAGGCTCTTTTGTTTCTTTGGTTTTCAATGGGGGTTCAAGGGCATTACCTCCTTTCTCCAACTGCTGCTTGTAGATGTCAATGATGTTCTCCACCAAAAGGTTCCTCTGAAGACCATAGACACCGTGGCGGTCCAGAACCACCTCAAAGCGGCAGGTAGGGCATCTGAAGATACCTCCAGAGTAGTGGTATGGGTTTTTGGAGTCGTAGAGGTCACTGGCGCAGCCGCGGCACAGATTATGCTGGCATGGTAGAATGACAACTGGCTTTGTGAACATGTCCAGGCAGATGGGGCAGCTCAGCTGCTTCTCTAGGCTCTCCATGGGACTCGGAGCCCGGACTATTTGACCCGTTCTGATGTCCATTTCTGTTGTATGAGGTAAAGTCCTTATAACCTTCACTGCTTTGCCTTTTGGTTGAGCTTGAGCTTTTCTGGTTGCTTCTTCCTTTACTGAGGCTTATTTGATCTGTCGAGGCAGAACGCACTCAGGGCTTTTATACTGTCCAGCTGCCTGTGACACTTGATCCGTGAGGCGGCTGTGACAAGATTGCTCCCACCACTTGTTTGTGCGGCTTGATTCGAAAAAACATGCTGCCCTCCAACACAACCCACTAAAGAACAAGTCACATGCCAAACTTAGCAACACGACCCCCTCCCTTTCCAAACTCTCCATCTGCAGTAGAAATGTGTAGGCGAATCATAAAGTCAGGCCAAACAAGACCCATGTGATAGCTGTTGGCATGTAGACATCCAGACCTTCCCTGACTGCACAACAACATGGCAGGTCAGGAGGATTTTTAGGACAATTGAGCAAGGGGTTAGTTGTGTACCACATAAACTGTTTTAGGCTCCATTGTCCTTCACCCCTGATGTAGGTGCTGATGGACGCTTGCCACCAACATTCGTCTGTATCGTTCTAGAAGAAAGATCAGATGGTTGGTGTGCATAGGCAGTTCAAGATGACAGATTTCACAACCTCAGCACAGTGAATTTGTAAACAAACAAAAGTCATATGGTCGACAGCCATGCCACCCCTCGTCATCTTGAGCAAGATCACGCTGAAGGTGTCATTGTCCCCTCCCCTCCAAAACAACAGGTGGACACTGCAGGACATATGTAAAGCATATTTATGTACACTATGTAGTGTTGCAGAATCATCTCACGAACATACAGTATGCGCTGAAACAACATGTTCAGACCAGTATGTGCCCATCAAAGGTTATTTGGAGCAAAATTTATTATCGATGAAAAATTTGATGTTTTCAAGTGACAAAAACATGTACAGTTTACAGTATGTTAAGTGTTTAATTATTATAAGTGGTCAATGTATTTTCAACTGTATGCTGCTTCACTGCTTGTTAAGCCGGGGACACATTTAACGACTGTAAGGCTGATTATGAATGTAATTTGATACTTAGGACTGACCATGCCCAAACACGCCAAGTCAGAGACAGTTGTGTTCAGTTGGTGTTTAAAATGTGCTCCAGTCACTGGAAACAATAAGTGTGTTCAGTTCAGTCTTAGAATGTTTCAGCAAGTCCTTAAATGTGTCCTGGCATTAGTATTTGAAAACCATTGTCCACCAAATCAACGTCATGTGAATTGACCAACAAAATTCCTGTGGTGCAAACAACATGTAGAAAAACACATCAGTGTTGTTGTTGTTGTTGTTTTTGTTGTTCTTGTTCTTGTTGTTGTTCATTAAAACTAACATTGTTAAAAATTGTTTTTGCTAATTGATAACAATAAAATCTAAAAGAAAAACTTTGAAATATTATCTTGGCAACTATCTGAAATAAAAAGTTAGATGTTCTATATTATTTTAAACTTAATAAGCTAAAAAGCTATTAAAATTGACAAAAGCACATAACAAAACAAAATTACAAAAACTTAAACTGAAATTAAATAAAAGATAATTTAGAATATTTATAATTTGGTGGATATATATATACAGTGTGTGTGTGTGTGTATATATATATATATATATATATATATATATATATATACACACACACACACACACACACACACACACACACTGTATACATATTTAGATACAACCTATATATGTACATATATATCAAGAAATAAAGAAGTTTCTGTGTGAGTAAACAGAATGATCAGTGGTGGAACTGGCTGAGATGCAAAGAGCATCAGGTAAATAGGGCAGCAAATTGGGCAGTAACTGAGTTTGACATCCCAAATCTAGATCTTTGTGTAACCTTTATGAAAAGTAATCGAGGACAGTTTGTTGGCCCTGTCACCATGTATATCATCCATGTAAATATAAACAAGTGTGGGAGCCAGCTGCAAACTGAAACCTGCAGAGACACTTATGCAACTCATGGACACAACTCTTAAAAGTGAATTTTAAAATATGTATTTATACTGTTCAAATGACTTCAAATGGATGTTTGTGGGTTGTTTTAATATTTTGAGTGTGTTTTGGCAGTGACGCATGTTCCTGGAAGACACTATCTTGGTTCAGCGTGAGGAATAAATGACAGAGACTGGATCAAATCACCAGATCATTTTCTTGTCATGGGTTATTCTAAAAAATCTTCAAAGTGACATCTGTGTTATCACAATCCATACAATTAGCACAATGTGATGAAAGAGATCAAATATAAAGCTTTTCCTCTCTAATTAAACAAAAAGAAATGAATGCTCTCAAACAAGAAAAAGGATTTATTTTCACTGCTGTCATTTTCATTAAACACAACACATGCACATGCGGTGGAAATTAAAGTGTAGTGGACTTTCAGAAAACAAATAAAGAAAAAAATATTACTTAAAAACATATTTGTAAATAAATATATATGTTTCCAAACTTTTGACCTGTGTATATATATATATATATATATATATATATATATATATATATATATATATATATATATATATATATATATATATATATATATATATATATATATATATATACAGTACAGGTCAAAAGTTTGGAAACATTACTATTTTTAATGTTTTTATAGAAGTTTCTTCTGCTCATCAAGCCTGCATTTATTTGATCAAAAATACAGAAAAAAATTTAATATTGTGATATATTATTACAATTTAAAATAATTTGTTTTCAATTTATTATACTTTAAATTATCATTTATTTCTGTGATGCAAAGCTGACTTTTCAGGATCATTACTCCAGTCTATCACATGATCCTTTAGAAATCATTCTAATATGATGATTCATTATCAAAGCTGGAAACAGTTCTGCTGCTTAATATTTTTTCATAACCTGTGATACTTTTTTAGGATACTTTGATGAATAAAAAGTAAAAAAAAAAAAAAAGAAAGAAGCAAATTTTTTAAAAAGAAAAAAAGAAAATTTTCTTTATTTTTTTAAATAAATCAATACTTTTATTCAGCAAGGATGTGTTAAATTGCTAAAAAAAGTGATAGTAAAGAAGATTTATATTATTAGAAAATATTTTTATATTTTGAATAAATGCAGTTCTTTTTAACCTTTTATTTATCAAATATATTAGGCAGCAGAACTGTTTCCAACACTCATAATAAATCAGAATATTAGAATGATTTCTAAAGGATCATGTGATAGACTGGATGTCACATGTGACACTGAAGACTGGAGTAATGATGCTGAAAATTCAGCTTTGCATCACATGAATAAATAATTTTTTAAAGTATATTCAAATAGAAAACTACTATTTTAAGTTGTAATAATAATTTCACAATATTACTGTTTTTTTTCTGTATTTTTGATCAAATAAATGCAGGCTTGATGAGCAGAAGAAACTTCTTTCAAAAACATTAAAAATAGTAATGTTTCCAAACTTTTGACCTGTACTGTATATCTAAGTATAAATAAATAAATGTGTTTTAATTTACATTAATATCTATTTGTTACTATTACTAACATATTTAGCTGACAAATAAAAAATAAACAAGTGAAAATTGAATGTGAAAAGGCTCAAGTTTTATCTGTATTTTAAAGACTAAAAAGTATCCACTAGGTGGCAGAATATACCAATTTTTTTCAACACCTCATTTACAAACTGTCTCAAACAAGCTCTTTTCACTTTTGCTTTAGTTCAAATTTTAAGTTATTGGTTCAGTCTATGCTATGTGAGTGAGCAGACTTAAAGTCGCAACCATAATGCACGCAGTTCTTATGTCTGTGACTGTGAGAATGTGTCGCCTCTCCAACAAAAGTGTTTCCTACAGTGTATGTGATCACTGGAGACCAATTATTTGTTTTGGGGCCACAATCAAAGATAACAGATGAATGTACATTTCCTGACTGGAGCCAGTTTGACCCCTATCAACAGAACCATCTTTGTGTCCACAAGTCTACAATACGAGTTCATTGTGGCTGTGTGCACGAGAGACACAATGATTTGAATGACTTGTAGCAAGCCAATTCTGACGTGATTCACTCTGTAAGGCCGTTGTGCAGAATTCTGTGCCATGTCAAATGTGCCAGATACGACATGGCGTGCAGACGACGTTCCTGTTCTTGACCGTGTGTTTAACTTCCGCCACTCAGAGGTGTGTTTGGTACAATGGCACAGTCAACAATAACGCTGATAGAAATTTTCCCACGCTTTAAGAAATTGAAATGCCAGCAAAAACATTATTAATAACTAGCATACTTATAAAATGTAATGTGTAATGATCCTTCTCGTATCTGGCAAGACATGAAACCTAAAAAAAAATTCCAAAACAAGAAGCTATTCTAATGGTTTCTTTCCTTGAATGAGCTGCTTGATATGAGTGATATGATATGAGCTGCTTGTTATTTTATTCCGACAGTTTCTCAAAGCTGGTGATCTACTCATTTTGGCAAGGAGAGGGTTAAGTGTTATCTCACTAAGTTCAGACCAGGTCAGCAAAGATCAGCTTCCTATTGCTGCTAAGATTTTCTCCCACCTCCTGACAGCTGTTGATCAGTGAACTTTTAGCCAAAAATACTGCTACAATTTAATCTTATAAAGTTAAAGAAAAATATGACACATTTTAACATTGCTCATCAAATTCTCTGAAGTCAAAATCTTCATTGTTGTTCTGAGAAAACTTACTAGAGCCCTATACATGCTTTAAATCACACTGTTCTGGTGCCATGTGACTATGTCTCTGACCGCCTCCACTCTGAACGGCCACAGATTTGTCAGAGATAAAAACTAATTAAAGCTATACTTTTTCGTGCTCCTGAGAAAAGACACATGTGTCGGGAGTCACAGAATGGAGGAATGTGTGAAGGAAGATGTCCAGACAGGGACCTTGGTTGTACACTCTATAAATCTCTGTCTAGATTAATCATTGTTCTTGTGGTTTCCACAGGCAGACGGAACACATGCAGGCTTCTCTCATCACCTATATACTCAAATCTTCCTGCTGGAAGATAGACTAATGAGAACCTTCTGGGACTAGAACTGTTAGGTTTCTTCCAGAAAGAGTTGAAAGCAAAAGACCCCGACAAGACATGCCAGTGGGCCACATAAAAATCTGCAGGTGTTCAAGTCTATACTTGTCTTTTAGTGAATAAAACTGGGTTTGGAAGAAATCTGGTACATTTGCAGTTACAATCACTTTTTTTTTTTTTTTTTTTTACTTATAAAGAATTGTCGGAAATCATGAGATAAATCCCTTTTTCTATTTACAATCATTTGTTAACAGCAACAAATTCTGCATATAGTTTTGGAAAAAGAATTACACTTTCCTTTCAATATACATACTGTCAAGAATGTGTTGTAGCCTACTTGCGCAGTATCTTTGTAAGCTGTTTTTTTCTCTACTTTCACTTTTAGCTTTCATGGTGGGCAATAATATCTCTAAAGCTGCGTTCGAACAAGATTTATTGTGAAAAGTGTTATACAAATTAATAAAAATGAACTGAAAGCGTTTCTCTTTGAGTTTAGGCTACATGTAGCCTATAACCCCCAGTTTCACAGACAAGGCTTAAAGGCGTTTTCACACCTGAAAGTCTGCACCAAGGTCCGAACCAAAGTTCATGTTTTGATACACTGTATACATTCGGGTTAGTTTTGGTTTGGTTTCACATTGAAATTATGCGAGCGCACTAAAGAACTTTACATGACGTATTTGCATTCTGTCGTCATCATCTAAATGGGCTGCATCTTGACATTGATTGGTTTGAAAACGGACATGCGTCTGACGTCAGCATGTTGTCAGTTCAGCGGGTAGCTGAATGAATGAATGAACAGACGCATATCGTTGTCATTACTTTTATTATTATGGCATTACTCCCTGCAGTACCAACTATACTCGAGGCTAGTTCAAATTCGCCAATTATGAACGTCCTCGTTGTGCGAACATTTGATCGTCGCCAGCAGGACGCAGGAAAAATGTGTGTGTGTGTGTGTGTGTGCACACGCGCGCTGGAAGAAAACTGTGGGCAGGACTGTCAGATCTGAACATAAATATTCTTCTTCAGTTGTTTAGGCTACACGGGAACCACCGGAACTTCCTGTAAATGGTCTGAAAGTCTGAACCAAACAGAAAATGCTTTCACACTAGAAACAAACCAAACCTTTGCTCAGTTTGATCTGAACCGAGACTACCTCTTTTCGTCGGACCAAATTTTCGTCTGTTTGGTCCGGACCGTGGTCCGGGCCGGGGTAGGTTTCACACCTGTAATTTTGATTCGGCCAGAAAGTCCGGACCAAACAAGGTAGGTGTGAAAGGGCCCTAAGCCTATAGTCCCAGACTAAAATGCATGTTTGAGCTTTTTTAAAGTCCGCGTGAACCGGAAGTTGCAAACGACTTTTCTCCAGTGTTGTGACGTATTTCCCAGTGAAAAGGAATATTGAACAGAGGGCAGGGTTTTACTCTAGTGCTCCTCCTCTCCATCTCTCGCTCATAGCAGACTAAAGGCTGATTTATACTTCTGCGTCGGACCTACGCCGGAGCCTCTACGCTGTAGGCAACGCGTTGGTTTTCATTTATACTTCTGCGTCGTTGTCCGCGTTCAAGCGAGCAGAGGGAGCATGTGAAACCCAAGGGAGCGGTCCTAGCAGACCAATCACAGCGCTTGCGTCCGCGTAGAGTTGACGCGTTGTTACATTTTTGGAGAGGTGCACGTCAGGGTACGCCGAAGGGTACGCGCGCTACACACAGCCTGCAACGTAGCTACGGCGTAAGTTTGACGCTGAAGTAAAAATTGGGCTTAACGGTTTGAGGGGAGTGGTTAAGCGTTTCCCAAACCAAGCCGTCAAACCTACGTCATCAGGGAAGGTCCTCCAATGCAGAGGGGAGGGGCATTTTCAGATTTTGATTAAAGATTACGAAGCCAAAAATGTTTTTTGTGTGGATTGACTTACATGGATGAATTGTTCACCACAAAACGATCAATTTAGGCAAACAAAGTAAATATGGTCAATTTTGATTTCATGTGGATTTTAACTGAAAGCTACTTGCACTGACAGATCTTAAAATATATCAGTCCCATTGATTTGACTCAAGATGCACACCAGTAATTATTATTTTTTTTATAAATTTTTTTAAAGCTACTTAAATTATTAGGCCTAAACCTGGCTTAATCTAAGCCCTGTCTGTAAAACCAGGCCTAAAAGTACTATATAATAAAAGCATAAAAATTATACTGTCACGGGTGGTTGCAGGCAAACAAATGAAGATGTAGAAGAGAGTTCCAACACTAAGTTTTAATAATAAGAATCCAAAATAACAGACAAACAGGTAGAGCAACGCACATTAAATGTAAGAGTGACCGGACAACAAACAAAGGAAAAGGAGGAACTTAAGTACTGACACAATTAATGGTAATTAACACTATACAGTTGAAACAAACAAACTCATAATGACGTGACCATGGTAACAAAGGAGTGGCGGGAAAAATCAAACAAAGGAAGACATGTGACTAATGTAAACAAGTCCATGAAAAATAAAACAAACTGAACATAACTGTGACTTTATGGCGCCTCCAAAAAGGCGCAACCTCGTGCCGCAACAGCAGACAAGGGAAGGAAGGTGGGGGCTTTGGAGGTGGCAGATGAGGTGGCGAAGGGATGGCAAGAGGATGTGGTGAAGGGATGGTGGCAAGTGGACGACGGCAATCCCCTGGTGGCGAAGATGGAGGTAGTCCGATGGCACAGACCCAGAGCTCACCAGTGCCGACAGCCCACGGTGGAGTCGAGGGAGGGAGGGGCCAAGATGTTGCTGTGGCTGCCGACATCTGGGGGACGACCGCAGGAGATGAGGCCGATGGATCCATAGGCGCAGATGAAGGGCTGATGGAACTGAGCGACATCGCTGACAATAGAGACCCAGGTGATGCCGCGGTGACGAACGTCAGAGGCGGAGCCAGAGTACCCGAGGGATGAGGTGGAGCCGTTGTGACAGAGGACAGAGGCGATGCCGAAGGGAAGGAGGAACCTGCTGCAGCCATAGGGATGGACAGCCTGTAAGTCCGTGATGGAAGTAGAGTGATGACTGCCCAAGGGGGAGCCGGTGGGTCAAGGGAACCCAGTGGAGCCGCAAGGCCGATGGTCTCTGGTGGAGCCGAAGGTGAGAGGAGCCAAGACAGAGCTGACAGGTCTACGGGCCGAGATGGAGCGAAGGGATCAGAGGCCGGAGGCAGAGCCGCAGGATCCTCTTGCACTGGGCTGTTAACCTCCAGCAGCGGCTGGGCTAGAGGACTGGGTGAACTTTGCTGTGACGGACAGAACCACAGTGAGAATGACACAGTCCATGCAGGTCGATGAAATTAATAAATCACAGTCCAAATAGTCCATAATGTTGTCTGGAAGCAGCGATGATGAAGGCTTAACAGAAAAATTGCAGTCTATAAAGTTTTTTGAATGAATCAGGTACTGGGTGGGATAGGCTGGGAATCAATACCTCCTCACTGAAGTCTATCAGCCAGTCCTCTGTTTCTGTTCCCTCGGCCGCTGGTCTCTCAGGCTCACACTCCTGTTCAGACTCACTCTGGGGAACCTCTTCCGGAGCAATGGTAAGTGCTGTCCTCTTGTTCTTGGGCTCTGGCTCACTCGTCGCAGCAGGTGGTCCCTCTACGTCTGCGGGGGGCTTACTAGTGGTGTCAACAATAATCGATTCGGCGATGCATCGCAATGCGGGGCATGCACGATTCAGCATCGATGCGGCAAAGTGCCATAATCGATTATGTCACTGTTTTAGGGGTGTAACGGTACGCGTATTCGTACTAAACCGTTCGGTACAAGGCACGCATTTTCAAACCGAACGGTTATTTCAAATGTAAGCGCGTTGCGAGCGCGCTCATAATGTAGACGCTGGCGCGACCACAACATTAAATGGCAAACGCAATGTAAGCGGAACGAAACTGAGCTACTCGTGACGGACTGTTTATCAGTTTGGACCAACGCAGCGCGAGCCGATCTCACGCCGGTTTCACACCGCAAGCGTCAGCGGCGCGTGAGCAGCACGTATTTTTTTCGGCGTCCATGTTATTCAATGAGTGCATTCACATCGCACGCAGAAGCGGCGCGGCAGCGCGTAGCAGGAGCAGAGCAGGAACAGCAGTGCAGCGATAGTTTCGGCGCCCAGTCTATTTTTAACGCGCCGCTTACGCTGAATTAAAGTGACACGCATTGATCATGGGCAAAATACACCGCAGTGTTATCCAAAAAGCGCATTGATGATATCTATTGTGTTTTAAACAGTCACTCAAATGACCAACAGCAATTTAAAAAGAAAACAAATGTCCAAAAACAAACTTGTTGCCCGAACAATAAAAACAAAGACGAATCAAAAGTTATATAAATGAAATGATTAATAAAATAAGCTTCTTGACAAGTCTTTTCTCTTAAATGTATTTGAAAACGAAATAAAGCAATGCCAACTTATCCATTATAGAGTACTCTGTCTGTACACAAGCCGCGGTTCAGCCGCGCGTGACAAACGCTGCCAGTGTGAAAGCAAAACGCGCGTGTCCTGCTCCTGCTCACCATACGCACTGCTCCTGCTCTGCTCACGCTCTGCTATCGCGTGCAGTGTGAAACCGGCGTTATACTACACAGCGCTAAGAGATCCAGTAAAGAAAGCATTTGAACTCGCCACTAAAGTAATAACATCACTGCGAGATCTAGTGAGAAACATTCACATTTCTCTGTTATTAACGGATCAAACAGCGCTGACGTGGAAACCAGGAAGAAACATTGTGACATGAATGAACTATATCCAGGCTATAATGCTTTCAAGTAATGTTATGTCGGATTTATTTCGACATTATGAATAACATTGCTGCCCTCAAATGTTAATCTGAACTAAAATAAACATTTGTTTATAAGCACAAAAAATTACATTTAATTTTTTCCAAGGAGATGTTTTGTTTTATATGCTTCTAAGAAGAGTCAATTATAGCTCCATCATTGCTCAAAGAAAAAAAATGTCATACTTTATGATGTTAGTTCTAATAAAAAAAAGAATAATAAAAAAAAAAAATTCAAGGAAATTTCTCTGGCATTTCTTTCTTTTTGCTGTATCGAAAACGTACCGAACCGTGACACAAGTGTATCGTATTGAACCGAACCATGAATTTTGTGAACCGTTACACCCTACACTGTTTATTTTCTGGCCTTGAGTTGGACAATAAAGTTGAAATTTAATTTCAAATGGTTCTCAAGCAGAGAGAAGAGACACATTTCTCATTCAAAGCACTGAAAGCAGTGATTTATGCTTTCTTTTTCAGGTTTGAAAATGCCATATCCAATACCCTGTACCATTCAATTTTATTTTATTTAATGACATTTATGTCAAAGATACAGGAGAGGGATAATACACACATAGCAGCCAATAAAATCTGTTGTTCAATATCTGACTGCTTGTATTGCCTCATGACTGATGAAAATTTTGCCTTGTTGTGTGCAGTAGAATTTTGATGCATCGCAATGCATCGTAGAATCGAATTGAATCGAATTGTTACCTGGTGAATCGTAATCGAATCGAATCGTGAGGGCAGTGCCAATGCACACCCCTAGGGCTTACGCAAATTCTCCGCAGTCGAAGGTGGAAACCCAGTTCTGGGTCTGGTTGTGCTCTGGGAACGGGCAGGACGCTCTCCAGACACCTGATGACAGCCTGGGATGTCTGGGAGGTCTATAGGGTGGTGGTAGTTGTCCCCGATCCAGAACAACGACTTCAGGGTCTCGTCATAGAAGGGAGAGGTGATGGCAAGATGACGAAACTGTTCGGTTTAAGTAAAAAACCGAACAAACCTTGCTGCATATACACTTGGTGGTCCGGTCATCTGTCAGATATGCCATTAACTTACTATAAAGTAAATATTTTCCAGATATCATTTTAATAATTACTTTTGGCTTAGGAACAATGACAATATAAAAGTCAATTATTTAATGCATTTTTTATTTTTTTAATTATTTTTAATAAATTATATCATGCTTACTACACACAGTATAAACAGGATTTTGTATCCATACCAGTGACCAGTTATACAGTATATGTAAAATATATAACAACTTTTATATCTTAAGAAGGCATCCTCATATTTGGTGTTCCCAAGTTTGAAAGCCCCAGCACTGGGGCATATGCTTTCCATCCAATTACACAGTACCTGATGGTCAAGTCCTCATATCAAAAATGTTGATCTCTGAGACTTTTTTCATGTTCATTTGTTCAACTAAAGGGTTTCTTTACTGAAAAGATTGCCAAGGACAATGAGGCAGGAATTCCCAGTTGAGCCGTGTCTCTGTTTAGCTGCAGTGTGCCCAGTTGGAGTGCGTGAGAAAATGAAGGAGCAGGGTGGTATTGTTCGTTGCCATAATTTCCCTATGTTTGATCCCTCACCTCTGTTTTAGAAGCCCACTGCCCATTTTAACACCAGCATTAGGAGTGACCATAGACTGCCTTTGTTTGGATGCTGGCATCCATACAGATGTGGCTAGTTTTCGACATATTCGCCCAGCATGTACCTAAAATAGACTTCTTTTTTTTTCTTTTTTTTTTTTCTTTTTTTTTTGAGGTCATGGGTGGAGTGTGATTTCAAAGAAGTGCCAGTCATTTCTTTATTTATGGCTTCCAAAATAGTTCCCAGAAGGTTTACATTAAAAGTAAAAACAGTAGGACACAATGAGTATAAATTTGAGTCTATTACTTCATTCAAATTGTTAAATTATTAATAAACATACAGGCTGTATTTTAGTCTAACCCTAAGCAGCACTGCCACAATAAAACACCAGATATTTCAGTCTGAGAATAGTTTCTTTCCCACAGTCCCACAAAGTGGTGCTTGACTTTTTAATCGAGTATACGATAACAGCAGAACATAATCATTTAGAATTGGCAAATAGAGTTAAAGGAATTTCTATATGTGGAAGAGGAAATGGGTCGAACGAAGAGGACATTGAGGGAAGGATAAGAAAGAGAAAGATCATATCCATCAACATCATTCACCACAGAATGGGAGAGTGGAAGACTGTCTTCCCAAACAGGAAGATGTGGTCAGATTAAAAGCAGATTACTGAAGTTTCTGCGCCCTCTCAGCAAGAGAGAGAAAAGCCCACCAGTGTAAACAAAAGATTATTCTCACTTGCAGTATCTTGGGTTAAAGGCATTATTCACTAAACACCATTGGATTGTAAATAAATGTGCTGTTTAATAATAATAATAATAATAATAATAATAATAATAATAATAATAAGTTTTATTTGTATTGCACTTTACACGTGAAAAACACATCTCAAAGTGCACAGGTAAAAACACTACATAAAAACAGTCAAAAGCAGCAAGAAAGAAAATTATATTAAGAAAATGCAGTACAAAATAAGTAGGTCTTTAATTTATTTTTAAAAACCTCTATAGACTGTGGCACCCTCAGGTGGTTGGGGAGGGCATTCCACAATCGAGGCGCAGCCGCCTGGAAGGCCCTATCTCCCATAGTGCGGAGTTTGGACTTGGGGACCTGGAGTTTGTGGCTGTCAGAGGAACGGAGATGTCGGGTTGGGTTATGCCTATTGATGAGTTCTTTGAGGTACAATGGTGCGCTGCCGTAGACACACTGATAGGTCAGGAGACCGATCTTATACTCAATCCTGAAGTTTGCCTACCTAATTCAAATTTTCAGGGTCTTTTACCATATTTAAAGGAACACTCCACCGTTTTTTGAAATAGGGCTTATTCACCTTCTTTCCTACATTTTAGTTTGACAGGGTCGGCGCGAGCTTAGCTTAGCATAATGAATGGAATCCTTTGTTGCCAGCTAGCATGTCCTGAGTAAAAGTGATAATAATAAAAAACCCACCTAATTACTTCTTGTGGCCTGCGTATTCACAATGAATACAAATAGCGATGCAGATTAACACTAGGCGATTTCCAAGGCAGATATTGATTTGGGACTATTAGGGTAAAACACAGGCAAAGCACTGCTACTTGGGCGCAGAGATATCATGCAACACATGAAATCCCACGACTTCCGTCAACATACCGGCGTGAATAGTAGCTGGCTATTTTTCCTACAGTACATGAATGGCGATGAACATGGCTGATTTTGTGAGAGACGAAGAGGGTGACTTCTCAGACAGTCAAGAGCCAGAACCATAAGTTACCTCTATGAAACAGAGTTTTCAGAAGATGAGCTGCGTGCTTTGGAAATAGAACAACAGGAGGAGGAGGTTGCGATCGCTCAACAGCCTGAGGACGTGAGGACGTGAGGATGAGAGTCAAGATGAACTGGTGGTGTGAATGTGGGGGAATATGCCTGTGGCGAGTGGGACAAGTTACTGCCATCGATGACCAGGGTCAACGCGTCAGATCAAGATGAGCGTGCCTGCAGTTTTGTCACAGCCACCGAGGATTTCACGGCGTTGCCGTTGATCCATCCTGCAGTACTCGATTTTTTTTCCCGGTGTGATAAAGTGAACTGGAAAAAACGCCCCACACCGAATGGACCAAATGGACAGCTGTCCACAAAGTAATTATTTTAAACATGACGCATGTATAGATCGACCCATATTATACCTGTATTCACAAGTTGTGGGATTTCATGTGTTGCGTGATATCTCTGCGCCCAAGTAGCAGTGCTTCGCCTGTGCTTCCCCCTAATATAGTCCCAAGTCAATATCTGCCTAGGAAATCGCCTAGTGTTAATCTTCATCGCTATTTGTACTCGTTGTGAATACGCAGGCCACAAGAAGTAATTAGGTGGGTTTTTTTGTTTTTTTTATCACTTTTACTCAGGACATGCTAGCTGGCAACAAAGGATTCCATTCATTATGCTAAGCTAAGCTCGCGCTGACCCTGTCAAACTAAAACAATCCATGCACTGAAACAAAAATGCATTTGCCCACTTATCTAAATGTAGGAAAGAAGGTGAATAAGCCCTATTTCAAAAAACGGTGGAGTGTTCCTTTAATGTCCAGGATGGAGGTATACATTGATGGTGTACACAATCCTGTGACGGTACACTCCATCTGCTTGGCTTTGGGCTTACTATTGTTCTTTGCTAGATGGTATTTGCTAGTATTTGCTAGATGGATTAAGGGCTCCTAGTGGTCTTCTTTTATTTTTCTTGGTTTCATTTGGAGCCTTAATCTCTGTGACATTTATGGTGGTGGTAGTGTGACTGTGACTTTACTTTTAACAGGTTTTGGGCTTTTTCTGGTATGGAGAGGGGCTAGTGTAACAGACATTATTGGTTTATGATGTCACTGGAAACCAGAGTTATACATGTGTCACACAGCCTTGTGAGATCTGTGGTCTTCATCAGATCAAGAACATTTGGAGCTTAGCCATGCTTTTGCACAACACATTTTTCATTAAAACATTAGCATTAAAACTTAATTCCTTTACAAGACTGATCGGTGTAATTTGGCCTGTTATCAAAAAAGAAAGCATAACATTTACAACTGAATATAAATGAGCAATATTACATGAGCACAAGATCTGTTACTACTATGAGCATGATTATGATTACAGCGGCATTTTATCGCAGGTAATTATAACTATTGTTATATTCAGACCACTAAGGCTATATTGTGAGTGTTATATTGCTTTAGCAATCATTTATGTCCATAAACAAGAACATAATGAGTATCATATATTTTATACAGAATATTGCCAGTTATGCTGTCTAATGTTGCTCTGCCAATAAAAATAGTTCCAAATAAAACTTACAGTGCATTCATGTCACATCATGTTACTGTAACTTCTAGATTCTGACTTGTAAAAAGTGTTCATTTTCATGAACATGGCCATACACAGAGTTCTATAAATAAACACCAGCTGTTAAACACTGTCAAACTGCCATTGGTTGACGAATACATGATGCTCTGGGGGACCACGCTCTTTGACGTGGAAACCAGGTTCATTCCTTCTCTCAGTCCGACACAAACTGAAATGCAGAGCTAGTACAAACATTCACATCCATATGATAAAATGCTCTTTTTAGGTCAATTTAATCATTTGTTTTTTGGGTTATTACAATACAACACGACTTTATTAATCCCCGAAAGGGAAATTAAGGTGTTACAGAGGTGTAATAAATTAAGGTGTTAAGACAAAATACAAAAATATATATATAATCTAGCAAATCCCACGCTGAAAGTATTGCCCACAGCAATTTTGAAATACTCATCTAAACACCGCACACAGCAGCATGGTGGTGGTTGGAATGTCTGCAAATAATAGGCCTATGTTGCTCAGTTATTTTGAACTTGTTTACCCTTGAGAGAAGAATGAAGAAGTACTTTGCCAAAAGCATATTGGCCATGACATACTCTTCCCTTTGAAATCCAAAAGACTGTACGGGGTGTCAAACTTAGTTCCTGAAGGGCCACTGTCCTGCAGAGTTTAACTCCAACCCTAATGAACCTGAACCAGCTAATCAAGGTCTTCAGTACTCTAAGCAGGTGTTTTGGAGCTGGTTGAAGCTAAATTGTGCAAGGCCAGTGACCCTCCAGTTTGACACATGCCACAGGGTGTACCATTCCTGATTTTAGCTGCTAATGTTTACCCCATTTGTGACAGTTATGCACCCTCAATGTGCACATTAGACTACGCAGTAGACATCTATCCAATGTCTTGACTCACTCACTCACAAAAACAGTAGTCCCTTTCACACAGCAGTCCTGGTAAATTACCATAAAAATACCTTAAAATGCACAAATGTGCTGTTCACACAAGCAACAGTGTTCTGTCTTTTTTCCCAGTAAGACACCATTCACACATCAGTACCAAAATACCGGAAAGCTCTCTAATGTCAATCATCGGATATGACCTTTAAATGCTGAGCCGTTTTCTTCATCCACCTAGATGAGAGAAAGCACTTTAGCTTAATTTTAGTTATTTTTTTATTTTTTTTTTACTTCTGAGGGACAGGCATAAGGGGATGATCACACAGTACTCATTTTTGCTCTTAAAAATATGAGCAACAGCGCAATGGTCAGATATTTAGCGTATATTTACATAGAAAACAATTAAATGCAGCAGAGTTTTCAGTAAACACTGACAGAGCTTTAAGACTGTCCCAAAGTAAAATTCTTACGTCAGCGCTTTCTGACCTCGTACATGCTTATGAATGTAATCTTCATTCTTTGTTCACACACTATGCCAGGAAATTGCCAGAACTGATTTAATGGTATTTTTGAAAAGGTCCTGTTCATGCATAATCTCTTTATAGGTAATTTACCAGTAAAGACTTTATGTGTGAAAGGGACATTTGTTGCCACCTACTGGCATGTCGATGTAATTCCCCACCACTAATGAACAGATGGTCTAAAATGGACAAAGACAAAAGGAGTGATACAAAAAGTGAAGTGTGGTTGGACTGTGATCAGAACTCTACAAACGCCAAATTCAGGGACCGGAATTGTTGCATAAATAGTATTTTGCTATGCTTCTTCTACAGTGAAATATTTTAGATGAAGAAAAGAGATTTGTCTGTTTTGATTTTGATGCTTGAAATTTAACTCAAGGAACTCTCACAACTGAAATAAAGAAATGTTTTTAATTTATAACAATCTTATGGTTTATCAAAGTGTGGTTCGGATTATCTACCAGTGTACTTTTCCCATGGCTGTCTAAAAGAATATGAGCTCTGCTCTGAGGGGCAGCTGTAGAGTTTGATTTCCACCAAATAGCCATAAAATTACCCAGAGTGTAGCTTGACCTCTATGTTGCTTTACCCTGGTCAGCTCCCTTAGATGGATTCAGGGATCCCTGGCAGAGGCTTAGGGACTCAGTTAATCTCTAATTGAATCTGGAACAGGTCCAGCTAGCCACAATACAGGTCAAAACAGGTATGAGACTTCACATTTATTTGCTTTTCTTTTGTCTTTAAGCTTGCTTCTTATCCAAGAGCTCCCATCTCAGATTGAGCGTTGGTGAGATGTTGTTTTAAGAAGAGTCCATGCCAAAGATAACCTCTTTCAGGTGGCAAAATTCCTCTCTCTTTACTAAATCCCTTTCATTTTTTAAGTCACAAGATCAAAATGAGGGCGTTGAGCCTTATTTCCCATTCCCAGTACACAGCATAGCTAAATATAACTTCAGTATTTCCTCAGCTTGTCTCCTTGTATTTATTAATGATGTCTCGGAACTGAATTGGAAAAGTGCCTTACGGGTTAAAAATGTTTTGTTTTTTTAAATAAAAATAAAAAATCCACTGCATCAACTTATTGTTCTTATGCTAATACTGGGAACATTTAAGGAAATTTCACGAGGTAAAAGAATGAAGCTTTCAACCAAAACATAATTAATGGTGTGCCAATCTAATTAATCTTCATCGAAAACATCTGCACCACTGCACTGTGCTTGAGGTTTAATTATTCACAATAAAGCCTCCCCTGATAATTCCAAGGTTGTAGCTCTTCTAATTGGGATGTTTTGTATCTGAGAAGGAAGTGGGTCAGTGCAGGGTCAACAGTGCTGCAATTAAACCATTTTCTGTAGGTCAGCGCACAGACGGTGGACCAAAGCCATAGTTCAAGGTTTTTTTTTGCTGGTATGCACCTCAAGCAAACTCTCCTCAAGATGTGCTTATTTGTGAAGTGTCTTTTCTCTACCCAAGCGTCTTTGAACTGTGTCGGGGGAGGACAAAACCAGACTCTAGATATAATAGTGAGGAAGTGCTTTATGATCTATCTGATTGGGTCTCAGCCCATATGTTTGCTGATTCTTATCTGCTCAAAGACATGGCAATGGTCTTCTGCTCAGTGTGGGAGAAGGACAGGAGAGTATTTATGCCTCCACATCCCTTCCTCAAGTCTAAAACACGCCACTTTTTTCCAGTACACGGCGCCACAGAGAGAAGCACAACATTTTCACCTTGTTTATCTCCCTCACATTAGTCTGAAAGACAGGAGTTCTGGGCCTTCATTAAGTCTGTGTTTTATAGAGAGGCCTGGACTTGTTTGCTATTATCTGTCTGTGGCATTCTAAACAGAGGGGAATTAAGGCCATCTGCATTACGGCACATAATGGCTTTATTCCACAGGAGATAATTATCCCTGAATGTAACCATGATGTATCACTATCCCAAATACAAAGGCAGCATATTTGTTTCCATTTGATTACACAAGGTTCATATAATAATAGGATTAAGAATATTTCCACAGTCATGGAAGGCTGTCAACCACAAAGCGAGCCAAACTTGGAGTGGAAGAAATCTTTCTTTGACTTTATTTATTTGTTTGCCCTTAAACCAAATTGCTCTCCAGCAAAGCCCTGAAAGAAGAGATTTGTGCAAGTTTCACACAGCAACGTTTGGCACTATCACTCAGATTTTGAAATAATGACCTACATAGACCCTGTCCATCTCCTTTTCCTCTAGGAAAAGGAATAGTTCATGCACAAATGAAAATTTTACTCACTGTATGACTTTCTTTCTTCTGTAGAACACAACAGATCTCAGTGTTTTATTGTCCACATAATGAGAGTCAATGGGGTCCAATGTTACAGCTTAAGGATTCTTAAAAAAAATATTCTGTTATTTTGTATTGAAGAAAAAAAAGTCACCCAAGTTTGGAAGGACATGAAGGTGTGTTGACAAAAGTTGCTATCCCTTCAAGTGAACTCTCTCTATACATGTTTTGGACGTGAAAAAGGTTACCTGAAACTGATGGCTTCGGCTCTCTTGTGAGCAATGATTACACAAACGTGTACAGTACGTAATAGTGTTCATGCAATCAGCAGACATAAATCTCTTTATGGCACTGTGAAACAAAACCAGGTCAATTATGCATGCACATACTGCATGCACCTTATCACATAATCAAACTATTAATCAATGGGGGGAAATGAGATCTTTGACCCTACCCTCACTCTTCCCCCTAACTGAAAGTAGCTATTAGCCAACGAACTTTCAAAAAGGATATGGACTCTTGTGAGACTACTGATTGAGGTGGTAGCAGAAGAAGTGATCCACAAATGTTCTGAAACTAACATTCCGTCTTGAATCTAGAAGATTTAATGCTTAAAAACAGGTGTGCATATCTTCACTATGGATCTCTATGTTATTTTGTTCCATGTACCGTAAAATTCTTCCTTGACCTCAAGTGAATAATGCCCTAGAGGAAAGCATAACAGGAGAGTAATATCTTCCAAACTGTATCCACTTGGCTAATGTTTCAATAGAATTACATTTTATTAGAATATTAACCCTCCCTCGCTTTACAGATGAATTGCCTGTCATGGTTAAAACTCAGCTTAGACAAAATGATTGGCCAACAGTATGATGTAAGACCTCTTGTGAGTCTTTTCAGCGATTTACAATGCTGTAAATTATATCCTTGTTCATACTGTAACACAGTTGACAAATCAATTGTGCAGACTCTCTGATAGGCCTGAGATGGTACATAACAGGTGATGACAGGCTGAACATTTCCATTACTCAAGGAAATGGAATCTTTTGTAATGTTGCATTCTTTGTCGGGGTTACTATCAGAAACCTATTGTCAGTTGTATTGAGCTACTTAAATCAGAACAAACGAAGTCTCAGGTTTTAACATCCATATTGGGTGATCTGACCATGGTGAAAACCTGGGTTAGATACAAGCTCCGGAAAACTTGGATAAATCTGATATCAACGAGAATTTATTTTGAATTCTTTTTCATCCTCTAGACAGCAATGCATTCATTCATTCATTCATTTTACACTAAAAATAAATAAACATTACTCATTACTCATTACTCATTACTCAAATCATTTTTATGCTTATTTCTTAGTGATAAACTAATAGATACTGTGAATTAATATACCACTGAGACAGCAAAATAAAACTGTATCATAAAACTATTTAGAAAAACAGAAAAGAAGGAACTGGACTTCGTCTGCTTAAGTTTTGTTTTGGTCATCTTTTTGTTTTGGGAAGCAGATAAAGCATCCATGATCAACAGTTTTCTGTGTCTCTGTCTATCAAAAGTATTAAAGCACCCTCAGGGTTTATTTGAAATTGACTCCACATCCTTGTTGCCTGAAGTCTAGTAGATGTCAGAGGAGAGAATGAAGGTCAGGATTCTATATAGTATTCTGACAGCTAAGCTGCCTTTATCCCAGGATCTGGCCCCATTTTGTGTGTTCCTAGTGGCCTCTGGTCTTTTTCATCTCCTTGGCCTAATATTTACCCAATTCTGGAACCTTACCAGAGGAAGGAACACCAAGGAAGGAACCTTGAGTAAAACTTCAAACATCGTAACTGTTGAGAGACATCCACAGGCTGTAAACCCATATTCTACCTGACACAAATGCACACATAGAGCTAAATGTGTTTGGCTGAAACTGACAGGTTAGTGTGACTGAAACCAGCAGAGAATGTTTATATTCTGCAGTGTCATTAGGAAAAGTGTTTTTGGTTGCATAAATGGCTATGTCGTTCAGCATCATATTTGGCAAATGCAGCAATTGGACCCAGAGACGCAGGGAGGGATGTTGTTTCAGTAAATGCAATGCTGTATCAGGTTCCTTTCTGATGAGGGATGGACAGGTTATGCCATAGAATACGTAAGTCTGTGTGGGTGTGAAGATGAATGGGGTTTGCATGGCCTGAAGTCAAATGCTTTTTATAGATTCACAGCACTGCAAGGGCTGGTGGGTAAAGCAGACAGTTATGAATGGGTCTGACTAAGACCCCATTAGCAAAGAGTTATTAATTACAGCCCATGATAACAGATGAGTGAGAGCAATTTATTGAATATTGCGCTGGGAAAAATAACCTTGTTTAATCTTTATCATTTGTACAATCTGGTTTCTTTGAGTTACAGGTTATGAAATAAGGAAGGAAAAATCTAACTGGAATTTCCCACATGGTAAAAAGTACCAGTTTAGAAATATGCAACATAAATCAATAAATCCAGATTTAATGAAGTGCAGAAAACCTACATTCATTGAACTGTAAGATATTCTACAATTCTTTCTCTCATAAATTCAGAGCTGACGGAAGCACTTTCCTGGTTGACTTGAACGTTGGACCAAAATAATGAACTTGAGAGATAAATTCATTGTCATTGAGGAATGTAGTTATTAGGGTAGCACCAATCTCTGCCACATCTGTAATTTGATCCACGAACTTTCTGTTCCCAGACCAGTACACAAAACAGTTTTTGCAGATAAGATTAGAAATTAAATTAAAGATATTAAAATTGGAAAACACTTATTACATCAGCACCAATTTCCCACATAAGTTATAACATATGTGTTATCTTTCATATATAAGGGGCATTGTGCAAAATATAAAATAAAAACATATTTCACAAGTTACACAAGTTGTCCACACAAAATGTTTTGTCACTTGAGGAAGTGAAGCCGTAAGTGTCTGGGATAATGTCTTAAATAAAATACTACAATATAAAAATACTACAAAATAGTATTATTCATTTACTGTAATATGTGCTTATCGGTTCAGTATATCTGAATCTGAAAAAAAAAAAAGATTTACATAAATGACACTTGACGGTCTATTTAATTCAGTTCAATATAGAATGAGTTTGATTTTTTGATTTTTTTGGGGGGGGGTGTTTTATACAATAAATGATCAACATTTATTTAACATGGGCATTTTTATGTCATTATATAATGTATGGTCATAAGAAGATAAAACCACTCGGAGTGGCAAATAATACAGTATTATATGTATATTGTATTGTATATGTATTTTAAGGAATTATGGTTTCTGGTTTCTATGTGAAAGTGAATGAATCAGTTGATTGAATTTGTAATGGCAAACTAATTGCCCATATTGGCTCTATTCGTAACTAGACTGAATGAATGTATGACTTCACCATGTAAGACCCAAATAACATGTCTAGATTACTTTACATCTGGATTGGTGCTTGCCTGACTTTCATTTTTACTTTGCATTTACATCTTAACTGTAGGTGTTACAGTACACCCATGTCAGAACTTTTTGTTCACTCGATTATTCCCGGTTCAGAAAGAAAGATGATTATATCCAGGCTGGAGTCCGCTGTGCAATAAATACTGTGGGATTTTTTTTTTTAAATGAAATCGTTTAGACCAATAAACTGTCTGTGCATTTTAATCTTAAAGAGCAATTTACTCCATAAATATCTAGAGAGATTGCCAAGGTCAATATATGTTGTGGTCTGAAGTTCCATTGCAATCAAAACACAGTCTTGAATTTCTTTAAATGTTTTATATATCCGTTTGCCTAATGCACTTCTTTTGGCCGACTATATGTTAAATTGCTTTAGGTTGCCCTGGGTCAGGGTTCTGTGGAGAACTGTGTGTTTCACTTAATTGTATAACTGTAACACAATTCAAGGAAGTCGTTCCTGCAGTGGAAAATATTTCATTCATGTCAACATGTCATCGTCAGAATCACAGCCATTTGATCCAGAAGCTTTTGCGCTTTAATGATTTTCCCTTATGTTAACATGTCATGTCTCAGTTCATCACATTTGAACCTGTTCCAATGAGTCACAGTGTTTTCATGGTTTAAGTCATATGTCATGAAACAACCACTTCGCCCACATGTTCGAGAGCCTCTTGAGAGTATACCTGTCCTTCAAAGGATTGTGTGGTAAAGAGACAGCTGTAAATTCATTGTGGTTACAGCAGTGGGAATGACCGAAGTTCAGACTTTTGATCTTGTTCAAGGCTCTTTCACAGCATTCGAGTGGAAGCGGAGGCCGGGTGCCTCACAGTTCATTTTCCAGCATTTAGAAGACATGAGAGAAAGTCAGAGTGGATTGTGATGACTTGCAGAAGAGTGGTGAAGGAGCTCTCTGTTTCTCAGCAGTCAGAACACAATGCCCACCAATCTCCCTGTGGCAAACCCCATGCGAACATGTATGGAAGGTTCAGAGGAAAAGCGAATGCAGGTCACTTTCCCTCAGTGTATGAGATTAAGTATGGGGCCTCCCTCTCCTCACTATCTGGCACTTTTTTGGCTCTGGCTACCAGGCACCTTTGATCTCCCTCTCAATGGACCGCAGACTGCTGCCAAAAGAGGGGTATGGTAGGCTATTATAATCAAATCCAATCCAGCTCCATCTAACAGCAGAGATGTAGTGATATATTTAGATTGTGAACATAAGTAATGAATTTGTGCTGTGGGGTATGAGGGAGAAGTAAGGAAAAGAGCTAATCAAGCGTTGGATGTTTTGGCAGGGCTTCACCACTGAAGAGATTTAGTGAAGTATTGCTCACTCATTTGAGAATGATTCAGTGGATTCTTACGGTTGGTATGGAGAAAAGAAGGGAGAAATCCTGCTGGTCTGTCTTTGCTTCCGCCCAGAAAAAAGAACAGTCCAAAAATAATGTATGCACTGTTCAAAACATTTTTTTAAGTTAATACTTTTCAGCAAAGATGTATTAAATTTATCATAAGGGATAGTAAAGACATTTACATTGTTACACAAATTCTATTTCAAATAAATGCTGTTCTTTAGAATTAAAGAGTCCTGATAAAATATATCACATTTTCCACGAAAAAATATTATACAGCACAACCATTTTCAACTGTGATAATAAGAAATGGGTAACACTTTACAATAACATTAGTTAATGTATTAACTAACATGAACTAACCATGAGAAATACATTTGTTACTGTATTTGTACATATTTGTTAACATTAGTTAATAAAAAAATACAGCTGGTCATTGTTTGTTCATGTTACTTCACAATGCATTAACTAATGTTAACAATAACTTTTTATTTTAATAATGTATTAGTAAATGCTGAAATTAACATTAACAAAGATTAATAAATGCTGTAGACATGCAGTTTATTATTAGTTCATGTTAACTAATGTCAATGAAACCTTATAGTAAAGTTTTACCAAGAAATGTTACTTGAGCATCAAATCAGCATATTACAATACGTGTCATGATTCTGATGGATCATGTGACACTGAAGACTGGAGTAATGGCTGCTGAAAATACAGCTTTGCCATCACAGAAATACATAACATTTGTAAAAAAAAAAATATATTAAAATAGATTGCAGATGTTTTAAATTGTAAAAATATTTCACAATATTACTGTTTTACTGTAGTTTTGATGAAAGAACTGCATGTTTGGCGAGTGTAATAGACTAAAATAATTTTATAAGATAGATAGATAGATAGATAGACAGACAGACAGACAGACAGACAGACAGACAGACAGACAGACAGACAGACAGACAGACAGACAGACAGACAGACAGACAGACAGACAGACAGACAGACAGACAGACAGACAGACAGATAGATAGATAGATAGATAGATAGATAGATAGATAGATAGATAGATAGATAGATAGATAGATAGATAGATAGATAGATAGATAGATAGATAGATAGATAGATAGATAGATAGATAGATACTTCTTGTCTGGCACTGTGATCACAAATGATCCTTGATTAACAGAAGGCTTTTGTCGTATCCCCAGACTGCAGGAAATGTGAACATCTCAGCGGTGCTCTGTCAACATGCAGCCGGGTTGGTGAAAGACTTATTTGTTAGGCGGTGACAGTATCAGTGGGCTCATATCATGTTTGCATATTTGTCTCTGTTTGACAGCAGCCCACAAAAGGGGAGGCCTGAGGTTAAATCCTGATGTATTGAGCTTCCCCGAACAAGAGGAGTGTGGAGTGACGTGTTTCAGACCCCCATACATCACTCTCTTTCTGTCACACATTTTAGTTGTCCCCTGCTCTCTCTTTCACTTGGTTTCTTTATCTCAATGTTTCTGTCTCTCTGCGTCTCCCCAATTTTTTCAATTTACAAGCTGGTTTTGATCGACACATTTCTTTGTTTTTCTCAGTTCTCTCTTAATTTCAGTTCTCATTTGCTTCCTTTTCTTTCTCGTTTTCTGTCTCCTGCACATGTCTTTAATTTATTTTCTCTAATTATTCTCTCTCAGCTTTTCTGCCAGCTTGTGTCATGTTTAATAGCCATCAATAACTGTATATATTCAGAGTAGAACCGTTCTCTCTCTCTCTCCCGTATATCTGTCTTTCTTTCTCTCTCCTTTACACTCACTCACACACAAAATAACACTGCAGCAGGTGATGAGAGCACTTCTCTCTTCTTTCTTGCTTTATGGCCATCTGTGGCCTCCTGAAAAGACTCCACTGAATAAACAAGTCTCATTGCCTTCTCCTCAAAGGCTCCATTTGCTCTTATATTACAGGCCACCAATAAAATGCCCTGTAGGGTGTAGGCCGTTCAGTCTATTTAACCAGTTTCCCTTAGTAACAGTGTCAAGCATACCACACATCTGACTGCAGGGTGAAATATGATAATTGTATTGAGAAGTAACTATATAGAGAAGGATTTTCAGATAATAGCATTTTGTGGAGTGTCTGGGTCTCAATTCAGTCCTTTTCAATGCAACTCTATATAGGATTGCAAATGTTGACATTCTTACTGACATTCTTATCTACAGACACTCTTCAAATATGTTGCTTTCCGACAAAAGAGAGTCATGTTTAGTATAGATTTTTTTTTAGGTGTTTGAAAGATTTTATGCTCACCAAGTCTGTATGTATTTGATCAACAGTGCAAAAAATAATATTGCAAAATTTTAAAGTACCGTTTTTTATTTTAATATATTTTAAAATGCAATTTATTCCTGTGATGGCAAAGCTACATTTTCAGCATCATTACTCCAGTCTTCAGTGTCACATTATCCTTCAGAAATCATTATAATATGCTGATTTGGTCCTTAAGAAACATTACTTATTATCAATGTTCAAAAACATTTTTTTGCCGCTTAATCTTTTTACGTAAACCGTAATACTCTACCATTAAAAAGTTTAAGATTTTTTTTATTAATACTTTTATTTAGCAAATATGCATTAATTGATCAAAATTTACATTAAAGACATGTATAATGTTACAAAAGATTTATATTTCAAATCAATACTTCTGAACTTTTTATTCATCAATCCTGAAAAAAGTTCACTGTTACCACTAAAAAATTAGGCAGCCGTTTTTAACATTGATAATTATAATTGAGCACCAATAATTATTGATCATAACTGAGCACCAAATGAGCATATTAGAATGTTTTCTGAAGGATCGAATAAAATAATAAAATATATATTAAAATATAAAATATTAAAATATATAGGTTATATTTAACCTAAATGTATTCATAAAATACATTCAAATAGATCTTCCTTTAAATTGTAATAATATTTCACAATATTGCTGTACTTTTGGTTAAATAAATGCAGCATTGGTCAGCATAAGATACTTTTTTTTTTTAAATTCTGAATTATTCCAAACTTTTGACCGGTACATACCCTCGTTTAATCTCAGACTGAACTTTGTAACTATTAAAAGGCCTTATGTATGGAACAGATGTCTGAGTGCAAAACTCCTTAGCCATAATAAACTTGTTTAATAATAATAGTGACGAAGGTGATGTTAGGATTGTGGATTCCTTTTAAAACTCTTCCTTATCCATCACGGAAAGAGCAAGAGAGAACCTGATTTCGCCTCCCACTGCACTCCTTTCTACCCTGATAGATGTGTTCCTGCCACCGCACATGCCAAGCCTGATGAAACTGAGTTTAACCCTTAAAGGGGCAAGCATAAATAAATTTGATGGAAAAATGATTCATTGCTATTTTTGTATGTATCTAGACTAAAATGACACAGTTCATGCATTTTTTCCAAAATATGACCTTTATTTTCTAAGTTGCGCTCTGTATCTCACGAGATACATTGCCCATTTAGGGTAACATTTTGCAATGTATTCTTTTTTATTATAGTTCATATGACAAATTTTAAAACATTTAATGAACAATTAATTAGCTACATTTTTTCATGTTATCCATACAACATTAGAAAAATTGGAAAAAACTTAACTTTTTCTCCCAAGATGCATAGCCTATGTAGGATATACATTTAACATTTCATAACTTTTTAAACAGTTCATGTGCCGATTTTTAAAACACCTTTTTCCTGTTTTGTTTTTTTAATTCTACCATCTTCCCTGTGGTGCCCCACACCAGATATATTCTATGGGCAATGGAAGCTGAGAAAACAGTTGCGAGCATTTTGTCCAGTGACCAGGCAAAGCCTCACTTTGCACTTCTGACACATGATGGATGTTCTCCCATCCTGGCACATCCTGCATCGGCTTTTCACTGACAGGATGACAATATCTGTAGAGAACAGGCCTCAAAACATAAGAATATCTGTGAGTGATCAGCCCTGTTAAATACCCTTATATGGGCAATGTATCCCCCAGGATACAGGCATTCAATGCCTGATAATCAAAGTTGTGAGAAGATTATTTTAAAAATATCCACTAGAACATGTAAAACTATCCTTAAAAAACTATTTTCTAAAACAAAATCACTCTAAATATCATAATCGTGAAAAATATAAAAACACTTACCTCATGGCCAGTGTCTTTGTCCACGTATGCTGCCATTTTGGATTTTGATACAAATGTTTGGAATGTTGGCATAAAGTCACATGACCTGATTACATGACCCATCACCCAATCAGTGTTTCTCATCAACTGCAACCACATAATGCCCCTCCCCCCATGACCCTTCCCCCTACAGCCTGTTAAATGACTGTATCCCCCAAGATACAGAAACTCTTTAAGGGTTTAAAAGAGAAAAACCGCCAGCCAACCCCTCACTCCACACGCAACCATTCCTAACGAACAGATTGAGCTGGAAGTATCTCAGTATGCTTTTGCTAGAGACTTTGCTAGAGTCTTCAGAAGAAAAATCTAAACAGTATGTTATGTTGTTGAGGTCTATCCTGAAACTTTAGAGGTGACAAATGTGAAATCACCAGAGTCTTTAGGAGAAAAATATGTGCACAGTGTGTGATGTTGTAGAGGTCTCTTATACAACTTTAAAGGAGACCATTGTGAGAGTGTTAGATAGGAGACCAGTGTGAGAAGCAGGAGACTCAAGCTAAAGTCTCCATTTGATGTTAATATAACCTCATTTCTGTCTAGGAGAAACATTTGAGATAGAAGTTTCGTTTTTGATTTTGATTTGTAATTAAAAAAAGAAAGAAAGAATAAATGAAAGAGCAACCTCTTATAGTCTTTAAAGAGATTACAGGAAGACAATTAAGAGACCTCCCATGTCTATCACAGCCCATTCTCATTTTGGACGGTCTCAGTTTTGTCAACTTTAAAAATGTCAAAATGTTCCTCTTGAAAGGGATTACAGCAAGACAATAGAGATAGTTTCTGTTTTTTCCACAACATTCTCAGTTTTGACACATTTTCTCTCAGATACAGTATATCTCGTCTCATTTGTCTCTACTTTTATTTCTCCTAAGGAATTTTAGGAGAAACATCTGAAACACTGTTGATACTAAAATAAGAAGTCTCCTGAGCTTAGACAGAGCAACCTCTGAGCAATAAAATATTATGAAATCTTGAAATAGATTACAGCAAGACAATAAAGAGATGTTCTATGTTTCTTCCACTGCATTCTCAATTTTGACTCAATTTCTCTCAGATATTTCTCAGGTCTCATTTGTCTCTACTTTTATTTCTCCTAAGGAATTTTAGGCACTGAACAGAGACACTGTTGATGCATAAGAATCACAAATAAGTTTCATGAGCTTAGGAAAAGCAACTGAGCAATAAATATTTTTAACAAAAGTAAAGACTAATTCAAAATACATACTAAAAAAAATAAAATAAAATACTATAATTGCAAATAATACTAAAATAACATTGATGCAACACAATTTATGTGCCAATGAGGCAACAAGAACACAAAACAAAAAGTCCATGTAGATTATCATTCGTATTACAACATACAGTATATCATTGATCACATCACCTGATTATTTGCAGTCTTATTTTGTGGTAGTACAAAGACTGAGAGCTTGACTGACAAATAAAAACTCATGGAATGTGCTTTGACATAGCTATTTATTTGTGCTTCGTTGAGCAAATAAAACAGACAGTGAAAAGAAATACAGTGTCTTCTCCCTCAGTTTCTTTTTCTGCCCTGCTCTGTCTCTCGAAGTGTGTGTGTGTGTGTGTGTGTGTGTGTGTGTGCGTTTGTGTATGCGTGCGTGCGTGTGTGTGTGTGTGTGTGTGTGTGTGTGTGTGTGTGTGTGTGTGTGTGTGTGTGTGTGTGTGTGTGTGTGTGTGTGTGCATGAGAGCACGTGTATGTGCTCTCACCCCAGTGCCACGGAGTCGTTTAGTCTGGGTCTCCGTGTGTAGGATGGAGGATGGGGCCGTTTGTGTGCTGTGGAGCATGTCTTAAAGTTGACCCTCAGCGTCTCTTGCGAAGGAATGTGTGGGCTCCCTGCCTCACTAATCCAACACCTGCCTTTAGTAAACCCAGCCTGGGCCTGACCACAGACCTCCCAGGTTAGTCCACCCGTCTCTCAGCACTCAGGTGAGGTCTGTACACTGAAGGTCTTGCATTCATTCGTCTTTTGAAAGAACACACTTTGCATTTGAGCTCAGTTTTTGCGGAAAGTGAGGGTTTTCCCGTAGAGTTTTAAGGAACACATCAATCACGTAAATCATCATTACTCTGAATGTGTCAGCCAATACTGTAAAAACAACTCTAAAGCAAAACATATAGCACATGGCATGTGTTTGTGCTTTGGCATTTAGTTATTTTAATAACCTATTCAAGCAATTTCAATTGATTTGAATGAGCGTAGCTGACTTACATACCTTCAAGCAATAATAGCTTTCAAGATTGTGCCAACTGGCTGGAGTTGTTTGAATTACCCCAGAATTCAGTTTAAACAAATGTTGTTCTACTGAGTTCTTGTGGGAATGCATTTTATGCAAGCACACTTTTCACTTATACCTTTATGCCATTGGTGTGATTAACTGTTTCCTTTTAGATCCCAGTGCGTTTCTCCATTACAAGCCTGCAGAGCACATTCAAGACCACAACAAATCTTGATAATATAATAGTTTTAATTTAAGAGATTATTTCTAATTTGTTCTTTCAGTTTAGTTTAGTGTCTGTCAGATTTCACTCTCACTGTGTCCCAATTCGCCCACTTATACTATGCCCTGCTGTGTTTGTAAAGAAAAGGTACATACTTTTGAGCGTGTAGCAGAATAGTAGGCACGCTTTGGGACATACAGTAGACTACTACTTCGTCATAGGGGTGAAACGATACCCTCATGTCACGATTTGATACATATCACGATACTGAACTCACAATACGATATTATTGCGATACTCCAAGACATGTGGTAAAAGGTTAACAAAAAATGTACTGTTGATTAAAATGCTAAATTTGGTATTACATTCTGGGTGTAAATGAATAGGCTTGGACTTGGTACTGGTAACCCAATGCACAGGACAATGGTGACACCAGAATAAAAATCCTGTCACCATTTAAACTGCCATGTCAATCATCTTGTCACAGTTAAAATCCTCCTCATTAAATTAAATAAAATTTCCTCTTGTTTCAGAGAGAAATATAATAGCATGTCGATCTGCCAATCGTAGGCCTTCCGTGCAGAGACTCTCCTTGTGTGTTTGCAGTTTGCATAATGATGCATTTAAAAGTTAATGACCAAACGCATTTTTACAAAAGTTCACAATACTGTTGCAGATTAAATATAATTTGGATAAAATTGAATAAATATCTTTTCGATTAATACTGATTATTAATCACTTAAACCCCTTAGTGTTTGTAGTTCTAATCGAATCCTCATCCAACTCACAATGGGTTGTGGGCAATATTAGCAATTAGAGTGTGCATGCATTTGCACTTCAAATTCTAACGGGAAAAAGTAGACCATCCGGGTATCTTTCAACATACTATGATTTGGGACACACTAATTTTAAATTTGAATACTGTTTAGGATGGATAGTATGCGAATTGGGACGTAGCATCTATCCTTTTTTAAGTGCTAATTAACAAAAATGTTTTCATTTAGTTTTTGTTTTAGATTTCATTTTTGTTTTTGTTAACAATAACACTCATGTGAACGTGTGCTACACAGTGATGTTATTGTTAATTAAAGCTGACTCTAAAATTATTACAAATGATTTTCAGTAGGCTAATTGAAGCTAAAATAAAATAAAATATAAATATTTGATGAAAAATTTAAACCTAAAAATGTTGAAGTACTAAAATGACTAAAACTGAAAAAAAAAGAATAAGTTAGAAAAATGACTAAAATGACGAAAGCACATAGCAAAATTACTGACACTTAAACTAAAATGCCAATGAAAACTGAAAACATAATAAAGGCTAATTCAAAATATTAAAAAATACAATAATAGTATATAAATAATAGTAAAACAACACTGGTGCCACAAAATTTGGGAACACAAAACAATAACTGCATGATTATGATTCATATTACAACATACATTGGTCATATTTGCATAAGAAATCACATATATACCAATCTTGAAATGCAAAGTTAACACAAGAAGCTTTATGTGGGATCCCAAAGGTCAATGATAGTCTTTTAAAAATGAAACAGGGCTTCAGAATGTGATGGGATATTGCGGCATTTCATAGCTGTAGGCAGAGCTTAAACATGAGAAGAACAGGGAAAAAATAGAAACCAAGATCGAGAGTGGAGGAAAGAGAGAAAATGATATGTCCAGGTGCTGGGATTTGGTGTTGAATGTCCACAGATTGCTTGGGGCAACAGATTTCTTACACCTGATCTGAGGTGCAGACTCCTTAGAGAATCAGTCTGCAGGTCCTGTCTCTAGTACAAGGTCACTCATTACCAGGTTCAACAGTCCATCCGTAAATGCATTCATTAGCATAGCAAGAATGTTGTGGTAAGCTAGCAGGCTTAAAAAGAATTGTCATCATTTACTCACCTTCAGTGAAGATTGTCGAGAAAGGAAGCAGAAAACAGTTGATGGGGCCCATTGACTTCCAAATAAAAAAAATTCCATACTATGGAACTGTTTGGTTATACCCATAGTCTTCAAAATATCTTCTTTTGTGTTCAGCAGAAGACAGAAATTCATACAGAGTTGGAACAACATGAGGATAAGTAAATGATGACAGAATTTTTTTAATTTTTCTATTTTTCTGTTTTCATTTTTGGGTGAACTATCCCTTTAAGGTTAGCATGCATCTAGCTACAGTGTTAGATGTGGAAATGGAATGAAATGTTAATTTTATCGTTTTGTAAATAGATCACACAGACAAATCATTTATTTAAACATTTTAGAATACTAATTGCTCATAAAGGCTTACTGATTAGCATTAAGCCATGATATACTTCAAGCTAAATCATAGAATGAACTGGTGGACGTTAATTGCGTTATACAGTACGTTGTAACAAAATCAGGCCAAAACAAACTTTGTTTGGAGTTTTTTTTAGAGTTCAAAACAGCTTGGCAAAGCGAACTTTCCAGAAAAGTCTGGTAAACACCTAATACCATTGGTCGATGGCGTTTATGTAATAGGTGTTCTTTGAAGCTCCACTTTCTTTGACATGGAAATGCTCTCCAGTTCATTAAATCTTCTGTCCAGTATGTGGAGGTAAGATATGACACTGGAGAGCTGCTTTATAGTAGAAGAGTTGTAATTCTAATAGGAAGCGACACTGACACTTTTTTCATGTTTAAAGGAACACTCCGACTTTTTGGGACTTTAGCTTATTCACAGTATCCCCCAGAGTTAGATAAGTCCATACATACCTTTTTCATTTCTGTGCGTTCTGTAAGTGTTATTTGACACACCCACCGCTAGCCTAGCTTAGCACAAAGACTGGATGTAAATGGATAAGGTAGCATACTAATCCCAATAAGTGACAAAATAATGCAAACATTTTCCTATTTACATGTTGTGATCTGTATAGTCACAGCGTGTACAAATAACAAGGATATATGAGACAGAGACCATTTTTAATCGTATAAATACTGGGAACTATATTCTCACTAGGCATAGGAGCACAGCTACTTGGGCGGAGTGGCTACTTGGGCGGAGTGATTAGCTCAGCACACGAGACGCCCTGTTGATGGTTCCGTAAACAAAACAAACGTGACTAGCTAGTAGCGAACGTGACTCGTGATCATGGCTGACTTTGAGGAATTGTCAGAGGAATTTTACTGGGTATCAAAGAATACACAGACGAGGAGTTACAAACTTTGGAAGCTGTAAGACAAGATACAGCGAACACCCATGATTGTAAACTATAAATTTACTATCTAGTAATTGCTGACTCTATTACTCCAACTCTGAGCGAACTCTCTGCTCCTCACCACAGGGCGTCTCTTGTGCTGCGCTAATCACTCCGCACAAGTAGCTGTGCTCCTACGCCTAGTGAGAATATAGTTCCCAGTATTTATACGATTAAAAATGGTCTCTGTCTCATATAGCCTTGTTATTTGTACACGCTGTGACTATACAGATCACAACATGTAAATAGGAAAATGTTTGCATTATTTTGTCACTTATTGGGATTAGTATGCTACCTTATCCATTTACATCCAGTCTTTGCGCTAAGCTAGGCTAGTGGTGGGTGCTTCAATGCACAGAAATGAAAAAGGTATGTATGGACTTATCTAACTCTGGGGGATACTGTGAATAAGCTAAAGTCTCAAAAAGTCGGAGTGTTCCTTTAATACTGCAGAAATGCTTTAAGCAATATACTATGATCAGATACTTTCTTAACAACTGTTTTCTCACCACTGTCAATTTCGTTGTGTGTTTATTTAGTTATTGAGAGGAAAGTGCACGTATAATTACATATTCATATACCGCTTCAAGCAGCATGGGGATGTCGGGATGTTCGCTAGCAGTATACCACTTCAAAGGTATTCTTTGTAACTTTTTTTTTATTGCTAAATGAAGAATGAAAAAGAACTTTGCCGTGATTATATCGGGGCCTTTAGCATTTTTGTGGCCATTTCCTGTGCACTTATCAAGTTTTGCTAAGCAGTCTGCAATAACAGCAAAACCCTGTTCTTAATTCACATGCCATGCTGTTTTGTATTGAATGTGCCCACACTTTTCACACTGTTTCTCTCTCTGTCCCCTTACCACGCTGCCTCTCAGTGTGCCAGTGAGTTAGCGAAGCATTATAGAGCGATTCTCAATGGCATTGCATACAATCCTGCACACTTGGCAGAGGCTGGACAGCCACAATGGAATCACAATTGCCCGCTGCTCTAAACATGAGTCTCACCATACCCAAATGCTGATAAGCCAGCCTGAGCTGCAGTTAAACCTGATGGGACACAAACAATCCGAGATAACAAAGTGGAATCGAGACAAAAGCCCCCATCCCCCCCTCTTACAATGAGGGCTAGAATAGTAAGAGAAGATTTTAAGAAAGGTGGCATGCCAATGAAGAACCGTTGAACCTGAATAAGCCAGTTTAACTGGCCTTATAGGAGATTTGGCGGTGTAATGTTTCCTTAATGCTGTGTGACACTGAACAAGAGAGAGCGTTGTAAAAGGATATGTAAGAAACTAAATGTGTTACATGCGTCATTGAGTATGAAACTTTCACCTATTTTTCTTTCTGTCTTGAAACAGTTTGTCCTTTAAGATACTGAGTGTTCAGTTAGTGAGTAAGAGACCAGGAAGGACACAATAGTATAAGTAGTATCATATGAACTTTAAACCTGTCTCTTTAAATAACTGTGATGCTTGTGAAAGCAGAAATCTGAGGGTTTGACAGTTGGCCAGAGTGTTATTTACGGATGAGGATGTGTGTAAAGTTTGGGCGATGAATAGTTCCAAGTTAATACGTGAGCTTTTCAGCATTACCAGTGAATCCTCTCTCTGACGTAATGTATGATTGTATTAAGAAGAATGCAAAAAAAAAGGATAAGGTCTGTTGGGTATCATGAGAAGTTCTAATACATGATATTCATCAGAAAAACCTTCACATGTTAAATTTGAATTAACATGAATGATGAATTAACAATGGACAACAATCTACATTAATGATAAGTTATATACTATTGCTCATTAAAGTTTATTGATTAATTCATGTTCACTTATAATACTTAAAATCTTAAAACATGTAATATATGTAGATAATAACAAACAATAACAAAGATAATAAATGCTTTAAAAGTATGGTTCATTATTATATGGTGATAACTATTCATTAACTAATGTTAACGTAGAAGCTTATTGCAAACTGTAACCGGAAATATAATACCAACCATTCTCATGTTCTATACAGTGGCCCCCCTTTAGACACTTTTGGACATTTAAGTCTGAATTGCATTGCATTAGATACAAAATATCAAACTAGGTTGCATCTGCAAACAAATGATGAGAGCTTTTCACTGAGCTAATTTTTCTGAGCCACTTTTTCCAATTAGTTTTAACCAGCTTGTCTCAAGGTCATTTTTCATGGAAAAATGAACTCACTTCCCCTCAAGTTCACAAATATAGTATGCATTTATGTTTTTAGCTGTCCATATCTTATCCTTGGTTGTGAGTGGCTGTTTGGGTGTGCAATGGTGGATTTACTGCCCATTGTATCATACATTGTAGGATCATTTCAATATGAATGAAATCCGTGGCTGCATTTAAACCATGCGAAGACAGAAAAAATCTCAGACTATGTCTTGAGCTTTCAGAACACAAATGAACCGTGTCTTGGAGGCCAGAGTAAGTCCTTTTCCTCATGCTAAAATTCAACCATGTTTTTTTCTGCCAAAGGCTCAAGCCACATGCTACGGGTCTCCTGTGAACTCTTTTTCTCCACAAAACAACAGCAGTGCCCCTGCCTTTCACTCAAACTCAGACTCCACCCACACGTCTGTCAGCGACATGAGCAGCCCCGGCTTTCCTTTTATACATCTAGGCACATACTCAGAGAACAGTCTCAGTGCTCAAAGCCTGCTGCTTATATTCTTTAGTATTGTGAATGCTGAGTAATTCAGAGGAAATGGTTAAGTGCAGAATTGTGACATAAATGAACCATAAATGAATGTCTGATCATGTTTTATGTTGCTGTTCAGCTGCTGGGTCAAATTTGTATTCTGTTTTCAAAAATGAGATCATCAGTGCATATTAGACAGTATGTGTGAAGAAATTCTTATGTCAACATCCAGAAGTCAGGAGTTTTCTACATTCCTTAAATGGGTCCTATTATGCTTTTTTACATATTCAACTTTCTTTAGCATGTAATTTTGCAGTTTGAGCATGAAAAAGGTCTGCAAAGTTACAAAGTATAAAGAACACTCAAAGGGAGTTACTCTCTATATCAGTAAGCATTGTTTCTGAACTACCTGAAAACGCTCGACTGCAGTCTTGAGTTTTCTTCCCGGGAATGTAAATGTTACAATATTCCTCATTTGAATAATTCCCACCCAATGCATAGAAAAAAAGGGGACGAGACCTGGTTGTAACATTTCTAAAAACACGCTCGAAGCGGTAGACCAATCACAACACACTGGTCCAGCCGACCAATCAGAGAACATTGTTCTTTTCAGAAGGAGGGGCTTCATAGAGACTGGAACTAAACAGAGATTTACAGACAGACTACTGTGAAGAGGTGCTGCAATAATGTACTATATGTGAACTTTTTTTTAACATTCAAGCATGAAATCCTATTCCAGTAGACCCCCAAAAACCAAATCAAGGGCATAATAGGTTCTCTTTAAGGTGTGGTCACAAATTTCAGTGACATTTCACAGGCAAAAAAAAGGTCCATTGTCAATTGTCAATAGGTTTCAAAACAAGCAGCTTTTTGTTGGTCAGCGTGGTGAATTTACTTGGCCAAATAGAAAATGAGGGAAATCTATATGGGGAAACACGTTTTGCCTCACACGATCACACAATCGCACAGATTCTTATTGGAATGACTGTATTTTGCTAGCAAAACTTCGCTGAGCAATAGTAAATGTTACCGCACCTTTTCTGTAATGTTCATTTTCAAGACATTAACATTTTTCTACTGGGGAAATCAGTGTAGCGGATGGTTAAAACTGTTAGGGAAGAGAAATGACTTTCATTTGTTTCCACATCCACTGCTTAAAAACCCTAGGGGGGAATAGTGTCTGGCTCTTTTTTCATGTCTCATATTCGATTTCTCTTTATTCCATTTTCTTTTTAATCCTCCTTCTCCACAGTTCATAAACAGAGTGAAACTACATAGTAACTGATACTGTGGTTGCATGCAAATTTTGTATAAATAACCAAGCAAAGGAACTTGTGCGTCATCTCCTTTATTGTATGTTGCTGTAAGTGTATCTGATGCCCAGAGAAAAATAATTCATTGTAATGAATTTCTTCCCATCATTGTTCTTCTGCCAAAACAACCCTTCTCTTTTCAGCAAGGACTGAAAATTACGTGGACCTCCATATCCGCTTTTGCCCGTATCCTTCCAGATTAATCTGTCCTCTCCATCTCCCCCTGTCTCTCAACTTTGATTGGTTCGGCATCTCGGCCCAATCAGCAAAAGCTCGGCCTGCACACAAACCATGTGAAATTGAACTTGTGGTCTCATTACCAAACAATAGGATTGAAGCGAGAGTCAGTGCAGCGTTACAGGCCAAACACAGTGTAGTGGTTGAATGGCCCATTAGCTTCTCTCACAGGGTGGTTCCCAGCAGGGTTTATTAATGACCTTAGAGTGCTAATGACCTTTCAGTCTTCACTTTCTCTCTAACTGTAAACTGATCCACCGAAAGCGACTCTATTGTCTGATTCTCAGGGCTCTCTGTATCACTCTCTCTCTCTCTGTCTCACTTGTGCCATTCTCTTTGGCAAAGTGTTACCATTGCCACCTTTCTCTGATTAAGAGGAGCTTAGGGAATATCTCATGTGATAAATCACAGTATTGACAGAAAAACATACACATTCTCAATTAGTCTGACCTTTGGAGAGGTGTTCTCCTGTATCACTCAGCAAGTCCAGATAGCAACAGAGTTTGACTGTACAAAAGAACAGAATCCTTATCTTACCCAAGTTTAAAGCAATTGATAAATGTAGTCTGGATAGGCTGAAGGCGTAGTGTGTCATTAAAATAATAATATCATAAAGATTTTAGGAATAAAGAATTATTGATTTTATTTTTAAAATAAACTCAAAATTTGAAGAATTCATAGCATTATGAGATTAATGTCATACTAATTTAACATGCCATTAAAACGTTTTTGTAGCACGGACAACAGGAGAAAAACTCACTAGAAATCTTTTAGATCATTTTGTGATAACAGTTAAACCTTCAAGTGAGATACGTGGGATTCTGAAATAAGTCTGGACCAGAAAAATGTGTCTGCACCAAGACCCTTCCTTGTTTTCATTACATTTATTAAGCAATACTGCTCAAATCACAGACTTGAGCGCATACACATGTCAGGTTATGATACATTATTTATTTTGATGCAGGGGATTCCCAAGTTATGTTATTCTTCTTCCAAAACATTAAAGGTTTTGTGAAAATCATAAATCGGTGCTTCATTTCATTTGTTTTATGGGAGAGAATAAGCCTTGTCATTTTCTGAGGACTTTCCAAGGGAAGAATAATAATGCCTTCTCTAATTTGCACTGTCTAGAAACCCAGTCACAGGGAATTACACAGGGTAGGCTATATTTGAAACAAACACCTGGAACTTCTTCAGAACTACAAAGGCGAAGCAGAGAAAACGGGCTCCTGAAACAGTTGGTATGGATTAAACAAACTTCCCTTCTCTCTGAGCTGAACTCACTGAAGATACAGAACGAGCCAGACCCCCCTGGAGATTTAAGTACACACACTCGCACATATGAACGCATACGCAACCGTACATATGAACCATGCCCACAGGCTCAATGAGTAATGTCTGTTCATCATGGCAATATAAGCCATATGGTCAGTTGTAAATACTCAACATCTTTACTTTGATCATGTGTAGGTCTGAATGTAGTTCTAAATTAAATAAAAATTATAAATGCATATGGTTTACTTTAGAAATTCATACAACTACATCAAATATTATGATTTGATACGACTTTCTAGTAAGGTTTAATTCATTAAAATGAATTGATGCGTCATGTATTATGAAATAATCCATGATCCTAATATTGGTTAATTTGATGTCTGTTCATAATATATTAACTAATGTTCATTAATCTTCAAAATCATAATACATTATAAGTAAAAAATGTATTACTAATACATTTATAACATTTAAATTTGTATAAATTAACATTAGTTGATGTATTATGAACATCAACCTAAATTAACAAATGCTGTAAACAAGTTTATTGTTAGTTCATGATATCTAATGTATTAAATAATGTAAATAAAACGTTGTAACATGTTAATGATCTTGCATACAAGTAACACTTGTTCTCAAAAGATACAAGACATAAAATAATTATTAAGCTAATGCTTAACTAGTGAGTGCTTATGGATTCATTTGTAATCAAACAAAACAAAATTATTCAAGAGAATTCCAAAATATTTATATATCTTTTATTTCAACGGCACATTTTTGTCAGACAATATTACAAAACACTGAACATACACACTGAGTATATAAATATAATTTTATTTACAAAACATTTACAAATGCAGCTAGCATTACTCTTGAAATGTACAACTTATATGTAAAAAAAAAGTGTATCATTTCCCACAAGCATAGCAAACAGCATAACATCAGTTTACAATAGCTACATCTAATCTTGATTTGGACTTGCTTCTCTCCACTCAAATGTGTTGGTTTTCAACATCCTCCTCCATTTTACCAGACATAACTGTACATTACACATTGTGTATGAAAATGTGATCTTTAGTCTTTCCGGCAGATGTACGAAAGCCACTGATAAGTGGAGAACGGATTATATGAGTCTCTCTGTGGCTCCAGGACAGGGAGGGACCTTTTCCTCCAATTTCACTGACACAAAAGCCTAGCTAGACTTACAAGGCTAATACGCTTACAAATCAAATCAATACAAGTGCTTTCTCAATACATTTATAACTGTAATAATAATGTACAAAAAGCATAAACATTCATCTGTTTATAAAGATTAAGCAAACTGTATGTGTACAAAGTTGTTCCACTATTTTACAAAACCTCAACTTTTGCTATGCCTCAAGAACTCAAAGTACAGAGAGATTTACATGACGGTTCCCTGTTTATCTCTGAGCTATGCAGAGCTGGTGTTGATCAACACCATCATAGAACGTTCATAATGGTCCCTGGTTCTCCACAGCGGAGTATTCAGTCTCAGACACATGCGAGGCATCGATGAGCCTAGCAAGGCCAGTTTTGGTAGAGTACTTGAAGATGAAGGCTTTCATGAGGTCGTAGCGGTAGTTCTTGTTGATGAAGTTGTAGATGATGGGGTTCAAGCAGCAGTGAAGGAGGGAGAACCACTGGGTGAGATGCAGTGCTGCATAGAGAGCGTTCTCTAGAGTGCAGTTGAAGGGCAGCACATTGAGAAAGGCTAGCGTGTCAAGCAGTAGAGCTCCATGGTAGGGCACCCAACACACTAGAAAGACCACAATGTAGGTGAAGACGAGGCGACGGCTGATGCGACGTTCCTGGTCAGCTGTGGGTTGGATGGTACCGGCCAAGAGGACGTAGAACACAGCAATTATAGGGAAGGGAATGGCAAAGCCGAGCATGAAGAAACTCATTTGGATGCCAACTGTCCACTCCTTAGTGGTGTCTGCTGGGAAAACAGACTTACATACGATGCTGTCTGAATACCTGGATTTCTCAGCCTGAAGAAAGTATGTTTCGGGGAGGGCGGCAAAGAGTGCCAGCAGCCAAACGCCCACACAGATTAGCTGTCTGGTCCTTCTCTTCCTCTGACTGGGACCGTCTCCAAAAAGTTTCACAGACAGATAGCGATCCACACTCATGCATGTAAGGAAAAAGATACTGCTAAAAAGGTTGACACTGAAGATCAGGTGTGTAATTTTGCACATGGCATCACCAAAAGGCCAGTGGCCGAGTTGAAGCAGAGAACTAATGGAGACCGGAAGAGTGGCCACTACGCAGAGGTCAGCGATGGCTAGGTTGAGGATATACAGGTGAGTCTCGTAACGTTTCCTCTCAGATCGCACGTTCACCCACACCACCAGGGCATTGGCGGCGAGGCCGATGATGAAGAGGAAGATGTAGAGCACAGAGAGGGCGTAGAGCAATGCCTTCTGGCTGAAGGTGCTGTGACACACTTCCACGTGGGAGACATTATCGTCAATTGAGAAGTTTAGGTCGCCCAGTGCATCCAAAATGTCATTGAAGTCATTCACGTTCACACTCATCTTGCCACGTCTTTGTTATTGCCGCTATTGGGACGCAACGGCTGACCTGAAACAAAAAGAGAGCCACTGTTATGACACGTAGACAGAAAAAAAAACACGAATGGGACCAATTAAACTCAGAGGGACAGAAAAATGTAAAACAAAGAACGTTTATTTATAAAACACGCATAATCTGAAACATGTCGAACACACCAGGATCCCTTGTCAGAGAGCAGGACCTTGTACTGTTTAAGAGGATTTTTTTTTTCCTAAATAATTCAGTGCATGGGTTTATTTCCCAGGCTTACTGGATTGCGCTTAATTTAAGAATAAATTTAAATGGTCACAAAATCAAAGAGGGACGAGACAATGAGTCAAATAAGGGTGTCCACATTTAATAAAAGGAAAATATATATTTAAAATATGTTCCAAATTCTTAGAAATGTGCTTATTCATGAAAACTTTCAATTTACTGACTAAAAATGTAATGTAGTGCAACCATCAAGCAAAAGGTAATAACATTTTTCTTTCACCTTGAATACATGTAATTGTACACATCTTAATCATTATTTTCAAAAACTGTTCTAAATATAATTCTCAGTGTAAAGTTTTTTTAGATCAAATATTAGGGATATCTTATTCACAAATATTCTCTTTTTGGGGAGTCGCACCACATGACATTGTACAATATGATCCACCCTTGTCTTGTCTTAAAAAGGTCAAATTTTCTGATATTTAAGAAATGTATTGACCTTAAACATACAGTCATGAACATCTGCACATCTGAACATCTGCTTTGTTTTAGTGTTACTTCATTGTATTAATTGTAATAATATCAGACTAGACTGACAAAAAAGCAAATGTGATTCAGTGATCAAAGACTAAGCTGTACTCCTTTGCTGAACATAAGGACTAAATGCCTGGCAGCAATACTCAGACGGTTGAGCAAAAGCTTACTGGCAGACCTCAGTTGTCATGCAGTGACCTAATGAAAAGCTAAGTAGTTATCCATGGCAAATGGGAGGCATTAAAATCTACAAAAAAGTTCAGCACAACCAACAGGCCAGACGAGTGAGCACAATGATAGAGAGCAGAGTGTAACTCTCCTGAAGGCATCAGAGAGAGACTAATGCCTGTTAGAAGTGAGATAAGTCATAGACAGAGGGGAGGATGGGCGGCTGCTGCTCCCTCTGCGGCACAGAGGGGTGAAAGGTTCTTTTCTCAAAATGATATGCTCAGCTTGAGGACTGGATGCCAGGCTTTGAACTGACAAAAGCTAAAGAGAACAGAGAACCACCAGACTGGCGCTGTGTCAAAGTTTTTACCATTTACACATTCTCAAACACAGATGTACACACATCTCTAATCACACAGTTTTGATCTTCAACCCCCAGGGTTTGCAGAATAGAAAAAAAAAAACACTGGCACACTTAAGCATGCTTTTTAAAACTAAAACTTTGTGCAGTGAAGCAGAAATGATAAACACAGTTATGCTCTTTCACATGTATTAAGTAAAGATGGAAAATATTAAACAAAATATCTGTTTACAATTGGCCTGGCATAAAAAAAAAGATACAACTATAAACTTGTGTTTTGCTAAAGAACCATCAAGTGATAGAATGAGTTTAGGCTTGTTTATTTTCATTCCAAATCAACCCACGGTTCTGACCTCTGAACACGGTTAGCGCCTGACCTTAATTTCATTAAAAGAAATATGAGAAGAGACACAGCTGCTCTTAATGCATCCTGTGATCCTTACTGCAAGATCCTCAATCGCCTCCAAAACAAAGACTTATTTTACAGCTTTCCACTCTGACATCATTAGACTAGGGAGACAGAGAGGGCAGCGTAAACCTCTGACCTGATTTACCAGGTGCAATTGAAAAAATCAGGTGCCATAAAATGTGATGGTCCATTACAGACGGCCCCAAGCACTACCATCATGTCCCCCAGCCTTGTTGTAAAACTGTTGCGTTTACACTGCTCAAACACAGCGGCCCCCTCACCTGATCTCACGGCCCCAGGCATCAAGCACACTTGCCCGCACAAAGACTTAGCTGTGCGGACACAGCGACTCTCCGTGCAGCCCCCTCCTTCCCCTTCCCTTTCTCTCTCTCTCTCTCTCTCTCTCTCTCTCTCTCTCTCTCTCTCTCTCTCTCTCTCTCTCTCTCTCTCTCTCTCTCTCTCTCTAAGTCTTAAAGTTCCCTTGAAACTCAGTATTGTTTCACTCCAAAGTGTTCTGCAAGCATGAAATAAGGGAATTATCAGTCATTAAAGAATGAAATCTTCACTGTACTGAATGTGAGTGCAGGGAAAATGTAACAACAATACAAGGAGTAAAACAAATCCCTTGAAAACATGCTGATCATGAAACTGGAAGGAAACTATACCATGGGAATTGAAATAAATTAGTCCCACATTACATAACGAGTAGCCTACTGTAAGTGTGGACTGAATAAAAAACAGAAATATGTTTAAATATTAATATGTTTCTGTTCATAAATAGACAGAATAATGCTAACTAAAATAATGTAAGAAGCCTGAGTCAACATTTTCAGAATGGGAGAGTTTCAGTTTAAGTAGCTAAATACTGCATTATTTAAACCCTTTGGTCACAAATTTAAAAAAAAATATTTCATTAAATTAATGGATTCACAGGAACTGATTCTAGCTCCAGAAAACAAAAAAGACCGAAAGCGTCTCGAAAGAGATGAGAAACAAAAAGAGTCACTTTACCTGACCCTGTAGACACAATAATGCATATTCTACTCTTAAAATGTGCATTTATTCTAAAACAGCATTAATTTGTTTGTTACATTATCCTAAATATAATCGGATTTCACGTTGGTAGCCTTACAGTGACAAATCCGCGGGATTGGACACTTCTAATCCACGCCACCATCTGAGAGTTTCGGGCTCGGTAAATTTGTTAAGATAGATATTTTTAAGTCGGCTACCTTAACTTTCTAAGTGTAGAATTAGAGAAAGTTACTTGAGGTTTTAAGACCGCATTTAAAACTGATATCTTGTAACACCTCAAATTAGTTTAAAGTGTATCATGGTCCGGTACGAGTAGGTTATGGAAAAGGCTGCATTTAAAAACTAAAATCTCTCACACAAACACGTGCACACACAAACAAGACGTACAAATGAACTTACAATCCTTGTGGTCTGATTTGGTGCTCCTAGATTTTTAAACGTAGAACTTTGGTATCGAGATTCTGGAGAAAATGTTAAAGTCTTGTGGTTATCCGTACGAGAGGATGGCGTGATTGTCCCTCTGCGCTCTGACTGCACTTGCTGATATATAGTGCTGCGAGCAACGCCTACCGAACGCTATCGGAAAAGTGAATCACTTCAAGTTTCTGTCCAACAACAATGTGAATGGCGGACGTGCGACACATCGGATTTCCACTCCCATTTTAAACAGTGATATAAACAAAAAAGACTGTTCGAATATAAAAATACGCCTTTGTGTTTTGTTTTCGCACGAGAGTTGTTTAGAGAAATCAAAGAAGCCTATCCATGCGAAAGTTTCATTGAGGACTTCCACAGTTTCACAGGCTGAAATGTAGGCTACTTCGTGTAATATATTCTCAAGATTTTTGTATAAACATTCTTTGCACTATTCAAGGTAGCCTACCACTTTACACCTATCATTAATGCTGTGACAATTCTATATTGCTATAACATATCATCTTATCATTCCATTCAAAGAGTTTAAAATATCGTATAGAATAGCCTAATAGCCTATATTCAAATTGGAATGTACCAACTGATCTGTTAAGCATTAGCTATGGTTTGTTAGCTAATGACCAATTATAAATTAGCTATTATAATACAATTATTATAGGCTATCATATTACCGGTAAAAGGACTAGTGCCCTATAAGTCATATAAAATTGATTTAATTTTTAATTTAATTTTAAACGTTTGATTTTTACGTTTTGCTTCAGGGTAAGGTCTTTTATAAAATGTAGCTTGCACCATGCTGTAAGTAGTAGCAGGTGAATGTTGTTTTGTTGTTTTTCCTGTGTTCCATTCTTTTTGCATCCTCTTGGCAATCCCTCAAAGACTTCCAAGCAGTTTGCTAAATTTAGACATGAGGAAGCTCACCTGTTCTGAATCTTCAGCTGGCCTCTGTTTAGCTTTATATTTTCTGGATAATGGCCAGTCCCTATTGTATGTGGCTTGGAAAAGTGGAAACTGAAATTAAGCATGCTTAACAATATCAATGAAATCTTGATGAGATAAATTGTTCAGGGGTATGGAGTGAAGTGATGCATTTGATCGTAGAAGCATAAACACTAATAGTGCATTGGTCCAACTGCTAAACATAATTTGACTTCCTGGAAAAGAGATAAGCCAGATGAATGCAACTGTAATCACAACACGGAAAGTGTAAAGACTTTGCCAGCATTATTTTTTGATTGCGATAATAATTTGGACGGAGATGGATCAATGTGCTTGCTTATGCATGTAAACATATGAAATCAGTCGGAACACCTGAACAATACACATAATTTGTGGAGCCACCCCTGGAATGGGGAAATACACTTTCAAGCATAACAGTTTCCACATTAAAAGCAACTTCACACTCGACTCAATAACAATTGATAGGTCAATGCTCTCTGTTTGAAGATTCTGACCATGCAGGGTGGAAACCATCAGCAGTAGAAAGACATTTGGTTTTAGTTAGGGGCGTAGGCTGGTAAACTGAGACATGTTCCAAATTAAAGATTGTTAAAATGGTCTTTCCATCTTATTAAGGTTTCATTAGACTCTGTTTTTTTGTGTCTGGAAAGGAAAGGTTTTCACAAAAGAACACTGGTTTTGGATTAGAATGCTTATGGGGTGTCTATTAAAACAAAAATATAATAAAATTTCTTGACAACCTCATTGTTGACAGTTTTATTAACAAACTGCTATCAACTGCAAGTAGGCTAGCTGTTCACTTCCCATCATGCATGTAAGGGATCATCCCAGCAAACAGGGACGATTCTCAGAACTTTGGCTAACGTTCTAGCATGGTTCTCTCTAGGCTTAGATGAACAAATGTTCTGCAGTAAAATTAATGTTTTTCAAATTATCTGGTCTTAAATGTATGTTATTTACATTGAGCGTTTTTAGTTGGACATTCTTCTAACATATTTAAGCCTTACACTCTAAAGTAACTTTCACAAAATATTTGTTTAATGATAAAATAGAACGTTCCCGTAACGTTTTCTCTAACGTTTGCAATAACCAAGAATTTTTTTTTTTTTAAACATTAAAAAAATGGACACTTTGAACGTTCGGAGAACATTTAGGGGCCGTTTACACAACACTGTTTTCAACTAAAAACAAAAAACTATGTATGCGTTTTGACCGTTCATTTACACGACAACTGCGTTTTGGGGGCCTGAAAACGCAAACTTTTGAACATGGGTTTTAAAGTGCAAGTTTTTAAAAACGATATCGTTATCTTCTCCGTGTACACTTCAAAAACGGAAATTTGTGAAAACAGTGCAGGCTATAGGCGAGTAGTTTTTCTTTACAAAGTGACATCGCCAACTACTGGCCTGGCAGCATAATACAGCGTTTTAATCGTTTTCACAGATTCGGGTGAACGGGATCGTTTTAAAAATGTTGTCGTCTGTACGTGAAAAACGCCAAAGAAAACCTTTTTTCCCGTAGTAGGGGAGAGCAGGGCACAACCTAACGCAGGGTTAGTTGTAACACACTTGTTTTTTCCACGCATTCTATAGCATAATGAAACTTAGTGTATTTACCAGTTGCCATATCAACACTATATACAGAAAAAAATGCGCCAAAATTCAGAAATCTTTGGAAAATATCACTGAACATTTATTTAACCATAGCAAAAGTTAAAGTTCAACTGAAATCAAAATTGACCCTATTTACTTTGTTAGCGCATATTACTAGTCTTGTGGTGAAAAATTAATCCGTTTAAGTTAATACACAGAAAAAAAATTGTTTGCCGTCGTAATCTTTAATCAAAGTCTGAAAAGTTACTTCCGGTCTGGAATGGCGTTCCTTCTCTGATGATGTAGGTTTGACGGCTTGGGTTGGGAAACACTTAACCACTCCCCTCAAACCGTTAGTCTGCTATGAGCAGAGATGGAGAGGAGGAGCGCTAGAGTAAAACCCTGCCCTCTGTTCAATATTCCTTTTCACTGGGAAATACGTGACAACACTGGAGAAAAGTCGTTTGCAACTTCCGGTTCACGCGGACTTTAAAATTTTACTTATGTTGATTTTTCATCTCTGTGTTTGGTTTTTATTTAAAATTAGACAATTTTGATATTATTTTAATCTCCAATTAGTTATTTAAAAGTTGAGATGGTTGTTTAATGCAGATCTATCCAGCAGAAGACACTGGCCGGGCTTAAATCCCTGTTGCGCAGGTGGGGCATGTTGTAACACTGCGTTACAATGTGCCCCTATGATATTCTATTTTATACTTTTATTAATTCTATTGAGAAATCATGAGAAAAAGGTGAATAAAGACTGAGAGTCAATGTTCAGAAATGATTAATTTTTAATATGTTTTGAACTATGCTGAATAGCTGTAATTTGCGGTGTGTTTGTTGTCAAACTCAAAAAAAAAAATATTTTGAATTATTAAAAATGCCATTATTTTATATGAAAAACTTAATAATCGTATTTTATTGAGAAAATATTTTAATATTTCTTGTGTATTTTTTTTTATTAGATCAGAGTACATTTTAAGCTGTAATATAGTCATGTTACAATGTTCCCCTCCTCACATGTTACATCGTACCCCACCTATGGGGCATGTTGTCACATTTCACTTCCAATCTTTCAGGGTTAATCAAGAAAAAAGTATACGCTGTATTAATGAAACAAAACCACATAATTGTACTAGACGTGTGGGAAATTAATGTGGGAAAAAATAAATACTCTGAACCCAGAGTAGGTTTACAAAAATGGAGAAAATCAAAAAGCGTTAGGTTGTGCCCCGCTCTCCCCTACGTTAAGGCCTTTGAAATAACGTTTTCATAACTTAATAAAGCAAAACGTTCTTAGACCATATTTTTGTTAGATGGGAAATAACACTCTTTTTAAAACTATTATCCATGGTAGGACCACTAAGAAGGTAGGGAGACAAGGACAAATGATGCATCCATTGATAAATAAATTTCACACTGCACTTCCACAGTCGGCGTTTACACCTGCCCACAAGGTCCTTTTGACTTGGCTATTGAATTCAAACAATATGTCGTAGACCAGACATACAAGCAAAAGAATATAGCTCACATCCAAAATGACAACAATTATTTCAAAACATGCTGCGTCAGAAAGACTCCTCTAAATAGCTTTGTTAACAAATGGCCGAATAGCATTCATACATTGAATGAGCTCAGCAACGCAAGCGTTGTGTTGTGTTGTTTTGCATAGCGGGATGCCTAACTAAAGCTTGTTAGTAACAGAGACTTGACATGCTTATCGGATAAGATAAGAAAACGATGAAAATGACCGACTAGAGCTCTCATTATGTGTTAGAATCGCATTATGTGTTATAGTTAAGTTGATAGAGTATTGTATTCTGCGTTTAACTGGTTGCAGAAATGCCCCCTGCTCTGTCTCAGAAGCAGTGAAGAGGCTTTGATCTCGTTGCTATGGCAGCTGTCAGAAGCTCAGCGCAAACCGCAGCCTGACTGGCGCGAGGCTTCTTCAACTCTAGTTAAAAAATGGTTAACTAATTAATAATCAAGACTTACTGCTTGGGTGCCTTACTTCGCTTCGTTTAACTATTTTAGTTTCGAAAGCGGCGGCTTGCAATTATGTTTTCCCTCTGATATTCAAATAGCCTACTACAGCACGTTCTAAACTAAACTCTGTAGCGCGTGGAATCACTAAAGATGTCGCAGAGGTGAGTATAACTGCCCTATTACCTTGTGCACTTTAGTGCGAAACGGGAATGTTGATGTGATGCCAAAAAATACCATATTGTTTATTATTAACGAAAACCATGTATTGTCTGTGTGAAAACTAATATGTGTTATGTAGCCTACGCAGTGAACAGATAAGCTATTACATCTGTAACGAGCAGAATATTTTGCTTATATTATAAGACATATGCAAGACTTCTGAGAAAGAAAAAAAGGAAGGTGCAAAAGAAAGTGTTCTGTGAAAACCCAAGTTTAGGAACAAACGCCTACTAGGAGAAAGTCCACATTGTATTGCAGTTCCTATGACAACATAGAGCAAAACTACTGAGAGCCAGTATTTTTGTCCCCAATAGGAGCTACTCAGAGATCAGCTTTGGTGTGTGGTGCATGCTTTTTTTAGTAACCTTCACAATTATTTTTCTAAAGCAAATCACTTCATTTAATAGTACTTAAATTCCTCAAAAATAACATCAAGTAATTTTCCTCATCAAGCACTACTTTCAGGTAGTTCACTTTCAGGACATTCATTATTTACTGCAGATTTCAAGTGAACTGCAGCACTTCTGCCTTTGTTGTCTGCCATATTTAAGATATCTCTAAGAGGTGCCTCTCTATTTTATTGTAAATGTTCTTTTACAACCTCCCTTCTAACCTCCTCCCACAACTCCTCCCCTGCCCCCCTCCCACTCTAACTATCCCATCCCCTCCTTTGATTTTGCCATCCCTACAATTTGAGTAGCTCTTGGCTGTGTTAATGCCCAGAGGGGAACAATACTGTATGGGCCCATCAGAATAAGAAAAGAAGGTGGTTTCACCCTCGCCATGAACTCTTTCAACAATCACAAAGGGAGCACCCACACGCAATGGAGTCAAAGAGGTCAGAGGACATCTGTGGAATTCATGCGTATTCAACTTTAGAAAACGAAGAATGGAGAAATAATGTTTGTCAGGGGATTTCTTCCATTATGTGGCTTAATATGCTGACTTGGGGTGAATTCAGTGTGCATTCTGTGGTTTCCCACATTCAGTTTGCACAGTCAGGCATTGGCGGTGCTAATTTTGGCCTGAGGGTCGGGAAAACTTTCCCAGAGGGCAGGTGCTCTCAACAGGTGTAATTGGGGCCCGTTAACAGGTACTATCGCAGATTTACGTGCCTCTGTTGATTGCATTTCAAAGACAGGTTGTCATGGAAGGCCATGGAAATGTTAAAATATAAAAAACACCACATAACTCAGCATAAAAAGTTAAACAAATAAAATAATAAAATGAACTGCTTTTCGATAAAATACCTTGACTTTTCAATGCATAAATACAAAGCTGTGGACCATTAATAAGGACACGAGAAAATATAATCTTTGTTTTATCCAAATAAACTGTTAATAAAACAAAGGAAATATGTTAAAATGTAAGATTTACAGAACTATTATCTCATTAAGCTACCATTATTACCTAAATATAATATTTTTCTTTTACCCAGTTCATATGGCCGAATGTGGGATGCTGCTCAGGGAGCTTTGGAGTACCTTTTGGAGGATGAATATCCCACAATGCAACTCCATCCTCAAAAGGACCGCATGCAGGTTTTTCAGACATTGGCCACTTTCTATCTGCGCTACCTGAAGATATTCCGTGCCCTGGAGGAGGTTTATGATCAGCTTGTTCACCCCCAGAAGAGACGGGTTGTGCACCAGGTTCTTGAGGGGGTGATGGGACGTCTTGTAGAGCTAAAGAATGAGATGGTGGAGCTGGAGTACTCAGAGTTTCACTACTTTGATGACATATTGCAGGACCTCAAAATGACACCTGTGAGTGAGATAATAAAATACACTTACAGTACAGAATGCTGGGAATGTTTTGGTCTGTAAGATTCAGAAGAGTGGGCCTAGAGGTAATTTTGAAGATTTGGGCTTGGGGAAGATTTAAGTGCTCAATGTCAAAGGGGATTTTAGCAAACTAAGCCTCTTGTTTTTCCTCTGAATTTAGTGGATGCTAATTGGGGTCACTAGTGCACAGCCACTTTTACATATGACCTGCACTGTTCAGGGCTGAAAATAGTTTGAAATTTGTTTTTAGGAGGATCTTGAGGTGCCTATCCCACGCTATTTTGTGAGGGAGAAGATGAGGGCACTGAAAGAGAGGGAGAAGATGTTGGCCCATATTTTGGCTAAAGGAGGACGTCAGGAAGAGAACACTGTGAGTATATCATTATGTAAAAATATATATTCTCTCAATGCAAAAACATGCAATGCAAGTTCAAATAATGGTTGTACCAAATGCAGTATACACTTCATGTGTGTGGTTCTGGTTTCTCATTTAGCAGGTGCCAGTTCAGTCCATGTCTGTAGAGCGGGCAATGTGGCTGCTACAGGTCAGTGAGCGAGCACGGCAGGGAAGACTGAGAGCTCACTTCATGAAGACGATTCGGCAAGAGGAACAAAGAAGACTTCAGAGTTCAAGCTCTAGCATACTGGACCCTGACCGGGCAGCCACCTGCATTCAGAAGGTATCAGGAAATCACTTGATTTTCAACAGTGAGTTTGCATTCCAGTGAAATCACTGATGCATTGCATGGATGGGTTTGAAATTGGCAAAACAAAGGAAAGGAAATTATAAATGTTACTACTTCTTTTATATTACAATGACTGCACAAACTTAGTAATAGTTCACACAAATATGACAATGCTGTCATTATTTACTAACTTTCATGTTGTTTCAAAATTGTATGGCTTCTGGAACACAAAAGAAAATATTTTGAAGAGCTGTTTTTATCCAAAAGGACATAAACCTGGAGTGCAATTAATGTTTTGACTGGAAGTTTATTCCAAGCGAGATGATCACTTTGTAAGATGAACAGATTATATTTAAGCCCTCATTCACTCTCGAATCAAATTAATTTACTCAATCAATGGATGGTTGCACATACTACATAGAAAATGGTAACACAAACCAGAAAATTTGGAATATACCAGTCAGGTTGTATGGATTAATTGTATGCTTTATGTCCAAGTTCGAGCTTGAAAGTTTTGGATCCCATTGGATTTGAGAACATGGAAAAAATATCTGAAACTATCTTTGTAATGTCATTTGTGTTCTGCAAAAGAAAAACAACTCTGTAAAGAAAAAACCTACATATTTTCCATTTAATGGGACATTTTGGACCTTGAAGCCAGGATTAGGCCCTTGTTCAATTAGGACATTTAAGCAGCTTTTTTTAAACGTGCCTTAGAAAGCATTACTGGTGTGCATCTTGAGACAAAACAATGGCACTGCATATTTTAATGCCAGTGCAAGTTGCTTTCAGTTAAGACAGCTCAAACGAGTCACAAATACTAAGAAATATGAGTTACTTGTACAATACCCATATTTAATCAATAAAACTCACTCAAACGTTTTCCCAACTAGTCACAAACAGTAGTCAATAATTTCATATTGTGCAATTTTGTCTCAGCATGCACTGCAGCATGAATAAATTATGCGGTTCTTATAGGATTATTGTTTTGAGTAAAGTTACGAGTACAAACTATTCTATGTCATCAGAGTAAGCTAATTGGCTATCAAGGAAATAAAATAAATATCTGTTATGGCCCCCAAGATGATACATAAATCATAACATTACATCAGTAAATACATCATATAAATTTTTGTGATGTTTTAGCATCAAACGCAAGGGAGGTAATGTCTGCTGCCCTACCTGTGCATGAACTCAAATGTAGAGGTCAGGCCATCTCCTTTCACACTCATCAGTTGTCACATTTGACATAGTCCGCTCACAAAGGACTATGAATGACATGTGATCCCATCCAAGCATGAAAGATATATGTCCACCTCATCTGTGGGAATAATGTGCTTGTAGGCCCTTTGGCAGGAGGATGGAGATTAGCATTGGAGTGCTGAGAGATGAGAAAAGGAAAGAATTCCTGGATTTTGGGTGTTATTTTTCAGTGCCATCCTAATCATGAAATCTGAGCTCATGTATCCTGACGTCTTTTTGAGCGAGTGTTCGCTACGGTTGGTGAACTCAGACATAGATGTAGCCTGAAAGAGATTGCAGATATGATTTTGGAGATCTGAAATTTTTTACAGTGCAGGTGTGAAACTGACATTGCTGAGTGAAATAGTAGAGAAAAACATAGACGAAGGTCCCTGTTGTCAGGATTATGTTCTGTTTATTAGGGGCCAAACACTGAAGGTGCATAGGCACCTATTTAAATCATTGGCGTTCTTATTCTTCTTCTTCTTCCGTTTCTTCTTATTCTTCCGCTCTGGAAGTCTGTGGCAGCCCATAGAACCTCTTGCAGGAAAGTTATGAAATTTAGAATTTTCAGAAAAAACGACTTTTTCGAACTCGTCCTAGACGGTTTCTCCAATTTTCATGAAAATGGAACCAGATCATCTTCAGACCATGGCCATAAGTTATGGAATTCAAGATGATTTGTCAAAATGTTCTTGAATACCACGCAAACAAATTGTACGTAAACAGACGTAAGGCTGTATCTCCGCAACGCTTTAGCGTATTCAGACCAAACTTGGTAAATGTCATCACAAGCATGACCTGTGCTGTGTTACGGCGACATGCTGTGTTACGGCGCAGCGCCACCTACGGAGATACCAAAAATATCTATTTTTGCTAAATAACTTTGTCCAACGGTTTGTCCAAAAATCATAAAAGTGGTCTAGTTAGATTTGGGGCATCATGCCGAGTCGAATGATATCCAATTTGATCCATATCGGCCATTTTGAGCGTTGGCAGAGGTGGATAGTAACAAAGTACATTTACTTTGTTACATTTACTTGAGTATTTTTTTGGAAAAATTTTACTTTTAAGAGTAGGTTTAAATGTGGGTACTTTTACTTTAACTCGAGTACATTTCTAATGGAAAAACTGTACTTTTACTTTGTTACGTTGGGCGACGTTCCTCTCGTTACTTTATTTTAATGCAATACATGTTGTTAAATGCGTAGTTTATTCCAAGCACGCTGTATCTTTTTCTGGGGCATGAGCGATGCTCAATTCACAAATGAACCACTCTTTTGAGTCGATTCTGTTCAAAGACTTCATCAAATAAGTTGACTGAACTGTCTAAATTGGTTCGCAAATGAGTTTGAATGATTTGTTCAGTTTCCTTCATGCACTGAATTGTCTGAAGCTGTTTCACACTCGGAGTCGTAACTGGAAGATTTAAGACCGTCAAGAGTGTTGGACGAAGTGGCCGTGGACCTACAGTCAAGTGAAAGCAAATCTGCAAATGCATCATTTTGTCTGCCAGCGATGAAGATCTTTATTAGTTGAACATCTTCATATACAACCAAACAGATTATTACGCCACGATAACTTTGGATGTGGTCGACTTATTTTCCATCTCCTTAGATTCCTAAATCCTTGCAGAGTCCAACGATACCAAACATGCTAGGTTTTACCTTATGGTTTGTGCAAAGTTGGGATTTGGCGCTTACATTTTTTTTGGCGAATATCTTTGAAACTGTTAGTCCGATTGAGACAAATGTACAAAAAAATTGTATGCGCTCATACATATAAATGTCTATAACTCCAAAACAAAATTAGATATTTTCACCAAATTTGACACACATTTGTGGGCTCACTCTGAGAACACATAAAACAAAGCGGTGGAATTGCGCCACTTGGTGGTGCTATAATAGAGCAAAACAAGGAAATTGCAATTAATTACAATACAATATCATGATATTAAATGCTACACTTTACAAATGCATTTGTGTACCATTACGAAACTTGGTATGTGTCTGCGGCACCATGGCCTGAAAGTAATCAAATAGTCTCAATAGATCTCTTGGGTCAGGTCGAGAACATAGATACCAAGTTTGCCATATTTGGCCGAACTTCCTGTCCGCCTTCTTGATTTTCATTCAGTACCTACTTTTCGAACTCCTCCTAGACTGTTTGTCCGATTTTCACCAAAGTTGAATCGTATCATCTCTAGATCGTGCCGACTAAAAGTTATGGATTTTGTATTGATAGACAAAAACATTTTCATATACCGCAGCAGAAAAGTTGAGGTATGATGCCAAAATGACTATTCAGGCTTTATCTCTGCAATGCCTTGACATATTGACACCAAACTTTGTATGTGTCATTGTCACCTCACGCTGACCACACCAGCGTCTAAAGTGATAATCCATTAAATCATATTTTTAGTTACTGTATATATGATTTTTCAGCCATTTTGCCTAAAATCATCTTTATATGTCTTTGATTGCTCATTGTTGCAGTTGGTCTGACACTCCCAGCCATGTTGGCATGTCTTATCGTCTTCTTTGTGCTTGGTCCCGATAATTGCTGCTTGCAGCTATATTTGTGTTTGGTTCTGTCATTCTAAGTTGACCTAATTTCCATGTCTGTGCCTGTTTGATTCAGTTCACCTGTTTCTGATTAATCAACTCATTAGTTCCCTGGTTTAGTCTGGTATATATACTCCCTGTTCTGTTCAGGTCTTTGTTCTTGTTGATGTAAAGTGATTGTGTTTACCTTATTCTCCTTTGGATTTAATAAAGACAGTTTTGTGTTTAGATATTCTCCTTTGTTGTGCGTTTGTACTTAGCCACCCGTGACACCTATAAGGAGTCACAACATTGTAGCTAATGGGTAATTAATTTTCAAATAGGCCTAGCTCATCCAACAAGCACTGACTGTACTGTGTTTGAATGCAATTAAATGTGATTACAGGAGGTGATAAACAGAGATTTTGAACTCTCACACATGGTCTCCTTTTACAAGGTCTAATCCTTTCTCATTCTGTAGTTCACAGCAAAGTAGATTTCTGTGAAACCCTGGAAACATAATCCTCTCTCTTCAGTTGGCTATTGTTGTTTTAGCATCATTGTTGTTCAAACTAAAAAAGAGGATTCATTAAAAGTTATATAGAAAAGAATTGAAAACCCTTGCCTGCATTTATGGACTATAAGCTGAGACTTGAGATTGATTTGCCTTAATGTTGAGGTGATATAAATATCCTCACATTCTCACTGACAAACTGAATGAGGAAATTATGTTTGTCAGATTAGAATTTTGGTTGCTGTTGTGCATTCCTCTCATCTAAAAGTCCACAGTGAATGTAAGAAGACTGTAGATTTTTTTCACAAGATAACACAAGAACAGATGAATGTTCTTGATCTCAAATTGACTATGATAGCATCATTTCTGGTATGTGTCTTCAGCTTTAGTTTTTCATATTTCCTGCCATTATCATGTGTTTTTTCTTCATCATCTTCTAGGTTTGGCGGGGGTATCGAGACAGGAGGAGGGTCAGAAAGGAGTGTCTAGAGGAGATGATATTTTTGGGAATGGTAAACACCAGGTTGCTCTGCCAAATTCAGCTAACAGGGAATGTTCTCAGATTTTTGGCAAACGTTCTTCCAGTGTATTACCCGGTCTATAAATGTATTTTTCTGAAACTTTTTAGTTTGACGTTCGTCTAACATTACTTAAAGGGATAGTCCACCCAAAAATGAAAATTCTGTCATTTACACACCCTCAAGTTGTTCCAAATCTGAATGAATTTCTTTCTGAAATTCATTCAGCACCATTGACTTCCATAGTATGGGAAAAAATGTAATGGAAGTTAATGGGGCCCATCAACTGTTTGGTGATCGACATTCTTCAAAATATCTTCTTTTGTGTTCAGCAAAATAAATTCATTCAGGTCTGGAACATGTAAATTATGACAATTTTCATTTTTTGGTGAACTAGCCTATGCCTTTAAATGTTACTACTTATTTCAGAACATTTAGAGAACTTTAAAAGGTAGCGTTCCCAAAATATCTGCAAAATATAAAATAGAATGTTACATTAAAATTCGTATAACCAAGAAAAACATTCAGGTAGCATTCATAAATAACGTTTTCATAACTTAATGGGAATGTTAGCAAAGAAATCGTAGAATATATTTTTGTAAGCTGGGAATTTACTGTTTGTGAAAAGCAAGTCTCTTCATGAATTTTGATGTTTTGTACATAACTTCTGCTATTTTTGGTCAAACCACATTCTGAACTTTTTGTACCCTTCATTGTCATTTTTTTCATCTCTTGTCTCCTGGTGCCCTATATCCAGATACCAGCCCAGCAACCAACACCTACCCCTGCCCAATTGCATGCCCAGCAGCTGGAAAGTAGGAGGCATGGCATACAGGAGGAGCATGAGGCTGAGTACCAGAGGGCACTTGCCAACATCAAAGAGTCAGTGCATTGTGTGGATGGCCCAGATATTAAAGAAAGCCTGCAAGAACAAATAAGGCAGTGGTTTATTGAGTGTCGGTAAGCCATACACAAAAATCACAGTTTAAGTTGGATTACATTTTATCTTAAAAAAATATAATTACATTAAATATGATAGGTGGGTCAAAGACATGATGCATTTTTTTTCCTATTTATTTCTAAATACATTTATAATCCAGTTCATAAATATAATCCATCTATGATTCAATTCCTGCAAAAAAAAAAAAAAAGAATTACATTTTTGAAAAGAACCCCTTGTTAAGTAGTTTAATCTTTTATTATTATTTCTTAGAAGTAAAAAATATAATATTTAATTAAGCAACTGCATATTAATATTTAAAAAAATACTACAAAATTTACTATAAAATCCCTACCGTCAGTAAGTGTCTTAAAAAGGCAGATAATTTGACATTATGTGGTGTGACTCCCCCAAAAAAGTTATTAAATTAATTATTCTTAATGATGAAAAATACTTTTATTTTGAAACATATTTATATTTACAAAAATGATTAGGATGTTTACACACATGTATTCAATAAGGAAAATACTTTTTACTTGATGGTTACACCACATGACATTTTTTTAATTGAAACTTTTTGTGAAAATGGTATCAAGGTTTTTCAAAACCATATGAAACCAATATGGATAAAAATAATACATGTATAGGAACATGGCACATATGTTTTAAAATTGTTTTGTTTTTTTTAAAGATATTTCTTTATCATTTCTTTATAAGTAACTGGCAAATTGTTAAAAAAGTTCAATAATACAGTATGTTTCCACTTGAAAGACTTTTTGTTTCTCAGCATTCCCTCAATTACTTTCTCAGAATCTCTGGAACTAATCACTTCTATGTAAGCTTCTACCACTCAGACTTCCCATTTAGATAATCTGAAAATTTGCTTCTAAACTCACGAGAGCTTTTTCTTGCTTTTCTCCATTCTCTCAACCCATTATTTCACTCTTAATTGTAAAGTACATTCCTGGTCCTTCATCTCTTCCTTTTGTGCAGGGGCTGGAATGTAAGCAGTCAAAGCGATGGTCACTTTTACCCAGGGCTGTTTATGCTTACCTAATGCATGTGATATTTTCAAGTGTGGACGGTATAGAGTGAGACTGGGCTTATTAGTGCATTCCAGCCTGATTTACGGCCTGCCAGTGCATGCTGCTGTCCATTAATACTGAGACAACAGTCATAAGTCATCTCAGTTGGACAACACATTGTGGTGGTGGTGGTGTGTGGGGGGGGGGGGGGTTCAGTAGCTTTGTCTCCGTTTAGAGGCCCCTTTCTCTGGCCCCTTCCAGTGACCTTGCTGGGTCCCTGCTTGTTGTATAAGGGATGTATGGGATCCCGGGTCAGGACCCGCAAGGTGAAGTATGTTGGTGTGGTTTCCATGTGCTGTTGAAGTGAAGGTGGAGTATTTGAGCAGCCAGCCAGACGTTTGTTGTAAAATATATACACGTCTCGCCATTATAAAACTGATAGGGAAATTGATAGGGAAATTGATTTTTAATGATAACCTTTAAAGACAGACTTACTTTGAGTTCTGAGGTTGTTTGGAATCAATCGGATATGATTTTGTTGAAGCCATCCGTTCGCATTATTTCAACTTATTTTAAAAATGATCGTGTTTTACAGTTGAATTTGTGTTGAAAAACTACATTACCCATGGTTCTGTACAGACAAATCCACCAATTAGAGAATCGTGACGAGAAAAAAACGTCCAAGAAGCACTGCAAATGATGTAATTGAGTCTTGCTATGCAGTTAAAATACTTAAATATTAGCAAATATATGCATATTTTGCAATAAACTTAAAATATAGTTCCTAAAGGCATAATCACCAACACTAAATTAATAATTTCAAATTTAGCCATGATTTTAATTTGATTATGTCATTTGTAGTGGTTCATGGTATTGTAGTTCTTTCCCTTAAGCCGTTAAGTCTTGTACTTCTTTTGTCTTTTTTTCTGATTTTCAGATCCTTTTTTGCTTCAGATAAAAGTTTGTAATGCTATGATTCACCTCATAGCTGGCTGGCTGATTTCATGGCTTATAACAACTTAATAAAGACTTTTTATGAAACCCAAATGGGGAAAACAAATGGAAAAAATACTTACAGAATCAACGCCACTGAAAAAGTTGACAGGCACTAATGCACTCTATAGCTGAGAAAGAAATGAACAGTTTCTTTGTACAATCCCTTCATTGAGGGTTTTTGAATAAGTTGTTTATAAAAAAAAAAATGAAGTGAATCTGGTTTTCTTTTAGTGAGCAGATTTAGATGAACTTCAATCCCTCTGCATTAAAGTAGTAGGGCTTTGCATGTGCTACCACATTGGAAGTGAGTTTCAGTTGTGTGCTACTGATTAAGTTAGCTAGAGCAGAGAGCTCAGGCCGGGCTCTGACTGACACTTTTACCCTGTTATTCTAAACCTGCCCTAGTTCCCCTGAGAGTCAGCGCTGGACCTGGCTAATGTATCCTCCCCATGTGTGAAGTTCACAGTTCAAATATGATTGATTTGCCTTTGTTCACGCGATCTGCTTTGTTTATCTATATGCTCACACAGACGTGAAGTCTGCCTTACCTCATCTTTAAAAAATCTTTAAGAAAATTGTTTTTCTCACACATATATGTTCTGTTTTGGGAGGGAATTCTGAAAAAAAAAAAGTTGGGAGGGAAATTTGAAATACGTTTATGAGTTATTGGTGTTTCTGTAGGTCTCAGTCCCTCAATAGACAGTTTTATATTTGTTCTCTTTATTCTGGATGATAACATGTATATTTCAACTGTTTCTAAAAAACATTGGATGATATATATGTATATATATGTATATGTATATATGTGTGTGTGTGTGTGTGTGTGTGTGTGTGTGTGTGTGTGTGTGTGTGTGTGTGTGTGTGTGTGTGTGTGTGTGTGTGTGTGTGTGTGTGTTTTAATTGTTTGGATGATATGTTTTAATGTCATGGTGATTTTCTTTCTCCTTTTATTAATTCATTTATTTATTTATTTATTCTTTTTTATTTACTTTTGATAATGTTGTGCTGCTCATCTTGGTCACCCCTGTAAAGTAGATTTTTAATCTCAGAAAGTTTTATCTGGTTAAATAAAGGGCAAAAAAAAAAATATATATATATATATATATATATATATATATATATATATATATATATATATATATATATATATATATATATATATATATATATATATATACACACACACACACTGTCTTGTGTTTCAGAGATGCCACTGGGAAGTTCCCTGACTTCCCAAGCCCTGAAGATGGAGGATCTGCTTCCATATTTGCTCAGAAGACACCAGAGCAGGTTATAAATCAGTCCATTAAATCCATCCAGAATTACAGTTACAGACCCAATTACTGTACTATTACTAAGAAATATTTAATTTCAGATGTATACTGCTTCTTGATACTGTTCTTTTTTTAGATTTCTTTTCATTAATGTTTGTTTAAGAATGCTTACAGACAATAAATGTTTTAAAGGTTGCTGCTGAATTTGCTGCTAAGGAAGAAGAGAGGGAGAAGAAGAAAAAATCAAAGGAAGATAAGGACAAAAAGGGGAATGACCGCAAAAAGAAGAAGAAAGAGAAAAAAGGGAAGATGAAAGGAAAAAAGGGGAAAGGAGATACAGAGGTAAGGCCATGCCTTCATAACACCGTATCACAGTTATACAGAAATCAATAAAGGCTTTTTAAAGTATTTGTCTGCAGAATTAAATCAGCTGATGTGGCACATATTTGAGTATCCAGTGACTCCGATGACCTCTGTGGTCAGGCCCACACACAATGAACGACACTTCATTGGTTGAACTGCATGGAGCGTGGGTAATTTGATTACAGAGCAGGTTTTAAAGAAAAATCACTTGGTTTTTCATTGTACTTTCTCGTTTAGTGTTTCCTTGTCCTTTTAACAAGACTAGGTAGGATGCAATAAGACATTGACATCTCCATTATAGGCAAGTTCCTCTAACCTATAGGCTTTTTTGCATTGCAGTTAGATGAAGCATTCCTATCAACATCTGTGTTAGGGAGTTTTATTTGACAGATTTCCCTCAGGTGAGAAGGTCTGAAGTTTCACTGTTAAGTTAAAAGAGTCATAGATGAGAGAATTATGACATTTACACCAGCACTTGCATTGTTCCATCTTAGAAAAGACATTTAACATACTCAGTACACTCATATTCTCATGCATAATTACACATTGTAAATGTTCCTGAATATCCCTGCCTGTGTTCTGTTCAGGGTAGATTAAGATGAGGAATGAATGGTGAGGATGTTAGTTTGTTAAACTCATCCACAGTCTCCGGAAATATCTGTGATTTCAGCAAGGCAATTTCACTGTATCCTTGATAACCTCTTGCTCTCTCTATTCAGTACTCTTCCTCTTGTTAAACATAGATAGACGTTCTGTTTTCTCTACTATGACATCCTGATTTCCTGTGTTCCTACATTTTATTTTAACAAAGAGTTGAACCTGACAAATGATGTATTAAAGTTAAGGTGCGGGAGAAAGCAGTCTTTCATGTTGAAGTCCAAAGTGATTTAGGTTCATGTGAGGTTTTATGTTCTGTGATTTGACCTCTGAACGTCATATGCTGACCAGTGATTACTGTGAACCAGTCAAGCGATAAAAATGCCCGCTCACGCTGATTGGCTGCGTTCCGGAGATCTAGAATGGAGCCTTTGTTCAGGCTTTCCTTCATAAGAGCACCTGTAATCCTCATTGGAGAGCCAAACCACTGATATATGCTCACAATGAGGCCGAAAGACCAATCTGACCTTTTTCAAATGCTCACATCCTGTGTGAAAGCTGAGCCTTTCAATAGTTAATTAAGGATTTTTTGTCAAAGCTCTTACGTTGGCCTAGTTTAGGCCTAGTTTAAATTTCCAAGTGCTACTCAAAGGCTCCCCGTTAAAGAAAAAAGCATACCAAATACATAGTTTACAAAGAAAAGAATGTTTATAAAACATTTAATAAAACATGTAAATATTTAATATATTCCACCAATGCTTACCATATGTGACCCTGGACCACAAAACCAGTCTTATGTGTAATTTTTAAAAAATTGAGATTTATACATCATCTGAAAGCTGAATACATAATCTTTCCATTGATGTATGGTTTGTTAGGATAGGACAATATTTGGCCGAGATACAACTATTTAAAGATCTAGAATCTGAGGGTGCAAAAAAATCAAAATATTGAGAAAATCGCCTTTGAAGTTGTCCATTTCTATTGGCGATAGTGCTGCATCCATTCACAAAAATAAATGTTTTATATATTTAAGGTGGAAAATTTACAAAATATCTTCATTGAACATGATCTTTACTTAATATCCTAATGATTTTTGGCATAAAAGTAAAATCTATCATTTTGACCCATACAATGTTTTGTTGGCTATTGCCACAAATATACCCGTGCAACATAAGACTGGTTTTGTGATCCAGGGTCACATATGGCCAAAATATATTTCAAATATATGCTGTAAATTGTGTACTTCAAGATGCTAACATTAGTTAATGCATGAAATAGGTGCAACTTTCATTTTTTTATAATTTATTAGTAAATGTTGAAATGAACATAATAATAATAATAATAATTTATTAATCTTCATTAAAGTATTTTTCATTGTTAGTTCATGTTAACTAATCTCAACAAATGGAAACTTATTGTAAAGTGTTACCAGAAAATGTCTTATCTTAAGAAAAAGAGTAAAAGCAAAATTTACTTTTTTATATATATTTTGGACGATACAGATTGAAAATATTCTATTAAAAAATGGCCAAAAAATATAAGTAAACTAAAACTTATAAAAATATATTTGTGTGAGTAGGCCTACATCTTAAAAACTGTATTAGCAAAGCAATATATATATATATATACAAATCAATAGTTAAAATATTTAAACATATGTAAAATATATCTGAAATTAAATATATATTTGCCGTATAGGCTGTTGCAAATTTTTTATTACCTGACAAATTCAGTTGGAGCTAAATGATATTAAACCTGGCATGAATTCATTTTACTCCTGACCTGGTCACAGGGTTCTTTGATATAAGCTGCTAGATCCATTTGGACGTTCTGTCTAATGCCACATGAATAATCATAAATCACTGCTCCCAGGCACTTAAGTGCCTTTCATATTTTCAGATGGATTTCTGTCTCTTTTGGGGGTCATTAGTTGCTAATGGAGAAATGTGTTTAAAGGAAGACAACCCATAAAATATACAGCCTCCATTTGGCTTATTCCTTTTAAAAAGCTCTGCTCCTGAGCAGACACACTCTGCGGTCTGAGTGTGTGCTTGTGACACGCAAGCCAAACATTCGCGTGAGTATGCGAGGACGTTGATTTACTTTTAATGTGTGACCCCTAGTTGAGAGAAAGGAAAACAGGAGGCGCCGTAAATCATACTCGCAGCATCGCGTTCAGCCCCTGCTGTGTATTCACATCATTAAAATGCCAGTGCTGAGAGTGACCCCGCACCAGAGCAGCATGCAAGCACATCGCCCTGGGAAGAGCTTTGATCACACGTGTGGAATCTCAGTCTTGGCTGATTTATCCATAACTTGACTCACATTATTTCAGAGAACTTTCAGAGAAGTTCATTTTACAGGAAAACAGTGATGCTGTGCTCATGAAGGACCCACCTTGATAACTGTCTGTTTTGCAGGAAGAAGAGAAGGGGTGGAAGATGACTCCCAGTAATTTCCTTCCTACGGTAGTCGAGGGAGCCAAACTGTACAAAGGTAAGTGGGAAATGACGGTGAAAGGGTGCAGTCTGCGTGTCTGTCAGCGATAATTTATGCAGCTTTTCCCTGACCAAATGACTAATTCTCAACAGTGTCAACAGTGTTTGTGTGAGGTCAATGAGCGAGGGAGCTTTCATCACAGTTGTGACATGAGATGTGTCTGGAATACGTCTAAGTAACCAATAATGATAGGGCCATGTCAGTTCTCAGGTCAAGACCGGTCCAGATGGTTCCCCACCCCACATGGAGCGTCTTTCCTTTTCTCTCTCTCTCTATACGTCTTTCTCCTTCCCCCTTCTTTTGTGACTACAGATAAGTTTTCTTGCCCTCTCATTAAAACGGAGTCTCCTGACGCCACATTGAAGTCCAGCTCCTCCTCGTTCTATAATCAACAGCAGTCGTCTGTCAACTCCCCAGTTGCCTTGGTTTCACGGCAAGGACAGTTTTCACAGGCCGTGTATCTAACTTCATTTGTTTGTGAAGTGATAGCCGTTCATCCAATTCTCTCCAAACAAGTGTACACTGTAAAACAGACTTTGTTCTTTACACTTTACACAAAACTGGCAGCCTATTTGCCAGGCATTCGCTGTAAAAATACAGTGTTTTAGGCCTTTCTGGAGGTATAACTTACTGGAGGCATTCAATTCATTACTGTTTAGTCCATTAATTGACAGTGTTAAACTAAAATAGTTCACCCAAAAAGGAAAATTATGTCATCATTTACTCACCCTCATGTCGTTCCAAACCTGTAAGACTTTTGTTCATCTTCGGACCACAAGTGAAAATATTTTATGAAATCTGAGAGATTTCTGTCCTTTCATTGACAGTCAACGCAACTACCACTTTGATGCATCAAAAAGTTCAAAAAGAGATTATAAAACTAATCCATATGTTTACCAAATTTGAGTAAACATAATTTATTTATAAATGAAATTGTAACAAGACAATTTCATGTACTGATATTGTGTACTAAAAAAAAGTTTAAACTCTTTTCTGTGAGTGAAAAAAAATAATAGTCACATAATTTATCATGAACAACAAAAAAAGGTGTTCCATATACTGTAGAAAAATAGGATAACATTTTCATGTTTAATAAAAACTAGTGCTGTCAATCGATTAAAAAAAACTAAAATATTTTTCTTTAATTAATCACGATTAATCACAATAAAAAGAAATGACATTTTTAATATAAGTTTTAATATTTTATAATGTAATTATTTCAGTTAATCTCCAAATCAATGTAGAAACAACAAAGACTTTAAAATATTTTATTGTTTAATGGCATTTATTATTGTTTAATATTTATTGTTAATTATTGTTTATTATTATTTAATGGCATTTATTGTTTAATGGCATCTTTTTTATGAATGAAGGCCAGTATCAGATACTAATACAGCTACTGATGTCTCAATGATTTTTTTGTTGAATTATTGATTCATTTTAATTTATTTTAAACATTAATTATAGCCATTCAGAATTACAGTGTAATTGAAAGCTATACATTTTTTTTAACATTAATTAGGCTTCAAAAAATATAACAACTTTTTAATTTAAGTGAACTTAAAACAATCCTCACATAATAAATAGCATATTTACCTGTGCCCTTCCTGTCTAACAGGTAGAAAATATACAGAAATTGAATAAAGTTATCAAACAGTCTGCTCTGCATAAATTATAAATGAAATATAGATTAATCCTTATTAAAGCTACGCAAGTTCTTTAGTTAGGAGCAGTGAGTAATTTTCTCAGTTACCTTTGTTTGTTTGATTAACATTAATGACACAGAGAATTAATAGCTTCTGTCACTTTTATACCTGCCGCTGCTGCACATCTCACACACGTCCCATTTTCTCACAACTCTTTACGTTCATTTAAGACTGCTCTTATGAGGATACTTAATTGTGTATGTCGTTGTTTGTTCGAGTGCGAAAGAAAACTCGATTCTGTCGCGTTGTCTGTGAGCATGATACTGGTGTGCGTCTTTCTGTGCATTGTGTGTGTGTCAGGACATTCACAGACAGTGCGTTCTCTTTTGTCGCGCTTGAATGGTTTAAAAGCATTTGCATGAATAAGTGTGATCATATAATGTAATGCAGCCAACGGATGACAGAAAATAACGGATGCTGGGTTTTTTTAACCAAATTTTCACTACAAAAAAACAAACCGTTTTAACAATGTTATAAACATTGCGTACGCACAAAAGAAGGCGTACGCCGCTCTCTACTCAATAATTGGTATTTATAAAAAAGCAAACTTAACAGGAAAATGTGCGGTCCTTCACGCAAACTCTGACCCAGGCGTACGCACAAAAACGGGTGAAATGAGAAATGGCGACACCGTTGGCAGATGGAAGAAACACGTGAAAGTGTGTGAAACTGTAGACCATTGTGTAAAAGAAATGGCCATACTGCCTCTCATAAATAACATGAAGACTTCACAAAGCAAGTCTTACAATTAACAGCCTACACGAACACCCGTTTGATCGATCTGCAGTGTAAAACAAGCAAAATCAAACGAAGATTACAACAGAAATGCAAATTAACACTTATTTGCAAAAAGAAAACTGAAATATGTTCTGCAATAATATTGGCATGTTTTGCAATTCATCCTCATAACACATCTGTAGCTTGTCAGATGCAATCAAATGGATGGTAATAAAATGTCATGATGCCATCACAATGCGTAATGACGCACAATGGCTGATCTTGCGCTTCACGCTTGCGCGTGAGTGAAGTTACGTTTTTTGGTTTTCCTCTCTGTTTGCCATGATTTCGCAGTCGATGAATATTAACTTGTGGGCGTTTCACGGACTATTTATGGGCAACTATGGGCGTGACATGAAGCCGCAAAAGCTGCGCTACATTTAGAATTGATTGTGATTTATTAAAGGGGTGGTTGATTGCTATTTCACTTTTTTCATTTTAAATACTGTGTAATGTTGCTGTTGGTGCATGAACAGTATCTGCAAAGTTGCTGCGCTCAAAGTTCAACGTAAGCAGAGATATTGTCTTTTAAAAATCAGGAAGTTTAATGCCTACAAAAACGACTCGAATGGGACTACAACGAGATACTTCCCGGGTTTTATACGTAACTAACCCATACATTTACATCAACCCTCCCTCCGGAACATGTTCTGCTGTCGAAGAGGAGGAGTTATAGTGGAGAGCTGTAGCCGTCAAAGTGTTATTTTCAGCCAGCTGTCAGGTCTTCTGTGTTCAGGCTTCCTACAGACGCTGTAGTTCGTCAACTCAACAATGGTTAAAATTTAAGTTTGATTATGTTCCTGACAATTACAATCGTAGTTTAGCTCTCTGTGCTGCGCATTTTACGGAAGACAGCTTCCAGAATCTACACGAGTTCAATGTCGGATTCAACAAGTAACTATTACTCCAACATGAAGCAGTTACAGCTTTAAAACCAGAGGCCACAACCTGCAAGTAAGATTTAATCATTTTAAATGTATTTGCCTGTATAATTTAAGACGTACGTTTTAGTTTTATCAAGGATGTAAACAAATGCCAGCGCTGGCTTTAGTATATGACAGATGCGTATAAACATTTTGGACCCGAATTTGTATATGTACAAATTTTGTAAACGTATTTTCCATGTATACTTTATGACGTAATTTTTTGATTTGATCAAGAACGCAAACCAATGCCAAAGCTGTTTGGTTATAGTAGCTAGTTAGTTCGATGTTATTTTGTGTGTATAAGAAACGTGTACAAACTTAAAAAAATTATCGCAACAGCAAACTTCAGCTGCTGTTATCACATGTACACCTAAAGAAAACGACAAACTGAGTAAACTACCGGTAAGTTTTGTGAATAGTTAAACGGTTGTTCATTCTATCAATAAAACAATATCTTTAAAAAACGGTATTACTCAGTCATGTATTCAGTTATATTAAATGTTTAATCAGGGGGAAAGCGTATCTCAAAAGCTAACAAACAGCAGTAGCATTTTCAAGTAACAGCGTATGGGAATTCTTTGAGAAAATAATAATAATTAAAAAAAATTACCATTCAGAAACGTTTAGTAAGAGCCGTGTTTGCGGAGGTTCTGCTTGACTCTCTTCATCACCGCTCTCTGGGTCTGATTCTGGCTCAAACTGATGAGGCAATATTGACACCATTACATTTGACCGGGTCCGGAGCACATGCAACTGTCGCCCGTAAAGGTAATGGGCGTGAAGATTCCGGACGCAGTTTAGCCAATTACAACACACCGGCCGAACTAACCAATCTGAGCTCATTGCCTCTTTCTGAGGGAGTGGTTTCATAGAATCAGGAAGTCAATCGGTCGTTCGAATGACAGAGGAGGAAGCGGCTTACAATAAAGGTGAAATTTATGAAAAATAAGGCGTTTTTTAACAAACGAAACACGAAGACATGTTATATTGCAGCCCATAAACATAATCAAGCTAAGAAAAAAGGCAGTAAACCACCCCTTTAAGGGAAAACTGCGTAGGATGTGCGTGCGCACGGTTTTATAAATCCGAATATTTCTGTGCCTACGCACGTCCTATGTTTCATCCGTACGCCACTTCTGACGCAAATGCTACGCAAAGTTTTATAAATGAGGCCCCTGCTCTAAAAGTATATGTATTATCTTAAATTTTTACCATACACTGCATTTATACATTTTACTTCAATATATTGTGGTTGTAATGTAAAATCTGGCCATTTATTTGAACAGAGAAAATAACCTTTTTTTTCCCCATTCACACAAATGGCTTTAACACATTAGGCTATATGTTCTATCTGACCATGCTTCACTTGGGTCTTATTCTGTAATGTGTGAGGAGATTGTGCGTTTAGGAGCCATAACCCAACCTCAACATTGCCTGTTGAGCAGCAAATCAATCAAGTCACCCCTGAAACCTCTTGACAAGACAAGCATGTTAATGACTGAGACACTACTTCCTGTTTGTGTAGAGATTTAAGGTCTCTCAACAGGAAATGAGAAGACTGGACTGCACTTCTGAGTTTCATTGATCCGTGAAGGCAGGGTAGAAAGCTAGATCTTAGATCTTTCAGAACCTTTTGAATGTTTTTGTGCGTGTCTGTGAATGTTTGTGTCAGTAGGGAGCAGGTGAACCAGAGGTCTGCAAAAACCCATTCTGAACATGTCAGTCTAGCATTTCCAGGATAAATTGCTATGACAACATCCTGCACTGTTGCCTGTGTTCAGTGATTAGAAAACTTCCATCAATAGACTGCACTGTTCATTACACACCAGTGGGGAATTACCATGGGCAACCCCTTTTTAGCTGTGGTCCGGTCCATTACAGACCATCTCGGGTCAGCCACATATTGTTAGATTTCTTTTTCTTCCGCTCCTGCTAGTCTCATTTACTTCCTGTTACCTGAGGGAGGTCTGATGTGTCTTTTAAAGTCAACATCTGATAAGGAAAACTGTCTTTTAAGTCACAGAATCTCACATTTATCTCACAGCTGTGCTTTTAGCATGTAACTCTGAATGAGTCTATCATTCTTTACAGAACATAGAGGTTCACTAAAGCGCATCACTCACTTCACATCTGCTAAAGTTCTTTCTGTTCTCAGACCCTCCACATGTATTCATCACAAGACACGTTGACGTCAAGTCACGTCAGTTGCAGGTCTTTGATGCTTAATCTCTCCCTTACAGAAATGAACTTCAATAAAACTGCAGTATGATTGTACAAAACTCCTGGGCAAAAACAAATAAATAAAAAATGGGCCAATTTTATTTGTCTTAATCTCAAATTATTGGTCAGGAAATTGGCATAATTTAAGCAAATGCACTATTGAAATAAGCCACTGATTTCTCAGAAAAACGTCCAAAGATGGAATAACATTTTTGGCAGAATATGAGAAGCTGTATGTGGAGTGATGAATCACAATGAAACACGAGTTGCATGGTGATGCTCAAGAGCGGTGTCTCCGAAAATCTGGTGAGAAATATAATAATAAATGCATCTCTACCACAGTAAAGCATGGAGGAAGAGGTGTCATTCTGTGGGGAGCCTTTTCAGCTGCTGGTATTGTTGAGCTACTTCACTGTGAAAAGTCATTTAATGCTTTGGAGTACAGGAGACTATTGCAGAATGGCTTGCTTCCCACAAATGAAAAGCTGTTATCTAAAGAGGAATGATCAGATGTTATTTTTCAACAAAATGCTCCTGCTCACATTGCAAAGACAAACAAGCTTGAGAACAAGTCCATCCGGTTCGTGTTTTGGCCTGGTCAGAGTCCAGATTTGAACCCTACAGTATAGTGAATATTTGCTCTCACATTAAACTCAAACTAACTGGAAGTATTTTTTAACTGCTTATGAACTGTTTGAAGCCATTAACATTGAGTGGGACAGCACTGACTCTTTCTTCTGTAAAAAGCTGTCTGCAAGTTTAAACACACGGCTTAAACATTCACAGAAAACAAAGGGGAAGTCTATTCTGTGCTAAGCTACTTTATCTAGTGTTTGTGCAATTCTTGCAAATTTCCTGACCAGTGATCTGTGATTAAATTGGTTAAGACCATTAAAAGACTACTAAATATTTTGCCATTTTTGCCGTGGCCTCTGTTTTTCTCAGGAGTTTATTACTGCAATCTATGAAGTGACAAGTTTTGTAGAGTAAAATTATGCTGTGCTGCACAATGATAAGCTGTATAGTGGTTAAAAATACTCTGCAGCACAACTGCATACCTGTAGTTAATGTAGTACAATACAAGTAAAGCTAGTAGAATATACTTCAGATCAGTGCAACAACTGGTTTGACTGACAGCTGCGCTTGCAACTGCAGTAACTGGACAACAGCTGCATTGGCATGTATACAATTGGCATGTACTGTTGCAGGTGTCATACTGCACTGTATTCAGCTGTAAAGCTTTTCATAGAGGTAGCTTAGTATACTGAGTTCATAGGCCTTCTTTTTTATTAATTTAGTTGATGCTATTGTGTAAGTACATTTTTACATTTTATGATTTTTTTCAGCAAGCAGTTGAAACACTGTGTGCATAAAACATTTCAAATGTAATATATAATTGAATATTCTGACACAGTAGAAGTGCCATTTTCAGTACTGCTGTTGTACTGTGCCCGATTTACCATATATTTACTAGTTACTTATTTTTTTGTACAGGATATTTATTGGATATGTAAATACTTAAATATGCTACAAGTGAGAGCATGGCATGTTAAAAGTGTGATGTAGATGTGTGGGTGTGTGCACGTGGAAATGCCTTTTTGACTGGAAAATATTTCAGCCAACTAGCAGCTGTAACCTTACAGGAAGCAATTATATGCCCAGTCAAAGCTGCTTAATTTTTTTCATTAAGATTTTCCTCCAAATGTCACAGTGCTCAGTCTGTGGAGCAAAGGGTTACATTCCTGAGGAATGAAGCTTAAAGGTGTAATGAAAAGCAGAGATCAGATCTTACCTCCTAAATATTTGACATGGGTTAGTGAATAGTGATGTCCGTCTCACAATGTGTTGGTTATATCCGTTATATTGATCAACCAAACTGCTGGCAACAGTATTGTTGATAGAATACAGTACCTTTAAATTACATTTTAAAATGTAAGTGAAAAGTTTTTATAAAAATGTTTTTTATTAATTGTATTGTCTCCTCTTGTAAAAAAAAAGGAATGCAGCTAATTGTAATAAATGCACTTGTAGTGTAGTTCAAATCTTAAAAGTATATATTTTAATGAAAACTGTAATAAAAGGCTACGTAAGTGTACTTGGTGAATACACTTTCATGACTGTTTCTGAAGTGCAATTTAGTACACTTTTTAAAAATGCGCTTTGTAAAATGTTAAATTGAAAGTTTTAAAGAACATTTTAAATCATTAGGTTTTAATATTTTTTGTTGTGCTTTAAAGAAGCAAACTTATTTTGATGTGCAGATCAACATACCAACAAAAGAGCCAACAATGCAAGACAGTGTGCTAAACACAAACAATACCGGACAAAGAAGTGAACACAAGGAGGAACTTAAATACACAGTGATGATGACATGTAGGTGCAGGTGATCAGGTGATGGCTGATAGAGTGCAGGTGGGAATCATTAGGAATGCTGGGAAATGTAGTGCCGTTGAGGTGTGTGACAAAGTGCATGTATAGTGTTTGATTATAGTTTTAACTGTAGTGTTATTTGATATTATATTATATTATATTATATTATATTATATTATATTATATTATATTATATTATATTATATTATATTATATTATATATGTAAATCACCATTACAAATGTATTATTACAAATACATTTAAATACATTTCAAACAAGTTTCAATAAAAATTTATATTAAAGTATGTTTTATTTTACCCTAAATGCTTGTCAGTACATCTGGCACTTTAAACTTTAACCATATTTCAAAGACCATAGAGGTAACTAGGAAATTATGTATAAAATTGTACTACTATAAGCAGTTCAGCTTATTGCTTTTAATTTAATCTATAATATGTTTTCATTTACATGCAATGCAATTAACTGACTGAAGACATTGCTTTCAGTTCATGTTTTTCTTTCAAATGATATCTCCATAATAAGTACTCTTTTTAAAAGCATGTGAAATTATACTTCTTTTTCACATTGTTCTTCTTTCTCCTAACTTGAAAAGCAGCATTTTCACAGTAAACAATGTGATCAGCAATTCTGATCTCTTGTATGATGTGTTCAGCAGACCAACATGGTTAAGTCCATGTCCCACATCCTGCCTGTGAGACAGCTAATTAGAGTCGAGGGTCTTTGCTGCGCGAGTTAATCGGCAGCACACTGTTTTATCAGCTGTCTTTAATTGGGATATGATCATGTGGTGGGTTTATTTAGTTGTAATGAGGCGGAAAGGTGAGCACCATATTTACCCAGAATCAGACTATAGCCAGCATGATCCCCAGAGGGACAAGCTCTGTTGGGAAAGTCATTCGCACGGCAGTTGAGAATGGCTTATAGGGAGGCCACGGAAATCATTTGTAGTGAGATTGAGATTGCCTGTTTGGTCTTGTCTGGCGCTTGCTTCCCTACCCCTACCCCTACCCCTCCCCCTCCTTCCCCCTCCTTCCCTTCCTGCATCCCAATGTCATGCCGCACTTGCTGGATGTGACCGATTGATTTCATTTCAGTCTCTTGGCAGAAGAGAGCCGTGTTAAGGAAGTGTCTGTTTCTCACTGTTAGCTGAATGACCGGGACAAACAGGCAAAACAGGCTTTCAGAATGAGTGCAGCTCCATCGTCGTATACTGACCAGCATACAAATCTTCACAAATGGTACAAAGGACCATACCGTGAAGATAACAGGCCGCCACAGAGCCTAGCAGAGTAGATACAGCTGACCGCCCTCCAGCCCCTGAAGTGTTTTTTCACTCAATCCCCATATGGTGGGTGGCAAATGTGCTGTATATACACCATGTTCAGAGCAGATGTGTGTGGCCACCCCCTTCCCACAAAACTGGCTGCCGTGCCACGAGAAATGTTGTCGCTTTTCTGTTCATCCACAGTAGTGTCTGTTGTTCTTGCACTGTGTGGGGTTGGACCATTCTCAGAGGTCTTCAGCCCCAATAAAGTAGGTTTAAAATGCTGACCCCTAACAGTCATGTGTTTTCAGGAGAGTTAGGTGGATGTTGTCTTTAAACAAACAGGCCAGGCTATGTGAATGCAT